>NW_027480441.1:6289458-7034187 GCF_051401765.1 Calliopsis andreniformis
ATTAATTCACAGTTTTCATTACTCAATACTCAATCTGCAATCTTCAAGGCTCTATCCACAAACATCAATTCTCCTCAATCAACCCTCAACACTCAGTCCCCAATCCTCAATCTTCAATCCTCATTCTTCAATCCTCAATACCCAATCCTCAATCTTCAATCCTCAATCCACAATCCTCAATTCTCAATCCTCAACCCTCAGTCCCCATCCTTCAATCCTCAATACCCAATCCTCAATCTTCAATCATCAATTCTCAATCCTCAATCCTCAATCCTCAATCCTCAACCGTCAACCTTCAATCCTCAATACTCAATCTTCAATACTCAATCCTCAATCCTCGATCCTCAATCCTCATTCTTCAATCCTCAATACGCAATCCTCAATCGTCAATCCTCAATCCTCAATCCTCAATCCTCAATCCTCAATCATCAATCCTCATTCTTCAATCTTGAGTCCCAAATACTCAATCTTCAATACTCAATCCTCAATCCTCAGTCCTCAATCTTCAATCCTCAATACTCAATCTTCAATCCTCAATCCTCAATCCTCAATCCTCAATCCTCAATCCTCAATCCTCAATCCTCATCCTTCAATCCTCAATACCCAATCCTCAATCTTCAATCCTCAATTCTCAATCCTCAATCCTCAATCCTCAATCCTCAACCGTCAACCTTCAATCCTCAATACTCAATCCTCAATCCTGAGGCCTCAAACCTTCAATCCTTAATCCTCAATCCTGAATCCTCAATCTTCAGCACTCACTCCTCAACAATCAGTTGTCAATCCTCAATTCTCAATAGAATATCATCAATTCACAGTTTTCATTACTCATTACTCAATCTGCAATCTTCAAATCTCTATCCACAAACATCAATTCTCATCACTCAGCCCTCAATCCTCAATCCTCAATCCTCATTCTTCAATCCTCAATACCCAATCCTCAATACCCAATCCTCGATCTTCAATCCTCAATCCTCAGTCCTCAGTCCTCTAACCTCAATCCTCAACCCTCAGCCCTCATCCTCAATCCTCAATTCTCAATCTTCAATCCTCAACCTTCAATCCTCAATACTCCATCTTCAATTCTCAATCCTCAATCCTCAGTCCTCAGTCCTCAAACCTCAATCCTCAACACTCAGCCCTCATCCTCAATCCTCAGTCGACAATCCGCAATCCTCAATCCTCAATCCTCAATACTCAACCTTCAATCCTCAATCCTCTGTCCTCAAACCACAATTCTGAATCCTCAATCCTGTGTCCTTAATCTTCAGCCCTCAGACCTCAACAATCAATAGTCAATCCTCAATCCTCAAACGAATATCCTCAATTCACAGTTTTCAATACTCAATACTCAATCTGCAATATTCAAACCTCTATTCACAAACATCAATTCTCATCACTCAACCCTCAACACTCAGTCCTCAATGTTCAATTCTCAATCCTCAATTCTCAATCTTCAATACGCAATACTGAATCTTCAGTCCTCAATCCTCAATCCTCAATCCTCAATCCTCAATCCTCAGTCTTCAATCCTCAGTCCCCAGTGCTCAATCTTCTATCCTCAATACTCAATCCTCAATCCTCAATCCTCAATCCTCAATTTTCAATCCTCAATACTCAATCTTCAATCCTCAATCCTCAATCCTCAATCCTCAATCCTCAATCCTCAATCCTCAACCCTCAATCCTCAGCCCTCAAACCTCAATCCGGAATCCTCAATCCTGAATCCTCAATCTTCAGCCCTCACTCCTCAACAATCAGTTGTCAATCCTCAATCCTCAATAGAATATCATCAATTCACAGTTTTCAATACTCAATACTCAATCTGCAATCTTCAAGGCTCTATCCACAAACATCAATCCTCCTCAATCAACCCTCAACACTCAGTCCCCAATCCTCAATCTTCAATCCTCAATCCTCAATCCGCAATCCTCAATACTAAATCTTCAATCCTCAATACTCAATCTTCAATCCTCAATCTTCAATCCTCAATCCTCAATCCTCAATCCCCAATCATCAATCTTCAATCCTCAATACTCAATCTTCAGTCCTCAATCCTCAATCCTCAATCCTCAATCCTCAATCCTCAATCCTCAATCCTCAATCCTCATTCTTCAATCCTCAATACCCAATCCTCAATCTTCAATCCTCAATCCACAATCCTCAATTCTCAATCCTCAACCCTCAGTCCTCAGTCCTCTAACGTCAATCCTCCACCCTCAGCCCTCATCCCCAATACTCAACTCTCAATCCTCAATCCTCAATCTTCAATCCTCAATACTCAATCTTCAATCCTCAATCCTCAGTCCTCAAACCTCAATTCTGAATCCTCAATCCTGAATCCTCAATCTTCAGCCCTCAGTCCTCAACAATCCGATGTCAATCCTCAATCCTCAATAGAATATCCTCAATTCGCAGTTTTCAATACACAATACTCAATCTGCAATCTTCAAGTCTCTATCCACAAGCATCAATTCTCATCACTCTACCCTCAACACTCAGTCCCCAATCCTCAATACTCAATCCTCAAATCTCAATCCTCAATCCACAATCCTCAACCTTCAATCCTCAATACTCAGTCTTCAATGCCCAATCCTCAATTCTCAATCCTCAATTCTCAATCCTCAATCGTCAATCTTCAATCCTCAACACTCAATCTTCAATCCTCAATCCTCAATCCTCAATCCTCAATCCTCATCCTTCAATCCTCAATACCCAATCCTCAATCTTCAATCCTCAATTCTCAATCCTCAATCCTCAATCCTCAATCCTCAACCGTCAACCTTCAATCCTCAATACTCAATCTTCAATCCTCAATCCTCAATCCTCGATCCTCAATCCTCATTCTTCAATCCTCAATACCCAATCCTCAATCTTCAATCCTCAATCCTCAATCCTCAATCCTCAATCCTCAATCCTCTTCCTTCAATCCTCAATACCCAATCCTCAACCTTCAATCCTGAATCCTCAATCCTCAATTCTCAACCCTCAATCCTCTTCCTTCAATCCTCAATACCCAATCCTCAACCTTCAATCCTGAATCCTCAATCCTCAATTCTCAACCCTCAATCCTCAGTCCTCAGCCCTCAAACCTCAATCCTCAAACCTCAGTCCTCATCCTCGATACTCAATCCTCAATCCTCAATCCTCAATCTTCAATCCTCAATACTCAATCTTCAATCCGCAATCCTCAGTCCTCAAACCTCAATTCGGAATCCTCAATCCTGCATCCTCAATCTACAGCCCTCAGTCGTCAACAATCAGTTGCCAATCCTCAATCCCCAATAGAATACCCACAATTCACAGATTTCAATACTCAATCTTCAATCCTCAATCCTCAATCCTCAATCCTCAATCCTCATCCTTCAATCCTCAATACCCAATCCTCAATCTTCAATCCTCAATTCTCAATCCTCAATTCTCAATCGTCAATCCTCAATCCCAAATCCTCAATCTTCAAACCTCAACCCTCAATCCTCAATCCTCAATCCTCATTCTTCAATCCTCAATACCCAATCCTCAATATTCAAACCTAAATCCTCAACCTTCAGTCTTCAATCCTCATTCTTCAATCCTCAATACCCAATACTCAATCTTCAATCCTCAACCCTCAATCCTCAATTCTCAATCCTCAATCCTCAATCCCCAATCCTCAATCCTCAATCCTCAACCTTCAACCCTCAATCCTCAATCTTCAATCCTCAATCCTCAATCCTTAATCCTCAATCCTGAATCCTCAATCTTCAGCCCTCACTCCTCAACAATCAGTTGTCAATCCTCAATCCTCAATAGAATATCATCAATTCACAGTTTTCATTACTCAATACTCAATCTGCAATCTTCAAATCTCTATCCACAAACATCAATTCTCATCACTCAACCCTCAACACTCAGTCCCCAATCCTCAATATTCAATCCTCAATTCTCAATCCTCAATCCACAATCCTCAACATTCAATCCTCAATACTCAGTCTTCAATGCTCAATCCTCAATCCTCAATCCTCAATTCTCGATCCTCAATCCTCAGGCCTCAAACCTCAATCCTTAATCCTCAATCCTGAATCCTCAATCTTCAGCACTCACTCCTCAACAATCAGTTGTCAATCCTCAATCCTCAATAGAATATCATCAACTCACAGTTTTCATTACTCAATACTCAATCTGCAATCTTCAAATCTCTATCCACAAACATCAATTCTCATCACTCAGCCCTCAATCCTCAATCCTCAATCCTCATTCTTCAATCCTCAATACCCAATCATCAATACCCAATCCTCAGTCTTCAATCCCCAATCCTCAATCCTCAATTCTCAATCCTCAATCCTCCGTCCTCAGTCCTCTAACCTCAATCCTCAACCCTCAGCCCTCATCCTCAATCCTCAATTCTCAATCCTCAATCCTCAACCTTCAATCCTCAATACTCCATCTTCAATTCTCAATCCTCAATCCTCAGTCCTCAGACCTCAAACCTCAATCCTCAACACTCAGCCCTCATCCTCAATCCTCAGTCGACAATCCGCAATCCTCAATCCTCAATCCTCAATACTCGACCTTCAATCCTCAATCCTCTGTCCTCAAACCACAATTCTGAATCCTCAATCCTGTGTCCTCAATCTTCAGCCCTCAGACCTCAACAATCAATAGTCAATCCTCAATCCTCAAACGAATATCCTCAATTCACAGTTTTCAATACTCAATACTCAATCTGCAATATTCAAACCTCTATTCACAAACATCAATTCTCATCACTCAACCCTCAACGCTCAGTCCTCAATGTTCAATTCTCAATCCTCAATTCTCAATCTTCAATCCGCAATACTGAATCTTCAGTCCTCAATCCTCAATCCTCAATCCTCAATCCTCAATCCTCAGTCTTCAATCCTCAGTCCCCAGTGCTCAATCTTCTATCCTCAATACTCAATCCTCAATCCTCAATCCTCAATCCTCAATTTTCAATCCTCAATACTCAATCTTCAATCCTCAATCCTCAATCCTCAATCCTCAATCCTCAACCCTCAATCCTCAGCCTTCAAACCTCAATCCGGAACCCTCAATCCTGAATCCTCAATCTTCAGCCCTCACTCCTCAACAATCAGTTGTCAATCCTCAATCCTCAACAGAATATCATCAATTCACAGTTTTCATTACTCAATACTCAATCTGCAATCTTCAAATCTCTATCCACAAACATCAATTCTCATCACTTACCCTCAACACTCAGTCCTCAATCTTCAATCCTCAATCCTCAATCCTCAATCTTCAATCCTCAATACTCAATCTTCAATCCTCAATCCTCAATTCTCAATCTTCAATACTCAATCGTCCATCCTCAATCCACAATCCTCATTCCTCAATCCTCATTCTTCAATAATCAGTACCCAATCCTCAATCTTCAATCCTCAATCCTCAATCCTCAATTCACAATCCTCAATCCTCTATCCTCAGACCTCAAACATCAATACTCAAACCTTAGTCCTCGTCCTCAATCCACAACCCTCAATACTCAATCCTCAATCTTCAATCCTCATTCCTCAATCCCCAATCCTCAATCCTCAGTACTCAAACCTCAGTGCTGAATCCTCAATCCTGAATCCTCAACCTTCAGCCCTCAGTCCTCTACAATCAGTTGTCAATCCTCAATCCTCAATAGAATGTCATCAATTCACAGCTTTCATTACTCAATACTCAATCTGCAATCTTCAAATCTCTATCCACATACATCAATTCTCATCACTCAACCCTCAACACTCAGTCCTCAATGTTCAATCCTCAATCCTCAATTCTCAATCTTCAATCCGCAATACTGAACCTTCAATCCTCAATCCTCAATCCTCAATCCTCAATCCTCAAGCCTCAATCTTCAATCCTCAGTCCCCAGTCCTCAATCTTCTATCCTCAATACTCAATCATCAATCCTCAATCCTCAATCCTCAATCTTCAATCCTCAATACTCAATCTTCAATCCTCAATCCTCAATCCTCAATCCTCAATCCTCAATCCTCAACCCTCAATCGTCATTCCACAAACCTCACTCCCGAATCCTCGATCCTGAATCCTCATTCTTCAGCTCTCAGTCCTCAAAAATCGATTGTCAATCCTTTATCCTCAATAGAATATCCTCAATTCACAGATTTCAATACCCAATCCCCATTCTTCAATCTTCAAATCTCAATCCACAAACATCAATTCTCATCACTCAACCCTCAACACTCAGTCCTCAATCTTCAATCCTCAATCCTCAATCCTCAATCTTCAATCCTCAATACTCAATCTTCAATCCTCAATCCTCAATTCTCAATCTTCAATACTCAACACTCAATCCTCAATCCACAATCCTCAATCCTCAATCCTCATTCTTCAATAATCATTACCCAATCCTCAATCCTCAATCCTGAATCCTCAATCCTCAATTCTCAATCCTCAATCCTCTATCCTCAGACCTCAGACAGCAATACTCAAACCTCAGTCCTCGTCCTCAATCCACAACCCTCAAACCACATTCCTCAATCTTCAATCCTCATTCCTCAATCCTCAATCCTCAATCCTCAATCCTCAATTCTCAATCCTCAATCGTCAATCTTCAATCCTCAATGCTCAATCTTCAATCCTCAATACTCAATCCTCAATTCTCAATCCTCATTCTTCAATCCTCAATACCCAATCCTCAATCTTCAAACCTCTATCCACAAACATCAATTCTCATTACTCAACCCTCAACACTCAGTCCTCAATCTTCAATCCTCAATCATCAATCCTCAATCTTCAATCCTCAATACTCAATCTTCAATACTCAATCCTCAATTCTCAATCCTCAATACTCAGTCTTCAATCCTCAATCCTCAATCCTCAATCCTCAATCCTCATTCTTCAATCCTCAATACCCAATATTCAATCTTCAATCCCTAATCCTCAATCCTCAATCCTCAATCCTCAATCATCAATCCTCAATCCTCAGTCCTCAGTCCTCAATCCTCAATCTTCAACACTCAATCCTCAATCCTCAACCTTCAATACTCAATACTCAATCTTCAACCATCAATCCTCAATCCTCAATCCTCAATCCTCAATCTTCAATTCTCAATACCCAATTCTCAATCTTCAATCCTCAATCCTCAATCTTCAATCCTCAATACTCAATCTTCAGTCCTCAATCTTCAATCCTCAATCCTCAATCCTCAATCCCCAATCATCAATCTTCAATCCTCAATACTCAATCTTCAGTCCTCAATCCTCAATCCTCAATCCTCAATCCTCAATCCTCAATCCTCAATCCTCATTCTTCAATCCTCCATACCCAATCCGCAATCTTCAATCCTCAATCCTCAATCCTCAATTCTCAATCCTCAACCCTCAGTCCTCAGTCCTCTAGCGTCAATCCTCAACCCTCAGCCCTCATCCCCAATACTCAATTCTCAATCCTCAATCCTCAATCTTCAATCCTCAATACTCAATCTTCAATCCTCAATCCTCAGTCCTCAAACCCCAATTCTGAATCCTCAATCCTGAATCCTCAATCTCCAGCCCTCAGTCCTCAACAATCCGATGTCAATCCTCAATCCTCAATAGAATATCCTCAATTCGCAGTTTTCAATACTCAATACTCAACCTGCAATCTTCAAATCTCTATTCACAAACATCAATTCTCATCACTCAACCCACAACACTCAGTCCCCAATCCTCAATCTTCAGTCCTCAATCCTCAATCCGCAATCCTCAATCCTCAACCTTCAATCCTCAATACTCAATCTTCAATCCTCAATCTTCAATCCTCAATCCTCAATCCTCAATCCTCAATCATGAATCTTCAATCCTCAATACTCCGCCTTCAATCCTCTATCCTCAATCCTCAATCCTCAATCCCCAATCCTCAATACTCAACCGTCAACCTTCAATCCTCAATACTCAATCTTCAATCCTCAATCCTCAATCCTCAATCCTCAATCCTCATTCTTCAATCCTCAATACCCAATCCTCAATCTTCAATCCTCAATCCTCAATCTTCAATCCTCAATACTCAATCTTCAATCCTCAATCTTCAATACTCAATCCTCAATCCTCAATTCCCAATCATCAATCTTCAATCCTCAATACTCAATCTTCAGTCCTCAATCCTCAATCCTCAATCCACAATCCTCAATCCTCAATCCTCAATCCTCATTCTTCAATCCTCAATACCCAATCCTCAATCTTCAATCCTCAATCCTCAATCCTCAATTCTCAATCCTCAACCCTCAGTCCTCAGTCCTCTAACGTCAATCCTCAACCCTCAGCCCTCATCCCCAATACTCAATTCTCAATCCTCAATCCTCAATCATCAATCCTCAATACTCAATCTTCAATCCTCAATCCTCAGTCCTCAAACTTCAATTCTGAATCCTCAATCCTGAATCCTCAATCTCCAGCCGTCAGTCCTCAACAATCCGTTGTCAATCCTCAATCCTCAATAGAATATCCTCAATTCGCAGTTTTCAATACTCAATACTCAATGTGCAATCTTCAAGTCTCTATCCACAAACATCAATTCTCCTCAATCAACCCTCAACACTCAGTCCCCAATCCTCAATATTCAATCCTCAATTCTCAATCCTCAATCCACAATCCTCAACCTTCAAACCTCAATACTCAGTCTTCAATGCTCAATCCTCAATCCTGAGTCCTCAATTCTCAATCCTCAATCGTCATTCTTCAATCCTCAATACTCAATCTTCAATCCTCAATCCTCAGTCCTCAAACCTCAATTCTGAATCCTCAATCCTGTATCCTCAATATTCAGCCCTCTGTCCTCAACAGTCCGCAGTCAATCCTCAATCCTCAATAGAATATCCTCAATTCGCAGTTTTCAGTACTCAATACTCAATCTGCAATCTTCAAATCTCTATCCACAAACATCAATTCTCATCACTCAACCCTCAACACTCAGTCGTCAATGTTCAATCCTCAATCCTCAATTCTCAATCTTCAATCCTCAATACTGAATCTTCAGTCCTCAATCCTCAATCCTCAAGCCTCAATCCTCAATCCTCAATCCTCGGTCCTCAATCCTCAATCGTCAATCTTCAATCCTCAATACTCAATCTTCAATCCTCAATCCTCAGTCCTAAAACCTCAATTCTGAATTCTCAATCCTGAATCCTCTATCTTCAGCACTCAGTCCTCAACAATCAGTTGTCAATCCTCAATCCTCAATAGAATATCCTCAATTCACAGGTCTCAATACTCAATACTCAACCTGCAATCTTCAAATCTCTATCCACAAACATCAATTCTCATCACTCAACCCTCAACACTCAGTCCTCAATGTTCAATCCTCAATCCTCAATTCTCAATCTTCCACCCTCAATACTGAATCTTCAATCCTCAATCGTCAATCCTCAATCCTCAATCCTCAATACTCAATCTTCAATCCTCAATACTCAATCCTCAATCCTCAATCCTCATTCTTCAATCCTCAATACCCAATCCTCAATCTTCAATCCTCAATCCTCAATCCTCAATTCTCAATCCTCAATCCTCAGTCCTCAGAACTCAAACGTCAATACTCAACCCTCAGTCCTCGTCCTCAATCCACAACCCTCTATCCTCGATCTTCAATCTTCAATCATCAATATTCAATATTCAATCCTCAATCCTCAATCCTCAATACTCAATCCTCAATCCTCAATGTTCAATCCTGAATACACAATCCTCAATCTTTAATCCTCAATCCTGAATCCTCAATCCTCAGCCCTCAATCCTCAATCCTCAGTCCTCAAACCTCAATCCTGAATGCTCAATCCTGAATCCTCAATCTTCAGCTCGCAGTCCTCAACAATCCGTTGTCAATCCTCAATCCTCAATAGAATATCCGCAATTCGCAGTTTTCAATACTCAATACTCAATGTGCAATCTTCAAGTCTCTATCCACAAACATCAATTCTCCTCAATCAACCCTCAACACTCAGTCCCCAATCCTCAATATTCAATCCTCAATTCTCAATCCTCAATCCACAATCCTCAACCTTCAAACCTCAATACTCAGTCTTCAATGCTCAATCCTCAATCCTGAGTCCTCAATTCTCAATCCTCAATCGTCATTCTTCAATCCTCAATACTCAATCTTCAATCCTCAATCCTCAGTCCTCAAACCTCAATTCTGAATCCTCAATCCTGTATCCTCAATCTTCAGCCCTCTGTCCTCAACAGTCCGCAGTCAATCCTCAATCCTCAATAGAATATCCTCAATTCGCAGTTTTCAGTACTCAATACTCAATCTGCAATCTTCAAATCTCTATCCACAAACATCAATTCTCATCACTCAACCCTCAACACTCAGTCGTCAATGTTCAATCCTCAATCCTCAATTCTCAATCTTCAATCCTCAATACTGAATCTTCAGTCCTCAATCCTCAATCCTCAAGCCTCAATCCTCAATCCTCAATCCTCGGTCCTCAATCCTCAATCGTCAATCTTCAATCCTCAATACTCAATCTTCAATCCTCAATCCTCAGTCCTAAAACCTCAATTCTGAATTCTCAATCCTGAATCCTCTATCTTCAGCACTCAGTCCTCAACAATCAGTTGTCAATCCTCAATCCTCAATAGAATATCCTCAATTCACAGGTCTCAATACTCAATACTCAACCTGCAATCTTCAAATCTCTATCCACAAACGTCAATTCTCATCACTCAACCCTCAACACTCAGTCCTCAATGTTCAATCCTCAATCCTCAATTCTCAATCTTCCACCCTCAATACTGAATCTTCAATCCTCAATCGTCAATCCTCAATCCTCAATCCTCAATACTCAATCTTCAATCCTCAATCCTCAATCCTCAATCCTCAATCCTCATTCTTCAATCCTCAATACCCAATCCTCAATCTTCAATCCTCAATCCTCAATCCTCAATTCTCAATCCTCAATCCTCAGTCCTCAGAACTCAAACGTCAATACTCAACCCTCAGTCCTCGTCCTCAATCCACAACCCTCTATCCTCGATCTTCAATCTTCAATCATCAATATTCAATATTCAATCCTCAATCCTCAATCCTCAATACTCAATCCTCAATCCTCAATGTTCAATCCTGAATACACAATCCTCAATCTTTAATCCTCAATCCTGAATCCTCAATCCTCAGCCCTCAATCCTCAATCCTCAGTCCTCAAACCTCAATCCTGAATCCTCAATCCTGAATCCTCAATCTTCAGCTCGCAGTCCTCAACGATCAGTTGTCAATCCTCAATCCTCAATAGAATATCCTCAATTCACAGGTCTCAATGCTCAATACTCAACCTGCAATCTTCAAATCTCTATTCACAAACATCAATTCTCGTCACTCAACCCTCAACACACAGTGCCCAATCCTCAATCTTCAATCCTCAATCCTCAATCCGCAATCCTCAATCCTCAATCTTCAATCCTCAATACTCAATCTTCGATGCTCAATCTTCAATCCTCAATCCTCAATCCTCAATCCTCAATCATCAATCTTCAATCCTCAATACTCAATCTTCAATCCTCTATCCTCAATCCTCAATCCTCAATCCCCAATCCTCAATACTCAACCGTCAACCTTCAATTCTCAATACTCAATCTTCAATCCTCAATCCTCAATCCTCAATCCTCAATACTCATTCTTCAATCCTCAATACCCAATCCACAATCTTCAATCCTCAATCCTCAATCTTCAATCCTCAATACTCAATCTTCAATCCTCAATCTTCAATCCTCAATCTTCATTCCTCAATCCCCAATCATCAATCTTCAATCCTCAATACTCAATCTTCAGTCCTCAATCCTCAATCCTCAATCCTCAATCCTCAATCCTCAATCCTCAATCCTCATTCTTCAATCCTCAATACCCAATCCTCAATCTTCAATCCTCAATCCTCAATCCTCAATTCTCAATCCTCAACCCTCAGTCCTCAGTCCTCTAACGTCAATCCTCAACCCTCAGCCCTCATCCCCAATACTCAATTCTCAATCCTCAATCCTCAACCTTCAACCCTCAATCCTCAATCTTCAATCCTCAATCCTCAATCCTCAAGCCTCAATCCTCAATCCTCAATCCTCGGTCCTCAATCCTCAATCGTCAATCTTCAATCCTCAATACTCAATCTTCAATCCTCAATCCTCAGTCCTAAAACCTCAATTCTGAATCCTCAATCCTGAATCCTCTATCTTCAGCACTCAGTCCTCAACAATCAGTTGTCAATCCTCAATCCTCAATAGAATATCCTCAATTCACAGGTCTCAATACTCTATACTCAACCTGCAATCTTCAAATCTCTATCCACAAACGTCAATTCTCATCACTCAACCCTCAACACTCAGTCCTCAATGTTCAATCCTCAATCCTCAATTCTCAATCTTCCACCCTCAATACTGAATCTTCAATCCTCAATCGTCAATCCTCAATCCTCAATCCTCAATACTCAATCTTCAATCCTCAATCCTCAATCCTCAATCCTCAATCCTCATTCTTCAATCCTCAATACCCAATCCTCAATCTTCAATCCTCAATCCTCAATCCTCAATTCTCAATCCTCAATCCTCAGTCCTCAGAACTCAAACGTCAATACTCAACCCTCAGTCCTCGTCCTCAATCCACAACCCTCTATCCTCGATCTTCAATCTTCAATCATCAATATTCAATATTCAATCCTCAATCCTCAATCCTCAATACTCAATCCTCAATCCTCAATGTTCAATCCTGAATACACAATCCTCAATCTTTAATCCTCAATCCTGAATCCTCAATCCTCAGCCCTCAATCCTCAATCCTCAGTCCTCAAACCTCAATCCTGAATCCTCAATCCTGAATCCTCAATCTTCAGCTCGCAGTCCTCAACGATCAGTTGTCAATCCTCAATCCTCAATAGAATATCCTCAATTCACAGGTCTCAATGCTCAATACTCAACCTGCAATCTTCAAATCTCTATTCACAAACATCAATTCTCGTCACTCAACCCTCAACACACAGTGCCCAATCCTCAATCTTCAATCCTCAATCCTCAATCCGCAATCCTCAATCCTCAACCTTCAATCCTCAATACTCAATCTTCGATGCTCAATCTTCAATCCTCAATCCTCAATCCTCAATCCTCAATCATCAATCTTCAATCCTCAATACTCAATCTTCAATCCTCTATCCTCAATCCTCAATCCTCAATCCCCAATCCTCAATACTCAACCGTCAACCTTCAATTCTCAATACTCAATCTTCAATCCTCAATCCTCAATCCTCAATCCTCAATACTCATTCTTCAATCCTCAATACCCAATCCACAATCTTCAATCCTCAATCCTCAATCTTCAATCCTCAATACTCAATCTTCAATCCTCAATCTTCAATCCTCAATCTTCAATCCTCAATCCCCAATCATCAATCTTCAATCCTCAATACTCAATCTTCAGTCCTCAATCCTCAATCCTCAATCCTCAATCCTCAATCCTCAATCCTCAATCCTCATTCTTCAATCCTCAATACCCAATCCTCAATCTTCAATCCTCAATCCTCAATCCTCAATTCTCAATCCTCAACCCTCAGTCCTCAGTCCTCTAACGTCAATCCTCAACCCTCAGCCCTCATCCCCAATACTCAATTCTCAATCCTCAATCCTCAACCTTCAACCCTCAATCCTCAATCTTCAATCCTCAATCCTCAATCCTCAAGCCTCAATCCTCAATCCTCAATCCTCGGTCCTCAATCCTCAATCGTCAATCTTCAATCCTCAATACTCAATCTTCAATCCTCAATCCTCAGTCCTAAAACCTCAATTCTGAATCCTCAATCCTGAATCCTCTATCTTCAGCACTCAGTCCTCAACAATCAGTTGTCAATCCTCAATCCTCAATAGAATATCCTCAATTCACAGGTCTCAATACTCTATACTCAACCTGCAATCTTCAAATCTCTATCCACAAACATCAATTCTCATCACTCAACCCTCAACACTCAGTCCTCAATGTTCAATCCTCAATCCTCAATTCTCAATCCTCCACCCTCAATACTGAATCTTCAATCCTCAATCGTCAATCCTCAATCCTCAATCCTCAATACTCAATCTTCAATCCTTAATCCTCAATCCTGAATCCTCAATCCTCAGCCCTCAATCCTCAATCCTCAGTCCTCAAACCTCAATCCTGAATCCTCAATCCTGAATCCTCAATCTTCAGCTCGCAGTCCTCAACGATCAGTTGTCAATCCTCAATCCTCAATAGAATATCCTCAATTCACAGGTCTCAATGCTCAATAATCAACCTGCAATCTTCAAATCTGTATTCACAAACATCAATTCTGATCACTCAACCCTCAACACTCAGTCCCCAATCCTCAATCTTCAATCCTCAATCCTCAGTCCGCAATCCTCAATCCTCAATCTTCAATCCTCAATACTCAATCTTCAATGCTCAGTCTTCAATCCTCAATCCTCAATCCTCAATCCTCAATCATCAATCTTCAATCCTCAATACTCAATCTTCAATCCTCTATCCTCAATCCTCAATCCTCAATCCCCAATCCTCAATACTCAACCGTCAACCTTCAATTCTCAATACTCAATCTTCAATCCTCAATCCTCAATCCTCAATCCTCAATCCTCATTCTTCAATCCTCAATACCCAATCCTCAATCTTCAATCCTCAATCCTCAATCTTCAATCCTCAACCTTCAATCCTCAATCCTCAATCCTCAATTCCCAATCATCAATCTTCAATCCTCAATACTCAATCTTCAGTCCTCAATCCTCAATCCTCAATCCTCAATCCTCAATCCTCAATCCTCAATCCTCATTCTTCAATCCTCAATACCCAATCCTCAATCTTCAATCCTCAATCCTCAATCCTCAATTCTCAGTCCTCAACCCTCAGTCCTCAGTCCTCTAACGTCAATCCTCAACCCTCAGCCCTCATCCCCAATACTCAATTCTCAATCGTCAATCCTCAACCTTCAACCCTCAATCATCAATCTTCAATCCTCAATCCTCAATCCTCAGTCCTCAAACCTCAATCCTTAATCCTCAATCCTGAATCCTCATTCTTCAGCCCTCACTCCTCAACAATCAGTTGTCAATCCTCAATCCTCAATAGGATATCATCAATTCACAGTTTTCATTACTCAATACTCAATCTGCAATCTTCAAATCTCTATCCACAAACATCAATTCTCATCACTCAACCCTCAACACTCAGTCCACAATCCTCAATATTCAATCCTCAATCCTCAACCCACAATCCACAATCCTCAACCTTCAATCCTCAATACTCAATCTCCAATGCTCAATCCTCAATCCTCAATCCTCAATCCTCAATTCTCAATCCTCAATCATCAATCTTCAATCCCCAATGCTCAATCTTCAATCCTCAATGCTCAATCCTCAATTCTCAATCCTCATGCTTCATTCCTCAATACCCAATCCTCAATCTTCAAACCTCTATCCACAAACATCAATTCTCATCACTCAATCCTCAACACTCAGTCCTCAATCTTCAATCCTCTATCCTCAATCCTCAATCCTCAATCCCCAATCCTCAATCTTCAATCCTGAATCCTCAATCTTCAATCCTCAACACTCAGTCCCCAATCCTCAATATTCAATCCTCAATTCTCAATCCTCAATCCACAATCCTCAACCTTCAATCCTCAATACTCAGTCTTCAATGCTCAATCCTCAATCCTGAATCCACAATTCTCAATCCTCAATCGTCATTCTTCAATCCTCAATACTCAATCTTCAATCCTCAATCCTCAGTCCTCAAACCTCAATTCTGAATCCTCAATCCTGTATCCTCAATCTTCAGCCCTCTGTTCTCAACAGTCCGCAGTCAATCCTCAATCCTCAATAGACTATCCTCAATTCGCAGTTTTCAATACTCAATACTCAATCTGCAATCTTCAAATCTCTATCCACAAACATCCATTCTCATCACTCAACCCTCAACACTCAGTCCTCAATGTTCAATCCTCAATACTCAATTCTCAATCTTCAATCCTCAATACTGAATCTTCAGTCCTTAATCCTCAATCCTCAAGCCTCAATCCTCAATCCTCAATCCTCGGTCCTCAATCCTCAATCGTCAATCTTCAATCCTCAATAGTCAATCTTCAATCCTCAATCCTCAGTCCTAAAACCTCAATTCTGAATCCTCAATCCTGAATCCTCTATCTTCAGCACTCAGTCCTCAACAATCAGTTGTCAATCCTCAATCCTCAATAGAATATCCTCAATTCACAGGTCTCAATACTCAATACTCAACCTGCAATCTTCAAATCTCTATCCACAAACATCAATTCTCATCACTCAACCCTCAACGCTCAGTCCTCAATGTTCAATCCTCAATCCTCAATTCTCAATCTTCCACCCTCAATACTGAACCTTCAATCCTCAATCGTCAATCCTCAATCCTCAATCCTCAATACTCAATCTTCAATCCTCAATCCTCAATCCTCAAACCTCAATCCTCATTCTTCAATCCTCAATACCCAATCCTCAATCATCAATCCTCAATGCTCAATCCTCAATTCTCAATCCTCAATCCTCAGTCCTCAGAACTCAAACGTCAAAACTCAACCCTCAGTCCTCGTCCTCAATCCACAACCCTCTATCCTCGATCTTCAATCTTCAATCATCAATATTCAATATTCAATCCTCAATCCTCAATCCTCAATACTCAATCCTCAATCCTCAATGTTCAATCCTGAATACACAATCCTCAATCTTTAATCCTCAATCCTCAGCCCTCAATCCTCAATCATCAGTCCTCAAACCTCAATCCTGAATCCTCAATCCTGAATCCTCAATCTTCAGCTCGCAGTCCTCAACGATCAGTTGTCAATCCTCAATCCTTAATAGAATATCCTCAATTCACAGGTCTCAATGCTCAATACTCAATCTGCAATCTTCAAACCTCTATCCACAAACATCAATTCTGATCACTCAACCCTCAACACTCAGTCCTCAATGTTCAATCCTCAATCCTTAATTCTCAATCTTCAATCCCCAATACTGAACCTTCAATCCTCAATCCTCAATCCTCAATCCTCAATCCTCAATCCTCAATCTTCAATCCTCAGTCCCCAGTCCTCAATCTTCTATCCTCAATACTCAATCCTCAATCCTCAACCCTCAATCCTCAATCCGCAATCCTCAATCCTCATTATTCGATAATCAATACGCAATCCTCAATCTTCAATCCTGAATCCTCAATCCTCAATTCTCAATCCTCAATCCTCTATCCTCAGACCTCAAACATCAATACTCAAACCTCAGTCCTCGTCCTCAATCCACAACCCTCAATCCACATTCCTCAATCTTCAATCCTCATTCCTCAATCCTCAATCCTCAATCCTCAGTCCTCAAACCTCAATGCTGAATCCTCAATCCTGAATCCTCAATCTTCAGCCCTCAGTCCTCTACAATCAGTTGTCAATCCTCAATCCTCAATAGAATATCATCGATTCACAGGTTTCATTACTCAATACTCAATCTGCAATCTTCAAATCTCTATCCACAAACATCAATTCTCATCACTCAACCCTCAACACTCAGTCCACAATCCTCAATATTCAATCCTCAATCCTCAGCCCACAATCCACAATCCTCAACCTTCAATCCTCAATACTCAATCTCCAATGCTCAATCCTCAATCCTCAATCCTCAATCCTCAATTCTCAATGCTCAATCGTCAATCTTCAATCCTCAATGCTCATTCTCCAATCCTCAATACTCAATCCTCAATTCTCAATCCTCATTCTTCAATCCTCAATACCCAACCCTCAACCTTCAAACCTCTATCCACAAACATCAATTCTCATCACTCAACCCTCAACACTCAGTCCTCAATCTTCAATCCTCAATCATCAATCCTCAATCTTCAATCCTCAATACTCAATCTTCAATACTCAATCCTCAATTCTCAATCCTCAATACTCAATCTTCAATCCTCAATCCTCAATCCTCAATCCTCAATCCTCATTCTTCAATCCTCAATACCCAATATTCAATCTTCAATCCCTAATCCTCGATCCTCAATCCTCAATCCTCAGTCATCAATCCTCAATCCTCAGTCCTCAATCCTCAATCCTCAATCCTCAATCCTCAGTCCTCAATCCTCAATCTTCAACACTCAATCCTCAATCCTCAACCTTCAATACTCAATACTCATTCTTCAATCATCAATCCTCAATCCTCAATCCTCAATCCTCATTCTTCAATCCTCAATACCCAATCCTCAATCTTCAATCCTCAATCCTCAATACTCAAATCTCAATCCTCAACCCTCAATCCTCAGAACTCAAACATCAATACTCAACCCTGAGTCCTCGTCCTCAATGCACAACCCTCAATCCTCAATCCTCAATCCTCAATCCTCAATCTTCAATCCTCAATTCTCAATCCTCATTCCTCACTCTTCAATCCTCAATCTTCAGACCTCAAACATCAATACTCAACCCTCAGTCCTCGTCCTCAATCCACAACCCTCTATCCTCGATCTTCAATCTTCAATCATCAATATTCAATATTCAATCCTCAATCCTCAATCCTCAATACTCAATTCTCAATCCTCAATGTTCAATCCTGAATACACAATCCTCAATCTTTAATCCTCAATCCTGAATCCTCAATCCTCAGCCCTCAATCCTCAATCATCAGTCCTCAAACCTCAATCCTGAATCCTCAATCCTGAATCCTCAATCTTCAGCTCGCAGTCCTCAACGATCAGTTGTCAATCCTCAATCCTCAATAGAATATCCTCAATTCACAGGACTCAGTGCTCAATACTCAACCTGCAATCTTCAAATCTCTATTCACAAACATCAATTCTCATCACTCAACCCACAACACTCAGTCCCCAACCCTCAATCTTCAATCCTCAATCCTCAATCAGCAATCCTCAATCCTCAATCTTCAATCCTCAATACTCAATCTTCAATCCTCAATCTTCAATCCTCAATCCTCAATCCTCAATCCTCAATCATCAATCTTCAATCCTCAATACTCAGCCTTCAATCCTCTATCCTCAATCCTCAATCCTCAATCCCCAATCCTCAATACTCAACCGTCAACCTTCAATCCTCAATACTCAATCTTCAATCCTCAATCCTCAATCCTCAATCCTCAATCCTCATTCTTCAATCCTCAATACCCAATCCTCAATCTTCAATCCTCAATCCTCAATCTTCAATCCTCAATACTCAATCTTCAATCCTCAATCTTCAATCCTCAATCCTCAATCCTCAATTCCCAATCATCAATCTTCAATCCTCAATACTCAATCTTCAGTCCTCAATCCTCAATCCTCAATCCTCAATCCTCAATCCTCAATCCTCAATCCTCATTCCTCAATCCTCAATACCCAATCCTCAATCTTCAATCCTCAATCCTCAATCCTCAATTCTCAATCCTCAACCCTCAGTCCTCAGTCCTCTAACGTCAATCCTCAACCCTCAGCCCTCATCCCCAATACTCAATTCTCAATCCTCAATCCTCAATCTTCAATCCTCAATACTCAATCTTCAATCCTCAATCCTCAGTCCTCAAACCTCAATTCTGAATCCTCAATCCTGAATCCTCAATCTCCAGCCCTCAGTCCTCAACAATCCGATGTCAATCCTCAATCCTCAATAGAATATCCTCAATTCGCAGTTTTCAATACTCAATACTCAATCTGCAATCTTCAAGTCTCTATCCACAAACATCAATTCTCCTCAATCAACCCTCAACACTCAGTCCCCAATCCTCAATATTCAATCCTCAATTCTCAATCCTCAATCCACAATCCTCAACCTTCAATCCTCAATACTCAGTCTTCAATGCTCAATCCTCAATCCTGAGTCCTCAATTCTCAATCCTCAATCGTCATTCTTCAATCCTCAATACTCAATCTTCAATCCTCAATCCTCAGTCCTCAAACCTCAATTCTGAATCCTCAATCCTGTATCCTCAATCTTCAGCCCTCTGTCCTCAACAGTCCGCAGTCAATCCTCAATCCTCAATAGAATATCCTCAATTCGCTGTTTTCAATACTCAATACTCAATCTGCAATCTTCAAATCTCTATCCACAAACATCAATTCTCATCACTCAACCCTCAACACTCAGTCGTCAATGTTCAACCCTCAATCCTCAATTCTCAATCTTCAATCCTCAATACTGAATCTTCAGTCCTCAATCCTCAATCCTCAAGCCTCAATCCTCAATCCTCAATCCTCGGTCCTCAATCCTCAATCGTCAATCTTCAATCCTCAATACTCAATCTTCAATCCTCAATCCTCAGTCCTAAAACCTCAGTTCTGAATTCTCAATTCTGAATCCTCTATCTTCAGCACTCAGTCCTCAACAATCAGTTGTCAATCCTCAATCCTCAATAGAATATCCTCAATTCACAGGTCTCAATACTCAATACTCAACCTGCAATCTTCAAATCTCTATCCACAAACATCAATTCTCATCACTCAACCCTCAACACTCAGTCCTCAATGTTCAATCCTCAATCCTCAATTCTCAATCTTCCACCCTCAATACTGAATCTTCAATCCTCAATCGTCAATCCTCAATCCTCAATCCTCAATACTCAATCTTCAATCCTCAATCCACAATCCTCAATCCTCAATCCTCATTCTTCAATCCTCAATACCCAATCCTCAATCTTCAATCCTCAATCCTCAATCCTCAATTCTCAATCCTCAATCCTCAGTCCTCAGAACTCAAACGTCGATACACAACCCTCAGTCCTCGTCCTCAATCCACAACCCTCTATCCTCGATCTTCAATCTTGAATCATCAATATTCAATATTCAATCCTCAATCCTCAATCCTCAATACTCAATCCTCAATCCTCAATGTTCAATCCTGAATACACAATCCTCAATCTTTAATCCTCAATCCTCAGCCCTCAATCCTCAATCATCAGTCCTCAAACCTCAATCCTGAATCCTCAATCCTGAATCCTCAATCTTCAGCTCGCAGTCCTCAACGATCAGTTGTCAATCCTCAATCCTTAATAGAATATCCTCAATTCACAGGTCTCAATGCTCAATACTCAATCTGCAATCTTCAAACCTCTATCCACAAACATCAATTCTGATCACTCAACCCTCAACACTCAGTCCTCAATGTTCAATCCTCAATCCTTAATTCTCAATCTTCAATCCCCAATACTGAACCTTCAATCCTCAATCCTCAATCCTCAATCCTCAATCCTCAATCCTCAGTCTTCAATCCTCAGTCCCCAGTCCTCAATCTTCTATCCTCAATACTCAATCCTCAATCCTCAACCCTCAATCCTCAATCCGCAATCCTCAATCCTCATTATTCGATAATCAATACGCAATCCTCAATCTTCAATGCTGAATCCTCAATCCTCAATTCTCAATCCTCAATCCTCTATCCTCAGACCTCAAACATCAATACTCAAACCTCAGTCCTCGTCCTCAATCCACAACCCTCAATCCACATTCCTCAATCTTCAATCCTCATTCCTCAATCCTCAATCCTCAATCCTCAGTCCTCAAACCTCAATGTTGAATCCTCAATCCTGAATCCTCAATCTTCAGCCCTCAGTCCTCTACAATCAGTTGTCAATCCTCAATCCTCAATAGAATATCATCGATTCACAGGTTTCATTACTCAATACTCAATCTGCAATCTTCAAATCTCTATCCACAAACATCAATTCTCATCACTCAACCCTCAACACTCAGTCCACAATCCTCAATATTCAATCCTCAATCCTCAGCCCACAATCCACAATCCTCAACCTTCAATCCTCAATACTCAATCTCCAATGCTCAATCCTCAATCCTCAATCCTCAATCCTCAATTCTCAATGCTCAATCGTCAATCTTCAATCCTCAATGCTCATTCTCCAATCCTCAATACTCAATCCTCAATTCTCAATCCTCATTCTTCAATCCTCAATACCCAATCCTCAATCTTCAAACCTCTATCCACAAACATCAATTCTCATCACTCAACCCTCAACACTCAGTCCTCAATCTTCAATCCTCAATCATCAATCCTCAATCTTCAATCCTCAATACTCAATCTTCAATACTCAATCCTCAATTCTCAATCCTCAATACTCAATCTTCAATCCTCAATCCTCAATCCTCAATCCTCAATCCTCATTCTTCAATCCTCAATACCCAATATTCAATCTTCAATCCCTAATCCTCGATCCTCAATCCTCAATCCTCAGTCATCAATCCTCAATCCTCAGTCCTCAATCCTCAATCCTCAATCCTCAATCCTCAATCCTCAATCCTCAATCCTCAATCTTCAATCCTCAATACTCAGTCTTCAATCCTCAATCCTCAATCCTCAATCCTCAATCCTCATTCTTCAATCCTCAATACCCAATCCTCAATCCTCAATCCTCAATTCTCAATCCTCAATCCTCAGTCCTCAGAACTCAAACGTCAATACTCGTCCCTGAGTCCTCGTCATCAATCCACAACCCTCAATCCTCAATCCTCAAACTTCAGTCCTCAATCCTCAATCCTCAATTCTCAATCCTCAATCCTCAGTCCTCAAACCTCAATCCTTAATCCTCAATCCTGAATCCTCAATCATCAGCCATCACTCCTCAACAAGCAGTTGTCAATCCTCAATCCTCAATAGAATATCATCAATTCACAGTTTTCATTACTCAATACTCAATCTGCAATCTTCAAATCTCTATCCACAAACATCAATTCTCATCACTCAACCCTCAAGACTCAGTCCCCAATCCTCAATATTCAATCCTCAATTCTCAATCCTCAATCCACAATTATCAACCTTCAATCCTCAATACTCAGCCTTCAATGCTCAATCCTCAATCATCAATCCTCAATTCTCAATCCTCAATCGTCAATCTTGAATCCTCAATACTCAATCTTCAATCCTCAATCCTCAGTCCTAAAACCTCAGTTCTGAATCCTCAATCCTGAATCCTCGATCTTCAGCACTCAGTCCTCAACAATCAGTTGTCAATCCTCAATCCTCAATAGAATATCCTCAATTCACAGGTCTCAATACTCAATACTCAACCTGCAATCTTCAAATCTCTATCCACAAACATCAATTCTCATCACTCAACCCTCAACACTGAGTCCTCAATGTTCAATCCTCAATCCTCAATTCTCAATCTTCCACCCTCAATACTGAATCTTCAATACTCAATCGTCAATCCTCAATCTTCAATCCTCAATCCTCAATCCTCAATCATCAATCCTCAATCTTCAATACTCAATCCTCTATCCTCAATCCTCAATCCTCAATACTCAAACATCAATCCTCAATTCTCAATACTCAATAGAATATCCTGAATTCTCAGGATTCTATACTCAAACCTCAATCCTCAACCCTGAGCCCTCATTCAAAATCCTCAATCCTCAATCCTCAATCCTCAATTCTCAATCCTCAATCCTCAGCCCTCAGTCCTCAATGTTCAATCCTCAATCCTCAATTCTCAATCTTCCACCCTCAATACTGAATCTTCAATACTCAATCGTCAATCCTCAATCCTCAATCCTCAATCCTCAGTCCTCAATCCTCAATCCGCAATCCTCAATCCTCAACCTTCAATCCTCAATACTCAATCTGCAATCTTCAATCCTCAATTCTCAATCCTCAATCCTCACTCTTCAATCCTCAATCTTCAGACCTCAAACATCAATACTCAACCCTCAGTCCTCGTCCTCAATCCACAACCCTCTATCCTCGATCTTCAATCTTCAATCATCAATATTCAATATTCAATCCTCAATCCTCAATCCTCAATACTCAATCCTCAATCCTCAATGTTCAATCCTGAATACCCAATCCTCAATCTTTAATCCTCAATCCTCAATCCTCAATCCTCAGTCCTCAATCCGAAATCCTCAGTCCTCAAACCTCAATCCTGAATCCTCAATCCTGAATCCTCAATCTTCAGCTCGCAGTCCTCAACAATCAGTTGTCAATCCTCAATCCTCAATAGAATATCCTCAATTCACAGGTCTCAATGCTCAATACTCAACCTGCAATCTTCAAATCTCTATTCACAAACATCAATTCTCGTCACTCAACCCTCAACACTCAGTCCACAATCCTCAATCTTCAATCCTCAATCCTCAATCCGCAATCCTCAATCCTCAATCTTCAATCCTCAATACTCAATCTTCAATCCTCAATCTTCAATCCTCAATCCTCAATCCTCAATCCTCAATCATCAATCTTCAATCCTCAATACTCAATCTTCAATCCTCTATCCTCAATCCTCAATCCTCAATCCTCAATCCTCAATACTCAACCGTCAACCTTCAATCCTCAATACTCAATCTTCAATCCTCAATCCTCAATCCTCAATCCTCAATCCTCATTCTTCAATCCTCAATACCCAATCCTCAATCTTCAATCCTCAATCCTCAATCCTCAATTCTCAATCCTCAATCCTCAATCCTCAGACCTCAAACATCAATACTCAGCCCTCAGTCCTCGTTCTCAATCCACAACACTCAATCCTCAATCCTCAATCTTCAATCCTCAATCCTCAATCCTCAATCCTCAATCCTGATTCTTCAATCCTCAATACCCAATCCTCAATCTTCAATCCTCAATCCTCAATCCTCAATTCTCAATCCTCAATCCTCAATCCTCAGTCCTCGAACCTCAATTCTGAATCCGCATTCCTGAATCCTCAATCTTCAGCCCTCAGTCATCAACAATCAGTTTTCAATCCTCAATCCCCAATAGAATATCCTCAGTTCGCAGTTTTCAATACTCAATACTCAATCTGCAATCTTCAAACCACTATCCACAATCACCAATTCTCATCACTCAAACCTCAACATTCAGTCCTCATTGCTCAATCCTCAATCCTCAATTCTCAATCTTCAATCCTCAATACTGAATCTTCAATCCACAATCCTCAATCCTCAATACTCAATCCTCAATCCTCAATATTCAATCCTCAGTCCCCAATCCTCAATCTTCAATCCTCAATACTCAATCCTCAATCCTCAATCCTCAATCCTCAACCCTCAATCCTGAATACTCAATCTTCAATCCTCAATTCTCAATCCTCAATCTTCAATCCTCAATCCTCAATCATCAATCCTCAATCTTCGATACTCAATCCTCAATCCTCAGTCCTCAATCCTCAATGCTCAAACATCAATCCTCAATTCTCAATACTCAATAGAATATCCTGAATTCTCAGGATTCTATACTCAAACCTCAATCCTCAACCCTGAGCCCTCATTCACAATCCTCAATCCTCAATCCTCAATCCTCAATCCTCAATTCTCAATCCTCAATCCTCAGCCCTCAGTCCTCAAACCTCAATCCTCAGCCCTCAGACCTCATCCTCAATCTTCAATCCTCAATCCTCAATCCTCAATCCCCAATCCTCAATCTTCAATCCTCAATACTCAATCTTCAATCCTCAATCCTCAATCCTCAATCTTCAATCCTCAATACTCAATCTTCAATCCTCAATCTTCAATCCTCAATCCTCAATCCTCAATCCCCAATCATCAATCTTCAATCCTCAATACTCAATCTTCAGTCCTCAATCCTCAATCCTCAATCCTCAATCCTCAATCCTCAATCCTCAGTCCTAATTCTTCAATCCTCAATACCCAATCCTCAATCTTCAATCCTCAATCCTGAATCCTCAATTCTCAATCCTCAACCCTCAGTCCTCAGTCCTCTAGCGTCAATCCTCAACCCTCAGCCCTCATCCCCAATACTCAATTCTCAATCCTCAATCCTCAATCTTCAATCCTCAATATTCAATCTTCAATCCTCAATCCTCAGTCCTCAAACCTCAATTCTGAATCCTCAATCCTGAATCCTCAATCTCCAGCCCTCAGTCCTCAACAATCCGATGTCAATCCTCAATCCTCAATAGAATATCCTCAATTCGCAGTTTTCAATACTCAATACTCAATCTGCAATCTTCAAGTCTCTATCCACAAACATCAATTCTCCTCAATCAACCCTCAACACTCAGTCCCCAATCCTCAATCTTCAATCCTCAGTCCTCAATCCGCAATCCTCAATCCTCAATCTTCAATCCTCAATACTCAATCTTCAATCCTCAATCTTCAATCCTCAATCCTCAATCCTCAATCGCCAATCATCAATCTTCAATCCTCAATACTCAATCTTCAGTCCTCAATCCTCAATCCTCAATCCTCAATCCTCAATCCTCAATCCTCAATTCTCATTCTTCAATCCTCAATACCCAATATTCAATCTTCAATCCCTAATCCTCAATCCTCAATCCTCAATCCTCAATCATCAATACTCAATCCTCAGTCCTCAATCCTCAATCTTCAACACTCAATCCTCAATCCTCAACCTTCAATACTCAATACTCAATCTTCAATCATCAATCCTCAATCCTCAATCCTCAATCCTCATTCTTCAATCCTCAATACCCAATCCTCAATCTTCAATCCTCAATCCTCAATCCTCAATTCTCAATCCTCAACCCTCAATCCTCAGAACACAAACATCAATACTCAACCCTGAGTCCTCGTCCTCAATGCACAACCCTCAATCCTCAATCCTCAATCCTCAATCGTCAATCCTCAATCCCCAATTCTCAATCCTCAAACCTCAGTCCTCAGTCCTCAAACCTCAATCGTCAACCCTCAGCCCTCATCCTCAATCTTCAATCCTCAATCCTCAATCCTCAATCCTCAATCCTCAAACTTCAATCCTCAATGCTCAATCTTTAATCCTCAATCCTCAATTCTCAATCCTCAACCCTCAATCCTCAATCCTCAATCCTCAATCCTCAATCCTGAATACCCAATCTTCAATCCTCAATACTGAATCTTCAATCCTGAATCCTCAATCCTCAATCTTCAACACTCAATCCTCAATCCTCAACCTTCAATACTCAATACTCAATCTTCAACCATCAATCCTCAATCCTCAATCCTCAATCCTCATTCTTCAATCCTCAATACCCAATCCTCAATCTTCAATCCTCAATCCTCAATCTTCAATCCTCAATACTCAATCTTCAATCCTCAATCTTCAATCCTCAATCCTCAATCCTCAATCCCCAATCATCAATCTTCAATCCTCAATACTCAATCTTCAGTCCTCAATCCTCAATCCTCAATCCTCAATCCTCAATCCTCAATCCTCAATCCTCATTCTTCAATCCTCAATACCCAATCCTCAATCTTCAATCCTCAATCCTCAATCCTCAATTCTCAATCCTCAACCCTCAGTCCTCAGTCCTCTAGCGTCAATCCTCAACCCTCAGCCCTCATCCCCAATACTCAATTCTCAATTCTCAATCCTCAATCCTCAATCTTCAATCCTCAATACTCAATCTTCAATCCTCAATCCTCAGTCCTCAAACCTCAATTCTGAATCCTCAATCCTGAATCGTCAATCTCCAGCCCTCAGTCCTCAACAATCCGATGTCAATCCTCAATCCTCAATAGAATATCCTCAATTCGCAGTTTTCAATACCCAATACTCAATCTGCAATCTTCAAGTCTCTATCCACAAACATCAATTCTCCTCAATCAACCCTCAACACTCAGTCCCTAATCCTCAATCTTCAATCCTCAGTCCTCAATCCGCAATCCTCAATCCTCAATCTTCAATCCTCAATACTCAATCTTCAATCCTCAATCTTCTTTCCTCAATCCTCAATCCTCAATCGCCTATCATCAATCTTCAATCCTCAATACTCAATCTTCAGTCCTCAATCCTCAATCCTCAATCCTCAATCCTCAATCCTCAATCCTCAATCCTCATTCTTCAATCCTCAATACCCAATATTCAATCTTCAATCCCTAATCCTCAATCCTCAATCCTCAATCCTCAATCATCAATACTCAATCCTCAGTCCTCAATCCTCAATCTTCAACACTCAATCCTCAATCCTCAACCTTCAATACTCAATACTCAATCTTCAATCATCAATCCTCAATCCTCAATCCTCAATCCTCATTCTTCAATCCTCAATACCCAATCCTCAATCTTCAATCCTCAATCCTCAATACTCAAATCTCAATCCTCAACCCTCAATCCTCAGAACTCAAACATCAATACTCAACCCTGAGTCCTCGTCCTCAATGCACAACCCTCAATCCTCAATCCTCAATCCTCAATCCTCAATCTTCAATCCTCAATTCTCAATCCTCATTCCTCACTCTTCAATCCTCAATCTTCAGACCTCAAACATCAATACTCAACCCTCAGTCCTCGTCCTCAATCCACAACCCTCTATCCTCGATCTTCAATCTTCAATCATCAATATTCAATATTCAATCCTCAATCCTCAATCCTCAATACTCAATTCTCAATCCTCAATGTTCAATCCTGAATACACAATCCTCAATCTTTAATCCTCAATCCTGAATCCTCAATCCTCAGCCCTCAATCCTCAATCATCAGTCCTCAAACCTCAATCCTGAATCCTCAATCCTGAATCCTCAATCTTCAGCTCGCAGTCCTCAACGATCAGTTGTCAATCCTCAATCCTCAATAGAATATCCTCAATTCACAGGACTCAGTGCTCAATACTCAACCTGCAATCTTCAAATCTCTATTCACAAACATCAATTCTCATCACTCAACCCACAACACTCAGTCCCCAACCCTCAATCTTCAATCCTCAATCCTCAATCAGCAATCCTCAATCCTCAATCTTCAATCCTCAATACTCAATCTTCAATCCTCAATCTTCAATCCTCAATCCTCAATCCTCAATCCTCAATCATCAATCTTCAATCCTCAATACTCAGCCTTCAATCCTCTATCCTCAATCCTCAATCCTCAATCCCCAATCCTCAATACTCAACCGTCAACCTTCAATCCTCAATACTCAATCTTCAATCCTCAATCCTCAATCCTCAATCCTCAATCCTCATTCTTCAATCCTCAATACCCAATCCTCAATCTTCAATCCTCAATCCTCAATCTTCAATCCTCAATACTCAATCTTCAATCCTCAATCTTCAATCCTCAATCCTCAATCCTCAATTCCCAATCATCAATCTTCAATCCTCAATACTCAATCTTCAGTCCTCAATCCTCAATCCTCAATCCTCAATCCTCAATCCTCAATCCTCAATCCTCATTCCTCAATCCTCAATACCCAATCCTCAATCTTCAATCCTGAATCCTCAATCCTCAATTCTCAATCCTCAACCCTCAGTCCTCAGTCCTCTAACGTCAATCCTCAACCCTCAGCCCTCATCAACAATACTCAATTCTCAATCCTCAATCCTCAATCTTCAATCCTCAATACTCAATCTTCAATCCTCAATCCTCAGTCCTCAAACCTCAATTCTGAATCCTCAATCCTGAATCCTCAATCTCCAGCCCTCAGTCCTCAACAATCCGATGTCAATCCTCAATCCTCAATAGAATATCCTCAATTCGCAGTTTTCAATACTCAATACTCAATCTGCAATCTTCAAGTCTCTATCCACAAACATCAATTCTCCTCAATCAACCCTCAACACTCAGTCCCCAATCCTCAATATTCAATCCTCAATTCTCAATCCTCAATCCACAATGCTCAACCTTCAATCCTCAATACTCAGTCTTCAATGCTCAATCCTCAATCCTGAGTCCTCAATTCTCAATCCTCAATCGTCATTCTTCAATCCTCAATACTCAATCTTCAATCCTCAATCCTCAGTCCTCAAACCTCAATTCTGAATCCTCAATCCTGTATCCTCAATCTTCAGCCCTCTGTCCTCAACAGTCCGCAGTCAATCCTCAATCCTCAATAGAATATCCTCAATTCGCAGTTTTCAATACTCAATACTCAATCTGCAATCTTCAAATCTCTATCCACAAACATCAATTCTCATCACTCAACCCTCAACACTCAGTCGTCAATGTTCAACCCTCAATCCTCAATTCTCAATCTTCAATCCTCAATACAGAATCTTCAGTCCTCAATCCTCAATCCTCAAGCCTCAATCCTCAATCCTCAATCCTCGGTCCTCAATCCTCAATCGTCAATCTTCAATCCTCAATCCTCAATCTTCAATCCTCAATCCTCAGTCCTAAAACCTCAATTCTGAATTCTCAATCCTGAATCCTCTATCTTCAGCACTCAGTCCTCAACAATCAGTTGTCAATCCTCAATCCTCAGTAGAATATCATCAATTCACGGTTTTCATTACTCAATACTCAATCTGCAATCTTCAAATCTCTATCGACAAACATCAATTCTCATCACTCAACCCTCAACACTCAGTTCCCAATCCTCAATATTCAATCCTCAATTCTCAATCCTCAATCCACAATCCTCAACCTTCAATCCTCAATACTCAGTCTTCAATGCTCAATCCTCAATCCTGAGTCCTCAATTCTCAATCCTCAATCGTCATTCTTCAATCCTCAATACTCAATCTTCAATCCTCAATCCTCAGTCCTCAAACCTCAATTCTGAATCCTCAATCCTGTATCCTCAATCTTCAGCCCTCTGTCCTCAACAGTCCGCAGTCAATCCTCAATCCTCAATAGAATATCCTCAATTCGCAGTTTTCAATACTCAATACTCAATCTGCAATCTTCAAATCTCTATCCACAAACATCAATTCTCATCACTCAACCCTCAACACTCAGTCCTCAATGTTCAATCCTCAATCCTCAATTCTCAATCTTCAATCCTCAATACTGAATCTTCAGTCCTCAATCCTCAATCCTCAAGCCTCAATCCTCAATCCTCAATCCTCGGTCCTCAATCCTCAATCGTCAATCTTCAATCCTCAATACTCAATCTTCAATCCTCAATCCTCAGTCCTAAAACCTCAATTCTGAATCCTCAATCCTGAATCCTCTATCTTCAGCACTCAGTCCTCAACAATCAGTTGTCAATCCTCAATCCTCAATAGAATATCCTCAATTCACAGGTCTCAATACTCAATACTCAACCTGCAATCTTCAAATCTCTATCCACAAACATCAATTCTCATCACTCAACCCTCAACACTCAGTCCTCAATGTTCAATCCTCAATCCTCAATTCTCAATCCTCCACCCTCAATACTGAATCTTCAATCCTCAATCGTCAATCCTCAATCCTCAATCCTCAACACTCAATCTTCAATCCTCAATCCTCAATCCTCAATCCTCAATCCTCATTCTTCAATCCTCAATACCCAATCCTCAATCTTCAATCCTCAATCCTCAATCCTCAATTCTCAATCCTCAATCCTCAGTCCTCAGAACTCAAACGTCAATACTCAACCCTCAGTCCTCGTCCTCAATCCACAACCCTCTATCCTCGATCTTCAATCTTCAATCATCAATATTCAATATTCAATCCTCAATCCTCAATCCTCAATACTCAATCCTCAATCCTCAATGTTCAATCCTGAATACACAATCCTCAATCTTTAATCCTCAATCCTGAATCCTCAATCCTCAGCACTCAATCCTCAATCCTCAGTCCTCAAACCTCAATGCTGAATCCTCAATCCTGAATCCTCAATCTTCAGCTCGCAGTCCTCAACGATCAGTTGTCAATCCTCAATCCTCAATAGAATATCCTCAATTCACAGGTCTCAATGCTCAATACTCAACCTGCAATCTTCAAATCTCTTGTCACAAACATCAATTCTCATCACTCAACCCTCAACACTCAGTCCCCAATCCTCAATCTTCAATCCTCAATCCTCAGTCCGCAATCCTCAATCCTCAATCTTCAATCCTCAATACTCAATCTTCAATGCTCAGTCTTCAATCCTCAATCCTCAATCCTCAATCCTCAATCATCAATCTTCAATCCTCAATACTCAATCTTCAATCCTCTATCCTCAATCCTCAATCCTCAATCCCCAATCCTCAATACTCAATCTTCAATTCTCAATACTCAATCTTCAATCCTCAATCCTCAATCCTCAATCCTCAATCCTCATTCTTCAATCCTCAATACCCAATCCTCAATCTTCAATCCTCAATCCTCAATCTTCAATCCTCAATCTTCAATCCTCAATCCTCAATCCTCAATCCCCAATCATCAATCTTCAATCCTCAATACTCAATCTTCAGTCCTCAATCCTCAATCCTCAATCCTCAATCCTCAATCCTCAATCCTCAATCCTCATTCTTCAATCCTCAATACCCAATCCTCAATCTTCAATCCTCAATCCTCAATCCCCAATTCTCAATCCTCAACCCTCAATCCTCAGTCCTCTAACGTCAATCCTCAACCCTCAGCCCTCATCCCCAATACTCAATTCTCAATCCTCAATCCTCAACCTTCAACCCTCAATCCTCAATCTTCAATCCTCAATCCTCAATCTTCAATAATCAATACCCAATCCTCAATCTTCAATCCTCAATCCTCAATCCTCCATTCTCAATACTCAATCCTCTATTCTCAGACCTCAAACATCAATACTCAAACCTCAGTCCTCGTCCTCAATCCACAACCCTCAATCCTCAATCCACAATCTTCAATCCTCATTCCGCAATCTCCAATCCTCAATCCTCAGTCCTCAAACCTCAATGCTGAATCCTCAATCCTGAATCCTCAATCTTCAGCCCTCAGTCCTATACAGTCAGTTGTCAATCCTCAATCCTCAATAGAATGTCATCAATTCACAGCTTTCATTACTCAATACTCAATCTGCAATCTTCAAATCTCTATCCACAAACATCAATTCTCATCACTCAACCCTCAGCACTCAGTCCCCAATCCTCAATATTCAATCCTCAATTCTCAATCCTCAATCCACAATCCTCAACCTTCAATCCTCAAGACTCAGTCTTCAGTCCTCAATCCTCAATCCTCAAGCCTCAATCCTCAATCCTCAATCCTCGGTCCTCAATCCTCAATCGTCAATCTCCAATCTTGAATACTCAACATTCAATCCTCAATCCTCAATCCTCAATCCTCACTCCTCAATCCTCAATCCTCGTCCTTCAATCCTCAATACCCAATCCTCAATCTTCAGTCCTCAATCCTCAATCCTCAAGCGTCAATCCTCAATTCTCAATCCTCAACCCTCAATCCTCAGTCCTCAAACCTCAATCCGGAATCCTCAATCCTGAATCCTCAGTCTTCAGCCGTCGGTCCTCAACAATCAATTGTCAATTCTCAATCCTCAATAGAATATCCTCAAATCACAGTCTTCAATGCCCAATCCCCATTCTTCAATCTTCAAATCTCAATCCACAAACATCAATTCCCATCACTCATCCCTCAACACTCAGTCCTCAATCTTCAATCCTCAATCCTCGATCCTCAATCCTCAATCCTCAATCCACAATCCTCATTCCTCAATCCTCATTCTTCAATAATCAATACCCAATCCTCAATCTTCAATCCTCAATCCTCAATCCTCAATTCTCAATCCTCAATCCTCTATCCTCAGACCTCAAACATCAATACTCAAACCTCAGTCCTCGTCCTCAATCCACAACCCTCAATCCTCAATCCTCAATCTTCAATCGTCATTCCTCAATCCCCAGTCCTCAATCCTCAGTCCTCAAACCTCATTGCTGAATCCTCAATCCTGAATCCTCAGCCTTCAGCCCTCAGTCCTCTACAATCAGTTGTCAATCCTCAATCCTCAATAGAATGTCATCAATTCACAGCTTTCATTACTCAATACTCAATCTGCAATCTTCAAATCTCTATCCACAAACATCAATTCTCATCACTCAACCCTCAACACTCAGTCCACAATCCTCAATATTCAATCCTCAATCCTCAACCCACAATCCACAATCCTCAACCTTCAATCCTCAATACTCAATCTCCAATGCTCAATCCTCAATCCTCAATCCTCAATCCTCAATTCTCAATCCTCAATCGTCAATCTTCAATCCCCAATGCTCAATCTTCAATCCTCAATGCTCAATCCTCAATTCTCAATCCTCATGCTTCATTCCTCAATACCCAATCCTCAATCTTCAAACCTCTATCCACGAACATCAATTCTCATCACTCAACCCTCAACACTCAGTCCTCAATCTTCAATCCTCAATCATCAATCCTTAATCTTCAATCCTCAATCCTCAATCCGCAATCCTCAATCCTCAATCTTCAATCCTCAATACTCAATCTTCAATCCTCAATCTCCAATCCTCAATCCTCAATCCTCAATCCTCAATCATCAATCTTCAATCCTCAATACTCAATCTTCAATCCTCTATCCTCAATCCTCAATCCTCAATCCCCAATCCTCAATACTCAACTGTCAACCTTCAATTCTCAATACTCAATCTTCAATCCTCAATCCTCAATCCTCAATCCTCAATCCTCATTCTTCAATCCTCAATACCCAATCCTCAATCTTCAATCCTCAATCCTCAATCTTCAATCCTCAATACTCAATCTTCAATCCTCAATCTTCAATCCTCAATCCTCAATCCCCAATCATCAATCTTCAATTCTCAATACTCAATCTTCAGTCCTCAATCCTCAATCCTCAATCCTCAATCCTCAATCCTCAATCCTCAATCCTCATTCTTCAATCCTCAATACCCAATCCTCAATCTTCAATCCTCAATCCTCAATCCTCAATTCTCAATCCTCAACCCTCAGTCCTCAGTCCTCTAACGGCAATACTCAACCCTCAGCCCTCATCCCCAATACTCAATTCTCAATCCTCAATCCTCAATCTTCAATCCTCAATACTCAATCTTCAATCCTCAATCCTCAGTCCTCAAACCTCAATTCTGAATCCTCAATCCTGAATCCTCAATCTTCAGCTCGCAGTCCTCAACAATCAGTTGTCAATCCTCAATCCTCAATAGAATATCCTCAATTCACAGGTCTCAATGCTCAATACTCAACCTGCAATCTTCAAATCTCTATTCACAAACATCAATTCTCGTCACTCAACCCTCAACACTCAGTCCACAATCCTCAATCTTCAATCCTCAATCCTCAATCCGCAATCCTCAATCCTCAATCTTCAATCCCCAATACTCAATCTTCAATCCTCAATCTTCAATCCTCAATCCTCAATCCTCAATCCTCAATCATCAATCTTCAATCCTCAATACTCAATCTTCAATCCTCTATCCTCAATCCTCAATCCTCAATCCCCAATCCTCAATACTCAACCGTCAACCTTCAATCCTCAATACTCAATCTTCAATCCTCAATCCTCAATCCTCAATCCTCAATCCTCATTCTTCAATCCTCAATACCCAATCCTCAATCTTCAATCCTCAATCCTCAATCCTCAATTCTCAATCCTCAATCCTCAATCCTCAGACCTCAAGCGTCAATACTCAGCCCTCAGTCCTCGTCCTCAATCCACAACACTCAATCCTCAATCCTCAATCTTCAATCCTCAATCCTCAATCCTCAATCCTCAATCCTGATTCTTCAATCCTCAATACCCAATCCTCAATCTTCAATCCTCAATCCTCAATCCTCAATTCTCAATCCTCAATCCTCAATCCTCAGTCCTCGAACCTCAATTCTGAATCCGCAATCCTGAATCCTCAATCTTCAGCCCTCAGTCATCAACAATCAGTTGTCAATCCTCAATCCCCAATAGAATATCCTCAGTTCGCAGTTTTCAATACTCAATACTCAATCTGCAATCTTCAAACCACTATCCACAATCACCAGTTCTCATCACTCAAACCTCAACACTCAGTCCTCAATGCTCAATCCTCAATCCTCAATTCTCAATCTTCAATCCTCAATACCGAATCTTCAATCCACAATCCTCAATCCTCAATACTCAATCCTCAATCCTCAATCTTCAATCCTCAGTCCCCAATCCTCAATCTTCAATCCTCAATACTCAATCCTCAATCCTCAATCCTCAATCCTCAACCCTCAATCCTGAATACTCAATCTTCAATCCTCAATCCTCAATCCTCAATATTCAATCCTCAATCCTCAATCATCAATCCTCAATCTTCAATACTCAATCCTCAATCCTCAGTCCTCAATCCTCAATGCTCAAACATCAATCCTCAATTCTCAATACTCAATAGAATATCCTGAATTCTCAGGATTCTATACCCAAACCTCAATCCTCAACCCTGAGCCCTCATTCACAATCCTCAATCCTCAATCCTCAATCCTCAATTCTCAATCCTCAATCCTCAGCCCTCAGTCCTCAAACCTCAATCCTCAACCCTCAGACCTCATCCTCAATCTTCAATCCTCAATCCTCAATCCTCAATCCCCAATCCTCAATCTTCAATCCTCAATACTCAATCTTCAATCTTCAATCCTCAATCCTCAATCCTCAATCCTCAATCCTCATTCTTCAATCCTCAATACCCAATCCTCAATCTTCAATCGTCAATCCCCAATCCTCAATTCTCAATCCTCAACCCTCAGTCCTCAGTCCTCAAACCTCAATCGTCAACCCTCAGCCCTCATCCTCAATCTTCAATCATCAATCCTCAATCCTCAATCCTCAATCCTCAAACTTCAATCCTCAATGCTCAATCTTTAATCCTCAATCCTCAATTCTCAATCCTCAACCCTCAATCCTCAATCCTCAATCCTCAATCCTCAATCCTGAATACCCAATCTTCAATCCTCAATCCTCAATCCTCAAACCTCAATTCAGAATCCGCATTCCTGAATCCTCAATCTTCATCCCTCAGTCATCAACAATCAGTTGTCAATCCTCAATCCTCAATAGAATATCCTCAATTCACAGTTTTCAATACTCAATACTCAATCTGCAATCTTCAAACTTCTATCCACAATCATCAATTCTCATCACTCAACCCTCAACACTCAGTCCTCAATGCTCAATACTCAATCCTCAATCCTCAATCTTCAATCCTCAATACTGAATCTTCAATCCTGAATCCTCAATCCTCAATACTCAATCCTCAATCCTCAATCTTCAACACGCAGTCCCCAATCCTCAATCTTCAATCCTCAATACTCAATCCTCAATCCTCAATCCTCAATCCTCAATCCTCAATCCTCAATCCTGAATACTCAATCTTCAATCCTCAATCCTCAATCCTCAATCCTCAATCCTCAATCCTCAATCATCAATCCTCAATCCTCAATCCTCAGACCTCAAACATCAATACTCAGCCCTCAGTCCTCGTCCTCAATCCACAACACTCAATCCTCAATCCTCAATCTTCAATCCTCAATCCTCAATCCTCAATCCTCAATCCTCATTCTTCAATCCTCAATCCTCAATCCTCAATCCTCAACCCTCAATCCTCAATCCTCAATCCTCAATCTTCAATCCTCAATCCTCAAACCTTAATCCTCATTGTTCAATCCTCAATACCCAATCCTCAATCTTCAATCCTCAATCCTCAATCCTCAATTCTCAATCCTCAATCCTCAATCCTCAGACCTCAAACATCAATACTCAGCCCTCAGTCCTCGTCCTCAATCCACAACACTCAATCCTCAATCCTCAATCTTCAATCCTCAATCCTCAATCCTCAATCCTCAATCCTCATTCTTCAATCCTCAATACCCAATCCTCAATCTTCAATCCTCAATCCTCAATCCTCAATTCTCAATCCCCAATCCTCAATCCTCAGTCCTCGAACCTCAATTCTGAATCCGCATTCCTGAATCCTCAATCTTCAGCCCTCAGTCATCAACAATCAGTTGTCAATCCTCAATCCTCAATAGAATATCCTCAATTCGCAGTTTTCAATACTCAATACACAATCTGCAATCTTCAAACCACTATCCACAATCATCAATTCTCATCACTCAAACCTCAACACTCAGTCCTCAATGCTCAATCCTCAATCCTCAATTCTCAATCTTCAATCCTCAATACTGAATCTTCAATCCACAATCCTCAATCCTCAATACTCAATCCTCAATCCTCAATCTTCAATCCTCAGTCCCCAATCCTCAATCTTCAATCCACAATACTTAATCCTCAATCCTCAATCCTCAATCCTCAACCCTCAATCCTGAATACTCAACCTTCAATCCTCAATCCTCAATCCTCAATCCTCAATCCTCAATCCTCAATCATCAATCCTCAATCTTCAATACTCAATCCTCTATCATCAATCCTCAATCCTCAATACTCAAACATCAATCCTCAATTCTCAATACTCAATAGAATATCCTGAATTCTCAGGATTCTATACTCAAACCTCAATCCTCAACCCTGAGCCCTCATTGAAAATCCTCAATCCTCAATCCTCAATCCTCAATTCTCAATCCTCAATCCTCAGCCCTCAGTCCTCAAACCTCAATCCTCAACCCTCAGACCTCAATCCTCAGTCCTCAAACCTCAATCCTTAATTCTCAATCCTGAATCATCAATTTTCAGCCCTCACTCCTCAACAATCAGCTGCCAATCCTCAATCCTCAATAGAATATCATCAATTCACAGTTTTCATTGCTCAATACTCAATCTGCAATCTTCAAATCTCTATACACAAACATCAATTCTCATCACTCAACCCTCAACACTCAGTCCTCAATGTTCAATCCTCAATCCTCAATTCTCAATCTTCCACCCTCAATACTGAATCTTCAATCCTCAATCGTCAATCCTCAATCCTCAATCCTCAGTCCTCAATCCTCAATCCTCAATTTTCAATCCTCAAAACTCAATCTTCAATCCTCAATCCTCAATCCTCAATCCTCAATCCTCAATGGTCAGTCTTCAATCCTCAATACTCAATCTTCAATCCTCAATCCTCAGTCCTCAATCCTCAATCCGCAATCCTCAATCCTCATTCTTCGATAATCAATACGCAATCCTCAATCTTCAATCCTGAATCCTCAATCCTCAATTCTCAATCCTCAATCCTCTATCCTCAGACCTCAAACATCAATACTCAAACCTCAGTCCTCGTCCTCAATCCACAACCCTCAATCCTCAATCCTCAATCTTCAATCCTCATTCCTCAATCCCCAGTCCTCAATCCTCAGTCCTCAAACCTCATTGCTGAATCCTCAATCCTGAATCCTCAGCCTTCAGCCCTCAGTCCTCTACAATCAGTTGTCAATCCTCAATCCTCAATAGAATGTCATCAATTCACAGCTTTCATTACTCAATACTCAATCTGCAATCTTCAAATCTGTATCCACAAACATCAATTCTCATCACTCAACCCTCAACACTCAGTCCACAATCCTCAATATTCAATCCTCAATCCTCAACCCATAATCCACAATCCTCAACCTTCAATCCTCAATACTCAATCTCCAATGCTCAATCCTCAATCCTCAATCCTCAATCCTCAATCCTCAATTCTCAATCCTCAATCGTCAATCTTCAATCCCCAATGCTCAATCTTCAATCCTAAATGCTCAATCCTCAATTCTCAATCCTCATGCTTCATTCCTCAATACCCAATCCTCAATCTTCAAACCTCTATCCACGAACATCAATTCTCATCACTCAACCCTCAACACTCAGTCCTCAATCTTCAATCCTCAATCATCAATCCTCAATCTTCAATCCTCAATCCTCAATCCGCAATCCTCAATCCTCAATCTTCAATCCTCAATACTCAATCTTCAATCCTCAATCTCCAATCCTCAATCCTCAATCCTCAATCCTCAATCATCAATCTTCAATCCTCAATACTCAATCTTCAATCCTCTATCCTCAATCCTCAATCCTCAATCCCCAATCCTCAATACTCAACTGTCAACTTTCAATTCTCAATACTCAATCTTCAATCCTCAATCCTCAATCCTCAATCCTCAATCCTCATTCTTCAATCCTCAATACCCAATCCTCAATCTTCAATCCTCAATCCTCAATCTTCAATCCTCAATACTCAATCTTCAATCCTCAATCTTCAATCCTCAATCCTCAATCCCCAATCATCAATCTTCAATTCTCAATACTCAATCTTCAGTCCTCAATCCTCAATCCTCAATCCTCAATCCTCAATCCTCAATCCTCAATCCTCAATCCTCATTCTTCAATCCTCAATACCCAATCCTCAATCTTCAATCCTCAATCCTCAATCCTCAATTCTCAATCCTCAACCCTCAGTCCTCAGTCCTCTAACGTCAATACTCAACCCTCAGCCCTCATCCCCAATACTCAATTCTCAATCCTCAATCCTCAATCTTCAATCCTCAATACTCAATCTTCAATCCTCAATCCTCAGTCCTCAAACCTCAATTCTGAATCCTCAATCCTGAATCCTCAATCTTCAGCTCGCAGTCCTCAACAATCAGTTGTCAATCCTCAATCCTCAATAGAATATCCTCAATTCACAGGTCTCAATGCTCAATACTCAACCTGCAATCTTCAAATCTCGATTCACAAACATCAATTCTCGTCACTCAACCCTCAACACTCAGTCCACAATCCTCAATCTTCAATCCTCAATCCTCAATCCGCAATCCTCAATCCTCAATCTTCAATCCTCAATACTCAATCTTCAATCCTCAATCTTCAATCCTCAATCCTCAATCCTCAATCCTCAATCATCAATCTTCAATCCTCAATACTCAATCTTCAATCCTCTATCCTCAATCCTCTATCCTCAATCCCCAATCCTCAATACTCAACCGTCAACCTTCAATCCTCAATACTCAATCTTCAATCCTCAATCCTCAATCCTCAATCCTCAATCCTCATTCTTCAATCCTCAATACCCAATCCTCAGTCTTCAATCCTCAATCCTCAATCCTCAATTCTCAATCCTCAATCCTCAATCCTCAGACCTCAAACATCAATACTCAGCCCTCAGTCCTCGTCCTCAATCCACAACACTCAATCCTCAATCCTCAATCTTCAATCCTCAATCCTCAATCCTCAATCCTCAATCCTGATTCTTCAATCCTCAATACCCAATCCTCAATCTTCAATCCTCAATCCTCAATCCTCAATTCTCAATCCTCAATCCTCAATCCTCAGTCCTCGAACCTCAATTCTGAATCCGCATTCCTGAATCCTCAATCTTCAGCCCTCAGTCATCAACAATCAGTTGTCAATCCTCAATCCCCAATAGAATATCCTCAGTTCGCAGTTTTCAATACTCAATACTCAATCTGCAATCTTCAAACCACTATCCACAATCACCAATTCTCATCACTCAAACCTCAACACTCAGTCCTCAATGCTCAATCCTCAATCCTCAATTCTCAATCTTCAATCCTCAATACTGAATCTTCAATCCACAATCCTCAATCCTCAATACTCAATCCTCAATCCTCAATCTTCAATCCTCAGTCCCCAATCCTCAATCTTCAATCCTCAATACTCAATCCTCAATCCTCAATCCTCAATCCTCAACCCTCAATCCTGAATACTCAATCTTCAATCCTCAATCCTCAATCCTCAATCTTCAATCCTCAATCCTCAATCATCAATCCTCAATCTTCAATACTCAATCCTCTATCATCAATCCTCAATCCTCAATACTCAAACATCAATCATCAATTCTCAATACTCAATAGAATATCCTGAATTCTCAGGATTCTATACTCAAACCTCAATCCTCAACCCTGAGCCCTCATTCAAAATCCTCAATCCTCAATCCTCAATCCTCAATTCTCAATCCTCAATCCTCAGCCCTCAGTCCTCAAACCTCAATCCTCAACCCTCAGACCTCAATCCTCAGTCCTCAAACCTCAATCCTTAATTCTCAATCCTGAATCATCAATTTTCAGCCCTCACTCCTCAACAATCAGTTGCCAATCCTCAATCCTCAATAGAATATCATCAATTCACAGTTTTCATTGCTCAATACTCAATCTGCAATCTTCAAATCTCTATACACAAACATCAATTCTCATCACTCAACCCTCAACACTCAGTCCTCAATGTTCAATCCTCAATCCTCAATTCTCAATCTTCCACCCTCAATACTGAATCTTCAATCCTCAATCGTCAATCCTCAATCCTCAATCCTCAGTCCTCAATCCTCAATCCTCAATTTTCAATCCTCAAAACTCAATCTTCAATCCTCAATCCTCAATCCTCAATCCTCAATCCTCAATGGTCAGTCTTCAATCCTCAATACTCAATCTTCAATCCTCAATCCTCAGTCCTCAATCCTCAATCCGCAATCCTCAATCCTCATTCTTCGATAATCAATACGCAATCCTCAATCTTCAATCCTGAATCCTCAATCCTCAATTCTCAATCCTCAATCCTCTATCCTCAGACCTCAAACATCAATACTCAAACCTCAGTCCTCGTCCTCAATCCACAACCCTCAATCCACATTCCTCAACCTTCAATCCTCATTCCTCAATCCTCAATCCTCAATCCTCAGTCCTCAAACCTCAATGCTGAATCCTCAATCCTGAATCCTCAATCTTCAGCCCTCAGTCCTCTACAATCAGTTGTCAATCCTCAATCCTCAATAGAATATCATCGATTCACTGGTTTCATTACTCAATACTCAATCTGCAATCTTCAAATCTCTATCCACAAACATCAATTCTCATCACTCAACCCTCAACACTCAGTCCACAATCCTCAATATTCAATCCTCAATCCTCAACCCACAATCCACAATCCTCAACCTTCAATCCTCAATACTCAATCTCCAATGCTCAATCCTCAATCCTCAATCCTCAATCCTCAATTCTCAATCCTCAATCGTCAATCTTCAATCCTCAATGCTCATTCTTCAATCCTCAACACTCAATCCTCAATTCTCAATCCTCATTCTTCAATCCTCAATACCCAATCCTCAATCTTCAAACCTCTATCCACAAACATCAATTCTCATCACTCAACCCTCAACACTCAGTCCTCAATCTTCAATCCTCAATCATCAATCCTCAATCTTCAATCCTCAATACTCAATCTTCAATACTCAATCCTCAATTCTCAATCCTCAATACTCAATCTTCAATCCTCAATCCTCAATCCTCAATCCTCAATCCTCATTCTTCAATACTCAATCCTCAATCCTCAATCTTCAATCCTCAGTCCCCAATCCTCAATCTTCAATCCTCAATACTTAATCCTCAATCCTCAATCCTCAATCCTCAACCCTCAATCCTGAATAATCAACCTTCAATCCTCAATCCTCAATCCTCAATCCTCAATCCTCAATCCTCAATCATCAATCCTCAATCTTCAATACTCAATCCTCTATCCTCAATCCTCAATCCTCAATACTCAAACATCAATCCTCAATTCTCAATACTCAATAGAATATCCTGAATTCTCAGGATTCTATACTCAAACCTCAATCCTCAACCCTGAGCCCTCATTCAAAATCCTCAATCCTCAATCCTCAATCCTCAATTCTCAATCCTCAATCCTCAGCCCTCAGTCCTCAAACCTCAATCCTCAACCCTCAGACCTCAATCCTCAGTCCTCAAACCTCAATCCTTAATCCTCAATCCTGAATCATCAATTTTCAGCCCTCACTCCTCAACAATCAGTTGCCAATCCTCAATCCTCAATAGAATATCATCAATTCACAGTTTTCATTGCTCAATACTCAATCTGCAATCTTCAAATCTCTATACACAAACATCATTTCTCATCACTCAACACTCAACACTCAGTCCCCAATGTTCAATCCTCAATCCTCAATTCTCAATCTTCCACCCTCAATACTGAATCTTCAATCCTCAATCGTCAATCCTCAATCCTCAATACTCAGTCCTCAATCCTCAATCCTCAATTTTCAATCCTCAAAACTCAATCTTCAATCCTCAATCCTCAATCCTCAATCCTCAATCCTCAATGGTCAGTCTTCAATACTCAATACTCAATCTTCAATCCTCAATCCTCAGTCCTCAATCCTCAATCCGCAATCCTCAATCCTCATTCTTCGATAATCAATACGCAATCCTCAATCTTCAATCCTGAATCCTCAATCCTCAATTCTCAATCCTCAATCCTCTATCCTCAGACCTCAAACATCAATACTCAAACCTCAGTCCTCGTCCTCAATCCACAACCCTCAATCCACATTCCTCAATCTTCAATCCTCATTCCTCAATCCTCAATTCTCAATCCTCAATCCTCTATCCTCAGACCTCAAACATCAATACTCAATCCTCAATCCTCAATCCTCAATCCTCAATTCTCAATCCTCAATCGTCAATCTTCAATCCTCAATGCTCATTCTTCAATCCTCAACACTCAATCCTCAATTCTCAATCCTCATTCTTCAATCCTCAATACCCAATCCTCAATCTTCAAACCTCTATCCACAAACATCAATTCTCATCACTCAACCCTCAACACTCAGTCCTCAATCTTCAATCCTCAATCATCAATCCTCAATCTTCAATCCTCAATACTCAATCTTCAATATTCAATCCTCAATTCTCAATCCTCAATACTCAATCTTCAATCCTCAATCCTCAATCCTCAATCCTCAATCCTCATTCTTCAATACTCAATCCTCAATCCTCAATCTTCAATCCTCAGTCCCCAATCCTCAATCTTCAATCCTCAATACTTAATCCTCAATCCTCAATCCTCAATCCTCAACCCTCAATCCTGAATAATCAACCTTCAATCCTCAATCCTCAATCCTCAATCCTCAATCCTCAATCCTCAATCATCAATCCTCAATCTTCAATACTCAATCCTCTATCCTCAATCCTCAATCCTCAATACTCAAACATCAATCCTCAATTCTCAATACTCAATAGAATATCCTGAATTCTCAGGATTCTATACTCAAACCTCAATCCTCAACCCTGAGCCCTCATTCAAAATCCTCAATCCTCAATCCTCAATCCTCAATTCTCAATCCTCAATCCTCAGCCCTCAGTCCTCAAACCTCAATCCTCAACCCTCAGACCTCAATCCTCAGTCCTCAAACCTCAATCCTTAATCCTCAATCCTGAATCATCAATTTTCAGCCCTCACTCCTCAACAATCAGTTGCCAATCCTCAATCCTCAATAGAATATCATCAATTCACAGTTTTCATTGCTCAATACTCAATCTGCAATCTTCAAATCTCTATACACAAACATCATTTCTCATCACTCAACACTCAACACTCAGTCCCCAATGTTCAATCCTCAATCCTCAATTCTCAATCTTCCACCCTCAATACTGAATCTTCAATCCTCAATCGTCAATCCTCAATCCTCAATACTCAGTCCTCAATCCTCAATCCTCAATTTTCAATCCTCAAAACTCAATCTTCAATCCTCAATCCTCAATCCTCAATCCTCAATCCTCAATGGTCAGTCTTCAATACTCAATACTCAATCTTCAATCCTCAATCCTCAGTCCTCAATCCTCAATCCGCAATCCTCAATCCTCATTCTTCGATAATCAATACGCAATCCTCAATCTTCAATCCTGAATCCTCAATCCTCAATTCTCAATCCTCAATCCTCTATCCTCAGACCTCAAACATCAATACTCAAACCTCAGTCCTCGTCCTCAATCCACAACCCTCAATCCACATTCCTCAATCTTCAATCCTCATTCCTCAATCCTCAATTCTCAATCCTCAATCCTCTATCCTCAGACCTCAAACATCAATACTCAATCCTCAATCCTCAATCCTCAATCCTCAATTCTCAATCCTCAATCGTCAATCTTCAATCCTCAATGCTCATTCTTCAATCCTCAACACTCAATCCTCAATTCTCAATCCTCATTCTTCAATCCTCAATACCCAATCCTCAATCTTCAAACCTCTATCCACAAACATCAATTCTCATCACTCAACCCTCAACACTCAGTCCTCAATCTTCAATCCTCAATCATCAATCCTCAATCTTCAATCCTCAATACTCAATCTTCAATATTCAATCCTCAATTCTCAATCCTCAATACTCAATCTTCAATCCTCAATCCTCAATCCTCAATCCTCAATCCTCATTCTTCAATACTCAATCCTCAATCCTCAATCTTCAATCCTCAGTCCCCAATCCTCAATCTTCAATCCTCAATACTTAATCCTCAATCCTCAATCCTCAATCCTCAACCCTCAATCCTGAATAATCAACCTTCAATCCTCAATCCTCAATCCTCAATCCTCAATCCTCAATCCTCAATCATCAATCCTCAATCTTCAATACTCAATCCTCTATCCTCAATCCTCAATCCTCAATACTCAAACATCAATCCTCAATTCTCAATACTCAATAGAATATCCTGAATTCTCAGGATTCTATACTCAAACCTCAATCCTCAACCCTGAGCCCTCATTCAAAATCCTCAATCCTCAATCCTCAATCCTCAATTCTCAATCCTCAATCCTCAGCCCTCAGTCCTCAAACCTCAATCCTCAACCCTCAGACCTCAATCCTCAGTCCTCAAACCTCAATCCTTAATCCTCAATCCTGAATCATCAATTTTCAGCCCTCACTCCTCAACAATCAGTTGCCAATCCTCAATCCTCAATAGAATATCATCAATTCACAGTTTTCATTGCTCAATACTCAATCTGCAATCTTCAAATCTCTATACACAAACATCATTTCTCATCACTCAACCCTCAACACTCAGTCCCCAATGTTCAATCCTCAATCCTCAATTCTCAATCTTCCACCCTCAATACTGAATCTTCAATCCTCAATCGTCAATCCTCAATCCTCAATACTCAGTCCTCAATCCTCAATCCTCAATTTTCAATCCTCAAAACTCAATCTTCAATCCTCAATCCTCAATCCTCAATCCTCAATCCTCAATGGTCAGTCTTCAATACTCAATACTCAATCTTCAATCCTCAATCCTCAGTCCTCAATCCTCAATCCGCAATCCTCAATCCTCATTCTTCGATAATCAATACGCAATCCTCAATCTTCAATCCTGAATCCTCAATCCTCAATTCTCAATCCTCAATCCTCTATCCTCAGACCTCAAACATCAATACTCAAACCTCAGTCCTCGTCCTCAATCCACAACCCTCAATCCACATTCCTCAATCTTCAATCCTCATTCCTCAATCCTCAATCCTCAATCCTCAGTCCTCAAACCTCAATGCTGAATCCTCAATCCTGAATCCTCAATCTTCAGCCCTCAGTCCTCTACAAACAGTTGTCAATCCTCAATCCTCAATAGAATATCATCGATTCACAGGTTTCATTACTCAATACTCAATCTGCAATCTTCAAAACTCTATCCACAAACATCAATTCTCATCACTCAACCCTCAACACTCAGTCCACAATCCTCAATATTCAATCCTCAATCCTCAACCCACAATCCACAATCCTCAACCTTCAATCCTCAATACTCAATCTCCAATGCTCAATCCTCAATCCTCAATCCTCAATCCTCAATTCTCAATCCTCAATCGTCAATCTTCAATCCTCAATGCTCATTCTTCAATCCTCAATACTCAATCCTCAATTCTCAATCCTCATTCTTCAATCCTCAATACCCAATCCTCAATCTTCAAACCTCTATCCACAAACATCAATTCTCATCACTCAACCCTCAACACTCAGTCCTCAATCTTCAATCCTCAATCATCAATCCTCAATCTTCAATCCTCAATACTCAGTCTTCAATACTCAATCCTCAATTCTCAATCCTCAATACTCAATCTTCAATCCTCAATCCTCAATCCTCAATCCTCAATCCTCAATTCTCAATCTTCAATCCTCAATACTGAATCTTCAATCCACAATCCTCAATCCTCAATACTCAATCTTCAATCCTCAATCTTCAATCCTCAGTCCCCAATCCTCAATCTTCAATCCTCAATACTTAATCCTCAATCCTCAATCCTCAATCCTCAACCCTCAATCCTGAATACTCAATCTTCAATCCTCAATCCTCAATTCTCAATCTTCAATACTCAACACTCAATCCTCAATCCACAATCCTCAATCCTCAATCCTCATTCTTCAATAATCATTACCCAATCCTCAATCTTCAATCCTGAATCCTCAATCCTCAATTCTCAATCCTCAATCCTCTATCCTCAGACCTCAAACAGCAATACTCAAACCTCAGTCCTCGTCCTCAATCCACAACCCTCAATCCACATTCCTCAATCTTCAATCCTCATTCCTCAATCCTCAATCCTCAATCCTCAATCCTCAATTCTCAATCCTCAATCGTCAATCTTCAATCCTCAATGCTCAATCTTCAATCCTCAATACTCAATCCTCAATTCTCAATCCTCATTCTTCAATCCTCAATACCCAATCCTCAATCTTCAAACCTCTATCCACAAACATCAATTCTCATTACTCAACCCTCAACACTCAGTCCTCAATCTTCAATCCTCAATCATCAATCCTCAATCTTCAATCCTCAATACTCAATCTTCAATACTCAATCCTCAATTCTCAATCCTCAATACTCAGTCTTCAATCCTCAATCCTCAATCCTCAATCCTCAATCCTCATTCTTCAATCCTCAATACCCAATATTCAATCTTCAATCCCTAATCCTCAATCCTCAATCCTCAATCCTCAATCATCAATCCTCAATCCTCAGTCCTCAATCCTCAATCTTCAACACTCAATCCTCAATCCTCAACCTTCAATACTCAATACTCAATCTTCAACCATCAATCCTCAATCCTCAATCCTCAATCCTCATTCTTCAATCCTCAATACCCAATCCTCAATCTTCAATCCTCAATCCTCAATCTTCAATCCTCAATACTCAATCTTCAATCCTCAATCTTCAATCCTCAATCCTCAATCCTCAATCCCCAATCATCAATCTTCAATCCTCAATACTCAATCTTCAGTCCTCAATCCTCAATCCTCAATCCTCAATCCTCAATCCTCAATCCTCAATCCTCATTCTTCAATCCTCAATACCCAATCCTCAATCTTCAATCCTCAATCCTCAATCCTCAATTCTCAATCCTCAACCCTCAGTCCTCAGTCCTCTAGCGTCAATCCTCAACCCTCAGCCCTCGTCCCCAATACTCAATTCTCAATCCTCAATCCTCAATCTTCAGCACTCAATCCTCAATCCTCAACCTTCAATACTCAATACTCAATCTTCAATCATCAATCCTCAATCCTCAATCCTCAATCCTCATTCTTCAATCCTCAATACCCAATCCTCAATCTTCAATCCTCAATCCTCAATCCTCAATCCTCAATTCTCAATCCTCAACCCTCAGTCCTCAGTCCTCTAACGTCAATCCTCAACCCTCAGCCCTCATCCCCAATACTCAATTCTCAATCCTCAATCCTCAATCTTCAATCCTCAATACTCAATCTTCAATCCTCAATCCTCAGTCCTCAAACCTCAATTCTGAATCCTCAATCCTGAATCCTCAATCTCCAGCCCTCAGTCCTCAACAATCCGACGTCAATCCTCAATCCTCAATAGAATATCCTCAATTCGCAGTTTTCAATACTCAATACTCAATCTGCAATCTTCAAGTCTCTATCCACAAACATCAATTCTCCTCAATCAACCCTCAACACTCAGGCCCCAATCCTCAATATTCAATCCTCAATACTCAATCCTCAATCCACAATCCTCAACCTTCAATCCTCAATACTCAGTCTTCAATGCTCAATCCTCAATCCTGAGTCCTCAATTCTCAATCCTCCATCGTCATTCTTCAATCCTCAATACTCAATCTTCAATCCTCAATCCTCAGTCCTCAAACCTCAATTCTGAATCCTCAATCCTGTATCCTCAATCTTCAGCCCTCTGTCCTCAACAGTCCGCAGTCAATCCTCAATCCTCAATAGAATATCCTCAATTCGCAGTTTTCAATACTCAATACTCAATCTGCAATCTTCAAATCTCTATCCACAAACATCAATTCTCATCACTCAACCCTCAACACTCAGTCCTCAATGTTCAATCCTCAATCCTCAATTCTCAATCTTCAATCCTCAATACTGAATCTTCAGTCCTCAATCCTCAATCCTCAAGCCTCAATGCTCAATCCTCAATCCTCGGTCCTCAATCCTCAATCGTCAATCTTCTATCCTCAATACTCAATCTTCAATCCTCAATCCTCAGTCCTAAAACCTCAATTCTGAATCCTCAATCCTGAATCCTCTATCTTCAGCACTCAGTCCTCAACAATCAGTTGTCAATCCTCAATCCTCAATAGAATATCCTCAATTCACAGGTCTCAATACTCAATACTCAACCTGCAATCTTCAAATCTCTATCCACAAACATCAATTATCATCACTCAACCCTCAACACTCAGTCCTCAATGTTCAATCCTCAATCCTCAATTCTCAATCCTCCACCCTCAATACTGAATCTTCAATCCTCAATCGTCAATCCTCAATCCTCAATCCTCAATACTCAATCTTCAATCCTCAATCCTCAATCCTCAATCCTCAATCCTCAATCCTCATTCTTCAATCCTCAATACCCAATCCTCAATCTTCAATCCTCAATCCTCAATCCTCAATTCTCAATCCTCAATCCTCAGTCCTCAGAACTCAAACGTCAATACTCAACCCTCAGTCCTCGTCCTCAATCCACAACCCTCTATCCTCGATCTTCAATCTTCAATCATCAATATTCAATATTCAATCCTCAATCCTCAATCCTCAATACTCAATCCTCAATCCTCAATGTTCAATCCTGAATACACAATCCTCAATCTTTAATCCTCAATCCTGAATCCTCAATCCTCAGCCCTCAATCCTCAATCCTCAGTCCTCAAACCTCAATCCTGAATCCTCAATCCTGAATCCTCAATCTTCAGCTCGCAGTCCTGAACGATCAGTTGTCAATCCTCAATCCTCAATAGAATATCCTCAATTCACAGGTCTCAATGCTCAATACTCAACCTGCAATCTTCAAATCTCTATTCACAAACATCAATTCTCATCACTCAACCCTCAATCCTCAATCCTCAATCCTCAATCCTCAATCCTCATTCTTCAATCCTCAATACCCAATCCTCAATCTTCAATCCTCAATCCTCAATCTTCAATCCTCAATCCTCAATCCTCAATTCTCAATCCTCAATCGTCAATCTTCAATCCTGAATCCTCAATCCTCAATCTTCAATCCTCAATACTCAATCTTCAATCCTCAATCCTCAACTCTCAATCTTCAATACTCAATACTCAATCCTCAATCCACAATCCTCAATCCTCAATCCTCATTCTTCAATAATCAATACCCAATCCTCAATCTTCAATCCTCAATCCTCAATCCTCCATTCTCAATACTCAATCCTCTATTCTCAGACCTCAAACATCAATACTCAAACCTCAGTCCTCGTCCTCAATCCACAACCCTCAATCCTCAATCCTCAATCTTCAATCCTCATTCCGCAATCTCCAATCCTCAATCCTCAGTCCTCAAACCTCAATGCTGAATCCTCAATCCTGAATCCTCAATCTTCAGCCCTCAGTCCTATACAGTCAGTTGTCAATCCTCAATCCTCAATAGAATGTCATCAATTCACAGCTTTCATTACTCAATACTCAATCTGCAATCTTCAAATCTCTATCCACAAACATCAATTCTCATCACTCAACCCTCAACACTCAGTCCCCAATCCTCAACATTCAATCCTCAATTCTCAATCCTCAATCCACAATCCTCAACCTTCAATCCTCAAGACTCAGTCTTCAGTCCTCAATCCTCAATCCTCAAGCCTCAATCCTCAATCCTCAATCCTCGGTCCACAATCCTCAATCGTCAATCTCCAATCCTGAATACTCAACATTCAATCCTCAATCCTCAATCCTCAATCCTCAATCCTCAATCCTCGTCCTTCAATCCTCAATACCCAATCCTCAATCTTCAATACTCAATCCTCAATCCTCAAGCGTCAATCCTCAATTCTCAATCCTCAACCCTCAATCCTCAGTCCTCAAACCTCAATTCTCAATCCTCAACCCTCAGTCCGCAGTCCTCTAACGTCAATACTCAACCCTCAGCCCTCATCCCCAATACTCAATTCTCAATCCTCAATCCTCAATCTTCAATCCTCAATACTCAATCTTCAATCCTCAATCCTCAGTCCTCAAACCTCAATTCTGAATCCTCAATCCTGAATCCTCAATCTTCAGCTCGCAGTCCTCAACAATCAGTTGTCAATCCTCAATCCTCAATAGAATATCCTCAATTCACAGGTCTCAATGCTCAATACTCAACCTGCAATCTTCAAATCTCGATTCACAAACATCAATTCTCGTCACTCAACCCTCAACACTCAGCCCACAATCCTCAATCTTCAATCCTCAATCCTCAATCCGCAATCCTCAATCCTCAATCTTCAAACCTCAATACTCAATCTTCAATCCTCAATCTTCAATCCTCAATCCTCAATCCTCAATCATCAATCTTCAATCCTCAATACTCAATCTTCAATCCTCTATCCTCAATCCTCAATCCTCAATCCCCAATCCTCAATACTCAACCGTCAACCTTCAATCCTCAATACTCAATCTTCAATCCTCAATCCTCAATCCTCAATCCTCAATCCTCATTCTTCAATCCTCAATACCCAATCCTCAGTCTTCAATCCTCAATCCTCAATCCTCAATTCTCAATCCTCAATCCTCAATCCTCAGACCTCAAACATCAATACTCAGCCCTCAGTCCTCGTCCTCAGTCCACAACACTCAATCCTCAATCCTCAATCTTCAATCCTCGATCCTCAATCCTCAATCCTCAATCCTGATTCTTCAATCCTCAATACCCAATCCTCAATCTTCAATCCTCAATCCTCAATCCTCAATTCTCAATCCTCAATCCTCAATCCTCAGTCCTCGAACCTCAATTCTGAATCCGCATTCCTGAATCCTCAATCTTCAGCCCTCAGTCATCAACAATCAGTTGTCAATCCTCAATCCCCAATAGAATATCCTCAGTTCGCAGTTTTCAATACTCAATACTCAATCTGCAATCTTCAAACCACTATCCACAATCACCAATTCTCATCACTCAAACCTCAACACTCAGTCCTCAATGCTCAATCCTCAATCCTCAATTCTCAATCTTCAATCCTCAATACTGAATCTTCAATCCACAATCCTCAATCCTCAATACTCAATCCTCAATCCTCAATCTTCAATCCTCAGTCCCCAATCCTCAATCTTCAATCCTCAATACTCAATCCTCAATCCTCAATCCTCAATCCTCAACCCTCAATCCTGAATACTCAATCTTCAATCCTCAATCCTCAATCCTCAATCTTCAATCCTCAATCCTCAATCATCAATCCTCAATCTTCAATACTCAATCCTCAATCCTCAGTCCTCAATCCTCAATGCTCAAACATCAATCCTCAATTCTCAATACTCAATAGAATATCCTGAATTCTCAGGATTCTATACTCAAACCTCAATCCTCAACCCTGAGCCCTCATTCACAATCCTCAATCCTCAATCCTCAATCCTCAATTCTCAATCCTCAATCCTCAGCCCTCGGTCCTCAAACCTCAATCCTCAACCCTCAGACCTAATCCTAAATCTTCAATCCTCAATCCTCAATCCTCAATCCCCAATCCTCAATCTTCAATCCTCAATACTCAATCTTCAATCCTCAATCCTCAGACCTCAAACATCAATACTCAGCCCTCAGTCCTCGTCCTCAATCCACAGCCCTCAATCCTCAATCCTCAACCTTCAATCATCAATATTCAATCATCAATCCTCAATCCTCAATCCCCAATCCTCAATCCTCAAACCTCAATGTTCAATCCTCAATACTCAATCCTCAATCTTCAATCCTCAATCCTCAAACCTCAATCCTCAATCCTCAATCCTCAGTCCTCAAACCACAATCCTGAATCCTCAATCCTGAATCCTCAATATTCAGCCCTCACTCCTCAACAATCAGTTGTCAATCCTCAATTCTCAATAGAATATCATCAATTCACAGTTTTCATTACTCAATACTCAATCTGCAATCTTCAAATCTCTATCCACAAACATCAATTCTCATCACTCACCCTCAACACTCAGTCCTCAATCTTCAATCCTCAATCCTCAATCCTCAATCTTCAATCCTCAATACTCAATCTTCAATCCTCAATCCTCAATTCTCAATCTTCAATACTCAATCGTCCATCCTCAATCCACAATCCTCATTCCTCAATCCTCATTCTTCAATAATCAGTACCCAATCCTCAATCTTCAATCCTCAATCCTCAATCCTCAATTCTCAATCCTCAATCCTCTATCCTCAGACCTCAAACATCAATACTCAAACCTGAGTCCTCGTCCTCAATCCACAACCCTCAATACTCAATCCTCAATCTTCAATCCTCATTCCTCAATCCCCAATCCTCAATCCTCAGTACTCAAACCTCAATGCTGAATCCTCAATCCTGAATCCTCAACCTTCAGCCCTCAGTCCTCTACAATCAGTTGTCAATCCTCAATCCTCAATAGAATGTCATCAATTCACAGCTTTCATTACTCAATACTCAATCTGCAATCTTCAAATCTCTATCCACATACATCAATTCTCATCACTCAAACCTCAACACTCAGTCCTCAATGTTCAATCCTCAATCCTCAATTCTCAATCTTCAATCCGCAATACTGAACCTTCAATCCTCAATCCTCAATCCTCAATCCTCAATCCTCAAGCCTCAATCTTCAATCCTCAATCCCCAGTCCTCAATCTTCTATCCTCAATACTCAATCCTCAATCCTCAATCCTCAATCCTCAATCTTCAATCCTCAATACTCAATCTTCAATCCTCAATCCTCAATCCTCAATCCTCAATCCTCAACCCTCAATCGTCATTCCTCAAACCTCACTCCCGAATCCTCGATCCTGAATCCTCATTCTTCAGCTCTCAGTCCTCAAAAATCAATTGTCAATCCTTAATCCTCAATAGAATATCCTCAATTCACAGATTTCAATACCCAATCCCCATTCTTCAATCTTCAAATCTCAATCCACAAACATCAATTCTCATCACTCAACCCTCAACACTCAGTCCTCAATCTTCAATCCTCAATCCTCAATCCTCAATCTTCAATCCTCAATACTCAATCTTCAATCCTCAATCCTCAATTCTCAATCTTCAATACTCAACACTCAATCCTCAATCCACAATCCTCAATCCTCAATCCTCATTCTTCAATAATCATTACCCAATCCTCAATCTTCAATCCTGAATCCTCAATCCTCAATTCTCAATCCTCAATCCTCTATCCTCAGACCTCAAACAGCAATACTCAAACCTCAGTCCTCGTCCTCAATCCACAACCCTCAATCCACATTCCTCAATCTTCAATCCTCATTCCTCAATCCTCAATCCTCAATCCTCAATCCTCAATTCTCAATCCTCAATCGTCAATCTTCAATCCTCAATGCTCAATCTTCAATCCTCAATACTCAATCCTCAATTCTCAATCCTCATTCTTCAATCCTCAATACCCAATCCTCGATCTTCAAACCTCTATCCACAAACATCAATTCTCATCACTCAACCCACAACACTCAGTCCCCAATCCTCAATCTTCAATCCTCAATCCTCAATCCGCAATCCTCAATCCTCAATCTTCAATCCTCAATACTCAATCTTCAATCCTCAATCTTCAATCCTCAATCCTCAATCCTCAATCCTCAATCATCAATCTTCAATCCTCAATACTCAGCCTTCAATCCTCTATCCTCAATCCTCAATCCTCAATCCCCAATCCTCAATACTCAACCGTCAACATTAAGTCCTCAATACTCAATCTTCAATCCTCAATCCTCAATCCTCAATCCTCAATCCTCATTCTTCAATCCTCAATACCCAATCCTCAATCTTCAATCCCCAATCCTCAATCTTCAATCCTCAATCCTCAATCTTCAATCCTCAATCCTCAAACCTCAATCCTCATTGTTCAATCCTCAATACCCAATCCTCAATCTTCAATCCTCAATCCTCAATCCTCAATTCTCAATCCTCAATCCTCAATCCTCAGACCTCAAGCATCAATACTCAGCCCTCAGCCCTCGTCCTCAATCCACAACACTCAATCCTCAATCCTCAATTTTCAATCCTCAATCCTCAATCCTCAATCCTCAATCCTCATTCTTCAATCCTCAATACCCAATCCTCAATCTTCAATCCTCAATCCTCAATCCTCAATTCTCAATCCCCAATCCTCAATCCTCAGTCCTCGAACCTCAATTCTGAATCCGCATTCCTGAATCCTCAATCTTCAGCCCTCAGTCATCAACAATCAGTTGTCAATCCTCAATCCTCAATAGAATATCCTCAATTCGCAGTTTTCAATACTCAATACACAATCTGCAATCTTCAAACCACTATCCACAATCATCAATTCTCATCACTCAGACCTCAACACTCAGTCCTCAGTGCTCAATCCTCAATCCTCAATTCTCAATCTTCAATCCTCAATACTGAATCTTCAATCCACAATCCTCAATCCTCAATACTCAATCCTCTATCCTCAATCTTCAATCCTCAGTCCCCAATCCTCAATCTTCAATCCTCAATACTTAATCCTCAATCCTCAATCCTCAATCCTCAACCCTCAATCCTGAATACTCAATCTTCAATCCTCAATCCTCAATTCTCAATCTTCAATACTCAACACTCAATCCTCAATCCACAATCCTCAATCCTCAATCCTCATTCTTCAATAATCATTACCCAATCCTCAATCTTCAATCCTGAATCCTCAATCCTCAATTCTCAATCGTCAATCTTCAATCCTCAATGCTCAATCTTCAATCCTCAATACTCAATCCTCAATTCTCAATCCTCATTCTTCAATCCTCAATACCCAATCCTCAATCTTCAAACCTCTATCCACAAACATCAATTCTCATTACTCAACCCTCAACACTCAGTCCTCAATCTTCAATCCTCAATCATCAATCCTCAATCTTCAATCCTCAATACTCAATCTTCAATACTCAATCCTCAATTCTCAATCCTCAATACTCAGTCTTCAATCCTCAATCCTCAATCCTCAATCCTCAATCCTCATTCTTCAATCCTCAATACCCAATATTCAATCTTCAATCCCTAATCCTCAATCCTCAATCCTCAATCCTCAATCATCAATCCTCAATCCTCAGTCCTCAATCCTCAATCTTCAACACTCAATCCTCAATCCTCAACCTTCAATACTCAATACTCAATCTTCAACCATCAATCCTCAATCCTCAATCCTCAATCCTCATTCTTCAATCCTCAATACCCAATCCTCAATCTTCAATCCTCAATCCTCAATCTTCAATCCTCAATACTCAATCTTCAATCCTCAATCTTCAATCCTCAATCCTCAATCCTCAATCCCCAATCATCAATCTTCAATCCTCAATACTCAATCTTCAGTCCTCAATCCTCAATCCTCAATCCTCAATCCTCAATCCTCAATCCTCAATCCTCATTCTTCAATCCTCAATACCCAATCCTCAATCTTCAATCCTCAATCCTCAATCCTCAATTCTCAATCCTCAACCCTCAGTCCTCAGTCCTCTAGCGTCAATCCTCAACCCTCAGCCCTCATCCCCAATACTCAATTCTCAATCCTCAATCCTCAATCTTCAGCACTCAATCCTCAATCCTCAACCTTCAATACTCAATACTCAATCTTCAATCATCAATCCTCAATCCTCAATCCTCAATCCTCATTCTTCAATCCTCAATCCTCAATCCTCAATCTTCAATCCTCAATTCTCAATCCTCATTCCTCACTCTTCAATCCTCAATCTTCAGACCTCAAACATCAATACTCAACCCTCAGTCCTCGTCCTCAATCCACAACCCTCAATACTCAATCCTCAATCTTCAATCCTCATTCCTCAATCCCCAATCCTCAATCCTCAGTACTCAAACCTCAATGCTGAATCCTCAATCCTGAATCCTCAACCTTCAGCCCTCAGTCCTCTACAATCAGTTGTCAATCCTCAATCCTCAATAGAATGTCATCAATTCACAGCTTTCATTACTCAATACTCAATCTGCAATCTTCAAATCTCTATCCACATACATCAATTCTCATCACTCAAACCTCAACACTCAGTCCTCAATGTTCAATCCTCAATCCTCAATTCTCAATCTTCAGTCCGCAATACTGAACCTTCAATCCTCAATCCTCAATCCTCAATCCTCAATCCTCAAGCCTCAATCTTCAATCCTCAATCCCCAGTCCTCAATCTTCTATCCTCAATACTCAATCCTCAATCCTCAATCCTCAATCCTCAATCTTCAATCCTCAATACTCAATCTTCAATCCTCAATCCTCAATCCTCAATCCTCAATCCTCAATCCTCAACCCTCAATCGTCATTCCTCAAACCTCACTCCCGAATCCTCGATCCTGAATCCTCATTCTTCAGCTCTCAGTCCTCAAAAATCAATTGTCAATCCTTAATCCTCAATAGAATATCCTCAATTCACAGATTTCAATACCCAATCCCCATTCTTCAATCTTCAAATCTCAATCCACAAACATCAATTCTCATCACTCAACCCTCAACACTCAGTCCTCAATCTTCAATCCTCAATCCTCAATCCTCAATCTTCAATCCTCAATACTCAATCTTCAATCCTCAATCCTCAATTCTCAATCTTCAATACTCAACACTCAATCCTCAATCCACAATCCTCAATCCTCAATCCTCATTCTTCAATAATCATTACCCAATCCTCAATCTTCAATCCTGAATCCTCAATCCTCAATTCTCAATCCTCAATCCTCTATCCTCAGACCTCAAACAGCAATACTCAAACCTCAGTCCTCGTCCTCAATCCACAACCCTCAATCCACATTCCTCAATCTTCAATCCTCATTCCTCAATCCTCAATCCTCAATCCTCAATCCTCAATTCTCAATCCTCAATCGTCAATCTTCAATCCTCAATGCTCAATCTTCAATCCTCAATACTCAATCCTCAATTCTCAATCCTCATTCTTCAATCCTCAATACCCAATCCTCAATCTTCAAACCTCTATCCACAAACATCAATTCTCATTACTCAACCCTCAACACTCAGTCCTCAATCTTCAATCCTCAATCATCAATCCTCAATCTTCAATCCTCAATACTCAATCTTCAATACTCAATCCTCAATTCTCAATCCTCAATACTCAGTCTTCAATCCTCAATCCTCAATCCTCAATCCTCAATCCTCATTCTTCAATCCTCAATACCCAATATTCAATCTTCAATCCCTAATCCTCAATCATCAATCCTCAATCCTCAATCATCAATCCTCAATCCTCAGTCCTCAATCCTCAATCTTCAACACTCAATCCTCAATCCTCAACCTTCAATACTCAATACTCAATCTTCAACCATCAATCCTCAATCCTCAATCCTCAATCCTCATTCTTCAATTCTCAATACCCAATCCTCAATCTTCAATCCTCAATCCTCAATCTTCAATCCTCAATACTCAATCTTCAATCCTCAATCTTCAATCCTCAATCCTCAATCCTCAATCCCCAATCATCAATCTTCAATCCTCAATACTCAATCTTCAGTCCTCAATCCTCAATCCTCAATCCTCAATCCTCAATCCTCAATCCTCAATCCTCATTCTTCAATCCTCAATACCCAATCCTCAATCTTCAATCCTCAATCCTCAATCCTCAATTCTCAGTCCTCAACCCTCAGTCCTCAGTCCTCTAGCGTCAATCCTCAACCCTCAGCCCTCATCCCCAATACTCAATTCTCAATCCTCAATCCTCAATCTTCAGCACTCAATCCTCAATCCTCAACCTTCAATACTCAATACTCAATCTTCAATCATCAATACTCAATCCTCAATCCTCAATCCTCATTCTTCAATCCTCAATACCCAATCCTCAATCTTCAATCCTCAATCCTCAATCCTCAATTCTCAATCCTCAACCCTCAATCCTCAGAACTCAAACATCAATACTCAACCCTGAGTCCTCGTCCTCAATGCACAACCCTCAATCCTCAATCCTCAATCCTCAATCCTCAATCTTCAATCCTCAATTCTCAATCCTCATTCCTCACTCTTCAATCCTCAATCTTCAGACCTCAAACATCAATACTCAACCCTCAGTCCTCGTCCTCAATCCACAACCCTCTATCCTCGATCTTCAATCTTCAATCATCAATATTCAATATTCAATCCTCAATCCTCAATCCTCAATACTCAATCCTCAATCCTCAATGTTCAATCCTGAATACGCAATCCTCAATCTTTAATCCTCAATCCTGAATCCTCAATCCTCAGCCCTCAATCCTCAATCATCAGTCCTCAAACCTCAATCCAGAATCCTCAATCCTGAATCCTCAATCTTCAGGTCGCAGTCCTCAACGATCAGTTGTCAATCCTCAATCCTCAATAGAATATCCTCAATTCACAGGCCTCAGTGCTCGATACTCAACCTGCAATCTTCAAATCTCTATTCACAAACATCAATTCTCATCACTCAACCCACAACACTCAGTCCCCAATCCTCAATCTTCAATCCTCAATCCTCAATCCGCAATCCTCAATCCTCAATCTTCAATCCTCAATACTCAATCTTCAATCCTCAATCTTCAATCCTCAATCCTCAATCCTCAATCCTCAATCATCAATCTTCAATCCTCAATACTCAGCCTTCAATCCTCTATCCTCAATCCTCAATCCTCAATCCCCAATCCTCAATACTCAACCGTCAACATTAAGTCCGCAATACTCAATCTTCAATCCTCAATCCTCAATCCTCAATCCTCAATCCTCATTCTTCAATCCTCAATACCCAATCCTCAATCTTCAATCCCCAATCCTCAATCTTCAATCCTCAATCCTCAATCTTCAATCCTCAATCCTCAAACCTCAATCCTCATTGTTCAATCCTCAATACCCAATCCTCAATCTTCAATCCTCAATCCTCAATCCTCAATTCTCAATCCTCAATCCTCAATCCTCAGACCTCAAGCATCAATACTCAGCCCTCAGCCCTCGTCCTCAATCCACAACACTCAATCCTCAATCCTCAATTTTCAATCCTCAATCCTCAATCCTCAATCCTCAATCCTCATTCTTCAATCCTCAATACCCAATCCTCAATCTTCAATCCTCAATCCTCAATCCTCAATTCTCAATCCCCAATCCTCAATCCTCAGTCCTCGAACCTCAATTCTGAATCCGCATTCCTGAATCCTCAATCTTCAGCCCTCAGTCATCAACAATCAGTTGTCAATCCTCAATCCTCAATAGAATATCCTCAATTCGCAGTTCTCAATACTCAATACACAATCTGCAATCTTCAAACCACTATCCACAATCATCAATTCTCATCACTCAAACCTCAACACTCAGTCCTCAATGCTCAATCCTCAATCCTCAATTCTCAATCTTCAATCCTCAATACTGAATCTTCAATCCACAATCCTCAATCCTCAATACTCAATCCTCTATCCTCAATCTTCAATCCTCAGTCCCCAATCCTCAATCTTCAATCCTCAATACTTAATCCTCAATCCTCAATCCTCAATCCTCAACCCTCAATCCTGAATACTCAATCTTCAATCCTCAATCCTCAATTCTCAATCTTCAATACTCAACACTCAATCCTCAATCCACAATCCTCAATCCTCAATCCTCATTCTTCAATAATCATTACCCAATCCTCAATCTTCAATCCTGAATCCTCAATCCTCAATTCTCAATCGTCAATCTTCAATCCTCAATGCTCAATCTTCAATCCTCAATACTCAATCCTCAATTCTCAATCCTCATTCTTCAATCCTCAATACCCAATCCTCAATCTTCAAACCTCTATCCACAAACATCAATTCTCATTACTCAACCCTCAACACTCAGTCCTCAATCTTCAATCCTCAATCATCAATCCTCAATCTTCAATCCTCAATACTCAATCTTCAATACTCAATCCTCAATTCTCAATCCTCAATACTCAGTCTTCAATCCTCAATCGTCAATCCTCAATCCTCAATCCTCATTCTTCAATCCTCAATACCCAATATTCAATCTTCAATCCCTAATCCTCAATCCTCAATCCTCAATCCTCAATCATCAATCCTCAATCCTCAGTCCTCAATCCTCAATCTTCGACACTCAATCCTCAATCCTCAACCTTCAATACTCAATACTCAATCTTCAACCATCAATCCTCAATCCTCAATCCTCAATCCTCATTCTTCAATCCTCAATACCCAATCCTCAATCTTCAATCCTCAATCCTCAACCTTCAATCCTCAATACTCAATCTTCAATCCTCAATCTTCAATCCTCAATCCTCAATCCTCAATCCCCAATCATCAATCTTCAATCCTCAATACTCAATCTTCAGTCCTCAATCCTCAATCCTCAATCCTCAATCCTCAATCCTCAATCCTCAATCCTCATTCTTCAATCCTCAATACCCAATCCTCAATCTCCAATCCTCAATCCTCAATCCTCAATTCTCAATCCTCAACCCTCAGTCCTCAGTCCTCTAGCGTAAATCCTCAACCCTCAGCCCTCATCCCCAATACTCAATTCTCAATCCTCAATCCTCAATCTTCAGCACTCAATCCTCAATCCTCAACCTTCAATACTCAATACTCAATCTTCAATCATCAATCCTCAATCCTCAATCCTCAATCCTCATTCTTCAATCCTCAATACCCAATCCTCAATCTTCAATCCTCAATCCTCAATCCTCAATTCTCAATCCTCAACCCTCAATCCTCAGAACTCAAACATCAATACTCAACCCTGAGTCCTCGTCCTCAATGCACAACACTCAATCCTCAATCCTCAATCCTCAATCCTCAATCTTCAATCCTCAATTCTCAATCCTCATTCCTCACTCTTCAATCCTCAATCTTCAGACCTCAAACATCAATACTCAACCCTCAGTCCTCGTCCTCAATCCACAACCCTCTATCCTCGATCTTCAATCTTCAATCATCAATATTCAATATTCAATCCTCAATCCTCAATCCTCAATACTCAATCCTCAATCCTCAATGTTCAATCCTGAATACGCAATCCTCAATCTTTAATCCTCAATCCTGAAGCCTCAATCCTCAGCCTTCAATCCTCAATCATCAGTCCTCAAACCTCAATCCTGAATCCTCAATCCTGAATCCTCAATCTTCAGCTCGCAGTCCTCAACGATCAGTTGTCAATCCTCAATCCTCAATAGAATATCCTCAATTCACAGGTCTCAGTGCTCAATACTCAACCTGCAATCTTCAAATCTCTATTCACAAACATCAATTCTCATCACTCAACCCACAACACTCAGTCCCCAATCCTCAATCTTCAATCCTCAATCCTCAATCCGCAATCCTCAATCCTCAATCTTCAATCCTCAATCCTCAATCCTCAATCCTCAATCATCATTCTTCAATCCTCAATACCGAATCCTCAATCTTCAATCCTCAATCCTCAATCCTCAATTCTCAATCCTCAACCCTCAGTCCTCAGTCCTCTAACGTCAATCCTCAACCCTCAGCCCTCATCCCCAATACTCAATTCTCAATCCTCAATCCTCAATCTTCAATCCTCAATACTCAATCTTCAATCCTCAATCCTCAGTCCTCAAACCTCAATTCTGAATCCTCAATCCTGAATCCTCAATCTCCAGCCCTCAGTCCTCAACAATCCGATGTCAATCCTCAATCCTCAATAGAATATCCTCAATTCGCAGTTTTCAATACTCAATACTCAATCTGCAATCTTCAAGTCTCTATCCACAAACATCAATTCTCCTCAATCAACCGTCAACACTCAGGCCCCAATCCTCAATATTCAATCCTCAATTCTCAATCCTCAATCCACAATCCTCAACCTTCAATCCACAATACTCAGTCTTCAATGCTCAATCCTCAATCCTGAGTCCTCAATTCTCAATCCTCAATCGTCATTCTTCAATCCTCAATACTCAATCTTCAATCCTCAATCCTCAGTCCTAAAACCTCAATTCTGAATCATCAATCCTGAATCCTCTATCTTCAGCACTCAGTCCTCAACAATCAGTTGTCAATCCTCAATCCTCAATAGAATATACTCAATTCACAGGTCTTAATACTCAATACTCAACCTGCAATCTTCAAATCTCTATCCACAAACATCAATTCTCATCACTCAACCCTCAACACTCAGTCCTCAATGTTCAATCCTCAATCCTCAATTCTCAATCCTCCACCCTCAATACTGAATCGTCAATCCTCAATCGTCAATCCTCAATCCTCAATCCTCAATACTCAATCTTCAATCCTCAATCCTCAATCCTCAATCCTCAATCCTCAATCCTCATTCTTCAATCCTCAATACCCAATCCTCAATCTTCAATCCTCAATCCTCAATCCTCAATCTTCAATCCTCAATACTCAATCTTCAATCCTCAATCTTCAATCCTCAATCCTCAATCCCCAATCATCAATCTTCAATCCTCAATACTCAATCTTCAGTCCTCAATCCTCAATCCTCAATCTTCAATCCTCAATCCTCAATCCTCAATCCTCATTCTTCAATCCTCAATACCCAATCCTCAATCTTCAATCCTCAATCCTCAATCCTCAATTCTCAATCCTCAACCCTCAGTCCTCAGTCCTCTAACGTCAATCTTCAACACTCAGCCCTCATCCCCAATACTCAATTCTCAATCCTCAATCCTCAATCTTCAATCCTCAATACTCAATCTTCAATCCTCAATCCTCAGTCCTCAAACCTCAATTCTGAATCCTCAATCCTGAATCCTCAGTCTTCAGCCCTCACTCCTCAACAATCAGTTGTCAATCCTCAATCCTCAATAGAATATCATCAATTCACAGTTTTCATTACTCAATACTCAATCTGCAATCTTCAAATCTCTATCCACAAACATCAATTCTCATCACTCAACCCTCAACACTCAGTCCCCAATCCTCAATATTCAATCCTCAATTCTCAATCCTCAATCCACAATCCTCAACCTTCAATCCTCAATACTCAGTCTTCAATGCTCAATCCTCAATCCTGAATCCACAATTCTCAATCCTCAATCGTCATTCTTCAATCCTCAATACGCAATCTTCAATCCTCAATCCTCAGTCCTCAAACCTCAATTCTGAATCCTCAATCCTGTATCCTCAATCTTCAGCCCTCTGTTCTCAACAGTCCGCAGTCAATCCTCAATCCTCAATAGAATATCCTCAATTCGCAGTTTTCAATACTCAATACTCAATCTGCAATCTTCAAATCTCTCTCCACAAACATCAGTTCTCATCACTCAACCCTCAACACTCAGTCCTCAATGTTCAATCCTCAATACTCAATTCTCAATCTTCAATCCTCTATACTGAATCTTCAGTCCTTAATCCTCCATCCTCAAGCCTCAATCCTCAATCCTCAATCCTCGGTCCTCAATCCTCAATCGTCAATCTTCAATCCTCAATAATCAATCTTCAATCCTCAATCCTCAGTCCTAAAACCTCAATTCTGAATCCTCAATCCTGAATCCTCTATCTTCAGCACTCAGTCCTCAACAATCAGTTGTCAATCCTCAATCCTCAATAGAATATCCTCAATTCACAGGTCTCAATACTCAATACTCAACCTGCAATCTTCAAATCTCTATCCACAAACATCAATTCTCATCACTCAACCCTCAACGCTCAGTCCTCAATGTTCAATCCTCAATCCTCAATTCTCAATCATCCACCCTCAATACTGAATCTTCAATCCTCAATCGTCAATCCTCAATCCTCAGTCCTCAATACTCAATCTTCAATCCTCAATCCTCAATCCTCAATCCTCAATCCTCATTCTTCAATCCTCAATAGCCAATCCTCAATCTTCAATCCTCAATGCTCAATCCTCAATTCTCAATCCTCAATCCTCAGTCCTCAGAACTCAAACGTCAATACTCAACCCTCAGTCCTCGTCCTCAATCCACAACCCTCTATCCTCGATCTTCAATCTTCAATCATCAATATTCAATATTCAATCCTCAATCCTCAATCCTCAATACTCAATCCTCAATCCTCAATGTTCAATCCTGAATACACAATCCTCAATCTTTAATCCTCAATCCTGAATCCTCAATCCTCAGCCCTCAATCCTCAATCATCAGTCCTCAAACCTCAATCCTGAATCCTCAATCCTGAATCCTCAATCTTCAGCTCGCAGTCCTCAACGATCAGTTGTCAATCCTCAATCCTCAATAGAATATCCTCAATTCACAGGTCTCAATGCTCAATACTCAACCTGCAATCTTCAAATCTCTATTCACAAACATCAATTCTCATCACTCAACCCTCAACACTCAGTCCCCAATCCTCAATCTTCAATCCTCAATCCTCAATCCGCAATCCTCAATCCTCAATCTTCAATCCTCAATACTCAATCTTCAATGCTCAATCTTCAATCCTCAATCCTCAATCCTCAATCCTCAATCATCAGTCTTCAATCCTCAATACTCAACCTTCAATCCTCTATCCTCAATCCTCAATCCTCAATTCCCAATCCTCAATACTCAACCGTCAACCTTCAATCCTCAATACTCAATCTTCAATCCTCAATCCTCAATCCTCAATCCTCAATCCTCATTCTTCAATCCTCAATACCCAATCCTCAATCTTCAATCCTCAATCCTCAACCCACAATCCACAATCCTCAACCTTCAATCCTCAATACTCAATCTCCGATGCTCAATCCTCAATCCTCAATCCTCAATCCTCAATCCTCAATTCTCAATCCTCAATCGTCAATCTTCAATCCTCAATGCTCAATCTTCAATCCTCAATGCTCAATCCTCAATTCTCAATCCTCATGCTTCATTCCTCAATACCCAGTCCTCAGTCTTCAAACCTCTATTCACAAACATCAATTCTCATCACTCAACCCTCAACACTCAGTCCTCAATCTTCAATCCTCAATCATCAATCCTCAATCTTCAATCCTCAATACTCAATCCTCAATCCTCAATCCTCAGTCCTCAATCCTCAATCCTCAATCATCAAACCTCAATCCTCAACCGTCAGTCCTCGTCCTCAATCCTCAGCCCTCAATCCTCAATCATCAGTCCTCAAACCTCAATCCTGAATCCTCAATCCTGAATCCTCAATCTTCAGCTCGCAGTCCTCAACGATCAGTTGTCAATCCTCAATCCTCAATAGAATATCCTCAATTCACAGGTCTCAATGCTCAATACTCAACCTGCAATCTTCAAATCTCTATTCACAAACATCAATTCTCATCACTCAACCCTCAACACTCAGTCCCCAATCCTCAATCTTCAATCCTCAATCCTCAATCCGCAATCCTCAATCCTCAATCTTCAATCCTCAATACTCAATCTTCAATGCTCAATCTTCAATCTTCAATCCTCAATCCTCAATCCTCAATCATCAATCGTCAATCCTCAATACTCAACCTTCAATCCTCTATCCTCAATCCTCAATCCTCAATTCTCAATCCTCAATCCTCAGTCCTCAGTCCTGAAACATCAATCCTCAACCATCAGCCCTCACCCTCAATCCTCAATCCTCAATCCTCAATCCTCAATCTTCAATCCTCAATACTCAATCTTCAATAATCAATCCTCAATTCTCAATCCTCAATACTCAATCCTCAAACGTCAATCCGCAATCCCAAATCATCAATCTTCAATCCTCAATCCTCAATTCTCAATCCTCAATCCCCAATCCTCAATCTTCAATCCTCAACACTCAATCTGCAATATTCAATCGTCAATCCTCAATCCTCAATCCTCACTCTTCAATATTCAATATCCAATCCTCAATCTTCAATCCTCGATCCTCAATCCTGAATTCTCAATCCTCAATCCTCAATCCTCACATCTCAAACGTCAATATTCAACCCTCAGTCCTCGTCCTCAATCCACAACCCGCAACCCTCAATCCTCAATTTTCAATCATCAGTATTCAATCTTCAATACTCAATCCTCAATCCTCAATCCTCAATCCTCAATCCTCATTCTTTAACCCCAATCCTCAATCCTCAATCCTCAATCCTCAATCCTCAATCCTCAATCCTCAATCCTCAATCCTCTTCCTTCAATCCTCAATACCCAATCCTCAATCTTCAATCCTCAATCCTCAATCCCCAATTCTGAACCCTCAATCCTCAGTCCTCAGTCCTCAAACCTCAATCCTCAAACCTCAGTCGTCATCCTCAATACTCAATCCTCAATCCTCAATCCTCAATCTTCAATCCTCAATACTCAATCTTCAATCCGCAATCCTCAGTCCTCAAACCTCAATTCTGAATCCTCAATCCTGCATCCTCAATCTACAGCCCTCAGTCCTCAACAATCAGTTGCCAATCCTCAATCCCCAATAGAATATCCTCAATTCACAGTTTTCATTACTCAATACTCAATCTGCAATCTTCAAATCTCTATCCACAAACATCAATTCTCATCACTCAACCCTCAACACTCAGTCCCCAATCCTCAATATTCAATCCTCAATTCTCAATCCTCAATCCACAATCCTCAACCTTCAATCCTCAATACTCAGTCTTCAATGCTCAATCCTCAATCCTGAATCCACAATTCTCAATCCTCAATCGTCATTCTTCAATCCTCAATACGCAATCTTCAATCCTCAATCCTCAGTCCTCAAACCTCAATTCTGAATCCTCAATCCTGTATCCTCAATCTTCAGCCCTCTGTTCTCAACAGTCCGCAGTCAATCCTCAATCCTCAATAGAATATCCTCAATTCGCAGTTTTCAATACTCAATACTCAATCTGCAATCTTCAAATCTCTCTCCACAAACATCAGTTCTCATCACTCAACCCTCAACACTCAGTCCTCAATGTTCAATCCTCAATACTCAATTCTCAATCTTCAATCCTCTATACTGAATCTTCAGTCCTTAATCCTCCATCCTCAAGCCTCAATCCTCAATCCTCAATCCTCGGTCCTCAATCCTCAATCGTCAATCTTCAATCCTCAATAATCAATCTTCAATCCTCAATCCTCAGTCCTAAAACCTCAATTCTGAATCCTCAATCCTGAATCCTCTATCTTCAGCACTCAGTCCTCAACAATCAGTTGTCAATCCTCAATCCTCAATAGAATATCCTCAATTCACAGGTCTCAATACTCAATACTCAACCTGCAATCTTCAAATCTCTATCCACAAACATCAATTCTCATCACTCAACCCTCAACGCTCAGTCCTCAATGTTCAATCCTCAATCCTCAATTCTCAATCATCCACCCTCAATACTGAATCTTCAATCCTCAATCGTCAATCCTCAATCCTCAATCCTCAATACTCAATCTTCAATCCTCAATCCTCAATCCTCAATCCTCAATCCTCATTCTTCAATCCTCAATAGCCAATCCTCAATCTTCAATCCTCAATGCTCAATCCTCAATTCTCAATCCTCAATCCTCAGTCCTCAGAACTCAAACGTCAATACTCAACCCTCAGTCCTCGTCCTCAATCCACAACCCTCTATCCTCGATCTTCAATCTTCAATCATCAATATTCAATATTCAATCCTCAATCCTCAATCCTCAATACTCAATCCTCAATCCTCAATGTTCAATCCTGAATACACAATCCTCAATCTTTAATCCTCAATCCTGAATCCTCAATCCTCAGCCCTCAATCCTCAATCATCAGTCCTCAAACCTCAATCCTGAATCCTCAATCCTGAATCCTCAATCTTCAGCTCGCAGTCCTCAACGATCAGTTGTCAATCCTCAATCCTCAATAGAATATCCTCAATTCACAGGTCTCAATGCTCAATACTCAACCTGCAATCTTCAAATCTCTATTCACAAACATCAATTCTCATCACTCAACCCTCAACACTCAGTCCCCAATCCTCAATCTTCAATCCTCAATCCTCAATCCGCAATCCTCAATCCTCAATCTTCAATCCTCAATACTCAATCTTCAATGCTCAATCTTCAATCTTCAATCCTCAATCCTCAATCCTCAATCATCAATCGTCAATCCTCAATACTCAACCTTCAATCCTCTATCCTCAATCCTCAATCCTCAATTCTCAATCCTCAATCCTCAGTCCTCAGTCCTGAAACATCAATCCTCAACCCTCAGCCCTCACCCTCAATCCTCAATCCTCAATCCTCAATCCTCAATCTTCAATCCTCAATACTCAATCTTCAATAATCAATCCTCAATTCTCAATCCTCAATACTCAATCCTCAAACGTCAATCCTCAATCCCAAATCATCAATCTTCAATCCTCAATCCTCAATTCTCAATCCTCAATCCCCAATCCTCAATCTTCAATCCTCAACACTCAATCTGCAATATTCAATCGTCAATCCTCAATCCTCAATCCTCACTCTTCAATATTCAATATCCAATCCTCAATCTTCAATCCTCGATCCTCAATCCTGAATTCTCAATCCTCAATCCTCAATCCTCACATCTCAAACGTCAATATTCAACCCTCAGTCCTCGTCCTCAATCCACAACCCGCAACCCTCAATCCTCAATTTTCAATCATCAGTATTCAATCTTCAATACTCAATCCTCAATCCTCAAACCTCAATCCTCAATCCTCATTCTTTAACCCCAATCCTCAATCCTCAATCCTCAATCCTCAATCCTCAATCCTCTTCCTTCAATCCTCAATACCCAATCCTCAATCTTCAATCCTCAATCCTCAATCCCCAATTCTGAACCCTCAATCCTCAGTCCTCAGTCCTCAAACCTCAATCCTCAAACCTCAGTCGTCATCCTCAATACTCAATCCTCAATCCTCAATCCTCAATCTTCAATCCTCAATACTCAATCTTCAATCCGCAATCCTCAGTCCTCAAACCTCAATTCTGAATCCTCAATCCTGCATCCTCAATCTACAGCCCTCAGTCCTCAACAATCAGTTGCCAATCCTCAATCCCCAATAGAATATCCTCAATTCACAGTTTTCAATACTCAATACTCAATCTGCAATCTTCAAATCTCTATCCACAAACATCAATTCTCATCACTAAACCCTGAACTCTCAGTTCTCAATGTTCAATCCTAAAATCCTCAATTCTCAATCTTCAATCCTCAATACTGAATCTTCAATCCTCAATCCTCAATCCTCAATCCTCAATCCTCAATCCTCAATCCTCAGTAATCAATCCTCAATCTTCAATACTCAATCGTCAATCCTCAGTCCTCAATCCTCAATCCTCAATTCTTGTTCCTCAAACCTCAATCCTCAACCCTCAGTCCTCATCCTCAATTCTCAATTCTCAATACTCGATCCTCAATCCTCAATCCTCAACCCTCAATCCTCAATCCTCCGTCCCCAAACCTCAATTCTGAATCCTCAATCCTGTGTCCTCAATCTTGAGCCCTCAGTCCTCAACAATCAGTGGTCAATCCTCAATCCTCAATAGAATATCCTCAATTCACAGTTTTCAATACTCTATACTCAATCTGCAATCTTCAAACCTCTATCCACAAACATCAATTCTGATCACTCAACCCTCAACACTCAGTCCTCAATGTTCAATCCTCAATCCTTAATTCTCAATCTTCAATCCCCAATACTGAACCTTCAATCCTCAATCCTCAATCCTCAATCCTCAATCCTCAATCCTCAATCTTCAATTCTCAGTCCCCAGTCCTCAATCTTCTATCCTCAATACTCAATCCTCAATCCTCAATCCTCAACCCTCAATCCGCAATCCTCAATCCTCATTCTTCGATAATCAATACGCAATCCTCAATCTTCAATCCTGAATCCTCAATCCTCAATTCTCAATCCTCAATCGTCTATCCTCAGACCTCAAACATCAATACTCAAACCTCAGTCCTCGTCCTCAATCCACAACCCTCAATCCACATTCCTCAATCTTCAATCCTCATTCCTCAATCCTCAATCCTCAATCCTCAGTCCTCAAACCTCAATGCTGAATCCTCAATCCTGAATCCTCAATCTTCAGCCCTCAGTCCTCTACAATCAGTTGTCAATCCTCAATCCTCAATAGAATATCATCGATTCACAGGTTTCATTACTCAATACTCAATCTGCAATCTTCAAATCTCTATCCACAAACATCAATTCTCATCACTCAACCCTCAACACTCAGTCCACAGTCCTCAATATTCAATCCTCAATCCTCAACCCACAATCCACAATCCTCAACCTTCAATCCTCAATACTCAATCTCCAATGCTCAATCCTCAATCCTCAATCCTCAATCCTCAATTCTCAATCCTCAATCGTCAATCTTCAATCCTCAATGCTCATTCTTCAATCCTCAATACTCAATCCTCAATTCTCAATCCTCATTCTTCAATCCTCAATACCCAATCCTCAATCTTCAAACCTCTATCCACAAACATCAATTCTCATCACTCAACCCTCAACACTCAGTCCTCAATCTTCAATCCTCAATCATCAATCCTCAATCTTCAATCCTCAATACTCAATCTTCAATACTCAATCCTCAATTCTCAATCCTCAATACTCAATCTTCAATCCTCAATCCTCAATCCTCAGTCGTCATCCTCAATACTCAATCCTCAATCCTCAATCCTCAATCTTCAATCCTCAATACTCAATCTTCAATCCGCAATCCTCAGTCCTCAAACCTCAATTCTGAATCCTCAATCCTGCATCCTCAATCTACAGCCCTCAGTCCTCAACAATCAGTTGCCAATCCTCAATCCCCAATAGAATATCCTCAATTCACAGTTTTCAATACTCAATACTCAATCTGCAATCTTCAAATCTCTATCCACAAACATCAATTCTCATCACTAAACCCTGAACTCTCAGTTCTCAATGTTCAATCCTAAAATCCTCAATTCTCAATCTTCAATCCTCAATACTGAATCTTCAATCCTCAATCCTCAATCCTCAATCCTCAATCCTCAATCCTCAATCCTCAGTAATCAATCCTCAATCTTCAATACTCAATCGTCAATCCTCAGTCCTCAATCCTCAATCCTCAACTCTTGTTCCTCAAACCTCAATCCTCAACCCTCAGTCCTCATCCTCAATTCTCAATTCTCAATACTCGATCCTCAATCCTCAATCCTCAATCCTCAATCCTCAATCCTCCGTCCCCAAACCTCAATTCTGAATCCTCAATCCTGTGTCCTCAATCTTCAGCCCTCAGTCCTCAACAATCAGTGGTCAATCCTCAATCCTCAATAGAATATCCTCAATTCACAGTTTTCAATACTCTATACTCAATCTGCAATCTTCAAACCTCTATCCACAAACATCAATTCTGATCACTCAACCCTCAACACTCAGTCCACAATGTTCAATCCTCAATCCTTAATTCTCAATCTTCAATCCCCAATACTGAACCTTCAATCCTCAATCCTCAATCCTCAATCCTCAATCCTCAATCCTCAATCCTCAATCTTCAATCCTCAATCCTCAATCCTCAATCCTCATTCTTCAATCCTCAATAGCCAATCCTCAATCTTCAATCCTCAATGCTCAATCCTCAATTCTCAATCCTCAATCCTCAGTCCTCAGAACTCAAACGTCAATACTCAACCCTCAGTCCTCGTCCTCAATCCACAACCCTCTATCCTCGATCTTCAATCTTCAATCATCAATATTCAATATTCAATCCTCAATCCTCAATCCTCAATACTCAATCCTCAATCCTCAATGTTCAATCCTGAATACACAATCCTCAATCTTTAATCCTCAATCCTGAATCCTCAATCCTCAGCCCTCAATCCTCAATCATCAGTCCTCAAACCTCAATCCTGAATCCTCAATCCTGAATCCTCAATCTTCAGCTCGCAGTCCTCAACGATCAGTTGTCAATCCTCAATCCTCAATAGAATATCCTCAATTCACAGGTCTCAATGCTCAATACTCAACCTGCAATCTTCAAATCTCTATTCACAAACATCAATTCTTATCACTCAACCCTCAACACTCAGTCCCCAATCCTCAATCTTCAATCCTCAATCCTCAATCCGCAATCCTCAATCCTCAATCTTCAATCCTCAATACTCAATCTTCAATGCTCAATCTTCAATCCTCAATCCTCAATCCTCAATCCTCAATCATCAGTCTTCAATCCTCAATACTCAACCTTCAATCCTCTATCCTCAATCCTCAATCCTCAATTCCCAATCCTCAATACTCAACCGTCAACCTTCAATCCTCAATACTCAATCTTCAATCCTCAATCCTCAATCCTCAATCCTCAATCCTCATTCTTCAATCCTCAATACCCAATCCTCAATCTTCAATCCTCAATCCTCAACCCACAATCCACAATCCTCAACCTTCAATCCTCAATACTCAATCTCCGATGCTCAATCCTCAATCCTCAATCCTCAATCCTCAATCCTCAATTCTCAATCCTCAATCGTTAATCTTCAATCCTCAATGCTCAATCTTCAATCCTCAATGCTCAATCCTCAATTCTCAATCCTCATGCTTCATTCCTCAATACCCAGTCCTCAGTCTTCAAACCTCTATTCACAAACATCAATTCTCATCACTCAACCCTCAACACTCAGTCCTCAATCTTCAATCCTCAATCATCAATCCTCAATCTTCAATCCTCAATACTCAATCCTCAATCCTCAATCCTCAGTCCTCAATCCTCAATCCTCAATCATCAAACCTCAATCCTCAACCGTCAGTCCTCGTCCTCAATCCTCAGCCCTCAATCCTCAATCATCAGTCCTCAAACCTCAATCCTGAATCCTCAATCCTGAATCCTCAATCTTCAGCTCGCAGTCCTCAACGATCAGTTGTCAATCCTCAATCCTCAATAGAATATCCTCAATTCACAGGTCTCAATGCTCAATACTCAACCTGCAATCTTCAAATCTCTATTCACAAACATCAATTCTCATCACTCAACCCTCAACACTCAGTCCCCAATCCTCAATCTTCAATCCTCAATCCTCAATCCGCAATCCTCAATCCTCAATCTTCAATCCTCAATACTCAATCTTCAATGCTCAATCTTCAATCTTCAATCCTCAATCCTCAATCCTCAATCATCAATCGTCAATCCTCAATACTCAACCTTCAATCCTCTATCCTCAATCCTCAATCCTCAATTCTGAATCCTCAATCCTCAGTCCTCAGTCCTGAAACATCAATCCTCAACCCTCAGCCCTCACCCTCAATCCTCAATCCTCAATCCTCAATCCTCAATCTTCAATCCTCAATACTCAATCTTCAATAATCAATCCTCAATTCTCAATCCTCAATACTCAATCCTCAAACGTCAATCCTCAATCCCAAATCATCAATCTTCAATCCTCAATCCTCAATTCTCAATCCTCAATCCCCAATCCTCAATCTTCAATCCTCAACACTCAATCTGCAATATTCAATCGTCAATCCTCAATCCTCAATCCTCACTCTTCAATATTCAATATCCAATCCTCAATCTTCAATCCTCGATCCTCAATCCTGAATTCTCAATCCTCAATCCTCAATCCTCACATCTCAAACGTCAATATTCAACCCTCAGTCCTCGTCCTCAATCCACAACCCGCAACCCTCAATCCTCAATTTTCAATCATCAGTATTCAATCTTCAATACTCAATCCTCAATCCTCAATCCTCAATCCTCAATCCTCATTCTTTAACCCCAATCCTCAATCCTCAATCCTCAATCCTCAATCCTCAATCCTCAATCCTCAATCCTCAATCCTCTTCCTTCAATCCTCAATACCCAATCCTCAATCTTCAATCCTCAATCCTCAATCCTGCATCCTCAATCTACAGCCCTCAGTCCTCAACAATCAGTTGCCAATCCTCAATCCCCAATAGAATATCCTCAATTCACAGTTTTCAATACTCAATACTCAATCTGCAATCTTCAAATCTCTATCCACAAACATCAATTCTCATCACTAAACCCTGAACTCTCAGTTCTCAATGTTCAATCCTAAAATCCTCAATTCTCAATCTTCAATCCTCAATACTGAATCTTCAATCCTCAATCCTCAATCCTCAATCCTCAATCCTCAATCCTCAATCCTCAGTAATCAATCCTCAATCTTCAATACTCAATCGTCAATCCTCAGTCCTCAATCCTCAATCCTCAATTCTTGTTCCTCAAACCTCAATCCTCAACCCTCAGTCCTCATCCTCAATTCTCAATTCTCAATACTCGATCCTCAATCCTCAATCCTCAACCCTCAATCCTCAATCCTCCGTCCCCAAACCTCAATTCTGAATCCTCAATCCTGTGTCCTCAATCTTCAGCCCTCAGTCCTCAACAATCAGTGGTCAATCCTCAATCCTCAATAGAATATCCTCAATTCACAGTTTTCAATACTCTATACTCAATCTGCAATCTTCAAACCTCTATCCACAAACATCAATTCTGATCACTCAACCCTCAACACTCAGTCCTCAATGTTCAATCCTCAATCCTTAATTCTCAATCTTCAATCCCCAATACTGAACCTTCAATCCTCAATCCTCAATCCTCAATCCTCAATCCTCAATCCTCAATCTTCAATTCTCAGTCCCCAGTCCTCAATCTTCTATCCTCAATACTCAATCCTCAATCCTCAATCCTCAACCCTCAATCCGCAATCCTCAATCCTCATTCTTCGATAATCAATACGCAATCCTCAATCTTCAATCCTGAATCCTCAATCCTCAATTCTCAATCCTCAATCGTCTATCCTCAGACCTCAAACATCAATACTCAAACCTCAGTCCTCGTCTTCAATCCACAACCCTCAATCCACATTCCTCAATCTTCAATCCTCATTCCTCAATCCTCAATCCTCAATCCTCAGTCCTCAAACCTCAATGCTGAATCCTCAATCCTGAATCCTCAATCTTCAGCCCTCAGTCCTCTACAATCAGTTGTCAATCCTCAATCCTCAATAGAATATCATCGATTCACAGGTTTCATTACTCAATACTCAATCTGCAATCTTCAAATCTCTATCCACAAACATCGATTCTCATCACTCAACCCTCAACACTCAGTCCACAGTCCTCAATATTCAATCCTCAATCCTCAACCCACAATCCACAATCCTCAACCTTCAATCCTCAATACTCAATCTCCAATGCTCAATCCTCAATCCTCAATCCTCAATCCTCAATTCTCAATCCTCAATCGTCAATCTTCAATCCTCAATGCTCATTCTTCAATCCTCAATACTCAATCCTCAATTCTCAATCCTCATTCTTCAATCCTCAATACCCAATCCTCAATCTTCAAACCTCTATCCACAAACATCAATTCTCATCACTCAACCCTCAACACTCAGTCCTCAATCTTCAATCCTCAATCATCAATCCTCAATCTTCAATCCTCAATACTCAATCTTCAATACTCAATCCTCAATTCTCAATCCTCAATACTCAATCTTCAATCCTCAATCCTCAATCCTCAGTCGTCATCCTCAATACTCAATCCTCAATCCTCAATCCTCAATCTTCAATCCTCAATACTCAATCTTCAATCCGCAATCCTCAGTCCTCAAACCTCAATTCTGAATCCTCAATCCTGCATCCTCAATCTACAGCCCTCAGTCCTCAACAATCAGTTGCCAATCCTCAATCCCCAATAGAATATCCTCAATTCACAGTTTTCAATACTCAATACTCAATCTGCAATCTTCAAATCTCTATCCACAAACATCAATTCTCATCACTAAACCCTGAACTCTCAGTTCTCAATGTTCAATCCTAAAATCCTCAATTCTCAATCTTCAATCCTCAATACTGAATCTTCAATCCTCAATCCTCAATCCTCAATCCTCAATCCTCAATCCTCAATCCTCAGTAATCAATCCTCAATCTTCAATACTCAATCGTCAATCCTCAGTCCTCAATCCTCAATCCTCAATTCTTGTTCCTCAAACCTCAATCCTCAACCCTCAGTCCTCATCCTCAATTCTCAATTCTCAATACTCGATCCTCAATCCTCAATCCTCAATCCTCAATCCTCAATCCTCCGTCCCCAAACCTCAATTCTGAATCCTCAATCCTGTGTCCTCAATCTTCAGCCCTCAGTCCTCAACAATCAGTGGTCAATCCTCAATCCTCAATAGAATATCCTCAATTCACAGTTTTCATTACTCAATACTCAATCTGCAATCTTCAAATCTCTATCCACAAACATCAATTCTCATCACTCAACCCTCAACGCTCAGTCCCCAATCCTCAATATTCAATCCTCAATTCTCAATCCTCAATCCACAATCCTCAACCTTCAATCCTCAATACTCAGCCTTCAATGCTCAATCCTCAATCATCAATCCTCAATTCTCAATCCTCAATCGTCAATCTTCAATCTTCAATCCTCAATACTCAATCTTCAATCCTCAATCCTCAGTCCTAAAACCTCAATTCTGTATCCTCAATCCTGAATCCTCAATCTTCAGCACTCAGTCCTCAACAATCAGTTGTCAATCCTCAATCCTCAATAGAATATCCTCAATTCACAGGTCTCAATACTCAATACTCAACCTGCAATCTTCAAATCTCTATCCACAAACATCAATTCTCATCACTCAACCCTCAACACTCAGTCCTCAAAGTTCAATCCTCAATCCTCAATTCTCAATCTTCCACCCTCAATACTGAATCTTCAATACTCAATCGTCAATCCTCAATCCTCAATCCTCAATCCTCAATCCTCAATCCTCAACTTTCAATCCTCAAAACTCAATCTTCAATCCTCAATCCTCAATCCTCAATCCTCAATCCTCAATCGTCAGTCTTCAATCCTCAATACTCAATTTTCAATCCTCAATCCTCAGTCCTCAATCCTCAATCCGCAATCCTCAATCCTCAGCCTTCAATCCTCAATACTCAATCTGCAATCTTCAATCCTCAATTCTCAATCCTCAATCCTCACTCTTCAATCCTCAATCTTCAGACCTCAAACATCAATACTCAACCCTCAGTCCTCGTCCTCAATCCACAACCCTCTATCCGCGATCTTCAATCTTCAATCATCAATATTCAATATTCAATCCTCAATCCTCAATTCTCAATACTCAATCCTCAATCCTCAATGTTCAATCCTGAAAACCCAATCCTCAATCTTTAATCCTCAATCCTCAATCCTCAATCCTCAGTCCTCAATCCGAAATCCTCAGTCCTCAAACCTCAATCCTGAATCCTCAATCCTGAATCCTCAATCTTCAGCTCGCAGTCCTCAACAATCAGTTGTCAATCCTCAATCCTCAATAGAATATCCTCAATTCACAGGTCTCAATGCTCAATACTCAACCTGCAATCTTCAAATCTCTATTCACAAACATCAATTCTCGTCACTCAACCCTCAACACTCAGTCCACAATCCTCAATCTTCAATCCTCAATCCTCAATCCGCAATCGTCAATCCTCAATCTTCAATCCTCAATACTCAATCTTCAATCCTCAATCTTCAATCCTCAATCCTCAATCCTCAATCCTCAATCATCAATCTTCAATCCTCAATACTCAATCTTCAATCCTCAATCCTCAATCCTCAATCCTCAATCCCCAATCCTCAATACTCAACCGTCAACCTTCAATCCTCAATACTCAATCTTCAATCCTCAATCCTCAATCCTCAATCCTCAATCCTCATTCTTCAATCCTCAATACCCAATCCTCAATCTTCAATCCTCAATCCTCAATCCTCAATTCTCAATCCTCCATCCTCAATCCTCAGACCTCAAACATCAATACTCAGCCCTCAGTCCTCGTCCTCAATCCACAACACTCAATCCTCAATCCTCAATCTTCAATCCTCAATCCTCAATCCTCAATCCTCAATCCTGATCCTTCAATCCTCAATACCCAATCCTCAATCTTCAATCCTCAATCCTCAATCCTCAATTCTCAATCCTCAATCCTCAATCCTCAGTCCTCGAACCTCAATTCTGAATCCGCATTCCTGAATCCTCAATCTTCAGCCCTCAGTAATCAACAATCAGTTGTCAATCCTCAATCCCCAATAGAATATCCTCAGTTCGCAGTTTTCAATACTCAATACTCAATCTGCAATCTTCAAACCACTATCCACAATCACCTATTCTCATCACTCAAACCTCAACACTCAGTCCTCAATGCTCAATCCTCAATCCTCAATTCTCAATCTTCAATCCTCAATACTGAATCTTCAATCCACAATCCTCAATCCTCAATACTCAATCCTCAATCCTCAATCTTCAATCCTCAGTCCCCAATCCTCAATCTTCAATCCTCAATACTCAATCCTCAATCCTCAATCCTCAATCCTCAACCCTCAATCCTGAATACTCAATCTTCAATCCTCAATCCTCAATCCTCAATCTTCAATCCTCAATCCTCAATCATCAATCCTCAATCTTCAATACTCAATCCTCAATCCTCAGTCCTCAATCCTCAATGCTCAAACATCAATCCTCAATTCTCAATACTCAATAGAATATCCTGAATTCTCAGGATTCTATACTCAAACCTCAATCCTCAACCCTGAGCCCTCATTCACAATCCTCAATCCTCAATCCTCAATCCTCAATTCTCAATCCTCAATCCTCAGCCCTCAGTCCTCAAACCTCAATCCTCAACCCTCAGACCTCATCCTCAATCTTCAATCCTCAAACCTCAATCCTCAATCCCCAATCCTCAATCTTCAATCCTCAATACTCAATCTTCAACCCTCAGTCCTCAGTCCTCAAACGTCAATCGTCAACCCTCAGCCCTCATCCTCAATCTTCAATCCTCAATCCTCAATCCTCAATCCTCAATCCTCAAACTTCAATCCTCAATGCTCAATCTTTAATCCTCAATCCTCAATTCTCAATCGTCAACCCTCAATCCTCAATCCTCAATCCTCAATCCTCAATCCTGAATACCCAATCTTCAATCCTCAATCCTCAATCCTCAAACCTCAATTCTCAATCCTCAACCCTCAATCCCCAGTCCTCGAACCTCAATTCTGAATCCGCATTCCTGAATCCTCAATCTTCATCCCTCAGTCATCAACAATCAGTTGTCAATCCTCAATCCTCAATAGAATATCCTCAATTCACAGTTTTCAATACCCAATAATCAATCTGCAATCTTTAAACTTCTATCCACAATCATCAATTCTCATCACTCAACCCTCAACACTCAGTCCTCAATGCTCAATACTCAATCCTCAATCCTCAATCTTCAATCCTCAATACTGAATCTTCAATCCTGAATCCTCAATCCTCAATACTCAATCCTCAATCCTCAATCTTCAACACTCAGTCCCCAATCCTCAATCTTCAATCCTCAATACTCAATCCTCAATCCTCAATCTTCAATCCTCAATCCTGAATACTCAATCTTCAATCCTCAATCCTCAATCCTCAATCCTCAATCCTCAATCCTCAATCATCAATCCTCAATCCTCAATTCTCAGACCTCAAACATCAATACTCAGCTCTCAGTCCTCGTCCTCAATCCACAACACTCAATCCTCAATCCTCAATCTTCAATCCTCAATCCTCAATCCTCAATCCTCAATCCTCATTCTTCAATCCTCAATCCTCAATCCTCAATCCTCAACCCTCAATCCTCAATCCTCAATCCTCAATCTTCAATCCTCAATCCTCAAACCTCAATCCTCATTGTTCAATCCTCAATACCCAATCCTCAATCTTCAATCCTCAATCCTCAATCCTCAATTCTCAATCCTCAATCCTCAATCCTCAGACCTCAAACATCAATACTCAGCCCTCAGTCCTCGTCCTCAATCCACAACACTCAATCCTCAATCCTCAATCTTCAATCCTCAATCCTCAATCCTCAATCCTCAATCCTCATTCTTCAATCCTCAATACCCAATCCTCAATCTTCAATCCTCAATCCTCAATCCTCAATTCTCAATCCCCAATCCTCAATCCTCAGTCCTCGAACCTCAATTCTGAAACCGCATTCCTGAATCCTCAATCTTCAGCCCTCAGTCATTAACAATCAGTTGTCAATCCTCAATCCTCAATAGAATATCCTCAATTCGCAGTTTTCAATACTCAATACACAATCTGCAATCTTCAAACCACTATCCACAATCATCAATTCTCATCACTCAAACCTCAACACTCAGTCCTCAATGCTCAATCCTCAATCCTCAATTCTCAATCTTCAATCCTCAATACTGAATCTTCAATCCTCAAGCCTCAATCCTCAATACTCAATCCTCAATACTCAATCTTCAACACTCAGTCCCCAATCCTCAATCTTCAATCCTCAATACTCAATCCTCAATACTCAATCCTCAATCCTCAAACCTCAATCCTGAATACTCAATCCTCAATCCTCAATCCCCAATCCTCAATCTTCAATCCTCAATACTCTTTCTTCAATCCTCAATCCTCAATCCTCAATCCTCAATCCTCATTCTTCAATCATCAATACCCAATCCTCTATCTTCAATCCTCAATCCTCAATACTCAATTCTCAATCCTCAATCCTCAATCCTCAGACCTCAAACATCAATACTCAGCCCTCAGTCCTCGTCCTGAATCCACAGCCCTCAATCCTCAATCCTCAACCTTCAATCATCAATATTCAATGTCCAATCCTCAATCCTCAATCCCCAATCCTCAATCCTCAAACCTCAATGTTCAATCCTCAATACTCAATCCTCAATCTTCAATCCTCAATCCTCAAACCTCAATCCTCAATCCTCAATCCTCAGTCCTCAAACCACAATCCTGAATCCTCAATCCTGAATCCTCAATCTTCAGCCCTCACTCCTCAACAATCAGTTGTCAATCCTCAATCCTCAATAGAATATCATCAATTCACAGTTTTCATTACTCAATACTCAATCTGCAATCTTCAAATCTCTATCCACAAACATCAATTCTCATCACTCACCCTCAACACTCAGTCCTCAATCTTCAATCCTCAATCCTCAATCCTCAATCTTCAATCCTCAATACTCAATCTTCAATCCTCAATCCTCAATTCTCAATCTTCAATACTCAATCGTCCATCCTCAATCCACAATCCTCATTCCTCAATCCTCATTCTTCAATAATCAGTACCCAATCCTCAATCTTCAATCCTCAATCCTCAATCCTCAATTCTCAATCCTCAATCCTCTATCCTCAGACCTCAAACATAAATACTCAAACCTCAGTCCTCGTCCTCAATCCACAACCCTCAATACTCAATCCTCAATCTTCAATCCTCATTCCTCAATCCCCAATCCTCAATCCTCAGTACTCAAACCTCAATGCTGAATCCTCAATCCTGAATCCTCAACCTTCAGCCCTCAGTCCTCTACAATCAGTTGTCAATCCTCAATCCTCAATAGAATGTCATCAATTCACAGCTTTCATTACTCAATACTCAATCTGCAATCTTCAAATCTGTATCCACATACATCAATTCTCATCACTCAAACCTCAGCACTCAGTCCTCAATGTTCAATCCTCAATCCTCAATTCTCAATCTTCAATCCGCAATACTGAACCTTCAATCCTCAATCCTCAATCCTCAATCCTCAATCCTCAAGCCTCAATCTTCAATCCTCAGTCCCCAGTCCTCAATCTTCTATCCTCAATACTCAATCCTCAATCCTCAATCCTCAATCCTCAATCTTCAATCCTCAATACTCAATCTTCAATCCTCAATCCTCAATCCTCAACCCTCAATCGTCATTCCTCAAACCTCACTCCCGAATCCTCGATCCTGAATCCTCATTCTTCAGCTCTCAGTCCTCAAAAATCAATTGTCAATCCTTAATCCTCAATAGAATATCCTCAATTCACAGATTTCAATACCCAGTCCCCATTCTTCAATCTTCAAATCTCAATCCACAAACATCAATTCTCATCACTCAACCCTCAACATTCAGTCCTCAATCTTCAATCCTCAATCCTCAATCCTCAATCTTCAATCCTCAATACTCAATCTTCAATCCTCAATCCTCAATTCTCAATCTTCAATACTCAACACTCAATCCTCAATCCACAATCTTCAATCCTCAATCCTCATTCTTCAATAATCATTACCCAATCCTCAATCTTCAATCCTGAATCCTCAATCCTCAATTCTCAATCCTCAATCCTCTATCCTCAGACCTCAAACAGCAATACTCAAACGTCAGTCCTCGTCCTCAATCCACAACCCTCAATCCACATTCCTCAATCTTCAATCCTCATTCCTCAATCCTCAATCCTCAATCCTCAATCCTCAATTCTCAATCCTCAATCGTCAATCTTCAATCCACAATGCTCAATCTTCAATCCTCAATACTCAATCCTCAATTCTCAATCCTCATTCTTCAATCCTCAATACCCAATCCTCAAGCTTCAAACCTCTATCCACAAACATCAATTCTCATTACTCAACCCTCAACACTCAGTCCTCAATCTTCAATCCTCAATCATCAATCCTCAATCTTCAATCCTCAATACTCAGTCTTCAATACTCAATCCTCAATCTTCAATCCTCAATCCTCATTCTTCAATCCTCAATCCTCAATCCTCAATCCTCAATCCTCGATCCTCAATCTTCAACCCTCAATCCTCAATCTTCAATCCTCAATGTTCTATCCTCAATACGCAAACCTCAATCTTCAATCCTCATACCTCAATCCTCAATCCTCAATCCTCAACCCTCAATCTTAATCTTCAATCCTCAGTACTCAATCTTCAATCCTCAATCCTCAATACTCAATCCTCAATCCTCATTATTCAATCCTCAATACCCAATCCTCAATCTTCAACCCTCAATCCTCAATCCTCAATCCTCAAACCTCAATCTTCAATCCTCAATCCTCAATCCTCAATCCTCAATCCTCAATCTTCAATCCTCGATACTCAATCTTCAATCCTCAATCCTCAATCCTGAATCCTCAATCCTCAATCCTCAATCTTCAGCACACAGTCCTCCACAGTCAGTGGTCCATCCTCAATCCTCAATAGAATATCATGATTTCACAGTTTTCAATACTCAATACTCAACCTGCAATCTTCAAATCTCTATCCACAAACATCAATTCTCATCACTCAACCCTCAACACTCAGTCCTCAATCCTCAATCCTCAATCTTAATCTTCAATCGTCAGTACTCAATCTTCAATCCTCAATCCTCAATCCTCAATCCTCAATCCTCAATCTTCAATCCCCAATACTCAATCTTCAATCCTCAATCCTCAATCCTCAATCCTCAATCCTCTACCGTCAATCTTCAATACTCAATCTTCAATCCTCAATCCTGAATCCTCAATCCTCAATCCTCAATCCTCAATCCTCATTCGTCAATCCTCAATACCCAATCCTCAATCTTCAATCCTCAATCCTCAATTCTCAATTCTCAATCCTCAATCCTCAGACCTCAGACATCAATATTCAACACTCAGTCCTCGTCCTCAATCCACAACCCTCAATCCTCAACCCTCAATGTTTAATCATCAATATTCAATCTTCAATCCTCAATCCTCAATCCTCAATCCTCAATCCTCAATCCTCAATCTTCAATCCTCAATGCTCAATCCTCAATCCTCAATCCTCAATCCTCGATCCTCAAACCCCAATCTTCAATCCTCAGTCCCAAATCCTCAATTTTCTGTACTCACTCCTCAATCCTCAATCTTCAATCCTCAATACTCAGTCTTCAATACTCAATCCTCAATCTTCAATCCTCAATCCTCATTCTTCAATCCTCAATCCTCAATCCTCAATCCTCAATCCTCGCACCTCAATCTTCAACCCTCAATCCTCAATCTTCAATCCTCAATGTTCTATCCTCAATACGCAATCCTCAATCTTCAATCCTCATACCTCAATCCTCAATCCTCAATCCTCAACCCTCAATCTTAATCTTCAATTCTCAGTACTCAATCTTCAATCCTCAATCCTCAATACTCAATCCTCAATCCTCATTATTCAATCCTCAATACCCAATCCTCAATCTTCAACCCTCAATCCTCAATCCTCAATCCTCAAACCTCAATCTTCAATCCTCAATCCTCAATCCTCAATCCTCAATCCTCAATCTTCAATCCTCGATACTCAATCTTCAATCCTCAATCCTCAATCCTCAATCCTCAATCCTCAATCCTCAATCTTCAGCACACAGTCCTCCACAGTCAGTGGTCCATCCTCAATCCTCAATAGAATATCATGATTTCACAGTTTTCAATACTCAATACTCAACCTGCAATCTTCAAATCTCTATCCACAAACATCAATTCTCATCACTCAACCCTCAACACTCAGTCCCCAATCCTCAATATTCAAGCCTCAATCCTCAATCCTCAATCCACAATCCTCAACCTTCAATCCTCAATACTCAATCTTCAAACCTCAATCCTCAACCCGCAATCCTCAATTCGCAATCCTCAATCCTCAATCCTCAATCTTAATCTTCAATCCTCAATCCTCAATCCTCAATCCTCAATCCTCAATCCTCAATCATCAATGTTCAATCCTCAATACCCGATCCTCAGTCTTCAATCCTCAATCCTCAATCCTCAATCCTCAATCCTCAATCCTCAATCCTCAGTCCTCAAACCTCAATCCTCAATCCCCAATCCTGAATCCTCAAACTTCAGCCCTCAGTCCTCCACAGTCAGTGGTCCTTCCTCAATCCTCAATAGAATATCATGATTTCACAGTTTTCAATACACAATACTCAACCTGCAATCTTCAAATCTCTATCCACAAACATCAATTCTCATCACTCAACCCTCAACACTCAGTCCCCAATCCTCAATATTCAAGCCTCAATCCTCAATCCTCAATCCACAATCCTCAACCTTCAATCCTCAATACTCAATCTTCAATCCTCAATCCTCAACCCGCAATCCTCAATTCGCAATCCTCAATAGTCGATCTTCAATCCTCAATACTCAATATTCACTCCTCAATCCTCAATCCTCAATCCTCAATCCTCATTCTTCAATCCTCAATACCCAATCCTCAATCTTCAACCCTCAATCCTCAATCCTCAATTCTCAATCCTCAATCCTCAGTCCTCAGTCCTCAAACCTCAATCATCAACCCTCAGCCCTCATCCTCAATCCTCAATCCTCAATCCTCAATTCTCAATCTTCAATCCTCAATACTCAATCTTCAATCCTCAGTGCTCAGTCCTCAAATTTCAATTCTGAATCCTCAATCCGGAACCCTCAATCTTCAGCCCTCAGACCTCAACAATCAGTTGTCAATCCTCAATCCTCAACAGAATATACTCAATTCACAGTTTTCAATACTCAATACTCAATCTGCAATCTTCAGACCTCAATCCACAAGCATCAATTCTCATCACTCAACCCTCAATACTCAGTCCCCAATCCTCAATCTTCAATCCTCAATCCTCAATCATCAATCCTCAATCTTAATCTTCAATCCTCAGTACTCAATCTTCAATCCTCAATCCTCAAACCTCAATCCTCAATCCTCAATTTTCAATCCTCAGTACTCAATCTTCAATACTCAATCCTCAATCCTCAATCCCCAATCCTCAATCCTCAATCCTCAAGCGTCAATATTCAATGCTCAATACTCAATCTTCAATCCTCAATCCTCAATACTCAGTACTCAATCCTCATTCTTCAATCCTCAATACCCAATCCACAATCTTCAATCCTCAATCCTCAATTCTCAATCCCCAACCCTTAATCCTCAGACCTCAAACATCAATACTCAACCCTCAGTCCTCGTCCTCAATCCACAACCCCCAATACTCAATCCTCAATCTTCAATTCTCAATCCTCAATCCTCAATCCACAATCCTGAATCCTCAATCCTGAATCCTCAACCTTCAGCCCTCAGTCCTCAACAATCAGTTGTCAATCCTCAATCCTCAAGAGAATATCATCAATTCACAGTCTTCAATACTCAATACTTAATCTGCAATCTTCAAATCTCTATCCACAAACATCAATTCTCATCACTCAACCCTCAGCTCTCAGTCTTCAATCCTCAATCCTCAATCCTCAATCCTCAATCCTCAATCCTCAATCCTCAGACCTCAAATAGCAGTAGTCAACCCTCAGTCCTCGTCCTCAATCCACAACCACCAATCCTCAATCCTCAATATTCAATCATCAATATTCAATATTCAGTCCTCAATCCTCAATTCTCAATCCTCAATCCTCAATGTTCAATCCGCAATACCCAATCCTCAATCTTCTATCCGCAATCCTCAATCCTCAATCCTCAATCCTCAATCCTCAATCCTCAATCCTCAATCCTCAATCTTCAATCCTCAATACTCAATCTTCAATCCTCAATCCTCAATGCTCAATCCTCAATCTTCAATCCTCAATACTCAATCTTCAATCCTCAATCCTCAATCCTCAATCCTCAATCCTCAATCCTCAATCTTAATCTTCAATCCTCAGTACTCAATCTTCAATCCTCAATCCAAAATCCTCAATCCTCAATCCTCAATCTTCAATACCCAATACTCAATCTTCAATCCTCAATCCTCAATCCTCAATCCTCAATCCTCAATCCTCAATCCTCAATCGTCAATCTTCAATCCTCAATACTCAATCTTCAATCCTCAATCCTCAATACTCAATACTCAATCCTCATTCTTCAATTCTCAATACCTAATCCTCAATCTTCAATCTTCAATCCTCAATCCTCAATCCTCAATACTCAATACTCAATGCTCATTCTTCAATCCTCAGTACCCAATCCTCAATCTTCAATCCTCAATCCTCAATTCACAATCCTCAACCCTCAATCCTCAGACCTCAAACATCAATACTCAACCCTCAGTCCTCGTCCTCAATCCAAAACCCCCAATACTCAATCCTCAATCTTCAATTCTCAATCCTCAATCCTTAATCCACAATCCTGAATCCTCAATCCTGAATCCTCAACCTTCAGCCCTCAGTCCTCAACAATCAGTTGTCAATCCTCAATCCTCAAGAGAATATCATCAATTCACAGTTTTCAATACTCAATACTCAATCTGCAATCTTCAAATCTCTATCCACAAACATCAATCCTCATCACTCAACCCTCAACACTCAGACTTCAATCCTCAATACTCAATCCTCAATCCTCAATCCTCATTCTTCAATCCTCAATACCCAATTCTCAGTCTTCAATCCTCAATCCTCAATCCTCAATTCTCAATCCTCAATCCTCAATCCTCAGACCTCAAACAGCAGTAGTCAACCCTCAGTCCTCGTCCTCAATCCACAACCATCAATCCTCAATCCTCAATATTCAATCATCAATATTCAATCTTCAGTCCTCAATCCTCAATCCTCAATCCTCAATCCTCAATGTTCAATCCGCAATACCCAATCCTCAATCTTCTATCCGCAATCCTCAATCCTCAATCCTCAATCCTCAATCCTCAATCCTCAATCCTCAATCTTCAATCCTCAATACCCAATCCTCAATCTTCAATCCTCAATCCTCAATTCTCAATTCTCAATCCTCAATCGTCAGACCTCAGACATCAATATTCAACACTCAGTCCTCGTCCTCAATCCACAACCCTCAATCCTCAACCCTCAATGTTTAATCATCAATATTCAATCTTCAATCCTCAATCCTCAATCCTCAATCCTCAATCCTCAATCCTCAATCTTCAATCCTCAATCCTCAATCCTCAATCCTCAATCCTCAATCCTCGATCCTCAAACCCCAATCTTCAATCCTCAGTCCCAAATCCTCAATTTTCTGTACTCACTCCTCAATCCTCAATCTTCAATCCTCAATACTCAGTCTTCAATACTCAATCCTCAATCCTCAATCCTCAATCCTCATTCTTCAATCCTCAATCCTCAATCCTCAATCCTCAATCCTCGATCCTCAATCTTCAACCCTCAATCCTCAATCTTCAATCCTCAATGTTCTATCCTCAATACGCAATCCTCAATCTTCAATCCTCAAACCTCAATCCTCAATCCTCAATCCTCAACCCTCAATCTTAATCTTCAATCCTCAGTACTCAATCTTCAATCCTCAATCCTCAATACTCAATCCTCAATCCTCATTATTCAATCCTCAATACCCAATCCTCAATCTTCAACCCTCAATCCTCAATCCTCAAACCTCAAACCTCAATCTTCAATCCTCAATCCTCATTCCTCAATCCTCAATCCTCAATCTTCAATCCTCGATACTCAATCTTCAATCCTCAATCCTCAATCCTCAATCCTCAATCCTCAATCCTCAATCTTCAGCCCTCAGTCCTCCACAGTCAGTGGTCCATCCTCAATCCTCAATAGAATATCATGATTTCACAGTCTTCAATACTCAATACTCAACCTGCAATCTTCAAATCTCTATCCACAAACATCAATTCTCATCACTCAACCCTCAACACTCAGTCCCCAATCCTCAATATTCAAGCCTCAATCCTCAATCCTCAATCCACAATCCTCAACCTTCAATCCTCAATACTCAATCTTCAATCCTCAATCCTCAACCCGCAATCCTCAATTCGCAATCCTCAATAGTCGATCTTCAATCCTCAATACTCAATATTCACGCCTCAATCCTCAATCCTCAATCCTCAATCCTCATTCTTCAATCCTCAATACCCAATCCTCAATCTTCAACCCTCAATCCTCAATCCTCAATTCTCAATCCTCAATCCTCAGTCCTCAGTCCTCAAACCTCAATCATCAACCCTCAGCCCTCATCCTCAATCCTCAATCCTCAATCCTCAATTCTCAATCTTCAATCCTCAATACTCAATCTTCAATCCTCAATGCTCAGTCCTCAAATTTCAATTCTGAATCCTCAATCCGGAACCCTCAATCTTCAGCCCTCAGACCTCAACAATCAGTTGTCAATCCTCAATCCTCAACAGAATATACTCAATTCACAGTTTTCAATACTCAATACTCAATCTGCAATCTTCAAATCTGTATCCACAAACATCAATCCTCATCACTCAACCCTCAACACTCAGTCCTCAATGTTCAATCCTCAATCCTCAATTCTCAATCTTCAAACCTCAATACTGTACCTTCAATCGTCAATCCTCAATCCTCAGTCCTCAACGCTCAATCCTCAATCCTCAATTCTCAATCTTCAATCCTCAATACTGAACCTTCAATCCTCAATCCTCAATCCTCAATCCTCAATCCTCAATCTTCAATCCCCAATACTCAATCTTCAATCCTCAATCCTCAATTCTCAATCCTCAATCCTCTACCTTCAATCCTCAATACTCAATCTTCAATCCTCAATCCTGAATCCTCAATCCTCAATCCTGAATCGTCAATCTTCAATCCTCAATACTCAATCTTCAATCCTCAATCCTCAATACTCAATACTCAATCCTCAGTCCTCAGTCCTCAAACCTCAATCCTCAACCCTCAGCCCTCATCCTCAATCCTCAATCCTCAATCCTCAATTCTCAATCTCCAATCCTCAATACTCAATCGTCAGGCTTCAATGCTCAATACTCAATCTTCAATCCTCAATCCTCAATCCTCAATCCTCAATCCTCAATCTTCAATCCCCAATACTCAATCTTCAATCCTCAATCCTCAATTCTCAATCCTCAATCCTCTACCTTCAATCCTCAATAATCAATCTTCAATCCTCAATCCTGAATCCTCAATCCTCAATCCTCAATCCTCAATCCTGAATCGTCAATCTTCAATCCTCAATACTCAATCTTCAATCCTCAATCCTCAATACTCAATACTCAATCCTCAGTCCTCAGTCCTCAAACCTCAATCCTCAACCCTCAGCCCTCATCCTCAATCCTCAATCCTCAATCCTCAATTCTCAGTCTCCAATCCTCAATACTCAATCGTCAGGCTTCAATGCTCAATACTCAATCTTCAATCCTCAATCCTCAATCCTCAATCCTCAATCCTCATTCTTCAATCCTCAATACCCAATCCTCAATCCTCAATCCTCAATCCTCAATCCTCAATCCTCAATCCTCAATCGTCAACCTTCAATCCTCAATACTGAATCTTCAATCCTCAATCCTCAATCCTCAATCCTCAATCCTCATTCTTCAATCCTCAATACCCAATCCTCAATCTTCAATCCTCAATCCTCAATCCTCAATCCTCAATCCTCAATCCTCAATCCTCAATCCTCAGACCTCAAACATCAATACTCAACCCTCAGTCCTCGTCCTCATTCCACAACCCTCAATCCTCGATCCTCAATCTTCAATCATCAATATTCAATCTTCAATCCTCAATCCTCAATCCTCAATACTCAATACTCAATCCTCAATGTTCTATCCTCAATACGCAATCCTCAATCTTCAATCCTCAATCCTCAATCCTCAATCCTCAATCCTCAATCCTCAATCCTCAATCCTCAATCCTCAATCCTCAGACCTCAAACAGCAGTAGTCAACCCTCAGTCCTCGTCCTCAATCCACAACCATCAATCCTCAATCCTCAATATTCAATCATCAATATTCAATCTTCAGTCCTCAATCCTCAATCCTCAATCCTCAATCCTCAATGTTCAATCCGCAATACCCAATCCTCAATCTTCTATCCGCAATCCTCAATCCTCAATCCTCAATCCTCGATCCTCAATCTTCAATCATCAATATTCAATCTTCAATCCTCAATCCTCAATCCTCAATACTCAATACTCAATCCTCAATGTTCTATCCTCAATACGCAATCCTCAATCTTCAATCCTCAATCCTCAATCCTCAATCCTCAATCCTCAATCCTCAATCCTCAATCCTCAATCCTCAATCTTAATCTTCATTCCTCAACCCTCAATCCTCAATCCTCAATCTTCAATCCTCAAACCCCAATCTTCAATCCTCAGTCCCAAATCCTCAATCTTCAATACTCACTCCTCAATCCTCAATCTTCAATCCTCAATACTCAGTCTTCAATCCTCAATCCTCAATCCTCAACCCTCAAACCTCATTCTTCAATCCTCTATCCTCAATCCTCAATCCTCAATCCTCGATCCTCAATCTTCAATCCTCAATACTCAATCTTCAATCCTCCATCCTCAATCCTCAATCCTCAATCCTCAATCCTCAATCGTCAGGCTTCAATGCTCAATACTCAATCTTCAATCCTCAATCCTCAATCCTCAATCCTCAATCCTCATTCTTCAATCCTCAATACCCAATCCTCAATCTTCAATCCTCAATCCTCAATACTCAATTCTTAATTCTCAATCCTCAGTCCTCAGTCCTCAAACCTCAATCCTCAACCCTCAGACCTCATCCTCAATCCTTAATCGACAATCCTCAATCCACAGTCTTCTATCCTCAATACTCAATCTTCAATCCTGAATCCTCAGACTTCAAACATCAATACTCAGCCCTCAGTCCTCGTCCTCAATCCACAACCCTCAATCCTCAATCCTCAATATTCAGTCATTAATATTCAACCTTCAATCCTCAATCCTCAATCCTCTATCCTCAACACTCAATCCTGAATGTTCAATCTTCAATACCCAATCCTCAGTCTTCAATCCTCAATCCTCAATCCTCAATCCTCAACCCTCAATCCTCAGTCCTCAAACCTCAATCCTGAATCCTCAACCCTGAATCCTCAATCTTCAGCACTAAGTCCTCAACAATCAGTTGTCAATCCTCAATCCTCAATAGAATATCCTCAATTCACAGTTTTCAATACTTAATACTCAATCTGCAATCTTCAGACCTCAATCCACAAGCATCAATTCTCATCACTCAGCCCTCAATACTCAGTCCCCAATCCTCAATCTTCAATCCTCAATCCTCAATCATCAATCCTCAATCTTAATCTTCAATCCTCAGTACTCAATCTTCAATCCTCAATCCTCAAACCTCAATCCTCAATCCTCAATCTTCAATCCTCAAACCTCAATCCTCAATCCCCAATCCTCAATCTTCAATCCTCAATACTCAATCTTCAACCCTCAGTCCTCAGTCCTCAAACGTCAATCGTCAACCCTCAGCCCTCATCCTCAATCTTCAATCCTCAATCCTCAATCCTCAATCCTCAATCCTCAAACTTCAATCCTCAATGCTCAATCTTTAATCCTCAATCCTCAATTCTCAATCGTCAACCCTCAATCCTCAATCCTCAATCCTCAATCCTCAATCCTGAATACCCAATCTTCAATCCTCAATCCTCAATCCTCAAACCTCAATTCTCAATCCTCAACCCTCAATCCCCAGTCCTCGAACCTCAATTCTGAATCCGCATTCCTGAATCCTCAATCTTCATCCCTCAGTCATCAACAATCAGTTGTCAATCCTCAATCCTCAATAGAATATCCTCAATTCACAGTTTTCAATACCCAATAATCAATCTGCAATCTTTAAACTTCTATCCACAATCATCAATTCTCATCACTCAACCCTCAACACTCAGTCCTCAATGCTCAATACTCAATCCTCAATCCTCAATCTTCAATCCTCAATACTGAATCTTCAATCCTGAATCCTCAATCCTCAATACTCAATCCTCAATCCTCAATCTTCAACACTCAGTCCCCAATCCTCAATCTTCAATCCTCAATACTCAATCCTCAATCCTCAATCTTCAATCCTCAATCCTGAATACTCAATCTTCAATCCTCAATCCTCAATCCTCAATCCTCAATCCTCAATCCTCAATCATCAATCCTCAATCCTCAATTCTCAGACCTCAAACATCAATACTCAGCTCTCAGTCCTCGTCCTCAATCCACAACACTCAATCCTCAATCCTCAATCTTCAATCCTCAATCCTCAATCCTCAATCCTCAATCCTCATTCTTCAATCCTCAATCCTCAATCCTCAATCCTCAACCCTCAATCCTCAATCCTCAATCCTCAATCTTCAATCCTCAATCCTCAAACCTCAATCCTCATTGTTCAATCCTCAATACCCAATCCTCAATCTTCAATCCTCAATCCTCAATCCTCAATTCTCAATCCTCAATCCTCAATCCTCAGACCTCAAACATCAATACTCAGCCCTCAGTCCTCGTCCTCAATCCACAACACTCAATCCTCAATCCTCAATCTTCAATCCTCAATCCTCAATCCTCAATCCTCAATCCTCATTCTTCAATCCTCAATACCCAATCCTCAATCTTCAATCCTCAATCCTCAATCCTCAATTCTCAATCCCCAATCCTCAATCCTCAGTCCTCGAACCTCAATTCTGAAACCGCATTCCTGAATCCTCAATCTTCAGCCCTCAGTCATTAACAATCAGTTGTCAATCCTCAATCCTCAATAGAATATCCTCAATTCGCAGTTTTCAATACTCAATACACAATCTGCAATCTTCAAACCACTATCCACAATCATCAATTCTCATCACTCAAACCTCAACACTCAGTCCTCAATGCTCAATCCTCAATCCTCAATTCTCAATCTTCAATCCTCAATACTGAATCTTCAATCCTCAAGCCTCAATCCTCAATACTCAATCCTCAATACTCAATCTTCAACACTCAGTCCCCAATCCTCAATCTTCAATCCTCAATACTCAATCCTCAATACTCAATCCTCAATCCTCAAACCTCAATCCTGAATACTCAATCCTCAATCCTCAATCCCCAATCCTCAATCTTCAATCCTCAATACTCTTTCTTCAATCCTCAATCCTCAATCCTCAATCCTCAATCCTCATTCTTCAATCATCAATACCCAATCCTCTATCTTCAATCCTCAATCCTCAATACTCAATTCTCAATCCTCAATCCTCAATCCTCAGACCTCAAACATCAATACTCAGCCCTCAGTCCTCGTCCTGAATCCACAGCCCTCAATCCTCAATCCTCAACCTTCAATCATCAATATTCAATGTCCAATCCTCAATCCTCAATCCCCAATCCTCAATCCTCAAACCTCAATGTTCAATCCTCAATACTCAATCCTCAATCTTCAATCCTCAATCCTCAAACCTCAATCCTCAATCCTCAATCCTCAGTCCTCAAACCACAATCCTGAATCCTCAATCCTGAATCCTCAATCTTCAGCCCTCACTCCTCAACAATCAGTTGTCAATCCTCAATCCTCAATAGAATATCATCAATTCACAGTTTTCATTACTCAATACTCAATCTGCAATCTTCAAATCTCTATCCACAAACATCAATTCTCATCACTCACCCTCAACACTCAGTCCTCAATCTTCAATCCTCAATCCTCAATCCTCAATCTTCAATCCTCAATACTCAATCTTCAATCCTCAATCCTCAATTCTCAATCTTCAATACTCAATCGTCCATCCTCAATCCACAATCCTCATTCCTCAATCCTCATTCTTCAATAATCAGTACCCAATCCTCAATCTTCAATCCTCAATCCTCAATCCTCAATTCTCAATCCTCAATCCTCTATCCTCAGACCTCAAACATAAATACTCAAACCTCAGTCCTCGTCCTCAATCCACAACCCTCAATACTCAATCCTCAATCTTCAATCCTCATTCCTCAATCCCCAATCCTCAATCCTCAGTACTCAAACCTCAATGCTGAATCCTCAATCCTGAATCCTCAACCTTCAGCCCTCAGTCCTCTACAATCAGTTGTCAATCCTCAATCCTCAATAGAATGTCATCAATTCACAGCTTTCATTACTCAATACTCAATCTGCAATCTTCAAATCTGTATCCACATACATCAATTCTCATCACTCAAACCTCAGCACTCAGTCCTCAATGTTCAATCCTCAATCCTCAATTCTCAATCTTCAATCCGCAATACTGAACCTTCAATCCTCAATCCTCAATCCTCAATCCTCAATCCTCAAGCCTCAATCTTCAATCCTCAGTCCCCAGTCCTCAATCTTCTATCCTCAATACTCAATCCTCAATCCTCAATCCTCAATCCTCAATCTTCAATCCTCAATACTCAATCTTCAATCCTCAATCCTCAATCCTCAACCCTCAATCGTCATTCCTCAAACCTCACTCCCGAATCCTCGATCCTGAATCCTCATTCTTCAGCTCTCAGTCCTCAAAAATCAATTGTCAATCCTTAATCCTCAATAGAATATCCTCAATTCACAGATTTCAATACCCAGTCCCCATTCTTCAATCTTCAAATCTCAATCCACAAACATCAATTCTCATCACTCAACCCTCAACATTCAGTCCTCAATCTTCAATCCTCAATCCTCAATCCTCAATCTTCAATCCTCAATACTCAATCTTCAATCCTCAATCCTCAATTCTCAATCTTCAATACTCAACACTCAATCCTCAATCCACAATCTTCAATCCTCAATCCTCATTCTTCAATAATCATTACCCAATCCTCAATCTTCAATCCTGAATCCTCAATCCTCAATTCTCAATCCTCAATCCTCTATCCTCAGACCTCAAACAGCAATACTCAAACGTCAGTCCTCGTCCTCAATCCACAACCCTCAATCCACATTCCTCAATCTTCAATCCTCATTCCTCAATCCTCAATCCTCAATCCTCAATCCTCAATTCTCAATCCTCAATCGTCAATCTTCAATCCACAATGCTCAATCTTCAATCCTCAATACTCAATCCTCAATTCTCAATCCTCATTCTTCAATCCTCAATACCCAATCCTCAAGCTTCAAACCTCTATCCACAAACATCAATTCTCATTACTCAACCCTCAACACTCAGTCCTCAATCTTCAATCCTCAATCATCAATCCTCAATCTTCAATCCTCAATACTCAATCTTCAATACTCAATCCTCAATTCTCAATCCTCAATACTCAGTCTTCAATCCTCAATCCTCAATCCTCAATCCTCAATCCTCATTCTTCAATCCTCAATACCCAATATTCAATCTTCAATCTCTAATCCTCAATCCTCAATCCTCAATCCTCAATCATCAATCCTCAATCCTCAGTCCTCAATCCTCAATCCTCATTCTTCAATCCTCAATACCCAATCCTCAATCTTCAATCCTCAATCCTCAATCTTCAATCCTCAATACTCAATCTTCAATCCTCAATCTTCAATCCTCAATCCTCAATCCTCAATCCCCAATCATCAATCTTCAATCCTCAATACTCAACCTTCAGTCCTCAATCCTCAATCCTCAATCCTCAATCCTCAATCCTCAATCCTCAATCCTCATTCTTCAATCCTCAATACCCAATCCTCAATCTTCAATCCTCAATCCTCAATCCTCAATTCTCAATCCGCAATCCTCAATCCTCAACCTTCAATCCTCAATACTCAATCTGCAATCTTCAATCCTCAATTCTCAATCCTCAATCCTCACTCTTCAATCCTCAATCTTCAGACCTCAAACATCAATACTCAACCCTCAGTCCTCGTCCTCAATCCACAACCCTCTATCCTCGATCTTCAATCTTCAATCATCAATATTCAATATTCAATCCTCAATCCTCAATCCTCAATACTCAATCCTCAATCCTCAATGTTCAATCCTGAATACCCAATCCTCAATCTTTAATCCTCAATCCTCAATCCTCAATCCTCAGTCCTCAATCCGAAATCCTCAGTCCTCAAACCTCAATCCTGAATCCTCAATCCTGAATCCTCAATCTTCAGCTCGCAGTCCTCAACAATCAGTTGTCAATCCTCAATCCTCAATAGAATATCCTCAATTCACAGGTCTCAATGCTCAATACTCAACCTGCAATCTTCAAATCTCTATTCACAAACATCAATTCTCGTCACTCCACCCTCAACACTCAGTCCACAATACTCAATCTTCAATCCTCAATCCTCAATCCGCAATCCTCAATCCTCAATCTTCAATCCTCAATACTCAATCTTCAATCCTCAATCTTCAATCCTCAATCCTCAATCCTCAATCCTCAATCATCAATCTTCAATCCTCAATACTCAATCTTCAATCCTCTATCCTCAATCCTCAATCCTCAATCCCCAATCCTCAATACTCAACCGTCAACCTTCAATCCTCAATACTCAATCTTCAATCCTCAATCCTCAATCCTCAATCCTCAATCCTCATTCTTCAATCCTCAATACCCAATCCTCAATCTTCAATCCTCAATCCTCAATCCTCAATTCTCAATCCTCCATCCTCAATCCTCAGACCTCAAACATCAATACTCAGCCCTCAGTCCTCGTCCTCAATCCACAACACTCAATCCTCAATCCTCAATCTTCAATCCTCAATCCTCAATCCTCAATCCTCAATCCTGATCCTTCAATCCTCAATACCCAATCCTCAATCTTCAATCCTCAATCCTCAATCCTCAATTCTCAATCCTCAATCCTCAATCCTCAGTCCTCGAACCTCAATTCTGAATCCGCATTCCTGAATCCTCAATCTTCAGCCCTCAGTCATCAACAATCAGTTGTCAATCCTCAATCCCAATAGAATATCCTCAGTTCGCAGTTTTCAATACTCAATACTCAATCTGCAATCTTCAAACCACTATCCACAATCACCAATTCTCATCACTCAAACCTCAACACTCAGTCCTCAATGCTCAATCCTCAATCCTCAATTCTCAATCTTCAATCCTCAATACTGAATCTTCAATCCACAATCCTCAATCCTCAATACTCAATCCTCAATCCTCAATCTTCAATCCTCAGTCCCCAATCCTCAATCTTCAATCCTCAATACTCAATCCTCAAACCTCAATTCTCAATCCTCAACCCTCAATCCCCAGTCCTCGAACCTCAATTCTGAATCCGCATTCCTGAATCCTCAATCTTCATCCCTCAGTCATCAACAATCAGTTGTCAATCCTCAATCCTCAATAGAATATCCTCAATTCACAGTTTTCAATACCCAATAATCAATCTGCAATCTTTAAACTTCTATCCACAATCATCAATTCTCATCACTCAACCCTCAACACTCAGTCCTCAATGCTCAATACTCAATCCTCAATCCTCAATCTTCAATCCTCAATACTGAATCTTCAATCCTGAATCCTCAATCCTCAATACTCAATCCTCAATCCTCAATCTTCAACACTCAGTCCCCAATCCTCAATCTTCAATCCTCAATACTCAATCCTCAATCCTCAATCTTCAATCCTCAATCCTGAATACTCAATCTTCAATCCTCAATCCTCAATCCTCAATCCTCAATCCTCAATACTCAATCTTCAATCCTCAATCCTCAATTCTCAATCTTCAATACTCAACACTCAATCCTCAATCCACAATCTTCAATCCTCAATCCTCATTCTTCAATAATCATTACCCAATCCTCAATCTTCAATCCTGAATCCTCAATCCTCAATTCTCAATCCTCAATCCTCTATCCTCAGACCTCAAACAGCAATACTCAAACGTCAGTCCTCGTCCTCAATCCACAACCCTCAATCCACATTCCTCAATCTTCAATCCTCATTCCTCAATCCTCAATCCTCAATCCTCAATCCTCAATTCTCAATCCTCAATCGTCAATCTTCAATCCACAATGCTCAATCTTCAATCCTCAATACTCAATCCTCAATTCTCAATCCTCATTCTTCAATCCTCAATACCCAATCCTCAAGCTTCAAACCTCTATCCACAAACATCAATTCTCATTACTCAACCCTCAACACTCAGTCCTCAATCTTCAATCCTCAATCATCAATCCTCAATCTTCAATCCTCAATACTCAATCTTCAATACTCAATCCTCAATTCTCAATCCTCAATACTCAGTCTTCAATCCTCAATCCTCAATCCTCAATCCTCAATCCTCATTCTTCAATCCTCAATACCCAATATTCAATCTTCAATCTCTAATCCTCAATCCTCAATCCTCAATCCTCAATCATCAATCCTCAATCCTCAGTCCTCAATCCTCAATCCTCATTCTTCAATCCTCAATACCCAATCCTCAATCTTCAATCCTCAATCCTCAATCTTCAATCCTCAATACTCAATCTTCAATCCTCAATCTTCAATCCTCAATCCTCAATCCTCAATCCCCAATCATCAATCTTCAATCCTCAATACTCAACCTTCAGTCCTCAATCCTCAATCCTCAATCCTCAATCCTCAATCCTCAATCCTCAATCCTCATACTTCAATCCTCAATACCCAATCCTCAATCTTCAATCCTCAATCCTCAATCCTCAATTCTCAATCCGCAATCCTCAATCCTCAACCTTCAATCCTCAATACTCAATCTGCAATCTTCAATCCTCAATTCTCAATCCTCAATCCTCACTCTTCAATCCTCAATCTTCAGACCTCAAACATCAATACTCAACCCTCAGTCCTCGTCCTCAATCCACAACCCTCTATCCTCGATCTTCAATCTTCAATCATCAATATTCAATATTCAATCCTCAATCCTCAATCCTCAATACTCAATCCTCAATCCTCAATGTTCAATCCTGAATACCCAATCCTCAATCTTTAATCCTCAATCCTCAATCCTCAATCCTCAGTCCTCAATCCGAAATCCTCAGTCCTCAAACCTCAATCCTGAATCCTCAATCCTGAATCCTCAATCTTCAGCTCGCAGTCCTCAACAATCAGTTGTCAATCCTCAATCCTCAATAGAATATCCTCAATTCACAGGTCTCAATGCTCAATACTCAACCTGCAATCTTCAAATCTCTATTCACAAACATCAATTCTCGTCACTCCACCCTCAACACTCAGTCCACAATCCTCAATCTTCAATCCTCAATCCTCAATCCGCAATCCTCAATCCTCAATCTTCAATCCTCAATACTCAATCTTCAATCCTCAATCTTCAATCCTCAATCCTCAATCCTCAATCCTCAATCATCAATCTTCAATCCTCAATACTCAATCTTCAATCCTCTATCCTCAATCCTCAATCCTCAATCCCCAATCCTCAATACTCAACCGTCAACCTTCAATCCTCAATACTCAATCTTCAATCCTCAATCCTCAATCCTCAATCCTCAATCCTCATTCTTCAATCCTCAATACCCAATCCTCAATCTTCAATCCTCAATCCTCAATCCTCAATTCTCAATCCTCCATCCTCAATCCTCAGACCTCAAACATCAATACTCAGCCCTCAGTCCTCGTCCTCAATCCACAACACTCAATCCTCAATCCTCAATCTTCAATCCTCAATCCTCAATCCTCAATCCTCAATCCTGATCCTTCAATCCTCAATACCCAATCCTCAATCTTCAATCCTCAATCCTCAATCCTCAATTCTCAATCCTCAATCCTCAATCCTCAGTCCTCGAACCTCAATTCTGAATCCGCATTCCTGAATCCTCAATCTTCAGCCCTCAGTCATCAACAATCAGTTGTCAATCCTCAATCCCCAATAGAATATCCTCAGTTCGCAGTTTTCAATACTCAATACTCAATCTGCAATCTTCAAACCACTATCCACAATCACCAATTCTCATCACTCAAACCTCAACACTCAGTCCTCAATGCTCAATCCTCAATCCTCAATTCTCAATCTTCAATCCTCAATACTGAATCTTCAATCCACAATCCTCAATCCTCAATACTCAATCCTCAATCCTCAATCTTCAATCCTCAGTCCCCAATCCTCAATCTTCAATCCTCAATACTCAATCCTCAAACCTCAATTCTCAATCCTCAACCCTCAATCCCCAGTCCTCGAACCTCAATTCTGAATCCGCATTCCTGAATCCTCAATCTTCATCCCTCAGTCATCAACAATCAGTTGTCAATCCTCAATCCTCAATAGAATATCCTCAATTCACAGTTTTCAATACCCAATAATCAATCTGCAATCTTTAAACTTCTATCCACAATCATCAATTCTCATCACTCAACCCTCAACACTCAGTCCTCAATGCTCAATACTCAATCCTCAATCCTCAATCTTCAATCCTCAATACTGAATCTTCAATCCTGAATCCTCAATCCTCAATACTCAATCCTCAATCCTCAATCTTCAACACTCAGTCCCCAATCCTCAATCTTCAATCCTCAATACTCAATCCTCAATCCTCAATCTTCAATCCTCAATCCTGAATACTCAATCTTCAATCCTCAATCCTCAATCCTCAATCCTCAATCCTCAATCCTCAATCATCAATCCTCAATCCTCAATTCTCAGACCTCAAACATCAATACTCAGCTCTCAGTCCTCGTCCTCAATCCACAACACTCAATCCTCAATCCTCAATCTTCAATCCTCAATCCTCAATCCTCAATCCTCAATCCTCATTCTTCAATCCTCAATCCTCAATCCTCAATCCTCAACCCTCAATCCTCAATCCTCAATCCTCAATCTTCAATCCTCAATCCTCAAACCTCAATCCTCATTGTTCAATCCTCAATACCCAATCCTCAATCTTCAATCCTCAATCCTCAATCCTCAATTCTCAATCCTCAATCCTCAATCCTCAGACCTCAAACATCAATACTCAGCCCTCAGTCCTCGTCCTCAATCCACAACACTCAATCCTCAATCCTCAATCTTCAATCCTCAATCCTCAATCCTCAATCCTCAATCCTCATTCTTCAATCCTCAATACCCAATCCTCAATCTTCAATCCTCAATCCTCAATCCTCAATTCTCAATCCCCAATCCTCAATCCTCAGTCCTCGAACCTCAATTCTGAAACCGCATTCCTGAATCCTCAATCTTCAGCCCTCAGTCATTAACAATCAGTTGTCAATCCTCAATCCACAATAGAATATCCTCAATTCGCAGTTTTCAATACTCAATACACAATCTGCAATCTTCAAACCACTATCCACAATCATCAATTCTCATCACTCAAACCTCAACACTCAGTCCTCAATGCTCAATCCTCAATCCTCAATTCTCAATCTTCAATCCTCAATACTGAATCTTCAATCCTCAAGCCTCAATCCTCAATACTCAATCCTCAATACTCAATCTTCAACACTCAGTCCCCAATCCTCAATCTTCAATCCTCAATACTCAATCCTCAATACTCAATCCTCAATCCTCAAACCTCAATCCTGAATACTCAATCCTCAATCCTCAATCCCCAATCCTCAATCTTCAATCCTCAATACTCTTTCTTCAATCCTCAATCCTCAATCCTCAATCCTCAATCCTCATTCTTCAATCATCAATACCCAATCCTCTATCTTCAATCCTCAATCCTCAATACTCAATTCTCAATCCTCAATCCTCAATCCTCAGACCTCAAACATCAATACTCAGCCCTCAGTCCTCGTCCTGAATCCACAGCCCTCAATCCTCAATCCTCAACCTTCAATCATCAATATTCAATGTCCAATCCTCAATCCTCAATCCCCAATCCTCAATCCTCAAACCTCAATGTTCAATCCTCAATACTCAATCCTCAATCTTCAATCCTCAATCCTCAAACCTCAATCCTCAATCCTCAATCCTCAGTCCTCAAACCACAATCCTGAATCCTCAATCCTGAATCCTCAATCTTCAGCCCTCACTCCTCAACAATCAGTTGTCAATCCTCAATCCTCAATAGAATATCATCAATTCACAGTTTTCATTACTCAATACTCAATCTGCAATCTTCAAATCTCTATCCACAAACATCAATTCTCATCACTCACCCTCAACACTCAGTCCTCAATCTTCAATCCTCAATCCTCAATCCTCAATCTTCAATCCTCAATACTCAATCTTCAATCCTCAATCCTCAATTCTCAATCTTCAATACTCAATCGTCCATCCTCAATCCACAATCCTCATTCCTCAATCCTCATTCTTCAATAATCAGTACCCAATCCTCAATCTTCAATCCTCAATCCTCAATCCTCAATTCTCAATCCTCAATCCTCTATCCTCAGACCTCAAACATAAATACTCAAACCTCAGTCCTCGTCCTCAATCCACAACCCTCAATACTCAATCCTCAATCTTCAATCCTCATTCCTCAATCCCCAATCCTCAATCCTCAGTACTCAAACCTCAATTCTGAATCCTCAATCCTGTATCCTCAATCTTCAGCCCTCTGTTCTCAACAGTCCGCAGTCAATCCTCAATCCTCAATAGAATATCCTCAATTCGCAGTTTTCAATACTCAATACTCAATCTGCAATCTTCAAATCTCTCTCCACAAACATCAGTTCTCATCACTCAACCCTCAACACTCAGTCCTCAATGTTCAATCCTCAATACTCAATTCTCAATCTTCAATCCTCTATACTGAATCTTCAGTCCTTAATCCTCCATCCTCAAGCCTCAATCCTCAATCCTCAATCCTCGGTCCTCAATCCTCAATCGTCAATCTTCAATCCTCAATAATCAATCTTCAATCCTCAATCCTCAGTCCTAAAACCTCAATTCTGAATCCTCAATCCTGAATCCTCTATCTTCAGCACTCAGTCCTCAACAATCAGTTGTCAATCCTCAATCCTCAATAGAATATCCTCAATTCACAGGTCTCAATACTCAATACTCAACCTGCAATCTTCAAATCTCTATCCACAAACATCAATTCTCATCACTCAACCCTCAACGCTCAGTCCTCAATGTTCAATCCTCAATCCTCAATTCTCAATCATCCACCCTCAATACTGAATCTTCAATCCTCAATCGTCAATCCTCAATCCTCAGTCCTCAATACTCAATCTTCAATCCTCAATCCTCAATCCTCAATCCTCAATCCTCATTCTTCAATCCTCAATAGCCAATCCTCAATCTTCAATCCTCAATGCTCAATCCTCAATTCTCAATCCTCAATCCTCAGTCCTCAGAACTCAAACGTCAATACTCAACCCTCAGTCCTCGTCCTCAATCCACAACCCTCTATCCTCGATCTTCAATCTTCAATCATCAATATTCAATATTCAATCCTCAATCCTCAATCCTCAATACTCAATCCTCAATCCTCAATGTTCAATCCTGAATACACAATCCTCAATCTTTAATCCTCAATCCTGAATCCTCAATCCTCAGCCCTCAATCCTCAATCATCAGTCCTCAAACCTCAATCCTGAATCCTCAATCCTGAATCCTCAATCTTCAGCTCGCAGTCCTCAACGATCAGTTGTCAATCCTCAATCCTCAATAGAATATCCTCAATTCACAGGTCTCAATGCTCAATACTCAACCTGCAATCTTCAAATCTCTATTCACAAACATCAATTCTCATCACTCAACCCTCAACACTCAGTCCCCAATCCTCAATCTTCAATCCTCAATCCTCAATCCGCAATCCTCAATCCTCAATCTTCAATCCTCAATACTCAATCTTCAATGCTCAATCTTCAATCTTCAATCCTCAATCCTCAATCCTCAATCATCAATCGTCAATCCTCAATACTCAACCTTCAATCCTCTATCCTCAATCCTCAATCCTCAATTCTCAATCCTCAATCCTCAGTCCTCAGTCCTGAAACATCAATCCTCAACCATCAGCCCTCACCCTCAATCCTCAATCCTCAATCCTCAATCCTCAATCTTCAATCCTCAATACTCAATCTTCAATAATCAATCCTCAATTCTCAATCCTCAATACTCAATCCTCAAACGTCAATCCGCAATCCCAAATCATCAATCTTCAATCCTCAATCCTCAATTCTCAATCCTCAATCCCCAATCCTCAATCTTCAATCCTCAACACTCAATCTGCAATATTCAATCGTCAATCCTCAATCCTCAATCCTCACTCTTCAATATTCAATATCCAATCCTCAATCTTCAATCCTCGATCCTCAATCCTGAATTCTCAATCCTCAATCCTCAATCCTCACATCTCAAACGTCAATATTCAACCCTCAGTCCTCGTCCTCAATCCACAACCCGCAACCCTCAATCCTCAATTTTCAATCATCAGTATTCAATCTTCAATACTCAATCCTCAATCCTCAATCCTCAATCCTCAATCCTCATTCTTTAACCCCAATCCTCAATCCTCAATCCTCAATCCTCAATCCTCAATCCTCAATCCTCAATCCTCAATCCTCTTCCTTCAATCCTCAATACCCAATCCTCAATCTTCAATCCTCAATCCTCAATCCCCAATTCTGAACCCTCAATCCTCAGTCCTCAGTCCTCAAACCTCAATCCTCAAACCTCAGTCGTCATCCTCAATACTCAATCCTCAATCCTCAATCCTCAATCTTCAATCCTCAATACTCAATCTTCAATCCGCAATCCTCAGTCCTCAAACCTCAATTCTGAATCCTCAATCCTGCATCCTCAATCTACAGCCCTCAGTCCTCAACAATCAGTTGCCAATCCTCAATCCCCAATAGAATATCCTCAATTCACAGTTTTCAATACTCAATACTCAATCTGCAATCTTCAAATCTCTATCCACAAACATCAATTCTCATCACTAAACCCTGAACTCTCAGTTCTCAATGTTCAATCCTAAAATCCTCAATTCTCAATCTTCAATCCTCAATACTGAATCTTCAATCCTCAATCCTCAATCCTCAATCCTCAATCCTCAATCCTCAATCCTCAGTAATCAATCCTCAATCTTCAATACTCAATCGTCAATCCTCAGTCCTCAATCCTCAATCCTCAATTCTTGTTCCTCAAACCTCAATCCTCAACCCTCAGTCCTCATCCTCAATTCTCAATTCTCAATACTCGATCCTCAATCCTCAATCCTCAACCCTCAATCCTCAATCCTCCGTCCCCAAACCTCAATTCTGAATCCTCAATCCTGTGTCCTCAATCTTCAGCCCTCAGTCCTCAACAATCAGTGGTCAATCCTCAATCCTCAATAGAATATCCTCAATTCACAGTTTTCAATACTCTATACTCAATCTGCAATCTTCAAACCTCTATCCACAAACATCAATTCTGATCACTCAACCCTCAACACTCAGTCCTCAATGTTCAATCCTCAATCCTTAATTCTCAATCTTCAATCCCCAATACTGAACCTTCAATCCTCAATCCTCAATCCTCAATCCTCAATCCTCAATCCTCAATCTTCAATTCTCAGTCCCCAGTCCTCAATCTTCTATCCTCAATACTCAATCCTCAATCCTCAATCCTCAACCCTCAATCCGCAATCCTCAATCCTCATTCTTCGATAATCAATACGCAATCCTCAATCTTCAATCCTGAATCCTCAATCCTCAATTCTCAATCCTCAATCGTCTATCCTCAGACCTCAAACATCAATACTCAAACCTCAGTCCTCGTCCTCAATCCACAACCCTCAATCCACATTCCTCAATCTTCAATCCTCATTCCTCAATCCTCAATCCTCAATCCTCAATCCTCAGTCCTCAAACCTCAATGCTGAATCCTCAATCCTGAATCCTCAATCTCCAGCCCTCAGTCCTCAACAATCCGATGTCAATCCTCAATCCTCAATAGAATATCCTCAATTCGCAGTTTTCAATACTCAATACTCAATCTGCAATCTTCAAGTCTCTATCCACAAACATCAATTCTCCTCAATCAACCCTCAACACTCAGGCCCCAATCCTCAATATTCAATCCTCAATTCTCAATCCTCAATCCACAATCCTCAACCTTCAATCCACAATACTCAGTCTTCAGTGCTCAATCCTCAATCCTGAGTCCTCAATTCTCAATCCTCAATCGTCATTCTTCAATCCTCAATACTCAATCTTCAATCCTCAATCCTCAGTCCTAAAACCTCAATTCTGAATCATCAATCCTGAATCCTCTATCTTCAGCACTCAGTCCTCAACAATCAGTTGTCAATCCTCAATCCTCAATAGAATATACTCAATTCACAGGTCTTAATACTCAATACTCAACCTGCAATCTTCAAATCTCTATCCACAAACATCAATTCTCATCACTCAACCCTCAACACTCAGTCCTCAATGTTCAATCCTCAATCCTCAATTCTCAATCCTCCACCCTCAATACTGAATCGTCAATCCTCAATCGTCAATCCTCAATCCTCAATCCTCAATACTCAATCTTCAATCCTCAATCCTCAATCCTCAATCCTCAATCCTCAATCCTCATTCTTCAATCCTCAATACCCAATCCTCAATCTTCAATCCTCAATCCTCAATCCTCAATCTTCAATCCTCAATACTCAATCTTCAATCCTCAATCTTCAATCCTCAATCCTCAATCCCCAATCATCAATCTTCAATCCTCAATACTCAATCTTCAGTCCTCAATCCTCAATCCTCAATCTTCAATCCTCAATCCTCAATCCTCAATCCTCATTCTTCAATCCTCAATACCCAATCCTCAATCTTCAATCCTCAATCCTCAATCCTCAATTCTCAATCCTCAACCCTCAGTCCTCAGTCCTCTAACGTCAATCTTCAACACTCAGCCCTCATCCCCAATACTCAATTCTCAATCCTCAATCCTCAATCTTCAATCCTCAATACTCAATCTTCAATCCTCAATCCTCAGTCCTCAAACCTCAATTCTGAATCCTCAATCCTGAATCCTCAGTCTTCAGCCCTCACTCCTCAACAATCAGTTGTCAATCCTCAATCCTCAATAGAATATCATCAATTCACAGTTTTCATTACTCAATACTCAATCTGCAATCTTCAAATCTCTATCCACAAACATCAATTCTCATCACTCAACCCTCAACACTCAGTCCCCAATCCTCAATATTCAATCCTCAATTCTCAATCCTCAATCCACAATCCTCAACCTTCAATCCTCAATACTCAGTCTTCAATGCTCAATCCTCAATCCTGAATCCACAATTCTCAATCCTCAATCGTCATTCTTCAATCCTCAATACGCAATCTTCAATCCTCAATCCTCAGTCCTCAAACCTCAATTCTGAATCCTCAATCCTGTATCCTCAATCTTCAGCCCTCTGTTCTCAACAGTCCGCAGTCAATCCTCAATCCTCAATAGAATATCCTCAATTCGCAGTTTTCAATACTCAATACTCAATCTGCAATCTTCAAATCTCTCTCCACAAACATCAGTTCTCATCACTCAACCCTCAACACTCAGTCCTCAATGTTCAATCCTCAATACTCAATTCTCAATCTTCAATCCTCTATACTGAATCTTCAGTCCTTAATCCTCCATCCTCAAGCCTCAATCCTCAATCCTCAATCCTCGGTCCTCAATCCTCAATCGTCAATCTTCAATCCTCAATAATCAATCTTCAATCCTCAATCCTCAGTCCTAAAACCTCAATTCTGAATCCTCAATCCTGAATCCTCTATCTTCAGCACTCAGTCCTCAACAATCAGTTGTCAATCCTCAATCCTCAATAGAATATCCTCAATTCACAGGTCTCAATACTCAATACTCAACCTGCAATCTTCAAATCTCTATCCACAAACATCAATTCTCATCACTCAACCCTCAACGCTCAGTCCTCAATGTTCAATCCTCAATCCTCAATTCTCAATCATCCACCCTCAATACTGAATCTTCAATCCTCAATCGTCAATCCTCAATCCTCAATACTCAATCTTCAATCCTCAATCCTCAATCCTCAATCCTCAATCCTCATTCTTCAATCCTCAATAGCCAATCCTCAATCTTCAATCCTCAATGCTCAATCCTCAATTCTCAATCCTCAATCCTCAGTCCTCAGAACTCAAACGTCAATACTCAACCCTCAGTCCTCGTCCTCAATCCACAACCCTCTATCCTCGATCTTCAATCTTCAATCATCAATATTCAATATTCAATCCTCAATCCTCAATCCTCAATACTCAATCCTCAATCCTCAATGTTCAATCCTGAATACACAATCCTCAATCTTTAATCCTCAATCCTGAATCCTCAATCCTCAGCCCTCAATCCTCAATCATCAGTCCTCAAACCTCAATCCTGAATCCTCAATCCTGAATCCTCAATCTTCAGCTCGCAGTCCTCAACGATCAGTTGTCAATCCTCAATCCTCAATAGAATATCCTCAATTCACAGGTCTCAATGCTCAATACTCAACCTGCAATCTTCAAATCTCTATTCACAAACATCAATTCTCATCACTCAACCCTCAACACTCAGTCCCCAATCCTCAATCTTCAATCCTCAATCCTCAATCCGCAATCCTCAATCCTCAATCTTCAATCCTCAATACTCAATCTTCAATGCTCAATCTTCAATCTTCAATCCTCAATCCTCAATCCTCAATCATCAATCGTCAATCCTCAATACTCAACCTTCAATCCTCTATCCTCAATCCTCAATCCTCAATTCTCAATCCTCAATCCTCAGTCCTCAGTCCTGAAACATCAATCCTCAACCCTCAGCCCTCACCCTCAATCCTCAATCCTCAATCCTCAATCCTCAATCTTCAATCCTCAATACTCAATCTTCAATAATCAATCCTCAATTCTCAATCCTCAATACTCAATCCTCAAACGTCAATCCTCAATCCCAAATCATCAATCTTCAATCCTCAATCCTCAATTCTCAATCCTCAATCCCCAATCCTCAATCTTCAATCCTCAACACTCAATCTGCAATATTCAATCGTCAATCCTCAATCCTCAATCCTCACTCTTCAATATTCAATATCCAATCCTCAATCTTCAATCCTCGATCCTCAATCCTGAATTCTCAATCCTCAATCCTCAATCCTCACATCTCAAACGTCAATATTCAACCCTCAGTCCTCGTCCTCAATCCACAACCCGCAACCCTCAATCCTCAATTTTCAATCATCAGTATTCAATCTTCAATACTCAATCCTCAATCCTCAATCCTCAATCCTCAATCCTCATTCTTTAACCCCAATCCTCAATCCTCAATCCTCAATCCTCAATCCTCAATCCTCTTCCTTCAATCCTCAATACCCAATCCTCAATCTTCAATCCTCAATCCTCAATCCCCAATTCTGAACCCTCAATCCTCAGTCCTCAGTCCTCAAACCTCAATCCTCAAACCTCAGTCGTCATCCTCAATACTCAATCCTCAATCCTCAATCCTCAATCTTCAATCCTCAATACTCAATCTTCAATCCGCAATCCTCAGTCCTCAAACCTCAATTCTGAATCCTCAATCCTGCATCCTCAATCTACAGCCCTCAGTCCTCAACAATCAGTTGCCAATCCTCAATCCCCAATAGAATATCCTCAATTCACAGTTTTCAATACTCAATACTCAATCTGCAATCTTCAAATCTCTATCCACAAACATCAATTCTCATCACTAAACCCTGAACTCTCAGTTCTCAATGTTCAATCCTAAAATCCTCAATTCTCAATCTTCAATCCTCAATACTGAATCTTCAATCCTCAATCCTCAATCCTCAATCCTCAATCCTCAATCCTCAATCCTCAGTAATCAATCCTCAATCTTCAATACTCAATCGTCAATCCTCAGTCCTCAATCCTCAATCCTCAATTCTTGTTCCTCAAACCTCAATCCTCAACCCTCAGTCCTCATCCTCAATTCTCAATTCTCAATACTCGATCCTCAATCCTCAATCCTCAACCCTCAATCCTCAATCCTCCGTCCCCAAACCTCAATTCTGAATCCTCAATCCTGTGTCCTCAATCTTCAGCCCTCAGTCCTCAACAATCAGTGGTCAATCCTCAATCCTCAATAGAATATCCTCAATTCACAGTTTTCAATACTCTATACTCAATCTGCAATCTTCAAACCTCTATCCACAAACATCAATTCTGATCACTCAACCCTCAACACTCAGTCCTCAATGTTCAATCCTCAATCCTTAATTCTCAATCTTCAATCCCCAATACTGAACCTTCAATCCTCAATCCTCAATCCTCAATCCTCAATCTTCAATTCTCAGTCCCCAGTCCTCAATCTTCTATCCTCAATACTCAATCCTCAATCCTCAATCCTCAACCCTCAATCCGCAATCCTCAATCCTCATTCTTCGATAATCAATACGCAATCCTCAATCTTCAATCCTGAATCCTCAATCCTCAATTCTCAATCCTCAATCGTCTATCCTCAGACCTCAAACATCAATACTCAAACCTCAGTCCTCGTCCTCAATCCACAACCCTCAATCCACATTCCTCAATCTTCAATCCTCATTCCTCAATCCTCAATCCTCAATCCTCAGTCCTCAAACCTCAATGCTGAATCCTCAATCCTGAATCCTCAATCTTCAGCCCTCAGTCCTCTACAATCAGTTGTCAATCCTCAATCCTCAATAGAATATCATCGATTCACAGGTTTCATTACTCAATACTCAATCTGCAATCTTCAAATCTCTATCCACAAACATCAATTCTCATCACTCAACCCTCAACCCACAATCCACAATCCTCAACCTTCAATCCTCAATACTCAATCTCCAATGCTCAATCCTCAATCCTCAATCCTCAATCCTCAATTCTCAATCCTCAATCGTCAATCTTCAATCCTCAATGCTCATTCTTCAATCCTCAATACTCAATCCTCAATTCTCAATCCTCATTCTTCAATCCTCAATACCCAATCCTCAATCTTCAAACCTCTATCCACAAACATCAATTCTCATCACTCAACCCTCAACACTCAGTCCTCAATCTTCAATCCTCAATCATCAATCCTCAATCTTCAATCCTCAATACTCAATCTTCAATACTCAATCCTCAATTCTCAATCCTCAATACTCAATCTTCAATCCTCAATCCTCAATCCTCAGTCGTCATCCTCAATACTCAATCCTCAATCCTCAATCCTCAATCTTCAATCCTCAATACTCAATCTTCAATCCGCAATCCTCAGTCCTCAAACCTCAATTCTGAATCCTCAATCCTGCATCCTCAATCTACAGCCCTCAGTCCTCAACAATCAGTTGCCAATCCTCAATCCCCAATAGAATATCCTCAATTCACAGTTTTCAATACTCAATACTCAATCTGCAATCTTCAAATCTCTATCCACAAACATCAATTCTCATCACTAAACCCTGAACTCTCAGTTCTCAATGTTCAATCCTAAAATCCTCAATTCTCAATCTTCAATCCTCAATACTGAATCTTCAATCCTCAATCCTCAATCCTCAATCCTCAATCCTCAATCCTCAATCCTCAGTAATCAATCCTCAATCTTCAATACTCAATCGTCAATCCTCAGTCCTCAATCCTCAATCCTCAACTCTTGTTCCTCAAACCTCAATCCTCAACCCTCAGTCCTCATCCTCAATTCTCAATTCTCAATACTCGATCCTCAATCCTCAATCCTCAATCCTCAATCCTCAATCCTCCGTCCCCAAACCTCAATTCTGAATCCTCAATCCTGTGTCCTCAATCTTCAGCCCTCAGTCCTCAACAATCAGTGGTCAATCCTCAATCCTCAATAGAATATCCTCAATTCACAGTTTTCAATACTCTATACTCAATCTGCAATCTTCAAACCTCTATCCACAAACATCAATTCTGATCACTCAACCCTCAACACTCAGTCCACAATGTTCAATCCTCAATCCTTAATTCTCAATCTTCAATCCCCAATACTGAACCTTCAATCCTCAATCCTCAATCCTCAATCCTCAATCCTCAATCCTCAATCCTCAATCTTCAATCCTCAATCCTCAATCCTCAATCCTCATTCTTCAATCCTCAATAGCCAATCCTCAATCTTCAATCCTCAATGCTCAATCCTCAATTCTCAATCCTCAATCCTCAGTCCTCAGAACTCAAACGTCAATACTCAACCCTCAGTCCTCGTCCTCAATCCACAACCCTCTATCCTCGATCTTCAATCTTCAATCATCAATATTCAATATTCAATCCTCAATCCTCAATCCTCAATACTCAATCCTCAATCCTCAATGTTCAATCCTGAATACACAATCCTCAATCTTTAATCCTCAATCCTGAATCCTCAATCCTCAGCCCTCAATCCTCAATCATCAGTCCTCAAACCTCAATCCTGAATCCTCAATCCTGAATCCTCAATCTTCAGCTCGCAGTCCTCAACGATCAGTTGTCAATCCTCAATCCTCAATAGAATATCCTCAATTCACAGGTCTCAATGCTCAATACTCAACCTGCAATCTTCAAATCTCTATTCACAAACATCAATTCTTATCACTCAACCCTCAACACTCAGTCCCCAATCCTCAATCTTCAATCCTCAATCCTCAATCCGCAATCCTCAATCCTCAATCTTCAATCCTCAATACTCAATATTCAATGCTCAATCTTCAATCCTCAATCCTCAATCCTCAATCCTCAATCATCAGTCTTCAATCCTCAATACTCAACCTTCAATCCTCTATCCTCAATCCTCAATCCTCAATTCCCAATCCTCAATACTCAACCGTCAACCTTCAATCCTCAATACTCAATCTTCAATCCTCAATCCTCAATCCTCAATCCTCAATCCTCATTCTTCAATCCTCAATACCCAATCCTCAATCTTCAATCCTCAATCCTCAACCCACAATCCACAATCCTCAACCTTCAATCCTCAATACTCAATCTCCGATGCTCAATCCTCAATCCTCAATCCTCAATCCTCAATCCTCAATTCTCAATCCTCAATCGTTAATCTTCAATCCTCAATGCTCAATCTTCAATCCTCAATGCTCAATCCTCAATTCTCAATCCTCATGCTTCATTCCTCAATACCCAGTCCTCAGTCTTCAAACCTCTATTCACAAACATCAATTCTCATCACTCAACCCTCAACACTCAGTCCTCAATCTTCAATCCTCAATCATCAATCCTCAATCTTCAATCCTCAATACTCAATCCTCAACCCTCAATCCTCAGTCCTCAATCCTCAATCCTCAATCATCAAACCTCAATCCTCAACCGTCAGTCCTCGTCCTCAATCCTCAGCCCTCAATCCTCAATCATCAGTCCTCAAACCTCAATCCTGAATCCTCAATCCTGAATCCTCAATCTTCAGCTCGCAGTCCTCAACGATCAGTTGTCAATCCTCAATCCTCAATAGAATATCCTCAATTCACAGGTCTCAATGCTCAATACTCAACCTGCAATCTTCAAATCTCTATTCACAAACATCAATTCTCATCACTCAACCCTCAACACTCAGTCCCCAATCCTCAATCTTCAATCCTCAATCCTCAATCCGCAATCCTCAATCCTCAATCTTCAATCCTCAATACTCAATCTTCAATGCTCAATCTTCAATCTTCAATCCTCAATCCTCAATCCTCAATCATCAATCGTCAATCCTCAATACTCAACCTTCAATCCTCTATCCTCAATCCTCAATCCTCAATTCTCAATCCTCAATCCCCAATCCTCAATCTTCAATCCTCAACACTCAATCTGCAATATTCAATCGTCAATCCTCAATCCTCAATCCTCACTCTTCAATATTCAATATCCAATCCTCAATCTTCAATCCTCGATCCTCAATCCTGAATTCTCAATCCTCAATCCTCAATCCTCACATCTCAAACGTCAATATTCAACCCTCAGTCCTCGTCCTCAATCCACAACCCGCAACCCTCAATCCTCAATTTTCAATCATCAGTATTCAATCTTCAATACTCAATCCTCAATCCTCAATCCTCAATCCTCAATCCTCATTCTTTAACCCCAATCCTCAATCCTCAATCCTCAATCCTCAATCCTCAATCCTCAATCCTCAATCCTCAATCCTCTTCCTTCAATCCTCAATACCCAATCCTCAATCTTCAATCCTCAATCCTCAATCCTGCATCCTCAATCTACAGCCCTCAGTCCTCAACAATCAGTTGCCAATCCTCAATCCCCAATAGAATATCCTCAATTCACAGTTTTCAATACTCAATACTCAATCTGCAATCTTCAAATCTCTATCCACAAACATCAATTCTCATCACTAAACCCTGAACTCTCAGTTCTCAATGTTCAATCCTAAAATCCTCAATTCTCAATCTTCAATCCTCAATACTGAATCTTCAATCCTCAATCCTCAATCCTCAATCCTCAATCCTCAATCCTCAATCCTCAGTAATCAATCCTCAATCTTCAATACTCAATCGTCAATCCTCAGTCCTCAATCCTCAATCCTCAATTCTTGTTCCTCAAACCTCAATCCTCAACCCTCAGTCCTCATCCTCAATTCTCAATTCTCAATACTCGATCCTCAATCCTCAATCCTCAACCCTCAATCCTCAATCCTCCGTCCCCAAACCTCAATTCTGAATCCTCAATCCTGTGTCCTCAATCTTCAGCCCTCAGTCCTCAACAATCAGTGGTCAATCCTCAATCCTCAATAGAATATCCTCAATTCACAGTTTTCAATACTCTATACTCAATCTGCAATCTTCAAACCTCTATCCACAAACATCAATTCTGATCACTCAACCCTCAACACTCAGTCCTCAATGTTCAATCCTCAATCCTTAATTCTCAATCTTCAATCCCCAATACTGAACCTTCAATCCTCAATCCTCAATCCTCAATCCTCAATCCTCAATCCTCAATCTTCAATTCTCAGTCCCCAGTCCTCAATCTTCTATCCTCAATACTCAATCCTCAATCCTCAATCCTCAACCCTCACCCCGCAATCCTCAATCCTCATTCTTCGATAATCAATACGCAATCCTCAATCTTCAATCCTGAATCCTCAATCCTCAATTCTCAATCCTCAATCGTCTATCCTCAGACCTCAAACATCAATACTCAAACCTCAGTCCTCGTCTTCAATCCACAACCCTCAATCCACATTCCTCAATCTTCAATCCTCATTCCTCAATCCTCAATCCTCAATCCTCAGTCCTCAAACCTCAATGCTGAATCCTCAATCCTGAATCCTCAATCTTCAGCCCTCAGTCCTCTACAATCAGTTGTCAATCCTCAATCCTCAATAGAATATCATCGATTCACAGGTTTCATTACTCAATACTCAATCTGCAATCTTCAAATCTCTATCCACAAACATCGATTCTCATCACTCAACCCTCAACACTCAGTCCACAGTCCTCAATATTCAATCCTCAATCCTCAACCCACAATCCACAATCCTCAACCTTCAATCCTCAATACTCAATCTCCAATGCTCAATCCTCAATCCTCAATCCTCAATCCTCAATTCTCAATCCTCAATCGTCAATCTTCAATCCTCAATGCTCATTCTTCAATCCTCAATACTCAATCCTCAATTCTCAATCCTCATTCTTCAATCCTCAATACCCAATCCTCAATCTTCAAACCTCTATCCACAAACATCAATTCTCATCACTCAACCCTCAACACTCAGTCCTCAATCTTCAATCCTCAATCATCAATCCTCAATCTTCAATCCTCAATACTCAATCTTCAATACTCAATCCTCAATTCTCAATCCTCAATACTCAATCTTCAATCCTCAATCCTCAATCCTCAGTCGTCATCCTCAATACTCAATCCTCAATCCTCAATCCTCAATCTTCAATCCTCAATACTCAATCTTCAATCCGCAATCCTCAGTCCTCAAACCTCAATTCTGAATCCTCAATCCTGCATCCTCAATCTACAGCCCTCAGTCCTCAACAATCAGTTGCCAATCCTCAATCCCCAATAGAATATCCTCAATTCACAGTTTTCAATACTCAATACTCAATCTGCAATCTTCAAATCTCTATCCACAAACATCAATTCTCATCACTAAACCCTGAACTCTCAGTTCTCAATGTTCAATCCTAAAATCCTCAATTCTCAATCTTCAATCCTCAATACTGAATCTTCAATCCTCAATCCTCAATCCTCAATCCTCAATCCTCAATCCTCAATCTTCAATACTCAATCGTCAATCCTCAGTCCTCAATCCTCAATCCTCAATTCTTGTTCCTCAAACCTCAATCCTCAACCCTCAGTCCTCATCCTCAATTCTCAATTCTCAATACTCGATCCTCAATCCTCAATCCTCAATCCTCAATCCTCAATCCTCCGTCCCCAAACCTCAATTCTGAATCCTCAATCCTGTGTCCTCAATCTTCAGCCCTCAGTCCTCAACAATCAGTGGTCAATCCTCAATCCTCAATAGAATATCCTCAATTCACAGTTTTCATTACTCAATACTCAATCTGCAATCTTCAAATCTCTATCCACAAACATCAATTCTCATCACTCAACCCTCAACACTCAGTCCCCAATCCTCAATATTCAATCCTCAATTCTCAATCCTCAATCCACAATCCTCAACCTTCAATCCTCAATACTCAGCCTTCAATGCTCAATCCTCAATCATCAATCCTCAATTCTCAATCCTCAATCGTCAATCTTCAATCTTCAATCCTCAATACTCAATCTTCAATCCTCAATCCTCAGTCCTAAAACCTCAATTCTGTATCCTCAATCCTGAATCCTCAATCTTCAGCACTCAGTCCTCAACAATCAGTTGTCAATCCTCAATCCTCAATAGAATATCCTCAATTCACAGGTCTCAATACTCAATACTCAACCTGCAATCTTCAAATCTCTATCCACAAACATCAATTCTCATCACTCAACCCTCAACACTCAGTCCTCAAAGTTCAATCCTCAATCCTCAATTCTCAATCTTCCACCCTCAATACTGAATCTTCAATACTCAATCGTCAATCCTCAATCCTCAATCCTCAATCCTCAATCCTCAATCCTCAATTTTCAATCCTCAAAACTCAATCTTCAATCCTCAATCCTCAATCCTCAATCCTCAATCCTCAATCGTCAGTCTTCAATCCTCAATACTCAATTTTCAATCCTCAATCCTCAGTCCTCAATCCTCAATCCGCAATCCTCAATCCTCAGCCTTCAATCCTCAATACTCAATCTGCAATCTTCAATCCTCAATTCTCAATCCTCAATCCTCACTCTTCAATCCTCAATCTTCAGACCTCAAACATCAATACTCAACCCTCAGTCCTCGTCCTCAATCCACAACCCTCTATCCGCGATCTTCAATCTTCAATCATCAATATTCAATATTCAATCCTCAATCCTCAATTCTCAATACTCAATCCTCAATCCTCAATGTTCAATCCTGAATACCCAATCCTCAATCTTTAATCCTCAATCCTCAATCCTCAATCCTCAGTCCTCAATCCGAAATCCTCAGTCCTCAAACCTCAATCCTGAATCCTCAATCCTGAATCCTCAATCTTCAGCTCGCAGTCCTCAACAATCAGTTGTCAATCCTCAATCCTCAATAGAATATCCTCAATTCACAGGTCTCAATGCTCAATACTCAACCTGCAATCTTCAAATCTCTATTCACAAACATCAATTCTCGTCACTCAACCCTCAACACTCAGTCCACAATCCTCAATCTTCAATCCTCAATCCTCAATCCGCAATCGTCAATCCTCAATCTTCAATCCTCAATACTCAATCTTCAATCCTCAATCTTCAATCCTCAATCCTCAATCCTCAATCCTCAATCATCAATCTTCAATCCTCAATACTCAATCTTCAATCCTCAATCCTCAATCCTCAATCCTCAATCCCCAATCCTCAATACTCAACCGTCAACCTTCAATCCTCAATACTCAATCTTCAATCCTCAATCCTCAATCCTCAATCCTCAATCCTCATTCTTCAATCCTCAATACCCAATCCTCAATCTTCAATCCTCAATCCTCAATCCTCAATTCTCAATCCTCCATCCTCAATCCTCAGACCTCAAACATCAATACTCAGCCCTCAGTCCTCGTCCTCAATCCACAACACTCAATCCTCAATCCTCAATCTTCAATCCTCAATCCTCAATCCTCAATCCTCAATCCTGATCCTTCAATCCTCAATACCCAATCCTCAATCTTCAATCCTCAATCCTCAATCCTCAATTCTCAATCCTCAATCCTCAATCCTCAGTCCTCGAACCTCAATTCTGAATCCGCATTCCTGAATCCTCAATCTTCAGCCCTCAGTAATCAACAATCAGTTGTCAATCCTCAATCCCCAATAGAATATCCTCAGTTCGCAGTTTTCAATACTCAATACTCAATCTGCAATCTTCAAACCACTATCCACAATCACCTATTCTCATCACTCAAACCTCAACACTCAGTCCTCAATGCTCAATCCTCAATCCTCAATTCTCAATCTTCAATCCTCAATACTGAATCTTCAATCCACAATCCTCAATCCTCAATACTCAATCCTCAATCCTCAATCTTCAATCCTCAGTCCCCAATCCTCAATCTTCAATCCTCAATACTCAATCCTCAATCCTCAATCCTCAATCCTCAACCCTCAATCCTGAATACTCAATCTTCAATCCTCAATCCTCAATCCTCAATCTTCAATCCTCAATCCTCAATCATCAATCCTCAATCTTCAATACTCAATCCTCAATCCTCAGTCCTCAATCCTCAATGCTCAAACATCAATCCTCAATTCTCAATACTCAATAGAATATCCTGAATTCTCAGGATTCTATACTCAAACCTCAATCCTCAACCCTGAGCCCTCATTCACAATCCTCAATCCTCAATCCTCAATCCTCAATTCTCAATCCTCAATCCTCAGCCCTCAGTCCTCAAACCTCAATCCTCAACCCTCAGACCTCATCCTCAATCTTCAATCCTCAAACCTCAATCCTCAATCCCCAATCCTCAATCTTCAATCCTCAATACTCAATCTTCAACCCTCAGTCCTCAGTCCTCAAACGTCAATCGTCAACCCTCAGCCCTCATCCTCAATCTTCAATCCTCAATCCTCAATCCTCAATCCTCAATCCTCAAACTTCAATCCTCAATGCTCAATCTTTAATCCTCAATCCTCAATTCTCAATCGTCAACCCTCAATCCTCAATCCTCAATCCTCAATCCTCAATCCTGAATACCCAATCTTCAATCCTCAATCCTCAATCCTCAAACCTCAATTCTCAATCCTCAACCCTCAATCCCCAGTCCTCGAACCTCAATTCTGAATCCGCATTCCTGAATCCTCAATCTTCATCCCTCAGTCATCAACAATCAGTTGTCAATCCTCAATCCTCAATAGAATATCCTCAATTCACAGTTTTCAATACCCAATAATCAATCTGCAATCTTTAAACTTCTATCCACAATCATCAATTCTCATCACTCAACCCTCAACACTCAGTCCTCAATGCTCAATACTCAATCCTCAATCCTCAATCTTCAATCCTCAATACTGAATCTTCAATCCTGAATCCTCAATCCTCAATACTCAATCCTCAATCCTCAATCTTCAACACTCAGTCCCCAATCCTCAATCTTCAATCCTCAATACTCAATCCTCAATCCTCAATCTTCAATCCTCAATCCTGAATACTCAATCTTCAATCCTCAATCCTCAATCCTCAATCCTCAATCCTCAATCCTCAATCATCAATCCTCAATCCTCAATTCTCAGACCTCAAACATCAATACTCAGCTCTCAGTCCTCGTCCTCAATCCACAACACTCAATCCTCAATCCTCAATCTTCAATCCTCAATCCTCAATCCTCAATCCTCAATCCTCATTCTTCAATCCTCAATCCTCAATCCTCAATCCTCAACCCTCAATCCTCAATCCTCAATCCTCAATCTTCAATCCTCAATCCTCAAACCTCAATCCTCATTGTTCAATCCTCAATACCCAATCCTCAATCTTCAATCCTCAATCCTCAATCCTCAATTCTCAATCCTCAATCCTCAATCCTCAGACCTCAAACATCAATACTCAGCCCTCAGTCCTCGTCCTCAATCCACAACACTCAATCCTCAATCCTCAATCTTCAATCCTCAATCCTCAATCCTCAATCCTCAATCCTCATTCTTCAATCCTCAATACCCAATCCTCAATCTTCAATCCTCAATCCTCAATCCTCAATTCTCAATCCCCAATCCTCAATCCTCAGTCCTCGAACCTCAATTCTGAAACCGCATTCCTGAATCCTCAATCTTCAGCCCTCAGTCATTAACAATCAGTTGTCAATCCTCAATCCTCAATAGAATATCCTCAATTCGCAGTTTTCAATACTCAATACACAATCTGCAATCTTCAAACCACTATCCACAATCATCAATTCTCATCACTCAAACCTCAACACTCAGTCCTCAATGCTCAATCCTCAATCCTCAATTCTCAATCTTCAATCCTCAATACTGAATCTTCAATCCTCAAGCCTCAATCCTCAATACTCAATCCTCAATACTCAATCTTCAACACTCAGTCCCCAATCCTCAATCTTCAATCCTCAATACTCAATCCTCAATACTCAATCCTCAATCCTCAAACCTCAATCCTGAATACTCAATCCTCAATCCTCAATCCCCAATCCTCAATCTTCAATCCTCAATACTCTTTCTTCAATCCTCAATCCTCAATCCTCAATCCTCAATCCTCATTCTTCAATCATCAATACCCAATCCTCTATCTTCAATCCTCAATCCTCAATACTCAATTCTCAATCCTCAATCCTCAATCCTCAGACCTCAAACATCAATACTCAGCCCTCAGTCCTCGTCCTGAATCCACAGCCCTCAATCCTCAATCCTCAACCTTCAATCATCAATATTCAATGTCCAATCCTCAATCCTCAATCCCCAATCCTCAATCCTCAAACCTCAATGTTCAATCCTCAATACTCAATCCTCAATCTTCAATCCTCAATCCTCAAACCTCAATCCTCAATCCTCAATCCTCAGTCCTCAAACCACAATCCTGAATCCTCAATCCTGAATCCTCAATCTTCAGCCCTCACTCCTCAACAATCAGTTGTCAATCCTCAATCCTCAATAGAATATCATCAATTCACAGTTTTCATTACTCAATACTCAATCTGCAATCTTCAAATCTCTATCCACAAACATCAATTCTCATCACTCACCCTCAACACTCAGTCCTCAATCTTCAATCCTCAATCCTCAATCCTCAATCTTCAATCCTCAATACTCAATCTTCAATCCTCAATCCTCAATTCTCAATCTTCAATACTCAATCGTCCATCCTCAATCCACAATCCTCATTCCTCAATCCTCATTCTTCAATAATCAGTACCCAATCCTCAATCTTCAATCCTCAATCCTCAATCCTCAATTCTCAATCCTCAATCCTCTATCCTCAGACCTCAAACATAAATACTCAAACCTCAGTCCTCGTCCTCAATCCACAACCCTCAATACTCAATCCTCAATCTTCAATCCTCATTCCTCAATCCCCAATCCTCAATCCTCAGTACTCAAACCTCAATGCTGAATCCTCAATCCTGAATCCTCAACCTTCAGCCCTCAGTCCTCTACAATCAGTTGTCAATCCTCAATCCTCAATAGAATGTCATCAATTCACAGCTTTCATTACTCAATACTCAATCTGCAATCTTCAAATCTGTATCCACATACATCAATTCTCATCACTCAAACCTCAGCACTCAGTCCTCAATGTTCAATCCTCAATCCTCAATTCTCAATCTTCAATCCGCAATACTGAACCTTCAATCCTCAATCCTCAATCCTCAATCCTCAATCCTCAAGCCTCAATCTTCAATCCTCAGTCCCCAGTCCTCAATCTTCAATCCTCAATCCTCAATCCTCAACCCTCAATCGTCATTCCTCAAACCTCACTCCCGAATCCTCGATCCTGAATCCTCATTCTTCAGCTCTCAGTCCTCAAAAATCAATTGTCAATCCTTAATCCTCAATAGAATATCCTCAATTCACAGATTTCAATACCCAGTCCCCATTCTTCAATCTTCAAATCTCAATCCACAAACATCAATTCTCATCACTCAACCCTCAACATTCAGTCCTCAATCTTCAATCCTCAATCCTCAATCCTCAATCTTCAATCCTCAATACTCAATCTTCAATCCTCAATCCTCAATTCTCAATCTTCAATACTCAACACTCAATCCTCAATCCACAATCTTCAATCCTCAATCCTCATTCTTCAATAATCATTACCCAATCCTCAATCTTCAATCCTGAATCCTCAATCCTCAATTCTCAATCCTCAATCCTCTATCCTCAGACCTCAAACAGCAATACTCAAACGTCAGTCCTCGTCCTCAATCCACAACCCTCAATCCACATTCCTCAATCTTCAATCCTCATTCCTCAATCCTCAATCCTCAATCCTCAATCCTCAATTCTCAATCCTCAATCGTCAATCTTCAATCCACAATGCTCAATCTTCAATCCTCAATACTCAATCCTCAATTCTCAATCCTCATTCTTCAATCCTCAATACCCAATCCTCAAGCTTCAAACCTCTATCCACAAACATCAATTCTCATTACTCAACCCTCAACACTCAGTCCTCAATCTTCAATCCTCAATCATCAATCCTCAATCTTCAATCCTCAATACTCAGTCTTCAATACTCAATCCTCAATCTTCAATCCTCAATCCTCATTCTTCAATCCTCAATCCTCAATCCTCAATCCTCAATCCTCGATCCTCAATCTTCAACCCTCAATCCTCAATCTTCAATCCTCAATGTTCTATCCTCAATACGCAAACCTCAATCTTCAATCCTCATACCTCAATCCTCAATCCTCAATCCTCAACCCTCAATCTTAATCTTCAATCCTCAGTACTCAATCTTCAATCCTCAATCCTCAATACTCAATCCTCAATCCTCATTATTCAATCCTCAATACCCAATCCTCAATCTTCAACCCTCAATCCTCAATCCTCAATCCTCAAACCTCAATCTTCAATCCTCAATCCTCAATCCTCAATCCTCAATCCTCAATCTTCAATCCTCGATACTCAATCTTCAATCCTCAATCCTCAATCCTGAATCCTCAATCCTCAATCCTCAATCTTCAGCACACAGTCCTCCACAGTCAGTGGTCCATCCTCAATCCTCAATAGAATATCATGATTTCACAGTTTTCAATACTCAATACTCAACCTGCAATCTTCAAATCTCTATCCACAAACATCAATTCTCATCACTCAACCCTCAACACTCAGTCCTCAATCCTCAATCCTCAATCTTAATCTTCAATCGTCAGTACTCAATCTTCAATCCTCAATCCTCAATCCTCAATCCTCAATCCTCAATCTTCAATCCCCAATACTCAATCTTCAATCCTCAATCCTCAATCCTCAATCCTCAATCCTCTACCGTCAATCTTCAATACTCAATCTTCAATCCTCAATCCTGAATCCTCAATCCTCAATCCTCAATCCTCAATCCTCATTCGTCAATCCTCAATACCCAATCCTCAATCTTCAATCCTCAATCCTCAATTCTCAATTCTCAATCCTCAATCCTCAGACCTCAGACATCAATATTCAACACTCAGTCCTCGTCCTCAATCCACAACCCTCAATCCTCAACCCTCAATGTTTAATCATCAATATTCAATCTTCAATCCTCAATCCTCAATCCTCAATCCTCAATCCTCAATCCTCAATCTTCAATCCTCAATGCTCAATCCTCAATCCTCAATCCTCAATCCTCGATCCTCAAACCCCAATCTTCAATCCTCAGTCCCAAATCCTCAATTTTCTGTACTCACTCCTCAATCCTCAATCTTCAATCCTCAATACTCAGTCTTCAATACTCAATCCTCAATCTTCAATCCTCAATCCTCATTCTTCAATCCTCAATCCTCAATCCTCAATCCTCAATCCTCGCACCTCAATCTTCAACCCTCAATCCTCAATCTTCAATCCTCAATGTTCTATCCTCAATACGCAATCCTCAATCTTCAATCCTCATACCTCAATCCTCAATCCTCAATCCTCAACCCTCAATCTTAATCTTCAATCCTCAGTACTCAATCTTCAATCCTCAATCCTCAATACTCAATCCTCAATCCTCATTATTCAATCCTCAATACCCAATCCTCAATCTTCAACCCTCAATCCTCAATCCTCAATCCTCAAACCTCAATCTTCAATCCTCAATCCTCAATCCTCAATCCTCAATCCTCAATCTTCAATCCTCGATACTCAATCTTCAATCCTCAATCCTCAATCCTCAATCCTCAATCCTCAATCCTCAATCTTCAGCACACAGTCCTCCACAGTCAGTGGTCCATCCTCAATCCTCAATAGAATATCATGATTTCACAGTTTTCAATACTCAATACTCAACCTGCAATCTTCAAATCTCTATCCACAAACATCAATTCTCATCACTCAACCCTCAACACTCAGTCCCCAATCCTCAATATTCAAGCCTCAATCCTCAATCCTCAATCCACAATCCTCAACCTTCAATCCTCAATACTCAATCTTCAAACCTCAATCCTCAACCCGCAATCCTCAATTCGCAATCCTCAATCCTCAATCCTCAATCTTAATCTTCAATCCTCAATCCTCAATCCTCAATCCTCAATCCTCAATCCTCAATCATCAATGTTCAATCCTCAATACCCGATCCTCAGTCTTCAATCCTCAATCCTCAATCCTCAATCCTCAATCCTCAATCCTCAATCCTCAGTCCTCAAACCTCAATCCTCAATCCCCAATCCTGAATCCTCAAACTTCAGCCCTCAGTCCTCCACAGTCAGTGGTCCTTCCTCAATCCTCAATAGAATATCATGATTTCACAGTTTTCAATACACAATACTCAACCTGCAATCTTCAAATCTCTATCCACAAACATCAATTCTCATCACTCAACCCTCAACACTCAGTCCCCAATCCTCAATATTCAAGCCTCAATCCTCAATCCTCAATCCACAATCCTCAACCTTCAATCCTCAATACTCAATCTTCAATCCTCAATCCTCAACCCGCAATCCTCAATTCGCAATCCTCAATAGTCGATCTTCAATCCTCAATACTCAATATTCACTCCTCAATCCTCAATCCTCAATCCTCAATCCTCATTCTTCAATCCTCAATACCCAATCCTCAATCTTCAACCCTCAATCCTCAATCCTCAATTCTCAATCCTCAATCCTCAGTCCTCAGTCCTCAAACCTCAATCATCAACCCTCAGCCCTCATCCTCAATCCTCAATCCTCAATCCTCAATTCTCAATCTTCAATCCTCAATACTCAATCTTCAATCCTCAGTGCTCAGTCCTCAAATTTCAATTCTGAATCCTCAATCCGGAACCCTCAATCTTCAGCCCTCAGACCTCAACAATCAGTTGTCAATCCTCAATCCTCAACAGAATATACTCAATTCACAGTTTTCAATACTCAATACTCAATCTGCAATCTTCAGACCTCAATCCACAAGCATCAATTCTCATCACTCAACCCTCAATACTCAGTCCCCAATCCTCAATCTTCAATCCTCAATCCTCAATCATCAATCCTCAATCTTAATCTTCAATCCTCAGTACTCAATCTTCAATCCTCAATCCTCAAACCTCAATCCTCAATCCTCAATTTTCAATCCTCAGTACTCAATCTTCAATACTCAATCCTCAATCCTCAATCCCCAATCCTCAATCCTCAATCCTCAAGCGTCAATATTCAATGCTCAATACTCAATCTTCAATCCTCAATCCTCAATACTCAGTACTCAATCCTCATTCTTCAATCCTCAATACCCAATCCACAATCTTCAATCCTCAATCCTCAATTCTCAATCCCCAACCCTTAATCCTCAGACCTCAAACATCAATACTCAACCCTCAGTCCTCGTCCTCAATCCACAACCCCCAATACTCAATCCTCAATCTTCAATTCTCAATCCTCAATCCTCAATCCACAATCCTGAATCCTCAATCCTGAATCCTCAACCTTCAGCCCTCAGTCCTCAACAATCAGTTGTCAATCCTCAATCCTCAAGAGAATATCATCAATTCACAGTCTTCAATACTCAATACTTAATCTGCAATCTTCAAATCTCTATCCACAAACATCAATTCTCATCACTCAACCCTCAGCTCTCAGTCTTCAATCCTCAATCCTCAATCCTCAATCCTCAATCCTCAATCCTCAATCCTCAGACCTCAAATAGCAGTAGTCAACCCTCAGTCCTCGTCCTCAATCCACAACCACCAATCCTCAATCCTCAATATTCAATCATCAATATTCAATATTCAGTCCTCAATCCTCAATCCTCAATCCTCAATCCTCAATGTTCAATCCGCAATACCCAATCCTCAATCTTCTATCCGCAATCCTCAATCCTCAATCCTCAATCCTCAATCCTCAATCCTCAATCCTCAATCCTCAATCTTCAATCCTCAATACTCAATCTTCAATCCTCAATCCTCAATGCTCAATCCTCAATCTTCAATCCTCAATACTCAATCTTCAATCCTCAATCCTCAATCCTCAATCCTCAATCCTCAATCCTCAATCTTAATCTTCAATCCTCAGTACTCAATCTTCAATCCTCAATCCAAAATCCTCAATCCTCAATCCTCAATCTTCAATACCCAATACTCAATCTTCAATCCTCAATCCTCAATCCTCAATCCTCAATCCTCAATCCTCAATCCTCAATCGTCAATCTTCAATCCTCAATACTCAATCTTCAATCCTCAATCCTCAATACTCAATACTCAATCCTCATTCTTCAATTCTCAATACCTAATCCTCAATCTTCAATCTTCAATCCTCAATCCTCAATCCTCAATACTCAATACTCAATGCTCATTCTTCAATCCTCAGTACCCAATCCTCAATCTTCAATCCTCAATCCTCAATTCACAATCCTCAACCCTCAATCCTCAGACCTCAAACATCAATACTCAACCCTCAGTCCTCGTCCTCAATCCAAAACCCCCAATACTCAATCCTCAATCTTCAATTCTCAATCCTCAATCCTTAATCCACAATCCTGAATCCTCAATCCTGAATCCTCAACCTTCAGCCCTCAGTCCTCAACAATCAGTTGTCAATCCTCAATCCTCAAGAGAATATCATCAATTCACAGTTTTCAATACTCAATACTCAATCTGCAATCTTCAAATCTCTATCCACAAACATCAATCCTCATCACTCAACCCTCAACACTCAGACTTCAATCCTCAATACTCAATCCTCAATCCTCAATCCTCATTCTTCAATCCTCAATACCCAATTCTCAGTCTTCAATCCTCAATCCTCAATCCTCAATTCTCAATCCTCAATCCTCAATCCTCAGACCTCAAACAGCAGTAGTCAACCCTCAGTCCTCGTCCTCAATCCACAACCATCAATCCTCAATCCTCAATATTCAATCATCAATATTCAATCTTCAGTCCTCAATCCTCAATCCTCAATCCTCAATCCTCAATGTTCAATCCGCAATACCCAATCCTCAATCTTCTATCCGCAATCCTCAATCCTCAATCCTCAATCCTCAATCCTCAATCCTCAATCCTCAATCTTCAATCCTCAATACCCAATCCTCAATCTTCAATCCTCAATCCTCAATTCTCAATTCTCAATCCTCAATCGTCAGACCTCAGACATCAATATTCAACACTCAGTCCTCGTCCTCAATCCACAACCCTCAATCCTCAACCCTCAATGTTTAATCATCAATATTCAATCTTCAATCCTCAATCCTCAATCCTCAATCCTCAATCCTCAATCCTCAATCTTCAATCCTCAATCCTCAATCCTCAATCCTCAATCCTCAATCCTCGATCCTCAAACCCCAATCTTCAATCCTCAGTCCCAAATCCTCAATTTTCTGTACTCACTCCTCAATCCTCAATCTTCAATCCTCAATACTCAGTCTTCAATACTCAATCCTCAATCCTCAATCCTCAATCCTCATTCTTCAATCCTCAATCCTCAATCCTCAATCCTCAATCCTCGATCCTCAATCTTCAACCCTCAATCCTCAATCTTCAATCCTCAATGTTCTATCCTCAATACGCAATCCTCAATCTTCAATCCTCAAACCTCAATCCTCAATCCTCAATCCTCAACCCTCAATCTTAATCTTCAATCCTCAGTACTCAATCTTCAATCCTCAATCCTCAATACTCAATCCTCAATCCTCATTATTCAATCCTCAATACCCAATCCTCAATCTTCAACCCTCAATCCTCAATCCTCAAACCTCAAACCTCAATCTTCAATCCTCAATCCTCATTCCTCAATCCTCAATCCTCAATCTTCAATCCTCGATACTCAATCTTCAATCCTCAATCCTCAATCCTCAATCCTCAATCCTCAATCCTCAATCTTCAGCCCTCAGTCCTCCACAGTCAGTGGTCCATCCTCAATCCTCAATAGAATATCATGATTTCACAGTCTTCAATACTCAATACTCAACCTGCAATCTTCAAATCTCTATCCACAAACATCAATTCTCATCACTCAACCCTCAACACTCAGTCCCCAATCCTCAATATTCAAGCCTCAATCCTCAATCCTCAATCCACAATCCTCAACCTTCAATCCTCAATACTCAATCTTCAATCCTCAATCCTCAACCCGCAATCCTCAATTCGCAATCCTCAATAGTCGATCTTCAATCCTCAATACTCAATATTCACGCCTCAATCCTCAATCCTCAATCCTCAATCCTCATTCTTCAATCCTCAATACCCAATCCTCAATCTTCAACCCTCAATCCTCAATCCTCAATTCTCAATCCTCAATCCTCAGTCCTCAGTCCTCAAACCTCAATCATCAACCCTCAGCCCTCATCCTCAATCCTCAATCCTCAATCCTCAATTCTCAATCTTCAATCCTCAATACTCAATCTTCAATCCTCAATGCTCAGTCCTCAAATTTCAATTCTGAATCCTCAATCCGGAACCCTCAATCTTCAGCCCTCAGACCTCAACAATCAGTTGTCAATCCTCAATCCTCAACAGAATATACTCAATTCACAGTTTTCAATACTCAATACTCAATCTGCAATCTTCAAATCTGTATCCACAAACATCAATCCTCATCACTCAACCCTCAACACTCAGTCCTCAATGTTCAATCCTCAATCCTCAATTCTCAATCTTCAAACCTCAATACTGTACCTTCAATCGTCAATCCTCAATCCTCAGTCCTCAACGCTCAATCCTCAATCCTCAATTCTCAATCTTCAATCCTCAATACTGAACCTTCAATCCTCAATCCTCAATCCTCAATCCTCAATCCTCAATCTTCAATCCCCAATACTCAATCTTCAATCCTCAATCCTCAATTCTCAATCCTCAATCCTCTACCTTCAATCCTCAATACTCAATCTTCAATCCTCAATCCTGAATCCTCAATCCTCAATCCTGAATCGTCAATCTTCAATCCTCAATACTCAATCTTCAATCCTCAATCCTCAATACTCAATACTCAATCCTCAGTCCTCAGTCCTCAAACCTCAATCCTCAACCCTCAGCCCTCATCCTCAATCCTCAATCCTCAATCCTCAATTCTCAATCTCCAATCCTCAATACTCAATCGTCAGGCTTCAATGCTCAATACTCAATCTTCAATCCTCAATCCTCAATCCTCAATCCTCAATCCTCAATCTTCAATCCCCAATACTCAATCTTCAATCCTCAATCCTCAATTCTCAATCCTCAATCCTCTACCTTCAATCCTCAATAATCAATCTTCAATCCTCAATCCTGAATCCTCAATCCTCAATCCTCAATCCTCAATCCTGAATCGTCAATCTTCAATCCTCAATACTCAATCTTCAATCCTCAATCCTCAATACTCAATACTCAATCCTCAGTCCTCAGTCCTCAAACCTCAATCCTCAACCCTCAGCCCTCATCCTCAATCCTCAATCCTCAATCCTCAATTCTCAGTCTCCAATCCTCAATACTCAATCGTCAGGCTTCAATGCTCAATACTCAATCTTCAATCCTCAATCCTCAATCCTCAATCCTCAATCCTCATTCTTCAATCCTCAATACCCAATCCTCAATCCTCAATCCTCAATCCTCAATCCTCAATCCTCAATCCTCAATCGTCAACCTTCAATCCTCAATACTGAATCTTCAATCCTCAATCCTCAATCCTCAATCCTCAATCCTCATTCTTCAATCCTCAATACCCAATCCTCAATCTTCAATCCTCAATCCTCAATCCTCAATCCTCAATCCTCAATCCTCAATCCTCAATCCTCAGACCTCAAACATCAATACTCAACCCTCAGTCCTCGTCCTCATTCCACAACCCTCAATCCTCGATCCTCAATCTTCAATCATCAATATTCAATCTTCAATCCTCAATCCTCAATCCTCAATACTCAATACTCAATCCTCAATGTTCTATCCTCAATACGCAATCCTCAATCTTCAATCCTCAATCCTCAATCCTCAATCCTCAATCCTCAATCCTCAATCCTCAATCCTCAATCCTCAATCCTCAGACCTCAAACAGCAGTAGTCAACCCTCAGTCCTCGTCCTCAATCCACAACCATCAATCCTCAATCCTCAATATTCAATCATCAATATTCAATCTTCAGTCCTCAATCCTCAATCCTCAATCCTCAATCCTCAATGTTCAATCCGCAATACCCAATCCTCAATCTTCTATCCGCAATCCTCAATCCTCAATCCTCAATCCTCGATCCTCAATCTTCAATCATCAATATTCAATCTTCAATCCTCAATCCTCAATCCTCAATACTCAATACTCAATCCTCAATTTTCTATCCTCAATACGCAATCCTCAATCTTCAATCCTCAATCCTCAATCCTCAATCCTCAATCCTCAATCCTCAATCCTCAATCCTCAATCCTCAATCTTAATCTTCATTCCTCAACCCTCAATCCTCAATCCTCAATCTTCAATCCTCAAACCCCAATCTTCAATCCTCAGTCCCAAATCCTCAATCTTCAATACTCACTCCTCAATCCTCAATCTTCAATCCTCAATACTCAGTCTTCAATCCTCAATCCTCAATCCTCAACCCTCAAACCTCATTCTTCAATCCTCTATCCTCAATCCTCAATCCTCAATCCTCGATCCTCAATCTTCAATCCTCAATACTCAATCTTCAATCCTCCATCCTCAATCCTCAATCCTCAATCCTCAATCCTCAATCGTCAGGCTTCAATGCTCAATACTCAATCTTCAATCCTCAATCCTCAATCCTCAATCCTCAATCCTCATTCTTCAATCCTCAATACCCAATCCTCAATCTTCAATCCTCAATCCTCAATACTCAATTCTTAATTCTCAATCCTCAGTCCTCAGTCCTCAAACCTCAATCCTCAACCCTCAGACCTCATCCTCAATCCTTAATCGACAATCCTCAATCCACAGTCTTCTATCCTCAATACTCAATCTTCAATCCTGAATCCTCAGACTTCAAACATCAATACTCAGCCCTCAGTCCTCGTCCTCAATCCACAACCCTCAATCCTCAATCCTCAATATTCAGTCATTAATATTCAACCTTCAATCCTCAATCCTCAATCCTCTATCCTCAACACTCAATCCTGAATGTTCAATCTTCAATACCCAATCCTCAGTCTTCAATCCTCAATCCTCAATCCTCAATCCTCAACCCTCAATCCTCAGTCCTCAAACCTCAATCCTGAATCCTCAACCCTGAATCCTCAATCTTCAGCACTAAGTCCTCAACAATCAGTTGTCAATCCTCAATCCTCAATAGAATATCCTCAATTCACAGTTTTCAATACTTAAAACTCAATCTGCAATCTTCAGACCTCAATCCACAAGCATCAATTCTCATCACTCAGCCCTCAATACTCAGTCCCCAATCCTCAATCTTCAATCCTCAATCCTCAATCATCAATCCTCAATCTTAATCTTCAATCCTCAGTACTCAATCTTCAATCCTCAATCCTCAAACCTCAATCCTCAATCCTCAATCTTCAATCCTCAAACCTCAATCCTCAATCCCCAATCCTCAATCTTCAATCCTCAATACTCAATCTTCAACCCTCAGTCCTCAGTCCTCAAACGTCAATCGTCAACCCTCAGCCCTCATCCTCAATCTTCAATCCTCAATCCTCAATCCTCAATCCTCAATCCTCAAACTTCAATCCTCAATGCTCAATCTTTAATCCTCAATCCTCAATTCTCAATCGTCAACCCTCAATCCTCAATCCTCAATCCTCAATCCTCAATCCTGAATACCCAATCTTCAATCCTCAATCCTCAATCCTCAAACCTCAATTCTCAATCCTCAACCCTCAATCCCCAGTCCTCGAACCTCAATTCTGAATCCGCATTCCTGAATCCTCAATCTTCATCCCTCAGTCATCAACAATCAGTTGTCAATCCTCAATCCTCAATAGAATATCCTCAATTCACAGTTTTCAATACCCAATAATCAATCTGCAATCTTTAAACTTCTATCCACAATCATCAATTCTCATCACTCAACCCTCAACACTCAGTCCTCAATGCTCAATACTCAATCCTCAATCCTCAATCTTCAATCCTCAATACTGAATCTTCAATCCTGAATCCTCAATCCTCAATACTCAATCCTCAATCCTCAATCTTCAACACTCAGTCCCCAATCCTCAATCTTCAATCTTCAATACTCAATCCTCAATCCTCAATCTTCAATCCTCAATCCTGAATACTCAATCTTCAATCCTCAATCCTCAATCCTCAATCCTCAATCCTCAATCCTCAATCATCAATCCTCAATCCTCAATTCTCAGACCTCAAACATCAATACTCAGCTCTCAGTCCTCGTCCTCAATCCACAACACTCAATCCTCAATCCTCAATCTTCAATCCTCAATCCTCAATCCTCAATCCTCAATCCTCATTCTTCAATCCTCAATCCTCAATCCTCAATCCTCAACCCTCAATCCTCAATCCTCAATCCTCAATCTTCAATCCTCAATCCTCAAACCTCAATCCTCATTGTTCAATCCTCAATACCCAATCCTCAATCTTCAATCCTCAATCCTCAATCCTCAATTCTCAATCCTCAATCCTCAATCCTCAGACCTCAAACATCAATACTCAGCCCTCAGTCCTCGTCCTCAATCCACAACACTCAATCCTCAATCCTCAATCTTCAATCCTCAATCCTCAATCCTCAATCCTCAATCCTCATTCTTCAATCCTCAATACCCAATCCTCAATCTTCAATCCTCAATCCTCAATCCTCAATTCTCAATCCCCAATCCTCAATCCTCAGTCCTCGAACCTCAATTCTGAAACCGCATTCCTGAATCCTCAATCTTCAGCCCTCAGTCATTAACAATCAGTTGTCAATCCTCAATCCTCAATAGAATATCCTCAATTCGCAGTTTTCAATACTCAATACACAATCTGCAATCTTCAAACCACTATCCACAATCATCAATTCTCATCACTCAAACCTCAACACTCAGTCCTCAATGCTCAATCCTCAATCCTCAATTCTCAATCTTCAATCCTCAATACTGAATCTTCAATCCTCAAGCCTCAATCCTCAATACTCAATCCTCAATACTCAATCTTCAACACTCAGTCCCCAATCCTCAATCTTCAATCCTCAATACTCAATCCTCAATACTCAATCCTCAATCCTCAAACCTCAATCCTGAATACTCAATCCTCAATCCTCAATCCCCAATCCTCAATCTTCAATCCTCAATACTCTTTCTTCAATCCTCAATCCTCAATCCTCAATCCTCAATCCTCATTCTTCAATCATCAATACCCAATCCTCTATCTTCAATCCTCAATCCTCAATACTCAATTCTCAATCCTCAATCCTCAATCCTCAGACCTCAAACATCAATACTCAGCCCTCAGTCCTCGTCCTGAATCCACAGCCCTCAATCCTCAATCCTCAACCTTCAATCATCAATATTCAATGTCCAATCCTCAATCCTCAATCCCCAATCCTCAATCCTCAAACCTCAATGTTCAATCCTCAATACTCAATCCTCAATCTTCAATCCTCAATCCTCAAACCTCAATCCTCAATCCTCAATCCTCAGTCCTCAAACCACAATCCTGAATCCTCAATCCTGAATCCTCAATCTTCAGCCCTCACTCCTCAACAATCAGTTGTCAATCCTCAATCCTCAATAGAATATCATCAATTCACAGTTTTCATTACTCAATACTCAATCTGCAATCTTCAAATCTCTATCCACAAACATCAATTCTCATCACTCACCCTCAACACTCAGTCCTCAATCTTCAATCCTCAATCCTCAATCCTCAATCTTCAATCCTCAATACTCAATCTTCAATCCTCAATCCTCAATTCTCAATCTTCAATACTCAATCGTCCATCCTCAATCCACAATCCTCATTCCTCAATCCTCATTCTTCAATAATCAGTACCCAATCCTCAATCTTCAATCCTCAATCCTCAATCCTCAATTCTCAATCCTCAATCCTCTATCCTCAGACCTCAAACATAAATACTCAAACCTCAGTCCTCGTCCTCAATCCACAACCCTCAATACTCAATCCTCAATCTTCAATCCTCATTCCTCAATCCCCAATCCTCAATCCTCAGTACTCAAACCTCAATGCTGAATCCTCAATCCTGAATCCTCAACCTTCAGCCCTCAGTCCTCTACAATCAGTTGTCAATCCTCAATCCTCAATAGAATGTCATCAATTCACAGCTTTCATTACTCAATACTCAATCTGCAATCTTCAAATCTGTATCCACATACATCAATTCTCATCACTCAAACCTCAGCACTCAGTCCTCAATGTTCAATCCTCAATCCTCAATTCTCAATCTTCAATCCGCAATACTGAACCTTCAATCCTCAATCCTCAATCCTCAATCCTCAATCCTCAAGCCTCAATCTTCAATCCTCAGTCCCCAGTCCTCAATCTTCTATCCTCAATACTCAATCCTCAATCCTCAATCCTCAATCCTCAATCTTCAATCCTCAATACTCAATCTTCAATCCTCAATCCTCAATCCTCAACCCTCAATCGTCATTCCTCAAACCTCACTCCCGAATCCTCGATCCTGAATCCTCATTCTTCAGCTCTCAGTCCTCAAAAATCAATTGTCAATCCTTAATCCTCAATAGAATATCCTCAATTCACAGATTTCAATACCCAGTCCCCATTCTTCAATCTTCAAATCTCAATCCACAAACATCAATTCTCATCACTCAACCCTCAACATTCAGTCCTCAATCTTCAATCCTCAATCCTCAATCCTCAATCTTCAATCCTCAATACTCAATCTTCAATCCTCAATCCTCAATTCTCAATCTTCAATACTCAACACTCAATCCTCAATCCACAATCTTCAATCCTCAATCCTCATTCTTCAATAATCATTACCCAATCCTCAATCTTCAATCCTGAATCCTCAATCCTCAATTCTCAATCCTCAATCCTCTATCCTCAGACCTCAAACAGCAATACTCAAACGTCAGTCCTCGTCCTCAATCCACAACCCTCAATCCACATTCCTCAATCTTCAATCCTCATTCCTCAATCCTCAATCCTCAATCCTCAATCCTCAATTCTCAATCCTCAATCGTCAATCTTCAATCCACAATGCTCAATCTTCAATCCTCAATACTCAATCCTCAATTCTCAATCCTCATTCTTCAATCCTCAATACCCAATCCTCAAGCTTCAAACCTCTATCCACAAACATCAATTCTCATTACTCAACCCTCAACACTCAGTCCTCAATCTTCAATCCTCAATCATCAATCCTCAATCTTCAATCCTCAATACTCAATCTTCAATACTCAATCCTCAATTCTCAATCCTCAATACTCAGTCTTCAATCCTCAATCCTCAATCCTCAATCCTCAATCCTCATTCTTCAATCCTCAATACCCAATATTCAATCTTCAATCTCTAATCCTCAATCCTCAATCCTCAATCCTCAATCATCAATCCTCAATCCTCAGTCCTCAATCCTCAATCCTCATTCTTCAATCCTCAATACCCAATCCTCAATCTTCAATCCTCAATCCTCAATCTTCAATCCTCAATACTCAATCTTCAATCCTCAATCTTCAATCCTCAATCCTCAATCCTCAATCCCCAATCATCAATCTTCAATCCTCAATACTCAACCTTCAGTCCTCAATCCTCAATCCTCAATCCTCAATCCTCAATCCTCAATCCTCAATCCTCATTCTTCAATCCTCAATACCCAATCCTCAATCTTCAATCCTCAATCCTCAATCCTCAATTCTCAATCCGCAATCCTCAATCCTCAACCTTCAATCCTCAATACTCAATCTGCAATCTTCAATCCTCAATTCTCAATCCTCAATCCTCACTCTTCAATCCTCAATCTTCAGACCTCAAACATCAATACTCAACCCTCAGTCCTCGTCCTCAATCCACAACCCTCTATCCTCGATCTTCAATCTTCAATCATCAATATTCAATATTCAATCCTCAATCCTCAATCCTCAATACTCAATCCTCAATCCTCAATGTTCAATCCTGAATACCCAATCCTCAATCTTTAATCCTCAATCCTCAATCCTCAATCCTCAGTCCTCAATCCGAAATCCTCAGTCCTCAAACCTCAATCCTGAATCCTCAATCCTGAATCCTCAATCTTCAGCTCGCAGTCCTCAACAATCAGTTGTCAATCCTCAATCCTCAATAGAATATCCTCAATTCACAGGTCTCAATGCTCAATACTCAACCTGCAATCTTCAAATCTCTATTCACAAACATCAATTCTCGTCACTCCACCCTCAACACTCAGTCCACAATCCTCAATCTTCAATCCTCAATCCTCAATCCGCAATCCTCAATCCTCAATCTTCAATCCTCAATACTCAATCTTCAATCCTCAATCTTCAATCCTCAATCCTCAATCCTCAATCCTCAATCATCAATCTTCAATCCTCAATACTCAATCTTCAATCCTCTATCCTCAATCCTCAATCCTCAATCCTCAATCCCCAATCCTCAATACTCAACCGTCAACCTTCAATCCTCAATACTCAATCTTCAATCCTCAATCCTCAATCCTCAATCCTCAATCCTCATTCTTCAATCCTCAATACCCAATCCTCAATCTTCAATCCTCAATCCTCAATCCTCAATTCTCAATCCTCCATCCTCAATCCTCAGACCTCAAACATCAATACTCAGCCCTCAGTCCTCGTCCTCAATCCACAACACTCAATCCTCAATCCTCAATCTTCAATCCTCAATCCTCAATCCTCAATCCTCAATCCTGATCCTTCAATCCTCAATACCCAATCCTCAATCTTCAATCCTCAATCCTCAATCCTCAATTCTCAATCCTCAATCCTCAATCCTCAGTCCTCGAACCTCAATTCTGAATCCGCATTCCTGAATCCTCAATCTTCAGCCCTCAGTCATCAACAATCAGTTGTCAATCCTCAATCCCCAATAGAATATCCTCAGTTCGCAGTTTTCAATACTCAATACTCAATCTGCAATCTTCAAACCACTATCCACAATCACCAATTCTCATCACTCAAACCTCAACACTCAGTCCTCAATGCTCAATCCTCAATCCTCAATTCTCAATCTTCAATCCTCAATACTGAATCTTCAATCCACAATCCTCAATCCTCAATACTCAATCCTCAATCCTCAATCTTCAATCCTCAGTCCCCAATCCTCAATCTTCAATCCTCAATACTCAATCCTCAAACCTCAATTCTCAATCCTCAACCCTCAATCCCCAGTCCTCGAACCTCAATTCTGAATCCGCATTCCTGAATCCTCAATCTTCATCCCTCAGTCATCAACAATCAGTTGTCAATCCTCAATCCTCAATAGAATATCCTCAATTCACAGTTTTCAATACCCAATAATCAATCTGCAATCTTTAAACTTCTATCCACAATCATCAATTCTCATCACTCAACCCTCAACACTCAGTCCTCAATGCTCAATACTCAATCCTCAATCCTCAATCTTCAATCCTCAATACTGAATCTTCAATCCTGAATCCTCAATCCTCAATACTCAATCCTCAATCCTCAATCTTCAACACTCAGTCCCCAATCCTCAATCTTCAATCCTCAATACTCAATCCTCAATCCTCAATCTTCAATCCTCAATCCTGAATACTCAATCTTCAATCCTCAATCCTCAATCCTCAATCCTCAATCCTCAATACTCAATCTTCAATCCTCAATCCTCAATTCTCAATCTTCAATACTCAACACTCAATCCTCAATCCACAATCTTCAATCCTCAATCCTCATTCTTCAATAATCATTACCCAATCCTCAATCTTCAATCCTGAATCCTCAATCCTCAATTCTCAATCCTCAATCCTCTATCCTCAGACCTCAAACAGCAATACTCAAACGTCAGTCCTCGTCCTCAATCCACAACCCTCAATCCACATTCCTCAATCTTCAATCCTCATTCCTCAATCCTCAATCCTCAATCCTCAATCCTCAATTCTCAATCCTCAATCGTCAATCTTCAATCCACAATGCTCAATCTTCAATCCTCAATACTCAATCCTCAATTCTCAATCCTCATTCTTCAATCCTCAATACCCAATCCTCAAGCTTCAAACCTCTATCCACAAACATCAATTCTCATTACTCAACCCTCAACACTCAGTCCTCAATCTTCAATCCTCAATCATCAATCCTCAATCTTCAATCCTCAATACTCAATCTTCAATACTCAATCCTCAATTCTCAATCCTCAATACTCAGTCTTCAATCCTCAATCCTCAATCCTCAATCCTCAATCCTCATTCTTCAATCCTCAATACCCCATATTCAATCTTCAATCTCTAATCCTCAATCCTCAATCCTCAATCCTCAATCATCAATCCTCAATCCTCAGTCCTCAATCCTCAATCCTCATTCTTCAATCCTCAATACCCAATCCTCAATCTTCAATCCTCAATCCTCAATCTTCAATCCTCAATACTCAATCTTCAATCCTCAATCTTCAATCCTCAATCCTCAATCCTCAATCCCCAATCATCAATCTTCAATCCTCAATACTCAACCTTCAGTCCTCAATCCTCAATCCTCAATCCTCAATCCTCAATCCTCAATCCTCAATCCTCATTCTTCAATCCTCAATACCCAATCCTCAATCTTCAATCCTCAATCCTCAATCCTCAATTCTCAATCCGCAATCCTCAATCCTCAACCTTCAATCCTCAATACTCAATCTGCAATCTTCAATCCTCAATTCTCAATCCTCAATCCTCACTCTTCAATCCTCAATCTTCAGACCTCAAACATCAATACTCAACCCTCAGTCCTCGTCCTCAATCCACAACCCTCTATCCTCGATCTTCAATCTTCAATCATCAATATTCAATATTCAATCCTCAATCCTCAATCCTCAATACTCAATCCTCAATCCTCAATGTTCAATCCTGAATACCCAATCCTCAATCTTTAATCCTCAATCCTCAATCCTCAATCCTCAGTCCTCAATCCGAAATCCTCAGTCCTCAAACCTCAATCCTGAATCCTCAATCCTGAATCCTCAATCTTCAGCTCGCAGTCCTCAACAATCAGTTGTCAATCCTCAATCCTCAATAGAATATCCTCAATTCACAGGTCTCAATGCTCAATACTCAACCTGCAATCTTCAAATCTCTATTCACAAACATCAATTCTCGTCACTCCACCCTCAACACTCAGTCCACAATCCTCAATCTTCAATCCTCAATCCTCAATCCGCAATCCTCAATCCTCAATCTTCAATCCTCAATACTCAATCTTCAATCCTCAATCTTCAATCCTCAATCCTCAATCCTCAATCCTCAATCATCAATCTTCAATCCTCAATACTCAATCTTCAATCCTCTATCCTCAATCCTCAATCCTCAATCCCCAATCCTCAATACTCAACCGTCAACCTTCAATCCTCAATACTCAATCTTCAATCCTCAATCCTCAATCCTCAATCCTCAATCCTCATTCTTCAATCCTCAATACCCAATCCTCAATCTTCAATCCTCAATCCTCAATCCTCAATTCTCAATCCTCCATCCTCAATCCTCAGACCTCAAACATCAATACTCAGCCCTCAGTCCTCGTCCTCAATCCACAACACTCAATCCCCAATCCTCAATCTTCAATCCTCAATCCTCAATCCTCAATCCTCAATCCTGATCCTTCAATCCTCAATACCCAATCCTCAATCTTCAATCCTCAATCCTCAATCCTCAATTCTCAATCCTCAATCCTCAATCCTCAGTCCTCGAACCTCAATTCTGAATCCGCATTCCTGAATCCTCAATCTTCAGCCCTCAGTCATCAACAATCAGTTGTCAATCCTCAATCCCCAATAGAATATCCTCAGTTCGCAGTTTTCAATACTCAATACTCAATCTGCAATCTTCAAACCACTATCCACAATCACCAATTCTCATCACTCAAACCTCAACACTCAGTCCTCAATGCTCAATCCTCAATCCTCAATTCTCAATCTTCAATCCTCAATACTGAATCTTCAATCCACAATCCTCAATCCTCAATACTCAATCCTCAATCCTCAATCTTCAATCCTCAGTCCCCAATCCTCAATCTTCAATCCTCAATACTCAATCCTCAATCCTCAATCCTCAATCCTCAACCCTCAATCCTGAATACTCAATCTTCAATCCTCAATCCTCAATCCTCAATCTTCAATCCTCAATCCTCAATCATCAATCCTCAATCTTCAATACTCAATCCTCAATCCTCAGTCCTCAATCCTCAATGCTCAAACATCAATCCTCAATTCTCAATACTCAATAGAATATCCTGAATTCTCAGGATTCTATACTCAAACCTCAATCCTCAACCCTGAGCCCTCATTCACAATCCTCAATCCTCAATCCTCAATCCTCAATTCTCAATCCTCAATCCTCAGCCCTCAGTCCTCAAACCTCAATCCTCAACCCTCAGACCTCATCCTCAATCTTCAATCCTCAATCCTCAATCCTCAATCCCCAATCCTCAATCTTCAATCCTCAATACTCAATCTTCAACCCTCAGTCCTCAGTCCTCAAACGTCAATCGTCAACCCTCAGCCCTCATCCTCAATCTTCAATCCTCAATCCTCAATCCTCAATCCTCAATCCTCAAACTTCAATCCTCAATGCTCAATCTTTAATCCTCAATCCTCAATTCTCAATCCTCAACCCTCAATCCTCAATCCTCAATCCTCAATCCTCAATCCTGAATACCCAATCTTCAATCCTCAATCCTCAATCCTCAAACCTCAATTCTCAATGCTCAACCCTCAATCCCCAGTCCTCGAACCTCAATTCAGAATCCGCATTCCTGAATCCTCAATCTTCATCCCTCAGTCATCAACAATCAGTTGTCAATCCTCAATCCTCAATAGAATATCCTCAATTCACAGTTTTCAATACTCAATAATCAACCTGCAATCTTCAAACTTCTATCCACAATCATCAATTCTCATCACTCAACCCTCAACACTCAGTCCTCAATGCTCAATACTCAATCCTCAATCCTCAATCTTCAATCCTCAATACTGAATCTTCAATCCTGAATCCTCAATCCTCAATACTCAATCCTCAATCCTCAATCTTCAACACTCAGTCCCCAATCCTCAATCTTCAATCCTCAATACTCAATCCTCAATCCTCAATCCTCAATCCTCAATCCTCAATCCTGAATACTCAATCTTCAATCCTCAATCCTCAATCCTCAATCCTCAATCCTCAATCCTCAATCATCAATCCTCACTCCTCAATTCTCAGACCTCAAACATCAATACTCAGCCCTCAGTCCTCGTCCTCAATCCACAACACTCAATCCTCAATCCTCAATCTTCAATCCTCAATCCTCAATCCTCAATCCTCAATCCTCATTCTTCAATCCTCAATCCTCAATCCTCAATCCTCAACCCTCGATCCTCAATCCTCAATCCTCAATCTTCAATCCTCAATCCTCAAACCTCAATCCTCATTGTTCAATCTTCAATACCCAATCCTCAATCTTCAATCCTCAATCCTCAATCCTCAATTCTCAATCCTCAATCCTCAACCGTCAGACCTCAAACATCAATACTCAGCCCTCAGTCCTCGTCCTCAATCCACAACACTCAATCCTCAATCCTCAATCTTCAATCCTCAATCCTCAATCCTCAATCCTCAATCCTCATTCTTCAATCCTCAATACCCAATCCTCAATCTTCAATCCTCAATCCTCAATCCTCAATTCTCAATCCCCAATCCTCAATCCTCAGTCCTCGAACCTCAATTCTGAATCCGCATTCCTGAATCCTCAATCTTCAGCCCTCAGTCATTAACAATCAGTTGTCAATCCTCAATCCTCAATAGAATATCCTCAATTCGCAGTTTTCAATACTCAATACACAATCTGCAATCTTCAAACCACTATCCACAATCATCAATTCTCATCACTCAAACCTCAACACTCAGTCCTCAATGCTCAATCCTCAATCCTCAATTCTCAATCTTCAATCCTCAATACTGAATCTTCAATCCACAAGCCTCAATCCTCAATACTCAATCCTCAATACTCAATCTTCAACACTCAGTCCCCAATCCTCAATCTTCAATCCTCAATACTCAATCCTCAATACTCAATCCTCAATCCTCAAACCTCAATCCTGAATACTCAATCTTCAATCCTCAATCCTCAAACCTCAATCCTAAACCATCAATCCTCAATCTTCAATACTCAATCCTCAATCCTCAAGCCTCAATCCTCAATACTCAACCATCAATCCTCAATTCCCAATACTCAATAGAATATCCTGAATTCTCAGGATTCTATACTCAAACCTCAATCCTCAGCCCTGAGCCCTCATTCACAATCCTCAATCCTCAATCCTCAATCCTCAATCCTCAATTCTCAGTCCTCAATCCCCAATCCTCAATCCTCAATACTCAACCATCAATCCTCAATTCTCAATACTCAATAGAAAATCCTTAATTCTCAGGATTCTATACTCAAACCTCAATCCTCATCCCTGAGCCCTCATTCACAATCCCCAATCCTCAGTCCTCAATCCTCAACTCTCAATCCTCAATCCTCAGCCCTCTGTCCTCAAACCTCAATCGTCAACCCTCAGCCCTCATCCTCAATCTTCAATCCTCAATCCTCAATCCTCAATCCCCAATCCTCAATCTTCAATCCTCAATACTCTTTCTTCAATCCTCAATCCTCAATCCTCAATCCTCAATCCTCATTCTTCAATCATCAATACCCAATCCTCTATCTTCAATCCTCAATCCTCAATACTCAATTCTCAATCCTCAATCCTCTATCCTCAGACCTCAAACAGCAATACTCAAACGTCAGTCCTCGTCCTCAATCCACAACCCTCAATCCACATTCCTCAATCTTCAATCCTCATTCCTCAATCCTCAATCCTCAATCCTCAATCCTCAATTCTCAATCCTCAATCGTCAATCTTCAATCCTCAATGCTCAATCTTCAATCCTCAATACTCAATCCTCAAATCTCAGTCCTCATTCTTCAATCCTCAATACCCAATCCTCAATCTTCAAACCTCTATCCACAAACATCAATTCTCATTACTCAACCCTCAACACTCAGTCCTCAATCTTCAATCCTCAATCATCAATCCTCAATCTTCAATCCTCAATACTCAATCTTCAATACTCAATCCTCAATTCTCAATCCTCAATACTCAGTCTTCAATCATCAACCCTCAATCCTCAATCCTCAATCCTCATTCTTCAATCATCAATACCCAATATTCAATCTTCAATCCCTAATCCTCAATCCTCAATCCTCAATCCTCAATCATCAATCCTCAATCCTCAGTCCTCGATCCTCAATCTTCAACACTCAATCCTCAATCCTCAACCTTCAATACTCAATACTCAATCTTCAACCATCAATCCTCAATACTCAATCCTCAATCCTCATTCTTCAATCCTCAATACCCAATCCTCAATCTTCAATCCTCAATCCTCAATCTTCAATCCTCAATACTCAATCTTCAATCCTCAATCTTCAATCCTCAATCCTCAATCCTCAATCCCCAATCATCAATCTTCAATCCTCAATACTCAACCTTCAGTCCTCAATCCTCAATCCTCAATCCTCAATCCTCAATCCTCAATCCTCAATCCTCATTCTTCAATCCTCAATACCCAATCCTCAATCTTCAATCCTCAATCCTCAATCCTCAATTCTCAATCCTCAACCCTCAGTCCTCAGTCCTCTAGCGTCAATCCTCAACCCTCAGCCCTCATCCCCAATACTCAATTCTCAATCCTCAATCCTCAATCTTCAATCCTCAGTACTCAATCTTCAATCCTCAATCCTCAGTCCTCAAACCTCAATTCTCAATCCTCAATCCTGAATCCTCAATCTCCAGCCCTCAGTCCTCAACAATCCGATGTCAATCCTCAATCCTCAATAGAATATCCTCAATTCGCAGTTTTCAATACTCAATACTCAATCTGCAATCTTCAAGTCTCTATCCACAAACATCAATTCTCCTCAATCAACCCTCTACACTCAGTCCCCAATCCTCAATCTTCAATCCTCAGTCCTCAATCCGCAATCCTCAATCCTCAATCTTCAATCCTCAATACTCAATCTTCAATCCTCAATCTTCAATCCTCAATCCTCAATCCTCAATCGCCAATCATCAATCTTCAATCCTCAATACTCAATCTTCAGTCCTCAATCCTCAATCCTCAATCCTCAATCCTCAATCCTCAATCCTCAATCCTCATTCTTCAATCCTCAATACCCAATATTCAATCTTCAATCCCTAATCCTCAATCCTCAATCCTCAATCCTCAATCATCAATACTCAATCCTCAGTCCTCAATCCTCAATCTTCAACACTCAATCCTCAATCCTCAACCTTCAATACTCAATACTCAATCTTCAATCATCAATCCTCAATCCTCAATCCTCAATCCTCAATCCTCATTCTTCAATCCTCAATACCCAATCCTCAATCTTCAATCCTCAATCCTCAATCCTCAATTCTCAATCCTCAACCCTCAATCCTCAGAACTGAAACATCAATACTCAACCCTGAGTCCTCGTCCTCAATGCACAACCCTCAATCCTCAATCCTCAATCCTCAATCCTCAATCTTCAATCCTCAACTCTCAATCCTCATTCCTCACTCTTCAATCCTCAATCTTCAGACCTCAAACATCAATACTCAACCCTCAGTCCTCGTCCTCAATCCACAACCCTCTATCCTCGATCTTCAATCTTCAATCATCAATATTCAATATTCAATCCTCAATCCTCAATCCTCAATACTCAATCCTCAATCCTCAATGTTCAATCCTGAATACACAATCCTCAATCTTTAATCCTCAATCGTGAATCCTCAATCCTCAGCCCTCAATCCTCAATCATCAGTCCACAAACCTCAATCCTGAATCCTCAATCCTGAATCCTCAATCTTCAGCTCGCAGTCCTCAACGATCAGTTGTCAATCCTCAATCCTCAATAGAATATCCTCAATTCACAGGTCTCAGTGCTCAATACTCAACCTGCAATCTTCAAATCTCTATTCACAAACATTAATTCTCATCACTCAACCCACAACACTCAGTCCCCAATCCTCAATCTTCAATCCTCAATCCTCAATCCGCAATCCTCAATCCTCAATCTTCAATCCTCAATACTCAATCTTCAATCCTCAATCTTCAATCCTCAATCCTCAATCCTCAATCCTCAATCCTCAATCATCAATCTTCAATCCTCAACACTCAGCCTTCAATCCTCTATCCTCAATCCTCAATCCTCAATCCCCAATCCTCAATACTCAACCGTCAACCTTCAATCCTCAATACTCAATCTTCAATCCTCAATCCTCAATCCTCAATCCTCAATCCTCATTCTTCAATCCTCAATACCCAATCCTCAATCTTCAATCCTCAATCCTCAATCTTCAATCCTCAATACTCAATCTCCAATGCTCAATCCTCAATCCTCAAACCTCAATCCTCAATTCTCAATCCTCAATCGTCAATTTTCAATCCTCAATGCTCATTCTTCAATCCTCAATACTCAATCCTCAATTCTCAATCCTCAATCTTCAATCCTCAATCCTCAATCCTCAATCCTCAATCCTCATTCTTCAATCCTCAATACCCAATCCTCAATCTTCAATCCTCAATCCTCAATCTTCAATCCTCAATCCTCAATCCTCAACCCTCAATCCTCATTCTTCAATCCTCAATACCCAATCCTCAATCTTCAATCCTCAATCCTCAATCTTCAATTCTCAATACTCAATCTCCAATGCTCAATCCTCAATCCTCAAACCTCAATCCTCAATTCTCAATCCTCAATCGTCAATTTTCAATCCTCAATGCTCATTCTTCAATCCTCAATACTCAATCCTCAATTCTCAATCCTCAATCTTCAATCCTCAATACTCAATCTTCAATACTCAATCCTCAATTCTCAATCCTCAATACTCAATCTTCAATCCTCAATCCTCAATCCTCAATCCTCAATCCTCATTCTTCAATACTCAATCCTCAATCCTCAATCTTCAATCCTCAGTCCCCAATCCTCAATCTTCAATCCTCAATACTTAATCCTCAACCCTCAATCCTCAATCCTCAACCCTCAATCCTGAATACTCAACCTTCAATCCTCAATCCTCAATCCTCAATCCTCAATCCTCAATCATCAATCCTCAATCTTCAATACTCAATCCTCTATCCTCAATCCTCAATCCTCAATACTCAAACATCAATCCTCAATTCTCAATACTCAATAGAATATCCTGAATTCTCAGGATTCTATACTCAAACCTCAATCCTCAACCCTGAGCGCTCATTCAAAATCCTCAATCCTCAATCCTCAATCCTCAATTCTCAATCCTCAATCCTCAGCCCTCAGTCCTCAAACCTCAATCCTCAACCCTCAGACCTCAATCCTCAGTCCTCAAACCTCAATCCTTAATCCTCAATCCTGAATCATCAATTTTCAGCCCTCACTCCTCAACAATCAGTTGCCAATCCTCAATCCTCAATAGAATATCATCAATTCACAGTTTTCATTGCTCAATACTCAATCTGCAATCTTCAAATCTCTATACACAAACATCAATTCTCATCACTCAACCCTCAACACTCAGTCCTCAATGTTCAATCCTCAATCCTCAATTCTCAATCTTCCACCCTCAATACTGAATCTTCAATCCTCAATCGTCAACCCTCAATCCTCAATCCTCAGTCCTCAATCCTCAATCCTCAATTTTCAATCCTCAAAACTCAATCTTCAATCCTCAATCCTCAATCCTCAATCCTCAATCCTCAATGGTCAGTCTTCAATCCTCAATACTCAATCTTCAATCCTCAATCCTCAGTCCTCAATCCTCAATCCGCAATCCTCAATCATCATTCTTCGATAATCAATACGCAATCCTCAATCTTCAATCCTGAAACCTCAATCCTCAATTCTCAATCCTCAATCCTCTATCCTCAGACCTCAAACATCAATACTCAAACCTCAGTCCTCGTCCTCAATCCACAACCCTCAATCCACATTCCTCAATCTTCAATCCTCATTCCTCAATCCTCAATCCTCAATCCTCAGTCCTCAAACCTCAATGCTGAATCCTCAATCCTGAATCCTCAATCTTCAGCCCTCAGTCCTCTACAGTCAGTTGTCAATCCTCAATCCTCAATAGAATATCATCGATTCACAGGTTTCATCACTCAATACTCAATCTGCAATCTTCAAATCTCTATCCACAAACATCAATTCTCATCACTCAACCCTCAACACTCAGTCCACAATCCTCAATATTCAATCATCAATCCTCAACCCACAATCCTCAATCCTCAACCTTCAATCCTCAATACTCAATCTCCAATGCTCAATCCTCAATCCTCAATCCTCAATCCTCAATTCTCAATCCTCAATCGTCAATCTTCAGTCCTCAATGCTCATTCTTCAATCCTCAATACTCAATCCTCAATTCTCAATCCTCATTCTTCAATCCTCAATACCCAATCCTCAATCTTTAAACCTCTATCCACAAACATCAATTCTCATCACTCAACCCTCAACACGCAGTCCTCAATCTTCAATCCTCAATCATCAATCCTCAATCTTCAATCCTCAATACTCAATCTTCAATACTCAATCCTCAATTCTCAATCCTCAATACTCAATCTTCAATCCTCAATCCTCAATCCTCAATCCTCAATCCTCATTCTTCAATCCTCAATACCCAATATTCAATCTTCAATCCCTAATCCTCAATCCTCAATCCTCAATCCTCAGTCATCAATCCTCAATCCACAGTCCTCAATCCTCAATCCTCAATCCTCAATCCTCAATCCTCAATCTTCAATCCTCAATACTCAATCTTCAATCCTCAATCCTCAATCCTCAATCCTCAATCCTCATTCTTCAATCCTCAATACCCAATCCTCAATCCTCAATCCTCAATTCTCAATCCTCAATCCTCAGTCCTCAGAACTCAAACGTCAATACTCGTCCCTGAGTCCTCGTCCTCAATCCACAACCCTCAATCCTCAATCCTCAAACTTCAATCCTCAATCCTCAATCCTCAATTCTCAATCCTCAATCATCAATCCTCAATTCTCAATCCTCAATCGTCAATCTTCAATCTTCAATCCTCAATACTCAATCTTCAATCCTCAGTCCTCAGTCCTAAAACCTCAATTCTGTATCCTCAATCCTGAATCCTCAATCTTCAGCACTCAGTCCTCAACAATCAGTTGTCAATCCTCAATCCTCAATAGAATATCCTCAATTCACAGGTCTCAATACTCAATACTCAACCTGCAATCTTCAAATCTCTATCCACAAACATCAATTCTCATCACTCAACCCTCAACACTCAGTCCTCAATGTTCAATCCTCAATCCTCAATTCTCAATCTTCCACCCTCAATACTGAATCTTCAATACTCAATCGTCAATCCTCAATCCTCAATCCTCAATCCTCAATCCTCAATCCTCAATTTTCAATCCACAAAACTCAATCTTCAATCCTCAATCCTCAATTCTCAATCCTCAATCCTCAATCGTCAGTCTTCAATCCTCAATACTCAATTTTCAATCCTCAATCCTCAGTCCTCAATCCTCAATCCGCAATCCTCAATCCTCAACCTTCAATCCTCAATACTCAATCTGCAATCTTCAATCCTCAATTCTCAATCCTCAATCCTCACTCTTCAATCCTCAATCTTCAGACCTCAAACATCAATACTCAACCCTCAGTCCTCGTCCTCAATCCACAACCCTCTATCCTCGATCTTCAATCTTCAATCATCAATATTCAATATTCAATCCTCAATCCTCAATCCTCAATACTCAATCCTCAATCCTCTATCCTCAGACCTCAAACATAAATACTCAGACCTCAGTCCTTGTCCTCAATCCACAACCCTCAATACTCAATCCTCAATCTTCAATCCTCATTCCTCAATCCCCAATCCTCAATCCTCAGTACTCAAACCTCAATGCTGAATCCTCAATCCTGAATCCTCAACCTTCAGCCCTCAGTCCTCTACAATCAGTTGTCAATCCTCAATCCTCAATAGAATGTCATCAATTCACAGCTTTCATTACTCAATACTCAATCTGCAATCTTCAAATCTCTATCCACATACATCAATTCTCATCACTCAAACCTCAACACTCAGTCCTCAATGTTCAATCCTCAATCCTCAATTCTCAATCTTCAATCCGCAATACTGAGCCTTCAATCCTCAATCCTCAATCCTCAATCCTCAATCCTCAAGCCTCAATCTTCAATCCTCAGTCCCCAGTCCTCAATCTTCTATCCTCAATACTCAATCCTCAATCCTCAATCCTCAATCCTCAATCTTCAATCCTCAATACTCAATCTTCAATCCTCAATCCTCAATCCTCAACCCTCAATCGTCATTCCTCAAACCTCACTCCCGAATCCTCGATCCTGAATCCTCATTCTTCAGCTCTCAGTCCTCAAAAATCAATTGTCAATCCTTAATCCTCAATAGAATATCCTCAATTCACAGATTTCAATACCCAGTCCCCATTCTTCAATCTTCAAATCTCAATCCACAAACATCAATTCTCATCACTCAACCCTCAACACTCAGTCCTCAATCTTCAATCCTCAATCCTCAATCCTCAATCTTCAATCCTCAATACTCAATCTTCAATCCTCAATCCTCAATTCTCAATCTTCAATACTCAACACTCAATCCTCAATCCACAATCCTCAATCCTCAATCCTCATTCTTCAATAATCATTACCCAATCCTCAATCTTCAATCCTGAATCCTCAATCCTCAATTCTCAATCCTCAATCCTCTATCCTCAGACCTCAAACAGCAATACTCAAACGTCAGTCCTCGTCCTCAATCCACAACCCTCAATCCACATTCCTCAATCTTCAATCCTCATTCCTCAATCCTCAATCCTCAATCCTCAATCCTCAATTCTCAATCCTCAATCGTCAATCTTCAATCCTCAATTCTCAATCCTCAACCCTCAGTCCTCAGTCCTCTAGCGTCAATCCTCAACCCTCAGCCCTCATCCCCAATACTCAATTCTCAATCCTCAATCCTCAATCTTCAATCCTCAGTACTCAATCTTCAATCCTCAATCCTCAGTCCTCAAACCTCAATTCTGAATCCTCAATCCTGAATCCTCAATCTCCAGCCCTCAGTCCTCAACAATCCGATGTCAATCCTCAATCCTCAATAGAATATCCTCAATTCGCAGTTTTCAATACTCAATACTCAATCTGCAATCTTCAAGTCTCTATCCACAAACATCAATTCTCCTCAATCAACCCTCTACACTCAGTCCCCAATCCTCAATCTTCAATCCTCAGTCCTCAATCCGCAATCCTCAATCCTCAATCTTCAATCCTCAATACTCAATCTTCAATCCTCAATCTTCAATCCTCAATCCTCAATCCTCAATCGCCAATCATCAATCTTCAATCCTCAATACTCAATCTTCAGTCCTCAATCCTCAATCCTCAATCCTCAATCCTCAATCCTCAATCCTCAATCCTCATTCTTCAATCCTCAATACCCAATATTCAATCTTCAATCCCTAATCCTCAATCCTCAATCCTCAATCCTCAATCATCAATACTCAATCCTCAGTCCTCAATCCTCAATCTTCAACACTCAATCCTCAATCCTCAACCTTCAATACTCAATACTCAATCTTCAATCATCAATCCTCAATCCTCAATCCTCAATCCTCAATCCTCATTCTTCAATCCTCAATACCCAATCCTCAATCTTCAATCCTCAACCCTCAATCCTCAGAACTGAAACATCAATACTCAACCCTGAGTCCTCGTCCTCAATGCACAGCCCTCAATCCTCAATCCTCAATCCTCAATCCTCAATCTTCAATCCTCAATTCTCAATCCTCATTCCTCACTCTTCAATCCTCAATCTTCAGACCTCAAACATCAATACTCAACCCTCAGTCCTCGTCCTCAATCCACAACCCTCTATCCTCGATCTTCAATCTTCAATCATCAATATTCAATATTCAATCCTCAATCCTCAATCCTCAATACTCAATCCTCAATCCTCAATGTTCAATCCTGAATACACAATCCTCAATCTTTAATCCTCAATCCTGAATCCTCAATCCTCAGCCCTCAATCCTCAATCATCAGTCCACAAACCTCAATCCTGAATCCTCAATCCTGAATCCTCAATCTTCAGCTCGCAGTCCTCAACGATCAGTTGTCAATCCTCAATCCTCAATAGAATATCCTCAATTCACAGGTCTCAGTGCTCAATACTCAACCTGCAATCTTCAAATCTCTATTCACAAACATTAATTCTCATCACTCAACCCACAACACTCAGTCCCCAATCCTCAATCTTCAATCCTCAATCCTCAATCCGCAATCCTCAATCCTCAATCTTCAATCCTCAATACTCAATCTTCAATCCTCAATCTTCAATCCTCAATCCTCAATCCTCAATCCTCAATCATCAATCTTCAATCCTCAACACTCAGCCTTCAATCCTCTATCCTCAATCCTCAATCCTCAATCCCCAATCCTCAATACTCAACCGTCAACCTTCAATCCTCAATACTCAATCTTCAATCCTCAATCCTCAATCCTCAATCCTCAATCCTCATTCTTCAATCCTCAATACCCAATCCTCAATCTTCAATCCTCAATCCTCAATCTTCAATCCTCAATACTCAATCTCCAATGCTCAATCCTCAATCCTCAAACCTCAATCCTCAATTCTCAATCCTCAATCGTCAATTTTCAATCCTCAATGCTCATTCTTCAATCCTCAATACTCAATCCTCAATTCTCAATCCTCAATCTTCAATCCTCAATCCTCAATCCTCAATCCTCAATCCTCATTCTTCAATCCTCAATACCCAATCCTCAATCTTCAATCCTCAATCCTCAATCTTCAATCCTCAATCCTCAATCCTCAACCCTCAATCCTCATTCTTCAATCCTCAATACCCAATCCTCAATCTTCAATCCTCAATCCTCAATCTTCAATTCTCAATACTCAATCTCCAATGCTCAATCCTCAATACTCAAACCTCAATCCTCAATTCTCAATCCTCAATCGTCAATTTTCAATCCTCAATGCTCATTCTTCAATCCTCAATACTCAATCCTCAATTCTCAATCCTCAATCTTCAATCCTCAATACTCAATCTTCAATACTCAATCCTCAATTCTCAATCCTCAATACTCAATCTTCAATCCTCAATCCTCAATCCTCAATCCTCAATCCTCATTCTTCAATACTCAATCCTCAATCCTCAATCTTCAATCCTCAGTCCCCAATCCTCAATCTTCAATCCTCAATACTTAATCCTCAACCCTCAATCCTCAATCCTCAACCCTCAATCCTGAATACTCAACCTTCAATCCTCAATCCTCAATCCTCAATCCTCAATCCTCAATTCTCAATACTCAATAGAATATCCTGAATTCTCAGGATTCTATACTCAAACCTCAATCCTCAACCCTGAGCCCTCATTCAAAATCCTCAATCCTCAATCCTCAATCCTCAATTCTCAATCCTCAATCCTCAGCCCTCAGTCCTCAAACCTCAATCCTCAACCCTCAGACCTCAATCCTCAGTCCTCAAACCTCAATCCTTAATCCTCAATCCTGAATCATCAATTTTCAGCCCTCACTCCTCAACAATCAGTTGCCAATCCTCAATCCTCAATAGAATATCATCAATTCACAGTTTTCATTGCTCAATACTCAATCTGCAATCTTCAAATCTCTATACACAAACATCAATTCTCATCACTCAACCCTCAACACTCAGTCCTCAATGTTCAATCCTCAATCCTCAATTCTCAATCTTCCACCCTCAATACTGAATCTTCAATCCTCAATCGTCAACCCTCAATCCTCAATCCTCAGTCCTCAATCCTCAATCCTCAATTTTCAATCCTCAAAACTCAATCTTCAATCCTCAATCCTCAATCCTCAATCCTCAATCCTCAATGGTCAGTCTTCAATCCTCAATACTCAATCTTCAATCCTCAATCCTCAGTCCTCAATCCTCAATCCGCAATCCTCAATCCTCATTCTTCGATAATCAATACGCAATCCTCAATCTTCAATCCTGAATCCTCAATCCTCAATTCTCAATCCTCAATCCTCTATCCTCAGACCTCAAACATCAATACTCAAACCTCAGTCCTCGTCCTCAATCCACAACCCTCAATCCACATTCCTCAATCTTCAATCCTCATTCCTCAATCCTCAATCCTCAATCCTCAGTCCTCAAACCTCAATGCTGAATCCTCAATCCTGAATCCTCAATCTTCAGCCCTCAGTCCTCTACAGTCAGTTGCCAATCCTCAATCCTCAATAGAATATCATCGATTCACAGGTTTCATCACTCAATACTCAATCTGCAATCTTCAAATCTCTATCCACAAACATCAATTCTCATCACTCAACCCTCAACACTCAGTCCACAATCCTCAATATTCAATCCTCAATCCTCAACCCACAATCCTCAATCCTCAACCTTCAATCCTCAATACTCAATCTCCAATGCTCAATCCTCAATCCTCAATCCTCAATCCTCAATTCTCAATCCTCAATCGTCAATCTTCAGTCCTCAATGCTCATTCTTCAATCCTCAATACTCAATCCTCAATTCTCAATCCTCATTCTTCAATCCTCAATACCCAATCCTCAATCTTTAAACCTCTATCCACAAACATCAATTCTCATCACTCAACCCTCAACACGCAGTCCTCAATCTTCAATCCTCAATCATCAATCCTCAATCTTCAATCCTCAATACTCAATCTTCAATACTCAATCCTCAATTCTCAATCCTCAATACTCAATCTTCAATCCTCAATCCTCAATCCTCAATCCTCAATCCTCATTCTTCAATCCTCAACACCCAATATTCAATCTTCAATCCCTAATCCTCAATCCTCAATCCTCAATCCTCAGTCATCAATCCTCAATCCTCAGTCCTCAATCCTCAATCCTCAATCCTCAATCCTCAATCCTCAATCTTCAATCCTCAATACTCAATCTTCAATCCTCAATCCTCAATCCTCAATCCTCAATCCTCATTCTTCAATCCTCAATACCCAATCCTCAATCCTCAATCCTCAATTCTCAATCCTCAATCCTCAGTCCTCAGAACTCAAACGTCAATACTCGTCCCTGAGTCCTCGTCCTCAATCCACAACCCTCAATCCTCAATCCTCAAACTTCAATCCTCAATCCTCAATCCTCAATTCTCAATCCTCAATCATCAATCCTCAATTCTCAATCCTCAATCGTCAATCTTCAATCTTCAATCCTCAATACTCAATCTTCAATCCTCAGTCCTCAGTCCTAAAACCTCAATTCTGTATCCTCAATCCTGAATCCCCAATCTTCAGCACTCAGTCCTCAACAATCAGTTGTCAATCCTCAATCCTCAATAGAATATCCTCAATTCACAGGTCTCAATACTCAATACTCAACCTGCAATCTTCAAATCTCTATCCACAAACATCAATTCTCATCACTCAACCCTCAACACTCAGTCCTCAATGTTCAATCCTCAATCCTCAATTCTCAATCTTCCACCCTCAATACTGAATCTTCAATACTCAATCGTCAATCCTCAATCCTCAATCCTCAATCCTCAATCCTCAATCCTCAATTTTCAATCCTCAAAACTCAATCTTCAATCCTCAATCCTCAATCCTCAATCCTCAATCCTCAATCGTCAGTCTTCAATCCTCAATACTCAATTTTCAATCCTCAATCCTCAGTCCTCAATCCTCAATCCGCAATCCTCAATCCTCAACCTTCAATCCTCAATACTCAATCTGCAATCTTCAATCCTCAATTCTCAATCCTCAATCCTCACTCTTCAATCCTCAATCTTCAGACCTCAAACATCAATACTCAACCCTCAGTCCTCGTCCTCAATCCACAACCCTCTATCCTCGATCTTCAATCTTCAATCATCAATATTCAATATTCAATCCTCAATCCTCAATCCTCAATACTCAATCCTCAATCCTCAATGTTCAATCCTGAATACCCAATCCTCAATCTTTAATCCTCAATCCTCAATCCTCAATCCTCAGTCCTCAATCCGAAATCCTCAGTCCTCAAACCTCAATCCTGAATCCTCAATCCTGAATCCTCAATCTTCAGCTCGCAGTCCTCAACAATCAGTTGTCAATCCTCAATCCTCAATAGAATATCCTCAATTCACAGGTCTCAATGCTCAATACTCAACCTGCAATCTACAAATCTCTATTCACAATCATCAATTCTCGTCACTCAACCCTCAAGACTCAGTCCGCAATCCTCAACCTTCAATCCTCAATCCTCAATCCGCAATCCTCAATCCTCAATCTTCAATCCTCAATACTCAATCTTCAATCGTCAACCTTCAATCCTCAATCCTCAATCCTCAATCCTCAATCATCAATCTTCAATCCTCAATACTCAATCTTCAATCCTCTATCCTCAATCCTCAATCCTCAATCCCCAATCCTCAATACTCAACCGTCAACCTTCAATCCTCAATACTCAATCTTCAATCCTCAATCCTCAATCCTCAATCCTCAATCCTCATTCTTCAATCCTCAATACCCAATCCTCAATCTTCAATCCTCAATCCTCAATCCTCAATTCTCAATCCTCAATCCTCAATCCTCAGACCTCAAACATCAATACTCAGCCCTCAGTCCTCGTCCTCAATCCACAACACTCAATCCTCAATCCTCAATCTTCAATCCTCAATCCTCAATCCTCAATCCTCAATCCTGATTCTGCAATCCTCAATACCCAATCCTCAATCTTCAATCCTCAATCCTCAATCTTCAATCCTCAATACTCAATCTCCAATGCTCAATCCTCAATCCTCAAACCTCAATCCTCAATTCTCAATCCTCAATCGTCAATTTTCAATCCTCAATGCTCATTCTTCAATCCTCAATACTCAATCCTCAATTCTCAATCCTCAATCTTCAATCCTCTATCCTCAATCCTCAATCCTCAATCCTCATTCTTCAATCCTCAATACCCAATCCTCAATCTTCAATCCTCAATCCTCAATCTTCAATCCTCAATCCTCAATCCTCAACCCTCAATCCTCATTCTTCAATCCTCAATACCCAATCCTCAATCTTCAATCCTCAATCCTCAATCTTCAATTCTCAATACTCAATCTCCAATGCTCAATCCTCAATACTCAAACCTCAATCCTCAATTCTCAATCCTCAATCGTCAATTTTCAATCCTCAATGCTCATTCTTCAATCCTCAATACTCAATCCTCAATTCTCAATCCTCAATCTTCAATCCTCAATACTCAATCTTCAATACTCAATCCTCAATTCTCAATCCTCAATACTCAATCTTCAATCCTCAATCCTCAATCCTCAATCCTCAATCCTCATTCTTCAATACTCAATCCTCAATCCTCAATCTTCAATCCTCAGTCCCCAATCCTCAATCTTCAATCCTCAATACTTAATCCTCAACCCTCAATCCTCAATCCTCAACCCTCAATCCTGAATACTCAACCTTCAATCCTCAATCCTCAATCCTCAATCCTCAATCCTCAATCATCAATCCTCAATCTTCAATACTCAATCCTCTATCCTCAATCCTCAATCCTCAATACTCAAACATCAATCCTCAATTCTCAATACTCAATAAAATATCCTGAATTCTCAGGATTCTATACTCAAACCTCAATCCTCAACCCTGAGCCCTCATTCAAAATCCTCAATCCTCAATCCTCAATCCTCAATTCTCAATCCTCAATCCTCAGCCCTCAGTCCTCAAACCTCAATCCTCAACCCTCAGACCTCAATCCTCAGTCCTCAAACCTCAATCCTTAATCCTCAATCCTGAATCATCAATTTTCAGCCCTCACTCCTCAACAATCAGTTGCCAATCCTCAATCCTCAATAGAATATCATCAATTCACAGTTTTCATTGCTCAATACTCAATCTGCAATCTTCAAATCTCTATACACAAACATCAATTCTCATCACTCAACCCTCAACACTCAGTCCTCAATGTTCAATCCTCAATCCTCAATTCTCAATCTTCCACCCTCAATACTGAATCTTCAATCCTCAATCGTCAACCCTCAATCCTCAATCCTCAGTCCTCAATCCTCAATCCTCAATTTTCAATCCTCAAAACTCAATCTTCAATCCTCAATCCTCAATCCTCAATCCTCAATCCTCAATGGTCAGTCTTCAATCCTCAATACTCAATCTTCAATCCTCAATCCTCAGTCCTCAATCCTCAATCCGCAATCCTCAATCCTCATTCTTCGATAATCAATACGCAATCCTCAATCTTCAATCCTGAATCCTCAATCCTCAATTCTCAATCCTCAATCCTCTATCCTCAGACCTCAAACATCAATACTCAAACCTCAGTCCTCGTCCTCAATCCACAACCCTCAATCCACATTCCTCAATCTTCAATCCTCATTCCTCAATCCTCAATCCTCAATCCTCAGTCCTCAAACCTCAATGCTGAATCCTCAATCCTGAATCCTCAATCTTCAGCCCTCAGTCCTCTACAGTCAGTTGCCAATCCTCAATCCTCAATAGAATATCATCGATTCACAGGTTTCATCACTCAATACTCAATCTGCAATCTTCAAATCTCTATCCACAAACATCAATTCTCATCACTCAACCCTCAACACTCAGTCCACAATCCTCAATATTCAATCCTCAATCCTCAACCCACAATCCTCAATCCTCAACCTTCAATCCTCAATACTCAATCTCCAATGCTCAATCCTCAATCCTCAATCCTCAATCCTCAATTCTCAATCCTCAATCGTCAATCTTCAGTCCTCAATGCTCATTCTTCAATCCTCAATACTCAATCCTCAATTCTCAATCCTCATTCTTCAATCCTCAATACCCAATCCTCAATCTTTAAACCTCTATCCACAAACATCAATTCTCATCACTCAACCCTCAACACGCAGTCCTCAATCTTCAATCCTCAATCATCAATCCTCAATCTTCAATCCTCAATACTCAATCTTCAATACTCAATCCTCAATTCTCAATCCTCAATACTCAATCTTCAATCCTCAATCCTCAATCCTCAATCCTCAATCCTCATTCTTCAATCCTCAACACCCAATATTCAATCTTCAATCCCTAATCCTCAATCCTCAATCCTCAATCCTCAGTCATCAATCCTCAATCCTCAGTCCTCAATCCTCAATCCTCAATCCTCAATCCTCAATCCTCAATCTTCAATCCTCAATACTCAATCTTCAATCCTCAATCCTCAATCCTCAATCCTCAATCCTCATTCTTCAATCCTCAATACCCAATCCTCAATCCTCAATCCTCAATTCTCAATCCTCAATCCTCAGTCCTCAGAACTCAAACGTCAATACTCGTCCCTGAGTCCTCGTCCTCAATCCACAACCCTCAATCCTCAATCCTCAAACTTCAATCCTCAATCCTCAATCCTCAATTCTCAATCCTCAATCATCAATCCTCAATTCTCAATCCTCAATCGTCAATCTTCAATCTTCAATCCTCAATACTCAATCTTCAATCCTCAGTCCTCAGTCCTAAAACCTCAATTCTGTATCCTCAATCCTGAATCCCCAATCTTCAGCACTCAGTCCTCAACAATCAGTTGTCAATCCTCAATCCTCAATAGAATATCCTCAATTCACAGGTCTCAATACTCAATACTCAACCTGCAATCTTCAAATCTCTATCCACAAACATCAATTCTCATCACTCAACCCTCAACACTCAGTCCTCAATGTTCAATCCTCAATCCTCAATTCTCAATCTTCCACCCTCAATACTGAATCTTCAATACTCAATCGTCAATCCTCAATCCTCAATCCTCAATCCTCAATCCTCAATCCTCAATTTTCAATCCTCAAAACTCAATCTTCAATCCTCAATCCTCAATCCTCAATCCTCAATCCTCAATCGTCAGTCTTCAATCCTCAATACTCAATTTTCAATCCTCAATCCTCAGTCCTCAATCCTCAATCCGCAATCCTCAATCCTCAACCTTCAATCCTCAATACTCAATCTGCAATCTTCAATCCTCAATTCTCAATCCTCAATCCTCACTCTTCAATCCTCAATCTTCAGACCTCAAACATCAATACTCAACCCTCAGTCCTCGTCCTCAATCCACAACCCTCTATCCTCGATCTTCAATCTTCAATCATCAATATTCAATATTCAATCCTCAATCCTCAATCCTCAATACTCAATCCTCAATCCTCAATGTTCAATCCTGAATACCCAATCCTCAATCTTTAATCCTCAATCCTCAATCCTCAATCCTCAGTCCTCAATCCGAAATCCTCAGTCCTCAAACCTCAATCCTGAATCCTCAATCCTGAATCCTCAATCTTCAGCTCGCAGTCCTCAACAATCAGTTGTCAATCCTCAATCCTCAATAGAATATCCTCAATTCACAGGTCTCAATGCTCAATACTCAACCTGCAATCTACAAATCTCTATTCACAATCATCAATTCTCGTCACTCAACCCTCAAGACTCAGTCCGCAATCCTCAACCTTCAATCCTCAATCCTCAATCCGCAATCCTCAATCCTCAATCTTCAATCCTCAATACTCAATCTTCAATCCTCAACCTTCAATCCTCAATCCTCAATCCTCAATCCTCAATCATCAATCTTCAATCCTCAATACTCAATCTTCAATCCTCTATCCTCAATCCTCAATCCTCAATCCCCAATCCTCAATACTCAACCGTCAACCTTCAATCCTCAATACTCAATCTTCAATCCTCAATCCTCAATCCTCAATCCTCAATCCTCATTCTTCAATCCTCAATACCCAATCCTCAATCTTCAATCCTCAATCCTCAATCCTCAATTCTCAATCCTCAATCCTCAATCCTCAGACCTCAAACATCAATACTCAGCCCTCAGTCCTCGTCCTCAATCCACAACACTCAATCCTCAATCCTCAATCTTCAATCCTCAATCCTCAATCCTCAATCCTCAATCCTGATTCTGCAATCCTCAATACCCAATCCTCAATCTTCAATCCTCAATCCTCAATCCTCAATTCTCAATCCTCAATCCTCAATCCTCAGTCCTCGAACCTCAATTCTGAATCCGCATTCCTGAATCCTCAACCTTCAGCCCTCAGTCATCAACAATCAGTTGTCAATCCTCAATCCCCAATAGAATATCCTCAGTTCGCAGTTTTCAATACTCAATACTCAATCTGCAATCTTCAAACCACTATCCACAATCACCAATTCTCATCACTCAAACCTCAACACTCAGTCCTCAATGCTCAATCCTCAATCCTCAATTCTCAATCTTCAATCCTCAATACTGAATCTTCAATCCACAATCCTCAATCCCCAATACTCAATCCTCAATCCTCAATCTTCAATCCTCAGTCCCCAATCCTCAATCTTCAATCCTCAATACTCAATCCTCAATCCTCAATCCTCAATCCTCATCCCTCAATCCTGAATACTCAATCTTCAATCCTCAATCCTCAATCCTCAATCTTCAATCCTCAATCCTCAATCATCAATCCTCAATCTTCAATACTCAATCCTCAATCCTCAGTCCTCAATCTTCAATGCTCAAACATCAATCCTCAATTCTCAATACTCAATAGAATATCCTGAATTCTCAGGATTCTATACTCAAACCTCAATCCTCAACCCTGAGCCCTCATTCACAATCCTCAATCCTCAATCCTCAATCCTCAATTCTCAATCCTCAATCCTCAGCCCTCAGTCCTCAAACCTCAATCCTCAACCCTCAGACCTCATCCTCAATCTTCAATCCTCAATCCTCAATCCTCAATCCCCAATCCTCAATCTTCAATCCTCAATACACAATCTTCAACCCTCAGTCCTCAGTCCTCAAACGTCAATCGTCAACCCTCAGCCCTCATCCTCAATCTTCAATCCTCAATCCTCAATCCTCAATCCTCAATCCTCAAACTTCAATCCTCAATGCTCAATCTTTAATCCTCAATCCTCAATTCTCAATTCTCAATCCTCAACCCTCAATCCTCAATCCTCAATCCTCAATCCTCAATCCTGAATACCCAATCTTCAATCCTCAATCCTCAATCCTCAAACCTCAATTCTCAATCCTCAACCCTCAATCCCCAGTCCTCGAACCTCAATTCTGAATCCGCATTCCTGAATCCTCAATCTTCATCCCTCAGTCATCAACAATCAGTTGTCAATCCTCAATCCTCAATAGAATATCCTCAATTCACAGTTTTCAATACTCAATAATCAATCTGCAATCTTCAAACTTCTATCCACAATCATCAATTCTCATCACTCAACCCTCAACACTCAGTCCTCAATGCTCAATACTCAATCCTCAATCCTCAATCTTCAATCCTCAATACTGAATCTTCAATCCTGAATCCTCAATCCTCAATACTCAATCCTCAATCCTCAATCTTCAACACTCAGTCCCCAATCCTCAATCTTCAATCCTGAATACTCAATCCTCAATCCTCAATCCTCAATCCTCAATCCTCAATCCTGAATACTCAATCTTCAATCCTCAATCCTCAATCCTCAATCCTCAATCCTCAATCCTCAATCATCAATCCTCAATCCTCAATCCTCAGACCTCAAACATCAATACTCAGCCCTCAGTCCTCGTCCTCAATCCACAACACTCAATCCTCAATCCTCAATCTTCAATCCTCAATCCTCAATCCTCAATCCTCAATCCTCATTCTTCAATCCTCAATCCTCAATCCTCAATCCTCAACCCTCAATCCTCAATCCTCAATCCTCAATCTTGAATCCTCAATCCTCAAACCTCAATCCTCATTGTTCAATCCTCAATACCCAATCCTCAATCTTCAATCCTCAATCCTCAATCCTCAATTCTCAATCCTCAATCCTCAATCCTCAGACCTCAAACATCAATACTCAGCCCTCAGTCCTCGTCCTCAATCCACAACACTCAATCCTCAATCCTCAATCTTCAATCCTCAATCCTCAATCCTCAATCCTCAATCCTCATTCTTCAATCCTCAATACCCAATCCTCAATCTTCAATCCTCAATCCTCAATCCTCAATTCTCAATCCCCAATCTTCAATCCTCAGTCCTCGAACCTCAATTCTGAATCCGCATTCCTGAATCCTCAATCTTCAGCCCTCAGTCATCAACAATCAGTTGTCAATCCTCAATCCTCAATAGAATATCCTCAATTCGCAGTTTCCAATACTCAATACACAATCTGCAATCTTCAAACCACTATCCACAATCATCAATTCTCATCACTCAAACCTCAACACTCAGTCCTCAATGCTCAATCCTCAATCCTCAATTCTCAATCTTCAATCCTCAATACTGAATCTTCAATCCTCAAGCCTCAATCCTCAAACCTCAATCCTCAAACCTCAATCCTGAATACTCAATCTTCAATCCTCAATCCTCAAACCTCAATCCTCAACCATCAATCCTCAATCTTCAATACTCAATCCTCAATCCTCAAGCCTCAATCCTCAATACTCAACCATCAATCCTCAATTCTCAATACTCAATAGAATATCCTGAATTCTCAGGATTCTATACTCAAACCTCAATCCTCAGCCCTGAGCCCTCATTCACAATCCTCAATCCTCAATCCTCAATCCTCAATTCTCAGTCCTCAATCCCCAATCCTCAATCCTCAATACTCAACCATCAATCCTCAATTCTGAATACTCAATAGAAAATCCTTAATTCTCAGGATTCTATACTCAAACCTCAATCCTCATCCCTGAGCCCTCATTCACAATCCTCAATCCTCAATCCTCAATCCTCAACTCTCAATCCTCAATCCTCAGCGCTCAGTCCTCAAACCTCAATCGTCAACCCTCAGCCCTCATCCTCAATCTTCAATCCTCAATCCTCAATCCTCAATCCCCAATCCTCAATCTTCAATCCTCAATACTCTTTCTTCAATCCTCAATCCTCAATCCTCAATCCTCAATCCTCATTCTTCAATCATCAATACCCAATCCTCTATCTTCAATCCTCAATCCTCAATACTCAATTCTCAATCCTCAATCCTCAATCCTCAGACCTCAAACATCAATACTCAGCCCTCAGTCCTCGTCCTCAATCCACAGCCCTCAATCCTCAATCCTCAACCTTCAATCATCAATATTCAATCTTCAATCCTCAATACTCAATCTTCAATCCTCTATCCTCAATCCTCAATTCTCAATCCTCAATCCTCTATCCTCAGACCTCAAACATAAATACTCAAACCTCAGTCCTCGTCCTCAATCCACAACCCTCAATACTCAATCCTCAATCTTCAATCCTCATTCCTCAATCCCCAATCCTCAATCCTCAGTACTCAAACCTCAATGCTGAATCCTCAATCCTGAATCCTCAACCTTCAGCCCTCAGTCCTCTACAATCAGTTGTCAATCCTCAATCCTCAATAGAATGTCATCAATTCACAGCTTTCATTACTCAATACTCAATCTGCAATCTTCAAATCTCTATCCACATACATCAATTCTCATCACTCAAACCTCAACACTCAGTCCTCAATGTTCAATCCTCAATCCTCAATTCTCAATCTTCAATCCGCAATACTGAACCTTCAATCCTCAATCCTCAATCCTCAATCCTCAATCCTCAAGCCTCAATCTTCAATCCTCAGTCCCCAGTCCTCAATCTTCTATCCTCAATACTCAATCCTCAATCCTCAATCCTCAATCCTCAATCTTCAATCCTCAATACTCAATCTTCAATCCTCAATCCTCAATCCTCAACCCTTAATCGTCATTCCTCAAACCTCACTCCCGAATCCTCGATCCTGAATCCTCATTCTTCAGCTCTCAGTCCTCAAAAATCAATTGTCAATCCTTAATCCTCAATAGAATATCCTCAATTCACAGATTTCAATACCCAATCCCCATTCTTCAATCTTCAAATCTCAATCCACAAACATCAATCCTCATCACTCAACCCTCAACACTCAGTCCTCAATCTTCAATCCTCAATTCTCAATTCTCAATCTTCAATCCTCAATACTCAATCTTCAATCCTCAATCCTCAATTCTCAATCTTCAATACTCAACACTCAATCCTCAATCCACAATCCTCAATCCTCAATCCTCATTCTTCAATAATCATTACCCAATCCTCAATCTTCAATCCTGAATCCTCAATCCTCAATTCTCAATCCTCAATCCGCTATCCTCAGACCTCAAACAGCAATACTCAAACCTCAGTCCTCGTCCTCAATCCACAACCCTCAATCCACATTCCTCAATCTTCAATCCTCATTCCTCAATCCTCAATCCTCAATCCTCAATCCTCAATACTCAGTCTTCAATGCTCAATCCTCAATCCTGAGTCCTCAATTCTCAATCCTCAATCGTCATTCTTCAATCCTCAATACTCAATCTTCAATCCTCAATCCTCAGTCCTCAAACCTCAATTCTGAATCCTCAATCCTGTATCCTCAATCTTCAGCCCTCTGTCCTCAACAGTCCGCAGTCAATCCTCAATCCTCAATAGAATATCCTCAATTCGCAGTTTTCAATACTCAATACTCAATCTGCAATCTTCAAATCTCTATCCACAAACATCAATTCTCATCACTCAACCCTCAACACTCAGTCCTCAATGTTCAATCCTCAATCCTCAATTCTCAATCTTCAATCCTCAATACTGAATCTTCAGTCCTCAATCCTCAATCCTCAAGCCTCAATACTCAATCCTCAATCCTCGGTCCTCAATCCTCAATCGTCAATCTTCAATCCTCAATACTCAATCTTCAATCCTCAATCCTCAGTCCTAAAACCTCAATTCTGAATCCTCAACCCTGAATCCTCTATCTTTAGCACTCAGTCCTCAACAATCAGTTGTCAATCCTCAATCCTCAATAGAATATCCTCAATTCACAGGTCTCAATACTCAATACTCAACCTGCAATCTTCAAATCTCTATCCACAAACATCAATTCTCATCACTCAACCCTCAACACTCAGTCCTCAATGTTCAATCCTCAATCCTCAATTCTCAATCCTCCACCCTCAATACTGAATCTTCAATCCTCAATCGTCAATCCTCAATCCTCAATCCTCAATCCTCAATACTCAATCTTCAATCCTCAATCCTCAATCCTCAATCCTCAATCCTCATTCTTCAATCCTCAATACCCAATCCTCAATCTTCAATCCTCAATCCTCAATCCTCAATTCTCAATCCTCAATCCTCAGTCCTCAGAACTCAAACGTCAATACTCAACCCTCAGTCCTCGTCCTCAATCCACAACCCTCTATCCTCGATCTTCAATCTTCTATCATCAATATTCAATATTCAATCCTCAATCCTCAATTCTCAATACTCAATCCTCAATCCTCAATGTTCAATCCTGAATACACAATCCTCAATCTTTAATCCTCAATCCTGAATCCTCAATCCTCAGCCCTCAATCCTCAATCCTCAGTCCTCAAACCTCAATCCTGAATCCTCAATCCTGAATCCTCAATCTTCAGATCGCAGTCCTCAACGATCAGTTGTCAATCCTCAATCCTCAATAGAATATCCTCAATTCACAGGTCTCAATGCTCAATACTCAACCTGCAATCTTCAAATCTCTATTCACAAACATCAATTCTCATCACTCAACCCTCAACACTCAGTCCCCAATCCTCAATCTTCAATCCTCAATCCTCAGTCCGCAATCCTCAATCCTCAATCTTCAATCCTCAATACTCAATCTTCAATGCTCAGTCTTCAATCTTCAATCCTCAATCCTCAATCCTCAATCATCAATCTTCAATCCTCAATACTCAATCTTCAATCCTCTATCCTCAATCCTCAATCCTCAATCCCCAATCCTCAATACTCAACCGTCAACCTTCAATTCTCAATACTCAATCTTCAATCCTCAATCCTCAATCCTCAATCCTCAATCCTCATTCTTCAATCCTCAATACCCAATCCTCAATCTTCAATCCTAAATCCTCAATCCTCAAGCGTCAATCCTCAATTCTCAATCCTCAACCCTCAATCCTCAGTCCTCAAACCTCAATCCGGAATCCTCAATCCTGAATCCTCAGTCTTCAGCCGTCGGTCCTCAACAATCAATTGTCAATTCTCAATCCTCAATAGAATATCCTCAAATCACAGTTTTCAATACCCAATCCCCATTCTTCAATCTTCAAATCTCAATCCACAAACATCAATTCCCATCACTCATCCCTCAACACTCAGTCCTCAATCTTCAATCCTCAATCCTCAATCCTCAATCCTCAATCCTCAATCCACAATCCTCATTCCTCAATCCTCATTCTTCAATAATCAATACCCAATCCTCAATCTTCAATCCTCAATCCTCAATCCTCAATTCTCAATCCTCAATCGTCTATCCTCAGACCTCAAACATCAATACTCAAACCTCAGTCCTCGTCCTCAACCACAACCCTCAATCCTTAATCCTCAATCTTCAATCCTCATTCCTCAATCCCCAGTCCTCAATCCTCAGTCCTCAAACCTCATTGCTGAGTCCTCAATCCTGAATCCTCAACCTTCAGCCCTCAGTCCTCTACAATCAGTTGTCAATCCTCAATCCTCAATAGAATGTCATCAATTCACAGCTTTCATTACTCAATACTCAATCTGCAATCTTCAAATCTCTATCCACAAACATCAATTCTCATCACTCAACCCTCAACACTCAGTCCACAATCCTCAATATTCAATCCTCAATCCTCAACCCACAATCCACAATCCTCAACCTTCAATCCTCAATACTCAATCTCCAATGCTCAATCCTCAATCCTCAATCCTCAATCCTCAATTCTCAATCCTCAATCGTCAATCTTCAATCCCCAATGCTCAATCTTCAATCCTCAATGCTCAATCCTCAATTCTCAATCCTCATGCTTCATTCCTCAATACCCAATCCTCAATCTTCAAACCTCTATCCACAAACATCAATTCTCATCACTCAACCCTCAACACTCAGTCCCCAATCCTCAATATTCAATCCTCAATTCTCAATCCTCAATCCACAATCCTCAACCTTCAATCCTCAAGACTCAGTCTTCAGTCCTGAATCCTCAATCCTCAAGCCTCAATCCTCAATCCTCAATCCTCGGTCCTCAATCCACAATCGTCAATCTCCAATCCTGAATACTCAACATTCAATCCTCAATCCTCAATCCTCAATCCTCAATCCTCAACCCTCGTCCTTCAATCCTCAATACCCAATCCTCAATCTTCAATCCTCAATCCTCAATCCTCAAGCGTCAATCCTCAATTCTCAATCCTCAACCCTCAATCCTCAGTCCTCAAACCTCAATCCGGAATCCTCAATCCTGAATCCTCAGTCTTCAGCCGTCGGTCCTCAACAATCAATTGTCAATTCTCAATCCTCAATAGAATATCCTCAAATCACAGTTTTCAATACCCAATCCCCATTCTTCAATCTTCAAATCTCAATCCACAAACATCAATTCCCATCACTCATCCCTCAACACTCAGTCCTCAATCTTCAATCCTCAATCCTCAATCCTCAATCCTCAATCCTCAATCCACAATCCTCATTCCTCAATCCTCATTCTTCAATAATCAATACCCAATCCTCAATCTTCAATCCTCAATCCTCAATCCTCAATTCTCAATCCTCAATCCTCTATCCTCAGACCTCAAACATCAATACTCAAACCTCAGTCCTCGTCCTCAATCCACAACCCTCAATCCTCAATCCTCAATCTTCAATCCTCATTCCTCAATCCCCAGTCCTCAATCCTCAGTCCTCAAACCTCATTGCTGAATCCTCAATCCTGAATCCTCAACCTTCAGCCCTCAGTCCTCTACAATCAGTTGTCAATCCTCAATCCTCAATAGAATGTCATCAATTCACAGCTTTCATTACTCAATACTCAATCTGCAATCTTCAAATCTCTATCCACAAACATCAATTCTCATCACTCAACCCTCAACACTCAGTCCACAATCCTCAATATTCAATCCTCAATCCTCAACCCACAATCCACAATCCTCAACCTTCAATCCTCAATACTCAATCTCCAATGCTCAATCCTCAATCCTCAATCCTCAATCCTCAATTCTCAATCCTCAATCGTCAATCTTCAATCCCCAATGCTCAATCTTCAATCCTCAATGCTCAATCCTCAATTCTCAATCCTCATGCTTCATTCCTCAATACCCAATCCTCAATCTTCAAACCTCTATCCACAAACATCAATTCTCATCACTCAACCCTCAACACTCAGTCCTCAATCTTCAATCCTCAATCATCAATCCTCAATCTTCAATCCTCAATCCTCAATCCGCAATCCTCAATCCCCAATCTTCAATCCTCAATACTCAATCTTCAATCCTCAATCTCCAACCCTCAATCCTCAATCCTCAATCCTCAATCATCAATCTTCAATCCTCAATACTCAATCTTCAATCCTCTATCCTCAATCCTCAATCCTCAATCCCCAATCCTCAATACTCAACTGTCAACCTTCAATTCTCAATACTCAATCTTCAATCCTCAATCCTCAATCCTCAATCCTCAATCCTCAATCCTCATTCTTCAATCCTCAATACCCAATCCTCAATCTTCAGTCCTCAATCCTCAATCTTCAATCCTCAATACTCAATCTTCAATCCTCAATCTTCAATCCTCAATCCTCAATCCCCAATCATCAATCTTCAATCCTCAATACTCAATCTTCAGTCCTCAATCCTCAATCCTCAATCCTCAATCCTCAATTCTCAATCCTCAATCCTCATTCTTCAATCCTCAATACCCAATCCTCAATCTTCAATCCTCAATCCTCAATCCTCAATTCTCAATCCTCAACCCTCAGTCCTCAGTCCTCTAACGTCAATCCTCAACCCTCAGCCCTCATCCCCAATACTCAATTCTCAATCCTCAATCCTCAATCTTCAATCCTCAATACTCAATCTTCAATCCTCAATCCTCAGTCCTCATACCTCAATTCTGAATCCTCAATCCTGAATCCTCAATCTCCAGCCCTCAGTCCTCCACAATCCGATGTCAATCCTCAATCCTCAATAGAATATCCTCAATTCGCAGTTTTCAATACTCAATACTCAATCTGCAATCTTCAAGTCTCTATCCACAAACATCAATTCTCCTCAATCAACCCTCAACACTCAGTCCCCAATCCTCAATATTCAATCCTCAATTCTCAATCCTCAATCCACAATCCTCAACCTTCAATCCTCAATACTCAGTCTTCAATGCTCAATACTCAATCCTGAGTCCTCAATTCTCAATCCTCAATCGTCATTCTTCAATCCTCAATACTCAATCTTCAATCCTCAATCCTCAGTCCTCAAACCTCAATTCTGAATCCTCAATCCTGTATCCTCAATCTTCGGCCCTCTGTCCTCAACAGTCCGCAGTCAATCCTCAATCCTCAATAGAATATCCTCAATTCGCAGTTTTCAATACTCAATACTCAATCTGCAATCTTCAAATCTCTATCCACAAACATCAATTCTCATCACTCAACCCTCAACACTCAGTCCTCAATGTTCAATCCTCAATCCTCAATTCTCAATCTTCAATCCTCAATACTGAATCTTCAGTCCTCAATCCTCAATCCTCAAGCCTCAATCCTCAATCCTCAATCCTCGGTCCTCAATCCTCAATCGTCAATCTTCAATCCTCAATACTCAATCTTCAATCCTCAATCCTCAGTCCTAAAACCTCAATTCTGAATCCTCAATCCTGAATCCTCTATCTTCAGCACTCAGTCCTCAACAATCAGTTGTCAATCCTCAATCCTCAATAGAATATCCTCAATTCACAGGTCTCAATACTCAATACTCAACCTGCAATCTTCAAATCTCTATCCACAAACATCAATTCTCATCACTCAACCCTCAACACTCAGTCCTCAATGTTCAATCCTCAATCCTCAATTCTCAATCCTCCACCCTCAATACTGAATCTTCAATCCTCAATCGTCAATCCTCAATCCTCAATCCTCAATACTCAATCTTCAATCCTCAATCCTCAATCCTCAATCCTCAATCCTCATTCTTCAATCCTCAATACCCAATCCTCAATCTTCAATCCTCAATCCTCAATCCTCAATTCTCAATCCTCAATCCTCAGTCCTCAGAACTCAAACGTCAATACTCAACCCTCAGTCCTCGTCCTCAATCCACAACCCTCTATCCTCGATCTTCAATCTTCTATCATCAATATTCAATATTCAATCCTCAATCCTCAATCCTCAATACTCAACCCTCAATCCTCAATGTTCAATCCTGAATACACAATCCTCAATCTTTAATCCTCAATCCTGAATCCTCAATCCTCAGCCCTCAATCGTCAATCCTCAGTCGTCAAACCTCAATCCTGAATCCTCAATCCTGAATCCTCAATCTTCAGATCGCAGTCCTCAACGATCAGTTGTCAATCCTCAATCCTCAATAGAATATCCTCAATTCACAGGTCTCAATGCTCAATACTCAACCTGCAATCTTCAAATCTCTATTCACGAACATCAATTCTCATCACTCAACCCTCAACACTCAGTCCCCAATCCTCAATCTTCAATCCTCAATCCTCAGTCCGCAATCCTCAATCCTCATTCTTCAATCCTCAATACTCAATCTTCAATGCTCAGTCTTCAATCCTCAATCCTCAATCCTCAATCCTCAATCATCAATCTTCAATCCTCAATACTCAATCTTCAATCCTCTATCCTCAATCCTCAATCCTCAATCCCCAATCCTCAATACTCAACCGTCAACCTTCAATTCTCAATACTCAATCTTCAATCCTCAATCCTCAATCCTCAATCCTCAATCCTCATTCTTCAATCCTCAATACCCAATCCTCAATCTTCAATCCTCAATCCTCAATCCTCAAGCGTCAATCCTCAATTCTCAATCCTCAACCCTCAATCCTCAGTCCTCAAACCTCAATCCGGAATCCTCAATCCTGAATCCTCAGTCTTCAGCCGTCGGTCCTCAACAATCAATTGTCAATTCTCAATCCTCAATAGAATATCCTCAAATCACAGTTTTCAATACCCAATCCCCATTCTTCAATCTTCAAATCTCAATCCACAAACATCAATTCCCATCACTCATCCCTCAACACTCAGTCCTCAATCTTCAATCCTCAATCCTCAATCCTCAATCCTCAATCCTCAATCCACAATCCTCATTCCTCAATCCTCATTCTTCAATAATCAATACCCAATCCTCAATCTTCAATCCTCAATCCTCAATCCTCAATTCTCAATCCTCAATCGTCTATCCTCAGACCTCAAACATCAATACTCAAACCTCAGTCCTCGTCCTCAATCCACAACCCTCAATCCTCAATCCTCAATCTTCAATCCTCATTCCTCAATCCCCAGTCCTCAATCCTCAGTCCTCAAACCTCATTGCTGAATCCTCAATCCTGAATCCTCAACCTTCAGCCCTCAGTCCTCTACAATCAGTTGTCAATCCTCAATCCTCAATAGAATGTCATCAATTCACAGCTTTCATTACTCAATACTCAATCTGCAATCTTCAAATCTCTATCCACAAACATCAATTCTCATCACTCAACCCTCAACACTCAGTCCACAATCCTCAATATTCAATCCTCAATCCTCAACCCACAATCCACAATCCTCAACCTTCAATCCTCAATACTCAATCTCCAATGCTCAATCCTCAATCCTCAATCCTCAATCCTCAATTCTCAATCCTCAATCGTCAATCTTCAATCCCCAATGCTCAGTCTTCAATCCTCAATGCTCAATCCTCAATTCTCAATCCTCATGCTTCATTCCTCAATACCCAATCCTCAATCTTCAAACCTCTATCCACAAACATCAATTCTCATCACTCAACCCTCAACACTCAGTCCCCAATCCTCAATATTCAATCCTCAATTCTCAATCCTCAATCCACAATCCTCAACCTTCAATCCTCAAGACTCAGTCTTCAGTCCTCAATCCTCAATCCTCAAGCCTCAATCCTCAATCCTCAATCCTCGGTCCTCAATGCACAATCGTCAATCTCCAATCCTGAATACTCAACATTCAATCCTCAATCCTCAATCCTCAATCCTCAATCCTCAATCCTCGTCCTTCAATCCTCAATACCCAATCCTCAATCTTCAATCCTCAATCCTCAATCCTCAAGCGTCAATCCTCAATTCTCAATCCTCAACCCTCAATCCTCAGTCCTCAAACCTCAATCCGGAATCCTCAATCCTGAATCCTCAGTCTTCAGCCGTCGGTCCTCAACAATCAATTGTCAATTCTCAATCCTCAATAGAATATCCTCAAATCACAGTTTTCAATACCCAATCCCCATTCTTCAATCTTCAAATCTCAATCCACAAACATCAATTCCCATCACTCATCCCTCAACACTCAGTCCTCAATCTTCAATCCTCAATCCTCAATCCTCAATCCTCAATCCTCAATCCACAATCCTCATTCCTCAATCCTCATTCTTCAATAATCAATACCCAATCCTCAATCTTCAATCCTCAATCCTCAATCCTCAATTCTCAATCCTCAATCCTCTATCCTCAGACCTCAAACATCAATACTCAAACCTCAGTCCTCGTCCTCAATCCACAACCCTCAATCCTCAATCCTCAATCTTCAATCCTCATTCCTCAATCCCCAGTCCTCAATCCTCAGTCCTCAAACCTCATTGCTGAATCCTCAATCCTGAATCCTCAACCTTCAGCCCTCAGTCCTCTACAATCAGTTGTCAATCCTCAATCCTCAATAGAATGTCATCAATTCACAGCTTTCATTACTCAATACTCAATCTGCAATCTTCAAATCTCTATCCACAAACATCAATTCTCATCACTCAACCCTCAACACTCAGTCCTCAATCTTCAATCCTCAATCATCAATCCTCAATCTTCAATCCTCAATCCTCAATCCGCAAACCTCAATCCTCAATCTTCAATCCTCAATACTCAATCTTCAATCCTCAATCTCCAATCCTCAATCCTCAATCCTCAATCCACAATCCTCAATATTCAATCCTCAATCCTCAACCCACAATCCACAATCCTCAACCTTCAATCCTCAATACTCAATCTCCAATGCTCAATCCTCAATCCTCAATCCTCAATCCTCAATTCTCAATCCTCAATCGTCAATCTTCAATCCCCAATGCTCAATCTTCAATCCTCAATGCTCAATCCTCAATTCTCAATCCTCATGCTTCATTCCTCAATACCCAATCCTCAATCTTCAAACCTCTATCCACAAACATCAATTCTCATCACTCAACCCTCAACACTCAGTCCTCAATCTTCAATCCTCAATCATCAATCCTCAATCTTCAATCCTCAATCCTCAATCCGCAATCCTCAATCCTCAATCTTCAATCCTCAATACTCAATCTTCAATCCTCAATCTCCAATCCTCAATCCTCAATCCTCAATCCTCAATCATCAATCTTCAATCCTCAATACTCAATCTTCAATCCTCTATCCTCAATCCTCAATCCTCAATCCCCAATCCTCAATACTCAAGTGTCAACCTTCAATTCTCAATACTCAATCTTCAATCCTCAATCCTCAATCCTCAATCCTCAATCCTCATTCTTCAATCCTCAATACCCAATCCTCAATCTTCAATCCTCAATCCTCAATCTTCAATCCTCAATACTCAATCTTCAATCCTCAATCTTCAATCCTCAATCCTCAATCCCCAATCATCAATCTTCAATCCTCAATACTCAATCTTCAGTCCTCAATCCTCAATCCTCAATCCTCAATCCTCAATCCTCAATCCTCAATCCTCATTCTTCAATCCTCAATACCCAATCCTCAATCTTCAATCCTCAATCCTCAATCCTCAATTCTCAATCCTCAACCCTCAGTCCTCAGTCCTCTAACGTCAATCCTCAACCCTCAGCCCTCATCCCCAATACTCAATTCTCAATCCTCAATCCTCAATCTTCAATCCTCAATACTCAATCTTCAATCCTCAATCCTCAGTCCTCAAACCTCAATTCTGAATCCTCAATCCTGAATCCTCAGTCTTCAGCCCTCACTCCTCAACAATCAGTTGTCAATCCTCAATCCTCAATAGAATATCATCAATTCACAGTTTTCATTACTCAATACTCAATCTGCAATCTTCAAATCTCTATCCACAAACATCAATTCTCATCACTCAACCCTCAACACTCAGTCCCCAATCCTCAATATTCAATCCTCAATTCTCAATCCTCAATCCACAATCCTCAACCTTCAATCCTCAATACTCAGTCTTCAATGCTCAGTCTTCAATCCTCAATCCTCAATCCTCAATCCTCAATCATCAATCTTCAATCCTCAATACTCAATCTTCAATCCTCTATCCTCAATCCTCAATCCTCAATCCCCAATCCTCAATACTCAACCGTCAACCTTCAATTCTCAATACTCAATCTTCAATCCTCAATCCTCAATCCTCAATCCTCAATCCTCATTCTTCAATCCTCAATACCCAATCCTCAATCTTCAATCCTCAATCCTCAATCCTCAAGCGTCAATCCTCAATTCTCAATCCTCAACCCTCAATCCTCAGTCCTCAAACCTCAATCCGGAATCCTCAATCCTGAATCCTCAGTCTTCAGCCGTCGGTCCTCAACAATCAATTGTCAATTCTCAATCCTCAATAGAATATCCTCAAATCACAGTTTTCAATACCCAATCCCCATTCTTCAATCTTCAAATCTCAATCCACAAACATCAATTCCCATCACTCATCCCTCAACACTCAGTCCTCAATCTTCAATCCTCAATCCTCAATCCTCAATCCTCAATCCTCAATCCACAATCCTCATTCCTCAATCCTCATTCTTCAATAATCAATACCCAATCCTCAATCTTCAATCCTCAATCCTCAATCCTCAATTCTCAATCCTCAATCGTCTATCCTCAGACCTCAAACATCAATACTCAAACCTCAGTCCTCGTCCTCAATCCACAACCCTCAATCCTCAATCCTCAATCTTCAATCCTCATTCCTCAATCCCCAGTCCTCAATCCTCAGTCCTCAAACCTCATTGCTGAATCCTCAATCCTGAATCCTCAACCTTCAGCCCTCAGTCCTCTACAATCAGTTGTCAATCCTCAATCCTCAACAGAATGTCATCAATTCACAGCTTTCATTACTCAATACTCAATCTGCAATCTTCAAATCTCTATCCACAAACATCAATTCTCATCACTCAACCCTCAACACTCAGTCCACAATCCTCAATATTCAATCCTCAATTCTCAATCCTCAATCCACAATCCTCAACCTTCAATCCTCAATACTCAGTCTTCAATGCTCAATCCTCAATCCTGAATCCACAATTCTCAATCCTCAATCGTCATTCTTCAATACTCAATACGCAATCTTCAATCCTCAATCCTCAGTCCTCAAACCTCAATTCTGAATCCTCAATCCTGTATCGTCAATCTTCAGCCCCCTGTTCTCAACAGTCCGCAGTCAATCCTCAATCCTCAATAGAATATCCTCATTTCGCAGTTTTCAATACTCAATACTCAATCTGCAATCTTCAAATCTCTATCCACAAACATCAATTCTCATCACTCAACCCTCAACACTCAGTCCTCAATGTTCAATCCTCAATACTCAATTCTCAATCTTCAATCCTCAATACTGAATCTTCAGTCCTTAATCCTCAATCCTCAAGCCTCAATCCTCAATCCTCAATCCTCGGTCCTCAATCCTCAATCGTCAATCTTCAATCCTCAATAATCAATCTTCAATCCTCAATCCTCAGTCCTAATACCTCAATTCTGAATCCTCAATCCTGAATCCTCTATCTTCAGCACTCAGTCCTCAACAATCAGTTGTCAATCCTCAATCCTCAATAGAATATCCTCAATTCACAGGTCTCAATACTCAATACTCAACCTGCAATCTTCAAATCTCTATCCACAAACATCAATTCTCATCACTCAACCCTCAACGCTCAGTCCTCAATGTTCAATCCTCAATTCTCAATTCTCAATCTTCCACCCTCAATACTGAATCTTCAATCCTCAATCGTCAATCCTCAATCCTCAATCCTCAATACTCAATCTTCAATCCTCAATCCTCAATCCTCAATCCTCAATCATCATTCTTCAATCCTCAATACCCAATCCTCAATCTTCAATCCTCAATGCTCAATCCTCAATTCTCAATCCTCAATCCTCAGTCCTCAGAACTCAAACGTCAATACTCAACCCTCAGTCCTCGTCCTCAATCCACAACCCTCTATCCTCGATCTTCAATCTTCAATCATCAATATTCAATATTCAATCCTCAATCCTCAATCCTCAATACTCAACCCTCAATCCTCAATGTTCAATCCTGAATACACAATCCTCAATCTTTAATCCTCAATCCTGAATCCTCAATCCTCAGCCCTCAATCCTCAATCATCAGTCCTCAAACCTCAATCCTGAATCCTCAATCCTGAATCCTCAATCTTCAGCTCGCAGTCCTCAACGATCAGTTGTCAATCCTCAATCCTCAATAGAATATCCTCAATTCACAGGTCTCAATGCTCAATACTCAACCTGCAATCTTCAAATCTCTTTTCACAAACATCAATTCTCATCACTCAACCCTCAACACTCAGTCCCCAATCCTCAATCTTCAATCCTCAATCCTCAATCCGCAATCCTCAATCCTCAATCTTCAATCCTCAATACTCAATCTTCAATGCTCAATCTTCAATCCTCAATCCTCAATCCTCAATCCTCAATCATCAATCTTCAATCCTCAATACTCAACCTTCAATCCTCTATCCTCAATCCTCTATCCTCAGACCTCAAACATCAATACTCAAACCTCAGTCCTCGTCCTCAATCCACAACCCTCAATCCTCAATCCTCAATCATCAATCCTCAATACTCAATCTTCAATCCTCAATCCTCAGTCCTCAAACCTCAATTCTGAATCCTCAATCCTGTATCCTCAATCTTCAGCCCTCTGTCCTCAACAGTCCGCAGTCAATCCTCAATCCTCAATAGAATATCCTCAATTCGCAGTTTTCAATACTCAATACTCAATCTGCAATCTTCAAATCCTTATCCACAAACATCAATTCTCATCACTCAACCCTCAACACTCAGTCCTCAATGTTCAATCCTCAATCCTCAATTCTCAATCTTCAATCCTCAATACTGAATCTTCAGTCCTCAATCCTCAATCCTCAAGCCTCAATCCTCAATCCTCAATCCTCGGTCCTCAATACTCAATCGTCAATCTTCAATCCTCAATACTCAATCTTCAATCCTCAATCCTCAGTCCTAAAACCTCAATTCTGAATCCTCAATCCTGAATCCTCTATCTTCAGCACTCAGTCCTCAACAATCAGTTGTCAATCCTCAATCCTCAATAGAATATCCTCAATTCACAGGTCTCAATACTCAATACTCAACCTGCAATCTTCAAATCTCTATCCACAAACATCAATTCTCATCACTCAACCCTCAACACTCAGTCCTCAATGTTCAATCCTCAATCCTCAATTCTCAATCCTCCACCCTCAATACTGAATCTTCAATCCTCAATCGTCAATCCTCAATCCTCAATCCTCAATACTCAATCTTCAATCCTCAATCCTCAATCCTCAATCCTCAATCCTCATTCTTCAATCCTCAATACCCAATCCTCAATCTTCAATCCTCAATCCTCAATCCTCAATTCTCAATCCTCAATCCTCAGTCCTCAGAACTCAAACGTCAATACTCAACCCTCAGTCCTCGTCCTCAATCCACAACCCTCTATCCTCGATCTACAATCTTCTATCATCAATATTCAATATTCAATCCTCAATCCTCAATCCTCAATACTCAATCCTCAATCCTCAATGTTCAATCCTGAATACACAATCCTCAATCTTTAATCCTCAATCCTGAATCCTCAATCCTCAGCCCTCAATCCTCAATCCTCAGTCGTCAAACCTCAATCCTGAATCCTCAATCCTGAATCCTCACTCTTCAGATCGCAGTCCTCAACGATCAGTTGTCAATCCTCAATCCTCAATAGAATATCCTCAATTCACAGGTCTCAATGCTCAATACTCAACCTGCAATCTTCAAATCTCTATTCACAAACATCAATTCTCATCACTCAACCCTCAACACTCAGTCCCCAATCCTCAATCTTCAATCCTCAATCCTCAGTCCGCAATCCTCAATCCTCAATCTTCAATCCTCAATACTCAATCTTCAATGCTCAGTCTTCAATCCTCAATCCTCAATCCTCAATCCTCAATCATCAATCTTCAATCCTCAATACTCAATCTTCAATCCTCTATCCTCAATCCTCAATCCTCAATCCCCAATCCTCAATACTCAACCGTCAACCTTCAATTCTCAATACTCAATCTTCAATCCTCAATCCTCAATCCTCAATCCTCAATCCTCATTCTTCAATCCTCAATACCCAATCCTCAATCTTCAATCCTCAATCCTCAATCCTCAAGCGTGAATCCTCAATTCTCAATCCTCAACCCTCAATCCTCAGTCCTCAAACCTCAATCCGGAATCCTCAATCCTGAATCCTCAGTCTTCAGCCGTCGGTCCTCAACAATCAATTGTCAATTCTCAATCCTCAATAGAATATCCTCAAATCACAGTTTTCAATACCCAATCCCCATTCTTCAATCTTCAAATCTCAATCCACAAACATCAATTCCCATCACTCATCCCTCAACACTCAGTCCTCAATGTTCAATCCTCAATCCTCAATCCTCAATCCTCAATCCTCAATCCACAGTCCTCATTCCTCAATCCTCATTCTTCAATAATCAATACCCAATCCTCAATCTTCAATCCTCAATCCTCAATCCTCAATTCTCAATCCTCAATCCTCTATCTTCAATCCTCAATACTCAATCTTCAATCCTCAATCTCCAATCCTCAATACTCAATCTTCAATCCTCAATCTCCAATCCTCAATCCTCAATCCTCAATCCTCAATCATCAATCTTCAATCCTCAATACTCAATCTTCAATCCTCTATCCTTAATCCTCAATCCTCAATCCCCAATCCTCAATACTCAACTGTCAACCTTCAATTCTCAATACTCAATCTTCAATCCTCAATCCTCAATCCTCAATCCTCAATCCTCATTCTTCAATCCTCAATACCCAATCCTCAATCTTCAATCCTCAATCCTCAATCTTCAATCCTCAATACTCAATCTTCAATCCTCAATCTTCAATCCTCAATCCTCAATCCCCAATCATCAATCTTCAATCCTCAATACTCAATCTTCAGTCCTCAATCCTCAATCCTCAATCCTCAATCCTCAATCCTCAATCCTCAATCCTCATTCTTCAATCCTCAATACCCAATCCTCAATCTTCAATCCTCAATCCTCAATCCTCAATTCTCAATCCTCAACCCTCAGTCCTCAGTCCTCTAACGTCAATCCTCAACCCTCAGCCCTCATCCCCAATACTCAATTCTCAATCTTCAATCCTCAATCTTCAATCCTCAATACTCAATCTTCAATCCTCAATCCTCAGTCCTCAAACCTCAATTCTGAATCCTCAATCCTGAATCCTCAGTCTTCAGCCCTCACTCCTCAACAATCAGTTGTCAATCCTCAATCCTCAATAGAATATCATCAATTCACAGTTTTCATTACTCAATACTCAATCTGCAATCTTCAAATCTCTATCCACAAACATCAATTCTCATCACTCAACCCTCAACACTCAGTCCCCAATCCTCAATATTCAATCCTCAATTCTCAATCCTCAATCCACAATCCTCAACCTTCAATCCTCAATACTCAGTCTTCAATGCTCAATCCTCAATCCTGAATCCACAATTCTCAATCCTCAATCGTCATTCTTCAATACTCAATACGCAATCTTCAATCCTCAATCCTCAGTCCTCAAACCTCAATTCTGAATCCTCAATCCTGTATCCTCAATCTTCAGCCCTCTGTTCTCAACAGTCCGCAGTCAATCCTCAATCCTCAATAGAATATCCTCAATTCGCAGTTTTCAATACTCAATACTCAATCTGCAATCTTCAAATCTCTATCCACAAACATCAATTCTCATCACTCAACCCTCAACACTCAGTCCTCAATGTTCAATCCTCAATACTCAATTCTCAATCTTCAATCCTCAATACTGAATCTTCAGTCCTTAATCCTCAATCCTCAAGCCTCAATCCTCAATCCTCTATCCTCAGACCTCAAACATCAATACTCAAACCTCAGTCCTCGTCCTCAATCCACAACCCTCAATCCTCAATCCTCAATCTTCAATCCTCATTCCTCAATCCCCAGTCCTCAATCCTCAGTCCTCAAACCTCATTGCTGAATCCTCAATCCTGAATCCTCAACCTTCAGCCCTCAGTCCTCTACAATCAGTTGTCAATCCTCAATCCTCAATAGAATGTCATCAATTCACAGCTTTCATTACTCAATACTCAATCTGCAATCTTCAAATCTCTATCCACAAACATCAATTCTCATCACTCAACCCTCAACACACAGTCCACAATCCTCAATATTCAATCCTCAATCCTCAACCCACAATCCACAATCCTCAACCTTCAATCCTCAATACTCAATCTCCAATGCTCAATCCTCAATCCTCAATCCTCAATCCTCAATTCTCAATCCTCAATCGTCAATCTTCAATCCCCAATGCTCAATCTTCAATTGTCAATGCTCAATACTCAATTCTCAATCCTCATGCTTCATTCCTCAATACCCAATCCTCAATCTTCAAACCTCTATCCACAAACATCAATTCTCATCACTCAACCCTCAACACTCAGTCCTCAATCTTCAATCCTCAATCATCAATCCTCAATCTTCAATCCTCAATCCTCAATCCGCAATCCCCAATCCTCAATCTTCAATCCTCAATACTCAATCTTCAATCCTCAATCTCCAATCCTCAATCCTCAATCCTCAATCCTCAATCATCAATCTTCAATCCTCAATACTCAATCTTCAATCCTCTATCCTCAATCCTCAATCCTCAATCCCCAATCCTCAATACTCAACTGTCAACCTTCAATTCTCAATACTCAATATTCAATCCTCAATCCTCAATCCTCAATCCTCAATCCTCATTCTTCAATCCTCAATACCCAATCCTCAATCTTCAATCCTCAATCCTCAATCTTCAATCCTCAATACTCAATCTTCAATCCTCAATCTTCAATCCTCAGTCCTCAATCCCCAATCATCAATCTTCAATCCTCAATACTCAATCTTCAGTCCTCAATCCTCAATCCTCAATCCTCAATCCTCAATCCTCAACCCTCAACACTCAGTCCTCAATGCTCAATACTCAATCCTCAATCCTCAATCTTCAATCCTCAATACTGAATCTTCAATCCTGAATCCTCAATCCTCAATACTCAATCCTCAATCCTCAATCTTCAACACTCAGTCCCCAATCTTCAATCTTCAATCCTCAATACTCAATCCTCAATCCTCAATCCTCAATCCTCAATCCTCAATCCTGAATACTCAATCTTCAATCCTCAATCCTCAATCCTCAATCCCCAATCCTCAATCTTCAATCCTCAATACTCAATCTTCAATCCTCGATCCTCAATCCTCAGCCCTCAATCCTCAATCCTCAATCCTCAATCCTCAATCCTGAATACTCAATCTTCAAGCCTCAATCCTCAATCCTCAAACCTCAATTCCCAATCCTCAATCCTCAATCCTCAGTCCTCGAACCTCAATTCTGAATCCGCATTCCTGAATCCTCAATCTTCAGCCCTCAGTCATCAACAATCAGTTGTCAATCCTCAATCCTCAATAGAATATCCTTAATTCACAGATTTCAATACTCAATACTCAATCTGCAATCTTCAAGCTTCTATCCACAATCATCAATTCTCATCACTCAACCCTCAACACTCAGTCCTCAATGCTCAATCCTCAATCCTCAATCCTCAATCCTCAATTCTCAATCCTCAATCGTCAATCTTCAATCCTCAATGCTCATTCTTCAATCCTCAATACTCAATCTTCAATCCTCAATCCTCAATCCTCAATCCTCAATCCTCATTCTTCAATCCTCAATACCCAATCCTCAATCCTCAATCCTCAATTCTCAATCCTCAATCCTCAGTCCTCAGAACTCAAACGTCAATACTCGTCCCTGAGTCCTCGTCCTCAATCCACAACCCTCAATCCTCAATCCTCAAACTTCAATCCTCAATCCTCAATCCTCTATTCTCAATCCTCAATCCTCAGTCCTCAAACCTCAATTCTTAATCCTCAATCCTGAATCCTCAATCATCAGCCATCACTCCTCAACAAGCAGTTGTCAATCCTCAATCCTCAATAGAATATCATCAATTCACAGTTTTCATTACTCAATACTCAATCTGCAATCTTCAAATCTCTATCCACAAACATCAATTCTCATCACTCAACCCTCAACACTCAGTCCCCAATCCTCAATATTCAATCCTCAATTCTCAATCCTCAATCCACAATCCTGATTCTTCAATCCTCAATACCCAATCCTCAATCTTCAATCCTCAATCCTCAATCCTCAATTCTCAATCCTCAATCCTCAATCCTCAGTCCTCGAACCTCAATTCTGAATCCGCATTCCTGAATCCTCAATCTTCAGCCCTCAGTCATCAACAATCAGTTGTCAATCCTCAATCCCCAATAGAATATCCTCAGTTCGCAGTTTTCAATACTCAATACTCAATCTGCAATCTTCAAACCACTATCCACAATCACCAATTCTCATCACTCAAACCTCAACACTCAGTCCTCAATGCTCAATCCTCAATCCTCAATTCTCAATCTTCAATCCTCAATACTGAATCTTCAATCCACAATCCTCAATCCTCAGTACTCAATCCTCAATCCTCAATCTTCAATCCTCAGTCCCCAATCCTCAATCTTCAATCCTCAATACTCAATCCTCAATCCTCAATCCTCAATCCTCAACCCTCAATCCTGAATTCTCAATCTTCAATCCTCAATCCTCAATCCTCAATCTTCAATCCTCAATCCACAATCATCAATCCTCAATCTTCAATACTCAATCCTCAATCCTCTGTCCTCAATCCTCAATGCTCAAACATCAATCCTCAATTCTCAATACTCAATAGAATATCCTGAATTCTCAGGATTCTATACTCAAACCTCAATCCTCAACCCTGAGCCCTCATTCACAATCCTCAATCCTCAATCCTCAATCCTCAATTCTCAATCCTCAATCCTCAGCCCTCAGTCCTCAAACCTCAATCCTCAATCCTCAGACCTCATCCTCAATCTTCAATCCTCAATCCTCAGTCCTCAATCCCCAATCCTCAATCTTCAATCCTCAATACTCAATCTTCAATCCTCAATCCTCAATCCTCAATCCTCAATCCTCATTCTTCAATCCTCAATACCCAATCCTCAATCTTCAATCGTCAATCCTCAATCCTCAATTCTCAATCCTCAACCCTCAGTCCTCAGTCCTCAAACCTCAATCGTCAACCCTCAGCCCTCATCCTCAATCTTCAATCCTCAATCCTCAATCCTCAATCCTCAATCCTCAAACTTCAATCCTCAATGCTCAATCTTTAATCCTCAATCCTCAATTCTCAATCCTCAACCCTCAATCCTCAATCCTCAATCCTCAATCCTCAATCCTGAATACCCAATCTTCAATCCTCAATCCTCAATCCTCAAACCTCAATTCTCAATCCTCAACCCTCAATCCCCAGTCCTCGAACCTCAATTCTGAATCCGCATTCCTGAATCCTCAATCTTCATCCCTCAGTCATCAACAATCAGTTGTCAATCCTCAATCCTCAATAGAATATCCTCAATTCACAGTTTTCAATACTCAATACTCAATCTGCAATCTTCAAACTTCTATCCACAATCATCAATTCTCATCACTCAACCCTCAACACTCAGTCCTCAATGCTCAATACTCAATCCTCAATCCTCAATCTTCAATCCTCAATACTGAATCTTCAATCCTGAATCCTCAATCCTCAATACTCAATCCTCAATCCTCAATCTTCAACACTCAGTCCCCAATCCTCAATCTTCAATCCTCAATACTCAATCCTCAATCCTCAATCCTCAATCCTCAATCCTCAATCCTGAATACTCAATCTTCAATCCTCAATCCTCAATCCTCAATCCTCAATCCTCAATCCTCAATCATCAATCCTCAATCCTCAATCCTCAGACCTCAAACATCAATACTCAGCCGTCAGTCCTCGTCCTCAATCCACAACACTCAATCCTCAATCCTCAATCTTCAATCCTCAATCCTCAATCCTCAATCATTAATCCTCGTTCTTCAATCCTCAATCCTCAATCCTCAATCCTCAACCCTCAATCCTCAATCCTCAATCCTCAATCTTCAATCCTCAATCCTCAAACCTCAATCCTCATTGTTCAATCCTCAATACCCAATCCTCAATCTTCAATCCTCAATCCTCAATCCTCAATTCTCAATCCTCAATCCTCAATCCTCTGACCTCAAACATCAATACTCAGCCCTCAGTCCTCGTCCTCAATCCACAACACTCAATCCTCAATCCTCAATCTTCAATCCTCAATCCTCAATCCTCAATCCTCAATCCTCATTCTTCAATCCTCAATACCCAATCCTCAATCTTCAATCCTCAATCCTCAATCCTCAATTCTCAATCCCCAATCCTCAATCCTCAGTCCTCGAACCTCAATTCTGAATCCGCATTCCTGAATCCTCAATCTTCAGCCCTCAGTCATCAACAATCAGTTGTCAATCCTCAATCCTCAACAGAATATCCTCAATTCGCAGTTTTCAATACTCAATACACAATCTGCAATCTTCAAACCTCTATCCACAATCATCAATTCTCATCACTCAACCCTCAACACTCAGTCCTCAATGCTCAATCCTCAATCCTCAATTCTCAATCTTCAATCCTCAATACTGAATCTTCAATCCTCAATCCTCAATCCTCAATACTCAATCCTCAATCCTCAACCTTCAATCCTCAGTCCCCAATTCTCAATCTTCAATACTCAATACTCAATCCTCAATCCTCAATCCTCAATCCTCAATCCTCAATCCTCAATCCTGAATACTCAATCTTCAATCCTAAATCCTCAATCCTCAATCCTCAATACTCAACCATCAATCCTCAATTCTCGATACTCAATAGAATATCCTGAATTCTCAGGGATCTATACTCAAACCTCAACCCTCAACCCTGAGCCCTCATTCACAATCCTCAATCCTCAATCCTCAATCATCAATCCTCAATCTTCAATACTCAATCCTCAATCCTCAATCCTCAATCCTCAATACTCAACCATCAATCCTCAATTCTCAATACTCAATAGAATATCCTGAATTCTCAGGGATCTATACTCTAACCTCAATCCTCAACCCTGAGCCCTCATTCACATTCCTCAATCCTCAATCCTCAATCCTCAATTCTCAATCCTCAATCCTCAGCCCTCAGTCCTCAAACCTCAATCCTCAACCCTCAGCCCACATCCTCAATCTTCAATCCTCAATAGAATATCCTCAATTCACAGTTTTCAATACTCAATACTCAATCTGCAATCTTCAAACTTCTATCCACAATCATCAATTCTCATCACTCAACCCTCAACACTCAGTCCTCAATGCTCAATACTCAATCCTCAATCCTCAATCTTCAAACCTCAATACTGAATCTTCAATCCTGAATCCTCAATCCTCAATACTCAATCCTCAATCCTCAATCTTCAACACTCAGTCCCCAATCCTCAATCTTCAATCCTCAATACTCAATCCTCAATCCTCAATCCTCAATCCTCAATCCTCAATCCTGAATACTCAATCTTCAATCCTCAATCCTCAATCCTCAATCCTCAATCCTCAATCCTCAATCATCAATCCTCAATCCTCAATCCTCAGACCTCAAACATCAATACTCAGCCCTCAGTCCTCGTCCTCAATCCACAACACTCAATCCTCAATCCTCAATCTTCAATCCTCAATCCTCAATCCTCAATCATTAATCCTCATTCTTCAATCCTCAATCCTCAATCCTCAATCCTCAAACCTCAATCCTCAATCCTCAATCCTCAATCTTCAATCCTCAATCCTCAAACCTCAATCCTCATTGTTCAATCCTCAATACCCAATCCTCAATCTTCAATCCTCAATCCTCAATCCTCAATTCTCAATCCTCAATCCTCAATCCTCAGACCTCAAACATCAATACTCAGCCCTCAGTCCTCGTCCTCAATCCACAACACTCAATCCTCAATCCTCAATCTTCAATCCTCAATCCTCAATCCTCAATCCTCAATCCTCATTCTTCAATCCTCAATACCCAATCCTCAATCTTCAATCCTCAATCCTCAATCCTCAATTCTCAATCCCCAATCCTCAATCCTCAGTCCTCGAACCTCAATTCTGAATCCGCATTCCTGAATCCTCAATCTTCAGCCCTCAGTCATCAACAATCAGTTGTCAATCCTCAATCCTCAATAGAATATCCTCAATTCGCAGTTTTCAATACTCAATACACAATCTGCAATCTTCAAACCACTATCCACAATCATCAATTCTCATCACTCAAACCTCAACACTCAGTCCTCAATGCTCAATCCTCAATCCTCAATTCTCAATCTTCAATCCTCAATACTGAATCTTCAATCCACAATCCTCAATCCTCAATACTCAATCCTCAATCCTCAATCTTCAATCCTCAGTCCCCAATCCTCAATCTTCAATCCTCAATACTTAATCCTCAATCCTCAATCCTCAATCCTCAACCTCAATCCTGAATACTCAACCTTCAATCCTCAATCCTCAATCCACAATCCTCAATCCTCAATCATCAATCCTCAATCTTCAATACTCAATCCTCTATCCTCAATCCTCAATCCTCAATACTCAAACATCAATCCTCAATTCTCAATACTCAATAGAATATCCTGAATTCTCAGGATTCTATACTCAAACCTCAATCCTCAACCCTGAGCCCTCATTCAAAATCCTCAATCCTCAATCCTCAATCCTCAATTCTCAATCCTCAATCCTCAGCCCTCAGTCCTCAAACCTCAATCCTCAACCCTCAGACCTCATCCTCAATCTTCAATCCTCAATCCTCAATCCTCAATCCCCAATCCTCAATCTTCAATCCTCAATACTCAATCTTCAATCCTCAATCCTCAATCCTCAACCCTCAATCCTCAATCCTCAATCCTCAATCCTCAATAGAATATCCTTAATTCACAGATTTCAATACTCAATACTCAATCTGCAATCTTCAAGCTTCTATCCACAATCATCAATTCTCATCACTCAACCCTCAACACTCAGTCCTCAATGCTCAATCCTCAATCCTCAAGCCTCAATCTTCAATCCTCAATACTGAATCTTCAATCCTCAAGCCTCAATCCTCAATCCTCAATACTCAATCCTCAATACTCAATCTTCAACACTCAGACCCCAATCCTCAATCTTCAATCCTCAATACTCAATCCTCAATCCTCAATCCTCAATCCTCAATCCCCAATCCTCAATCTTCAATCCTCAATACTCAATCTTCAATCCTCAGTCCTCAATCCTCAACCCTCAATCCTCAATCCTCAATCCTCAATCCTCAATCCTGAATACTCAATCTTCAATCCTCAATCCCCAATCCTCAAACCTCAATTCTCAATCCTCAATCCTCAATCCTCAGTCCTCGAACCTCAATTCTGAATCCGCATTCCTGAATCCTCAATCTTCAGCCCTCAGTCATCAACAATCAGTTGTCAATCCTCAATCCTCAATAGAATATCCTTAATTCACAGATTTCAATACTCAATACTCAATCTGCAATCTTCAAACTTCTATCCACAATCACCAATTCTCATCACTCAACCCTCAACACTCAGTCCTCAATGCTCAATCCTCAATCCTCAATCCTCAATCTTCAATCCTCAATACTGAATCTTCAATCCTCAATCCTCAATCCTCAATACTCAATCCTCAATACTCAATCTTCAACACTCAATCCTCAATCCTCAATCTTCAATCCTCAATCCTCAATCCTCAATCCTCAATCCTCATTCTTCAATCCTCAATACCCAATCCTCAATCTTCAATCCTCAATCCTCAATCCTCAATTCTCAATCCCCAATCCTCAATCCTCAGTCCTCGAACCTCAATTCTGAATCCGCATTCCTGAATCCTCAATCTTCAGCCCTCAGTCATCAACAATCAGTTGTCAATCCTCAATCCTCAATAGAATATCCTCAATTCGCAGTTTTCAATACTCAATACTCAATCTGCAATCTTCAAACCACTATCCACAATCATCAATTCTCATCACTCAAACCTCAACACTCAGTCCTCAATGCTCAATCCTCAATCCTCAATTCTCAATTTTCAATCCTCAATACTGAATCTTCAATCCACAATCCTCAATCCTCAATACTCAATCCTCAATCCTCAATATTCAATCCTGAGTCCCCAATCCTCAATCTTCAATCCTCAATACTTAATCCTCAATCCTCAATCCTCAATCCTCAACCCTCAATCCTGAATACTCAATCTTCAATCCTCAATCCTCAATCCTCAATCCTCAATCCTCAATCCTCAATCATCAATCCTCAATCTTCAATACTCAATCCTCTATCCTCAATCCTCAATCCTCAATACTCAAACATCAATCCTCAATTCTCAATACTCAATAGAATATCCTGAATTCTCAGGATTCTATACTCAAACCTCAATCCTCAACCCTGAGCCCTCATTCACAATCCTCAATCCTCAATCCTCAATCCTCAATTCTCAATCCTCAATCCTCAGCCCTCAGTCCTCAAACCTCAAACCTCAACCCTCAGACCTCATCCTCAATCTTCAATCCTCAATCCTCAATCCTCAATCCTCAATCCCCAATCCTCAATCTTCAATCCTCAATACTCAATCTTCAATCCTCAATCCTCAATCCTCAACCCTCAATCCTCAATCCTCAATCCTCAATCCTCAATCCTGAATACTCAATCTTCAATCCTCAATCCTCAATCCTCAAACCTGAATTCTCAATCCTCAATCCTCAATCCTCAGTCCTCGAACCTCAATTCTGAATCCGCATTCCTGAATCCTCAATCTTCAGCCCTCAGTCATCAACAATCAGTTGTCAATCCTCAATCCTCAATAGAATATCCTTAATTCACAGATTTCAATACTCAATACTCAATCTGCAATCTTCAAACTTCTATCCACAATCACCAATTCTCATCACTCAACCCTCAACACTCAGTCCTCAATGCTCAATCCTCAATCCACAATCCTCAATCTTCAATCCTCAATACTGAATCTTCAATCCTCAATCCTCAATCCTCAATACTCAATCCTCAATACTCAATCTTCAACACTCAATCCTCAATCCTCAATCTTCAATCCTCAATCCTCAATCCTCAATCCTCAATCCTCATTCTTCAATCCTCAATACCCAATCCTCAATCTTCAATCCTCAATCCTCAATCCTCAATTCTCAATCCCCAATCCTCAATCCTCAGTCCTCGAACCTCAATTCTGAATCCGCATTCCTGAATCCTCAATCTTCAGCCCTCAGTCATCAACAATCAGTTGTCAATCCTCAATCCTCAATAGAATATCCTCAATTCGCAGTTTTCAATACTCAATACTCAATCTGCAATCTTCAAACCACTATCCACAATCATCAATTCTCATCACTCAAACCTCAACACTCAGTCCTCAATGCTCAATCCTCAATCCTCAATTCTCAATCTTCAATCCTCAATACTGAATCTTCAATCCACAATCCTCAATCCTCAATACTCAATCCTCAATCCTCAATATTCAATCCTGAGTCCCCAATCCTCAATCTTCAATCCTCAATACTTAATCCTCAATCCTCAATCCTCAATCCTCAACCCTCAATCCTGAATACTCAATCTTCAATCCTCAATCCTCAATCCTCAATCCTCAATCCTCAATCCTCAATCATCAATCCTCAATCTTCAATACTCAATCCTCTATCCTCAATCCTCAATCCTCAATACTCAAACATCAATCCTCAATTCTCAATACTCAATAGAATATCCTGAATTCTCAGGATTCTATACTCAAACCTCAATCCTCAACCCTGAGCCCTCATTCACAATCCTCAATCCTCAATCCTCAATCCTCAATTCTCAATCCTCAATCCTCAGCCCTCAGTCCTCAAACCTCAAACCTCAACCCTCAGACCTCATCCTCAATCTTCAATCCTCAATCCTCAATCCTCAATCCTCAATCCCCAATCCTCAATCTTCAATCCTCAATACTCAATCTTCAATCCTCAATCCTCAATCCTCAACCCTCAATCCTCAATCCTCAATCCTCAATCCTCAATCCTGAATACTCAATCTTCAATCCTCAATCCTCAATCCTCAAACCTGAATTCTCAATCCTCAATCCTCAATCCTCAGTCCTCGAACCTCAATTCTGAATCCGCATTCCTGAATCCTCAATCTTCAGCCCTCAGTCATCAACAATCAGTTGTCAATCCTCAATCCTCAATAGAATATCCTTAATTCACAGATTTCAATACTCAATACTCAATCTGCAATCTTCAAACTTCTATCCACAATCACCAATTCTCATCACTCAACCCTCAACACTCAGTCCTCAATGCTCAATCCTCAATCCACAATCCTCAATCTTCAATCCTCAATACTGAATCTTCAATCCTCAATCCTCAATCCTCAATACTCAATCCTCAATACTCAATCTTCAACACTCAGTCCCCAATCCTCAATCATCAATCCTCAATACTCAATCCTCAATTCTCAATCCTCAATCCCCAATCCTCAATCCACAATACTCAACCATCAATCCTCAATTCTCAATACTCAATAGAATATCCTTAATTCTCAGGATTCTATACTCAAACCTCAATCCTCATCCCTGAGCCCTCATTCACAATCCTCAATCCTCAATACTCAACCCTCAACCGTCAGCCCTCGTCCTGAGTCCACAAACCTCAATCCTCAATACTCAATCTTCAATCCTCAATACTCAATATTCAATCATCAATCCTCAATCCTCAATCCTCAATCCTCAATCCTCAATCCTCAATCCTCAATACTCAATCCTCAGTCTTCAATCCTCAATCCTCAATCCTCAGTCCCCAGACCACAAACCTCAATCCAGAATCCTCAATCCTGAATCCTCAATCTTCAGCGCTGAGTCCTCAACAATCAGTTGTCAATCCTCAATCTCCAGTAGAATATCCTCAATTCACAGTTTTCAATACTCAATACTCAATCTGCAGTCTTCCGATCTCTATCCACAAACATCAATTCTCATCACTCAACCCTCAACACTCAGTCCCCAATCCTCAATCTTCAATCCTCAACCCTCAATCCTCAATCCTCAATCTTAATCTTCAATCCTCAATACTCAATCTTCAATCCGCAATCCTCAATCCTTAATCCTCAGTCCTCAACCTTCAATCCTCAATACTCAATCTTCAATCCTCAATCCTCAATCCTCAATCCTCAATCCTCAATCCTCAATCCTAAATCGTCAATCTTCAATCCTCAATACTCAATCTGCAACCCTCAATCCTCAATCCTCAATCCTCAATCCTCATTCTTCAATCCTCAATAACCAATCCTCAATCTTCAATCCTCAATCCTCAATCCTCAATCCTCAATCCTCAATCCTCAATCCTCAATCTTCAATCCTCAGTCCCAAATCCTCAATCTTCAACTCTCAATCCCCAATCCTCAATCCTCAATCCTCAATCTTAATCTTCTATCCTCAATACTCAATCTTCAATCCTCAATACTCAATCTTCAATCCTCAATCCTCAATCCTCAATCCTCAATCCACAATCCTCAATACACAATCGTCAATCTTCAATCCTCAATACTCAATCTTCAATCCTCAATCCTCAACCCTCAATCCTCAACCGTCAGTCCTCGTCCTGAGTCCACAACCCTCAATCCTCAATACTCAATCTTCAATCCTCAATACTCAATATTCAATCCTCAATCCTCAATCCTCAATGCTCAATCCTCAATCCTCAATCCTCAATCCTCAATCCTCAATCCTCATTCTTCAATCGTCAATACCCAATCCTCAATCTTCAATCCTCAATCCTCAATCCTCAATCCTCAATCCTCAATCCTCAATCCTCAGTCCTCAAACCTCAATCCGGAATCCTCGATCCTGAATCCTCAATCTTCAGCCCTCAGGCCTCTACAATCAGTTGTCAATCCTCAATCCTCAATAGAATATCATCAATTCACAGTTTTCATTACTCAATACTCAACCTGCAATCTTCAAATCTCTATCCACAAACATCAGTTCTCATCACACAACCCTCAACACTCAGTCCCCAATCCTCAATGTTCAATCCTCAATCCTCAATCCTCAATCCACAGTCCTCAACCTTCATTCCTCAATATTCAATCTTCTATGCTCATTCCTCAATCCTCAATCCTCAATTCTCAATCCTCAATCGTCAACCTTCAATACCCAATCCTCAGTCTTCAATCCTCAATCCTCATTCCTCAGTCCCCAGACCACAAACCTCAATCCTGAATCCTCAATCCTGAATCCTCAATCTTCAGCGCTGAGTCCTCAACAATCAGTTGTCAATCCTCAATCCCCAGTAGAATAACCTCAATTCACAGTTTTCAATACTCAATACTCAATCTGCAGTCTTCAGATCTCTATCCACAAACATCAATTCTCATCACTCAACCCTCAATACTCAGTCCCCAATCCTCAATCTTCAATCCTCAATCCTCAATCCTCAATCCTCAATCGTAATCTTCAATCCTCAATACTCAATCTTCAATCCTCAATCCTCAATCCTTAATCCTCAGTCCTCAACCTTCAATCCTCAATACTCAATCTTCAATCCTCAATCCTCAATCCTCAATCCTCAATCCTCAATCCTAAATCGTCAATCTTCAATCCTCAATACTCAATCTTCAATCCTCAATCCTCAATCCTCAATCCTCAATCCTCATTCTTCAATCCTCAATACCCAATCCTCAATCTACAATCCTCAATCCTCAATCCTCAATCCTCAATCCTCAATCCTCAATCCTCAATCTTCAATCTTCAATCCTCAGTCCCAAATCCTCAATCTTCAATACACAATCCTCAATCCGCAATCTTCAATCCTCAATACTCAACCTTCAATCATCAATCCTCAAACCTCAATTCTCAATACTCATTCTTCAATCCCCAATACCCAATCCTCAATCTTCAATCCTCAATCCTTAATCCTCAATTCTCAATCCTCAATCCTCAATCCTCAGACATCAAACGTCAATACTCAACCATCAATCCTCGTCCTCAATCCACAACCCTCAATCCTCGATCCTGAAACTACAATCATCAATATTCAGTCTTCAAACCTCAATCCTCAATCCTCAATACTCAATCCTCAATCCACAATGTTCAATCCTCAATACCCAATCCTCAATCTTCAATCCTCAATCCTCAATCCTCAATCCTCAATCCTCAATCCTCAATCCACAATCCTCAGTCCTCAAACCTCAATCCAGAATCCTCAATCCTGAATCCTCAATCTTTAGCCCTCAGTCCTCAACAATCAGTTGTCAATCCTCAATCCTCAATAGAATATCCTCAATTCACAGGTTTCAATAGTCAATACTCAACCTGCAATCTTCAAATCTCTATCCACAAACATCAATTCTCATCACTCAACCCTCAACACTCAGTCCCCAATCCTCAGTCTTCAATCCCCAATCCTCAACCCTCAATCCTCAATTATCAATCTTCATTCCTCAATACTCTATCTTCAATCCGCAATCCTCAATCCTCGGTCCTCAATCCTCAATCCTCAAACTCCAATCCTGAATACTCAATCTTCAATCCTCGATCCTCAATCCTCAATCCTCAATCCTCAATCCTCATTCTTCAATCCTCAATACCCAATCCTCAATCTTCAATCGTTAATCCTCAATCCTCAATTCTCAGCCCTCAAACCTCAGTCCTCAGTCCTCAAACCTGAATCCTCAAACCTCAGCCCTCATCATCAATCCTCAATCCTCAATCCTCAATCCTTAATCTTCAATCCTCAATACTCAATATTCAATCCTCAATCCTCAGTCCTCAAATCTCTATTCTGAATCCTCAATCCTGCATCCTCAATCTTTAGCCCTCAGTCCTCAACAATCAGTTGTCAATCCTCAATCCTCAATAGAATATCCTCAATTCACAGGTTTCAATAGTCAATACTCAACCTGCAATCTTCAAATCTCTATCCACAAACATCAATTCTCATCACTCAACCCTCAACACTCAGTCCCCAAACCTCAGTCTTCAATCCCCAATCCTCAACCCTCAAGCCTCAATTATCAATCTTCGTTCCTCAATACTCTATCTTCAATCCGCAATCCTCAATCCTCGGTCCTCAATCCTAAATCCTCAATCTCCAATCCTGAATACTCAATCTTCAATCCTCGATCCTCAATCCTCAATCCTCAATCCTCAATCCTCATTCTTCAATCCTCAATACCTAATCCTCAATCTTCAATCGTTAATCCTCAATCCTCAATTCTCAGCCCTCAAACCTCAGTCCTCAGTCCTCAAACCTGAATCCTCAAACCTCAGCCCTCATCATCAATCCTCAATCTTCAATCCTCAATCCTTAATCTTCAATCCTCAGTACTCAATATTCAATCCTCAATCCTCAGTCCTCAAATCTCTATTCTGAATCCTCAATCCTGCATCCTCAATCCTCAGCACTCAGTCCTCAACAATCAGTTGTCAATCCTCAATCCCCAATAGAATATCCTCAATTCACAGTTTTCAATACTCAATACTCAATCTGCAGTCTTCAGATCTCTATCCACAAACATCAATTCTCATCACTCAACCCTCAATACTCAGTCCCCAATCCTCAATCCTCAATGTTCAATCCTCAATACCCAATCCTCAATCTTCAATCCTCAATCCTCAATCCTCAATCCTCAATCCTCAATCCTCAACACTCAATCATCAATCCTCAGTCCTCAAACATCAATCCAGAATCCTCAATCCTCAATCCTCAATCTTTAGCCCTCAATCCTCAATCCTCAATCCTAGATCGTCAATCTTCAATCCTCAATACTCAATCTTCAATCCTCAATACTCAACCTTCAATAATCAATCCTCAATTCTCAATCCTCAATACTCAATCCTCAATCGTCAATCCTCAATCCCCAATCCTCAATCTTCAGTCCACAAACCTCAATGCTCTATCCTCAACCCTCAAGCTTCAATCCTCGATCCTCAATCCTCAATCCTCAATCCTCAACCCTCATTCTTCAATCCTCAATACCCAATCTTCAATCTTCAATCCTTAATCCTCAATCCTCAATTCTCAGCCCTCAAACCTCAGTCCTCAGTCCTCAAACCTGAATCCTCAAACCTCAGCCCTCATCATCAATCCTCAATCCTCAATCCTCAATCCTTAATCTTCAATCCTCAATACTCAATATTCAATCCTCATTCTTCAATCCTCAATACCCAATCCTCAATCTACAATCCTCAATCCTCAATCCTCAATCCTCAATCCTCAATCCTCAATCCTAAATCGTCAATCTTCAATCCTCAATACTCAATCTTCAATCCTCAATCCTCAATCCTCAATCCTCAATCCTCATTCTTCAATCCTCAATACCCAATCCTCAATCTACAATCCTCAATCCTCAATCCTCAATCCTCAATCCTCAATACTCAATCTTCAATCTTCAATCCTCAGTCCCAAATCCTCAATCTTCAGTCCACAAACCTCAATGCTCTATCCTCAACCCTCAAGCTTCAATCCTCGATCCTCAATCCTCAATCCTCAATCCTCAACCCTCATTCTTCAATCCTCAATACCCAATCTTCAATCTTCAATCCTTAATCCTCAATCCTCAATTCTCAGCCCTCAAACCTCAGTCCTCAGTCCTCAAACCTGAATCCTCAAACCTCAGCCCTCATCATCAATCCTCAATCCTCAATCCTCAATCCTTAATCTTCAATCCTCAATACTCAATATTCAATCCTCAATCCTCAGTCCTCAAATCTCTATTCTGAATCCTCAATCCTGCATCCTCAGTCCTCAGCACCCAGTCCTCAACAATCAGTTGTCAATCCTCAATCCCCAATAGAATATCCTCAATTCACAGTTTTCAATACTCAATACTCAATCTGCATTCCGCAAATCTCTATCCAGAAACATCAATTCTCATCACTCAACCCTGAACGCTCAGTCCTCAAGGTTCAGTCCTCAATCCTCAATTCTCAATCTTCAATTCTCAATACTGAATCTTCAATCCTCAATGCCCAATCCTCAATCCGCAATCCTCAATCCTCAGTACTCACACTCAATTCTCAATTCTCAATCCTCAATCCTCAATCCTCAATCCTCAATCTTCAATCCTCAATAATCAATCTCCAATCCTAGATCCTCAATCCCCAATCCTCAATCCTTAATCCTCAATCCTTAATCCTCAATCTTCAATCCTCAGACTTCAAACATCAATACTCAACCCTCAGACCTCGTCCTCAATCCACAACCCTCAATCCTCAATCCTCAATATTCAATCATTAACATTCAATTTTCAATCCTCAATCCTCAATCCTCAACCCTCAATCCTCAATGTTCAATCCTCAATACCCAATCCTCAGTCTTCAATCCTCAATCCTCAATCCTCAATCCTCAATCCTCAGACCTCAAACCTCAATCCTGAATCCTCAATACTCAATCGTCAATCTTCAATCCTCAATACTCAATCTTCAATCCTCAATCCTCAATCCTCAACCCTCAACCGTCAGTCCTCGTCCTGAGTCCACATCCCTCAATCCTCAATACTCAATCTTCAATCCTCAATACTCAATATTCAATCCTCAATCCTCAATCCTCAATCCTCAATCCTCAATCCTCAATCCTCAATCCTCAATCCTCAATCCTCAATCCTCAATCCTCATTCTACAATCCTCAATACCCAATCCTCAATCTTCAATCCTCAATCTTCAATCCTCAATTCACAATCCTCAATCCTCAGTCCTCAGTCCTCAAACCTCAATCCTCAACCCTTAGCCCTCATCCTCAATCCTCAATCCTCAATCTTCAATCCTCAATACGCAATCTGCAATCCTCAATCCTCAAACCTCAGTCCTCAATCCTCATTCTTCAATCCTCAATACCCAATCCTCAATCTTCAATCCTCAATCCTCAATCCTCAATCCTCAATCCTCAATCCTCAATCCTCAATCTTCAATCCTCAGTCCCAAAGCCTCAATCTTCAATACACAATCCTCAATCCTCAATCTTCAATCCTCAATACTCAACCTTCAATAATCAATCCTCAATCCTCAATTCTCAATACTCATTCTTCAATCCCCGATACCCAATCCTCAATCTTCAATCCTCAATCCTTAATCCTCAATTCTCAATTCTCAATCCTCAATCCTCAATCCTCAGACATCAAACGTCAATACTCAACCATCAATCCTCGTCCTCAATCCACAACCCTCAATCCTCGATCCTGAAACTTCAATCATCAATATTCAGTCTTCAATCCTCAATCCTCAATCCTCAATCCTCAATCCTCAATCCTCAATGTTTAATCCTCAATACCCAATCCTCAATCTTCAATCCTCAATCCTCAATCCTCAATCCTCAATCCTCAATCCTCAATCCTCAATCCTCAGTCCTCAATCCTCAATCCAGAATCCTCAATCCTGAATCCTCAATCTTTAGCCCTTAGTCCTCAGCAATCAGTTGTCAATCCTCAATCCTCAATAGAATATCCTCAATTCACAGGTTTCAATAGTCAATACTCAACCTGCAATCTTCAAATCTCTATCCACAAACATCAATTCTCATCACTCAACCCTCAACACTCAGTCCCCAATCCTCAGTCTTCAATCCCCAATCATCAACCCTCAATCCTCAATTATCAATCTTCACTCCTCAATACTCTATCTTCAATCCGCAATCCTCAATCCTCGGTCCTCAATCCTCAATCCTCAAACTCCAATCCTGAATACTCAATCTTCAATCCTCGATACTCAATCCTCAATCCTCAATCCTCAATCCTCAATCCTCATTCTTCAATCCTCAATACCCAATCCTCAATCTTCAATCGTTAATCCTCAATCCTCAATTCTCAGCCCTCAAACCTCAGTCCTCAGTCCTCAAACCTGAATCCTCAAACCTCAGCCCTCATCATCAATCCTCAATCCTCAATCCTCAATCCTTAATCTTCAATCCTCAATACTCAATATTCAATCCTCAATCCTCAGTCCTCAAATCTCTATTCTGAATCCTCAATCCTGCATCCTCAATCTTTAGCCCTCGGTCCTCAACAATCAGTTGTCAATCCTCAATCCTCAATAGAATATCCTCAATTCACAGGTTTCAATAGTCAATACTCAACCTGCAATCTTCAAATCTCTATCCACAAACATCAATTCTCATCACTCAACCCTCAACACTCAGTCCCCAATCCTCAGTCTTCAATCCCCAATCCTCAACCCTCAATCCTCAATTATCAATCTTCACTCCTCAATACTCTATCTTCAATCCGCAATCCTCAATCCTCGGTCCTCAATCCTCAATCCTCAAACTCCAATCCTGAATACTCAATCTTCAATCCTCGATACTCAATCCTCAATCCTCAATCCTCAATCCTCAATCCTCATTCTTCAATCCTCAATACCCAATCCTCAATCTTCAATCGTTAATCCTCAATCCTCAATTCTCAGCCCTCAAACCTCAGTCCTCAGTCCTCAAACCTGAATCCTCAAACCTCAGCCCTCATCATCAATCCTCAATCCTCAATCCTCAATCCTTAATCTTCAATCCTCAATACTCAATATTCAATCCTCAATCCTCAGTCCTCAAATCTCTATTCTGAATCCTCAATCCTGCATCCTCAATCTTTAGCCCTCGGTCCTCAACAATCAGTTGTCAATCCTCAATCCTCAATAGAATATCCTCAATTCACAGGTTTCAATAGTCAATACTCAACCTGCAATCTTCAAATCTCTATCCACAAACATCAATTCTCATCACTCAACCCTCAACACTCAGTCCCCAATCCTCAGTCTCAATCCCCAATCCTCAACCCTCAATCCTCAATTATCAATCTTCGTTCCTCAATACTCTATCTTCAATCCGCAATCCTCAATCCTCGGTCCTCAATCCTCAATCCTCAATCTCCAATCCTGAATACTCAATCTTCAATCCTCGATCCTCAATCCTCAATCCTCAATCCTCAATCCTCATTCTTCAATCCTCAATACCCAATCCTCAATCTTCAATCGTTAATCCTCAATCCTCAATTCTCAGCCCTCAAACCTCAGTCCTCAGTCCTCAAACCTGAATCCTCAAACCTCAGCCCTCATCATCAATCCTCAATCTTCAATCCTCAGTACTCAATATTCAATCCTCAATCCTCAGTCCTCAAATCTCTATTCTGAATCCTCAATCCTGCATCCTCAATCCTCAGCACTCAGTCCTCAACAATCAGTTGTCAATACTCAATCCCCAATAGAATATCCTCAATTCACAGTTTTCAATACTCAATACTCAATCTGCAGTCTTCAGATCTCTATCCACGAACATCAATTCTCATCACTCAACCCTCAATACTCAGTCCCCAATCCTCAATCCTCAATGTTCAATCCTCAATACCCAATCCTCAATCTTCAATCCTCAATCCTCAATCCTCAATCCTCAATCCTCAATCCTCAATCCTCAATCATCAATCCTCAGTCCTCAAACATCAATCCAGAATCCTCAATCCTCATTCCTCAATCTTTAGCCCTCAATCCTCAATCCTCAATCCTAGATCGTCAATCTTCAATCCTCAATACTCAATCTTCAATCCTCAATACTCAACCTTCAATAATCAATCCTCAATTCTCAATCCTCAATACTCAATCCTCAATCGTCAATCCTCAATCCCCAATCCTCAATCTTCAGTCCACAAACCTCAATACTCTATCCTCAACCCTCAAGCTTCAATCCTCGATCCTCAATTCTCAATCTTCAATCCTCAACCCTCATTCTTCAATCCTCAATACCCAATCCTCAATCTTCAATCCTTAATCCTCAATCCTCAATTCTCAGCCCTCAAACCTCAGTCCTCAGTCCTCAAACCTGAATCCTCAAACCTCAGCCCTCATCATCAATCCTCAATCCTCAATCCTCAATCCTTAATCTTCAATCCTCAATACTCAATATTCAATCCTCAATCCTCAGTCCTCAAATCTCTATTCTGAATCCTCAATCCTGCATCCTCAGTCCTCAGCACCCAGTCCTCAACAATCAGTTGTCAATCCTCAATCCCCAATAGAATATCCTCAATTCACAGTTTTCAATACTCAATACTCAATCTGCATTCCTCAAATCTCTATCCAGAAACATCAATTCTCATCACTCAACCCTGAACGCTCAGTCCTCAAGGTTCAGTCCTCAATCCTCAATTCTCAATCTTCAATTCTCAATACTGAATCTTCAATCGTCAATGCTCAATCCTCAATCCGCAATCCTCAATCCTCAGTACTCACACTCAATTCTCAATTCTCAATCCTCAATCCTCAATCCTCAATCCTCAATCTTCAATACTCAATAATCAATCTCCAATCCTAGATCCTCAATCCCCAATCCTCAATCCTTAATCCTCAATCCTTAATCCTCAATCTTCAATCCTCAGACTTCAAACACCAATACTCAACCCTCAGACCTCGTCCTCAATCCACAACCCTCAATCCTCAATCCTCAATATTCAATCATTAACATTCAATCTTCAATCCTCAATCCTCAATCCTCAACCCTCAATCCTCAATGTTCAATCCTCAATACCCAATCCTCAGTCTTCAATCCTCAATCCTCAATCCTCAATCCTCAATCCTCAGACCTCAAACCTCAATCCTGAATCCTCTATCCTGAATCCTCAATCCTGAATCCTCAATCTTCAGCCCTGAGTCCTCAACAATCAGTTGTCAATCCTCAATCCTGAATAGAATATCCTCAATTCACAGCTTTCAATACTCAGTACTCAATCTGCAATCTTCAGATCTCTATCCACAAACATCAATTCTCATCACTCAACCCTCAATACTCAGTCCCTAATCCTCAATCTTCAATCCTCAATCCTCAATCCTCAATCCTAAATCCTCAATCTTAATCTTCTATCCTCAATACTCAATCTTCAATCCTCAATACTCAATCTTCAATCCTCAATCCTCAATCCTCAATCCTCAATCCACAATCCTCAATACTCAATCGTCAATCTTCAATCCTAAATACTCAATCTTCAATCCTCAATCCTCAATCCTCAACCCTCAACCGTCAGTCCTCGTCCTGAGTCCACAACCCTCAATCCTCAATACTCAATCTTCAATCCTCAATACTCAATATTCAATCCTCAATCCTCAATCCTCAATCCTCAATCCTCAATCCTCAATCCTCAATCCTCAATCCTCAATCCTCAATCCTCAATCCTCAATCCTCATTCTACAATCCTCAATACCCAATCCTCAATCTTCAATCCTCAATCTTCAATCCTCAATTCACAATCCTCAATCCTCAGTCCTCAGTCCTCAAACCTCAATCCTCAACCCTTAGCCCTCATCCTCAATCCTCAATCCTCAATCCTCAATCCTCAATCCTCAATACTCAATCCTCAATCCTCAATCTTCAATCCTCAGTCCCAAATCCTCAATCTTCAATACACAACCCTCAATCCTCAATTCTCAATACTCATTCTTCAATCCCCAATACCCAATCCTCAATCTTCAATCCTCAATCCTCAATCATCAATTCTCAATCGTCAATCCTCAATCCTCAGTCTTCAAACATCAATACTCAACCCTCAGTCGTCGTCCTCAATCCACAACCCTCAATCCTCAATCCTCAATCTTCAATCATTAATATTCAATCTTCAATCCACAATCTTCAATCCTCAATTCTCAACCCTCAATCCTCAATGTTCAATCCTCACTACCCAATCCTCAGTCTTCAATCCTCAATCCTCAATCCTCAGTCCCCAGACCACAAACATCAATCCTGAATCCTCAATCCTGAATCCTCAATCTTCAGCGCTGAGTCCTCAACAATCAGTTGTCAATCCTCAATCCCCAGTAGAATATCCTCAACTCACAGTTTTCAATACTCAATACTCAATCTGCAGTCTTCCGATCTCTATCCTCAAACATCAATTCTCATCACTCAACACTGAATACTCAGTCCCCAATCCTCAATCTTCAATCCTCAATCCTCAATCCTCAATCCTCAATCTTAATCTTCAATCCTCAATACTCAATCTTCAATCCGCAATCCTCAATCCTTAATCCTCAGTCCTCAAACTTCAATCCTCAATACTCAATCTTCAATCCTCAATCCTCAATCGACAATCCTCAATCCTCAAACCTCAATCCTAAATCGTCAATCTTCAATCCTCAATACTCAATCTGCAATCCTCAATCCTCAATCCTCGGTCCTCAATCCTCATTCTTCAATCCTCAATACCCAATCCTTAATCTTCAATCCTCAATCCTCAATCCTCAATCCTCAATCCTAAATCCTCAATCCTCAATCTTCAATCCTCAGTCCCAAAGCCTCAATCTTCAATACACAATCCTCAATCCTCAATCTTCAATCCTCAATACTCAACCTTCAATCATCAATCCTCAATCCTCAATTCTCAATACTCATTCTTCAATCCCCAATACCCAATCCTCAATCTTCAATCCTCAATCCTTATTCCTCAATTCTCAATTCTCAATCCTCAATCCTCAATCCTCAAACATCAAACGTCAATACTCAACCATCAATCCTCGTCCTCAATCCACAACCCTCAATCCTCGATCCTGAAACTTCAATCATCAATATTCAGTCTTCAATCCTCAATCCTCAATCCTCAATCCTCAATCCTCAATCCTCAGTGTTTAATCCTCAATACCCAATCCTCAATCTTCAATCCTCAATTCTCAATCCTCAGTCCTCAATCCTCAATCCTCAATCCTCAATCCTCAGTCCTCAAACCTCAATCCAGAATCCTCAATCCTGAATCCTCAATCTTTAGCCCTCAGTCCTCAACAATCAGTTGTCAATCCTCAATCCTCAATAGAATATCCTCAATTCACAGGTTTCAATAGTCAATACTCAACCTGCAATCTTCAAATCTCTATCCACAAACATCAATTCTCATCACTCAACCCTCAACACTCAGTCCCCAATCCTCAGTCTTCAATCCCCAATCCTCAACCCTCAATCCTCAATTATCAATCTTCACTCCTCAATACTCTATCTTCAATCCGCAATCCTCAATCCTCGGTCCTCAATCCTCAATCCTCAATCTCCAATCCTGAATACTCAATCTTCAATACTCGATCCTCAATCCTCAATCCTCAATCCTCAATCCTCATTCTTCTATCCTCAATACCCAATCCTCAATCTTCAATCGTTAATCCTCAATCCTCAATTCTCAGCCCTCAAACCTCAGTCCTCAGTCCTCAAACCTGAATCCTCAAACCTCAGCCCTCATCATCAATCCTCAATCCTCAATCCTCAATCTTCAGCGCTGAGTCCTCAACAATCAGTTGTCAATCCTCAATCCCCAGTAGAATATCCTCAACTCACAGTTTTCAATACTCAATACTCAATCTGCAGTCTTCCGATCTCTATCCACAAACATCAATTCTCATCACTCAACCCTGAATACTCAGTCCCCAATCCTCAATCTTCAATCCTCAATCCTCAATCCTCAATCCTCAATCTTAATCTTCAATCCTCAATACTCAATCTTCAATCCTCAATCTTAATCTTCAATCCTCAATACTCAATCTTCAATCCGCAATCCTCAATCCTTAATCCTCAGTCCTCAAACTTCAATCCTCAATACTCAATCTTCAATCCTCAATCCTCAATCGACAATCCTCAATCCTCAAACCTCAATCCTAAATCGTCAATCTTCAATCCTCAATACTCAATCTGCAATCCTCAATCCTCAATCCTCGGTCCTCAATCCTCATTCTTCAATCCTCAATACCCAATCCTTAATCTTCAATCCTCAATCCTCAATCCTCAATCCTCAATCCTAAATCCTCAATCCTCAATCTTCAATCCTCAGTCCCAAAGCCTCAATCTTCAATACACAATCCTCAATCCTCAATCTTCAATCCTCAATACTCAACCTTCAATCATCAATCCTCAATCCTCAATTCTCAATACTCATTCTTCAATCCCCAATACCCAATCCTCAATCTTCAATCCTCAATCCTTATTCCTCAATTCTCAATTCTCAATCCTCAATCCTCAATCCTCAAACATCAAACGTCAATACTCAACCATCAATCCTCGTCCTCAATCCACAACCCTCAATCCTCGATCCTGAAACTTCAATCATCAATATTCAGTCTTCAATCCTCAATCCTCAATCCTCAATCCTCAATCCTCAATCCTCAGTGTTTAATCCTCAATACCCAATCCTCAATCTTCAATCCTCAATTCTCAATCCTCAGTCCTCAATCCTCAATCCTCAATCCTCAATCCTCAGTCCTCAAACCTCAATCCAGAATCCTCAATCCTGAATCCTCAATCTTTAGCCCTCAGTCCTCAACAATCAGTTGTCAATCCTCAATCCTCAATAGAATATCCTCAATTCACAGGTTTCAATAGTCAATACTCAACCTGCAATCTTCAAATCTCTATCCACAAACATCAATTCTCATCACTCAACCCTCAACACTCAGTCCCCAATCCTCAGTCTTCAATCCCCAATCCTCAACCCTCAATCCTCAATTATCAATCTTCACTCCTCAATACTCTATCTTCAATCCGCAATCCTCAATCCTCGGTCCTCAATCCTCAATCCTCAATCTCCAATCCTGAATACTCAATCTTCAATACTCGATCCTCAATCCTCAATCCTCAATCCTCAATCCTCATTCTTCTATCCTCAATACCCAATCCTCAATCTTCAATCGTTAATCCTCAATCCTCAATTCTCAGCCCTCAAACCTCAGTCCTCAGTCCTCAAACCTGAATCCTCAAACCTCAGCCCTCATCATCAATCCTCAATCCTCAATCCTCAATCTTCAGCGCTGAGTCCTCAACAATCAGTTGTCAATCCTCAATCCCCAGTAGAATATCCTCAACTCACAGTTTTCAATACTCAATACTCAATCTGCAGTCTTCCGATCTCTATCCACAAACATCAATTCTCATCACTCAACCCTGAATACTCAGTCCCCAATCCTCAATCTTCAATCCTCAATCCTCAATCCTCAATCCTCAATCTTAATCTTCAATCCTCAATACTCAATCTTCAATCCGCAATCCTCAATCCTTAATCCTCAGTCCTCAACCTTCAATCCTCAATACTCAATCTTCAATCCTCAATCCTCAATCGTCAATCCTCAATCCTCAATCCTCAATCCTAAATCGTCAATCTTCAATCCTCAATACTCAATCTGCAATCCTCAATCCTCAATCCTCAGTCCTCAATCCTCATTCTTCAATCCTCAATACCCAATCCTCAATCTTCAATCCTCAATCCTCAATCCTCAATCCTCAATCCTCAATCCTCAATCCTCGTTCCTCAAACCTCAATCCTCAACCCTCAGTACTCACACTCAATTCTCAATTCTCAATCCCCAATCCTCAATCCTTAATCCTCAATCTTCAATCCTCAGACTTCAAACATCAATACTCAACCCTCAGACCTCGTCCTCAATCCACAACCCTCAATCCTCAATCCTCAATATTCAATCATTAACATTCAACCTTCAATCCTCAATCCTCAATCCTCAACCCTCAATGCTCAATGTTCAATCCTCAATACCCAATCCTCAGTCTTCAATCCTCAATCCTCAATCCTCAATCCTCAATCCTCAGACCTCAAACCTCAATCCTGAATCCTCAATCCTGAATCCTCAATCCTGATTCCTCAATCTTCAGCCCTGAGTCCTCAACAATCAGTTGTCAATCCTCAATCCTGAATAGAATATCTTCAATTCACAGCTTTCAATACTCAATACTCAATCTGCAATCTTCAGATCCCTATCCACAAACATCAATTCTTATCACTCAACCCTCAATACTCAGTCCCTAATCCTCAATCTTCAATCCTCAATCCCCAATCCTCAATCCTCAATCCTCAATCTTAATCTTCTATCCTCAATACTCAATCTTCAAACCTCAATACTCAATCTTCAATCCTCAATCCTCAATCCTCAATCCTCAATCCACAATCCTCAATACACAATCGTCAATCTTCAATCCTCAATACTCAATCTTCAATCCTCAATCCTCAATCCTCAATCCTCAACCGTCAGTCCTCGTCCTGAGTCCACAACCCTCAATCCTCAATCCTCAATCCTCAATCTTCAATCATTAATATTCAATCTTCAATCCACAATCTTCAATCCTCAATTCTCAACCCTCAATCCTCAATGTTCAATCCTCAATACCCAATCCTCAGTCTTCAATCCTCAATCCTCAATCTTCAGTCCCCAGACCACAAACATCAATCCTGAATCCTCAATCCTGAATCCTCAATCTTCAGCGCTGAGTCCTCAACAATCAGTTGTCAATCCTCAATCCCCAGTAGAATATCCTCAACTCACAGTTTTCAATACTCAATACTCAATCTGCAGTCTTCCGATCTCTATCCACAAACATCAATTCTCATCACTCAACCCTGAATACTCAGTACCCAATCCTCAATCTTCAATCCTCAATCCTCAATCCTCAATCCTCAATCTTAATCTTCAATCCTCAATACTCAATCTTCAATCCGCAATCCTCAATCCTTAATCCTCAGTCCTCAACCTTCAATCCTCAATACTCAATCTTCAATCCTCAATCCTCAATCGTCAATCCTCAATCCTCAATCCTCAATCCTAAATCGTCAATCTTCAATCCTCAATACTCAATCTGCAATCCTCAATCCTCAATCCTCAGTCCTCAATCCTCATTCTTCAATCCTCAATACCCAATCCTCAATCTTCAATCCTCAATCCTCAATCCTCAATCCTCAATCCTCAATCCTCAATCCTCGTTCCTCAAACCTCAATCCTCAACCCTCAGTACTCACACTCAATTCTCAATTCTCAATCCCCAATCCTCAATCCTTAATCCTCAATCATCAATCCTCAGACTTCAAACATCAATACTCAACCCTCAGACCTCGTCCTCAATCCACAACCCTCAATCCTCAAACCTCAATATTCAATCATTAACATACAATCTTCAATCCTCAATCCTCAATCCTCAACCCTTAATCCTCAATGTTCAATCCTCAATACCCAATCCTCAGTCTTCAGTCCGCAATCCTCAATCCTCAATCATCAATCCTCAGACCTCAAACCTCAATCCTGAATCCTCAATCCTGAATCCTCAATCCTGATTCCTCAATCTTCAGCCCTGAGTCCACAGCAATCAGTTGTCAATCCTCAATCCTGAATAGAATATCCTCAATTCACAGCTTTCAATACTCAATACTCAATGTGCAATCTACAGATCTCTATCCACAAACATCAATTCTTATCACTCAACCCTCAATACTCAGTACCTAATCCTCAATCTTCAATCCTCAATCCCCAATCCTCAATCCTCAATCCTCAATCTTAACCTTCTATCCTCAATACTCAATCTTCAATCCTCAATACTCAATCTTCAATCCTCAATCCTCAATCCCCAATCCTCAATCCACAATTCTCAATACACAATCGTCAATCTTCAATCCTCAATACTCAATCTTCAATCCTCAATCCTCAATCCTCAATCCTCAACCGTCAGTCCTCGTCCTGAGTCCACAACCCTCAATCCTCAATACTCAATCTTCAATCCTCAATACTCAATATTCAATCCACAATACTCAATCCTCAATCCTCAATCCTCAATCCTCAATCCTCAATCCTCAATCCTCAATCCTCAATCCTCAATCCTCAATCCTCATTCTTCAACCGTCAATACCCAACCCTCAATCTTCAATCCTCAATCCTCAATCCTCAATCCTCAATCCTCAATCCTCAATCCTCAGTCCTCAAACCTCAATCCGGAATCCTCGATCCTGAATCCTCAATCTTCAGCCCTCAGGCCTCTACAATCAGTTGTCAATCCTCAATCCTCAATAGAATATCATCAATTCACAGTTTTCATTACTCAATACTCAATCTGCAATCTGCAAATCTCTATCCACAAACATCTCATCACACAACCCTCAACACTCAGTCCCCAATCCTCAATGTTCAATCCTCAATCCTCAATCCCCAGTCCTCAATCCTCAATCCTCAATCCTCAATCCTCAATCTTCAATCCTCAATCCTCAATCCTCAATCGTCAATCTTCAATCCTCAATACTCAATCTTCAATCCTCAATCCTCAATCCTCAATCCTCAATCCTCATTCTTCAATCCTCAATTCACAATCCTCAATCTTCAATCCTCAATCCTCAATCCTGAATTCTCAGTCCTCAATCTTCAATCCTCAATGCTCAATCTTCAATCCTCAATTCTCAATCCTGAATCCTCAATCCTCATTCTTCGATCCTCAATACCCGATCTTCAATCCCCAGTCCTCAATCTTCAATCCTCAATGGTCAATCCTCAATCCTCAATCCTCAGTCCTCAATCCTCAATCCTCAAACCTCAAACCTCAATCCTCAACCTTCAATCCTCAATACTCAGTATTCAATACTCAATCCTCAATCTTCAATCCTCAATCTTCAATCCTCAATCCTCAATCCTCAATCCTCAATCCTCATTCTTCAATCCTCCATCCTCAATCCCCAATCCTCAATCCTCAATCTTCAATCCTGAATACTCAATCTTCAATCCTCAATCCTCAATCCTGAATCCCCAATCCTCAATCCTCAATTCTCAATCCTCAATCCTCAGTCCTCAGTCCTCAAACCTCAATCCTCAACCCTCAGCCCTCATCCTCAATACTCAATCCTCAATCCTCAATCCTCAATCTTCAATCCTCAATACTCAATCTTCAATCCTCAATCCTCAGTCCTCAATCTTCAATCCTCAGTGCTGAATCCTCAATCCTCAATCCTCAGTCCTCAATCCTCAATCCTCAATCCTCAAACCTCAATTCTCAACCGTCAGTCCTCGTCCTCAAACCTCAACCCTCAATCCTCAATCCTCAATCTGCAATCATCAATACTCAATCTTCAATCCTCAATCTTCAATCCTCAATCCTCAATCGTCAATCTTCAATCCTCAATACTCAATCTTCAATCCTCAATCCTCAATCCTCAATCCTCAATCCTCATTCTTCAATCCTCAATACACAATCCTCAATCTTCAATCCTCAATCCTCAATCCTCAATCCTCAGTCCTCCATCCTCAATCCTCAATCCTCAATCCTCAATCCTCAATCTTCAATCCTCAATACTCAATCTTCAATCCTCAATCCTCAGTCCTCAACCTTCAATCCTCAGTGCTCAATCCTCAATCCTCAATCCTCAGTCCTCAATCCTCAATCCTCATTCCTCAAACCTCAATTCTCAACCGTCAGTCCTCGTCCTCAAACCTCAACCCTCAATCCTCAATCCTCAATCTTCAATCATCAATACTCAATCTTCAATCCTCAATCTTCAATCCTCAATCCTCAATCCTCAATCCTCAGTCCTCATTCTTCAATCCTCAATCCTCAATCCCCAATCCTCAATCCTCAATCTTCAATCCTCAATACTCAATCTTCAATCCTCAATCCTCAATCCTCAATCCCCAATCCTCAATCCTCAATTCTCAATCCTCAATCCTCAGTCCTCAGTCCTCAAACCTCAATCCTCAACCCGCAGCCCTCATCCTCAATCCTCAATCCTCAATCCTCAATCCTCAATCTTCAATCCTCAATACTCAATCTTCAATCCTCAATCCTCAGTCCTCAATCTTCAATCCTCAGTGCTCAATACTCAATCCTCAATCCTCAGTCTTCAATCCTCTATCCTCAATCCTCAAACCTCAATCCTCAACCGTCAGTCCTCGTCCTCAAACCTCAACCCTCAATCCTCAATCCTCAATCTTCAATCATCAATACTCAATCTTCAATCATCAATCCTCAATCCTCAATCCCCAATCCTCAATCCTCAATCCTCAATCCTCAATCTTCAATCCTCAATCCTCAATCGTCAATCTTCAATCCTCAATACTCAATCTTCAATCCTCAATCCTCAATCCTCAATCCTCAATCCTCATTCTTCAATCCTCAATACCCAATCCTCAGTCTTCAATCCTCAATCCTCAAACCTCAATCCGGAATCCTCAATCCTGAATCCTCAATCTTCAGCCGTCAGTCCTCAACAATCAATTCTCAATCCACAATCCTCAATCTTCAATCCTCAATCCTCAATCCCCAATCCTCAATCCTCAATCTTCAATCCTCAATACTCAATCCTCAATCCTCAATCCTCAATCCTCAATCCCCAATCCTCAATCCTCAATTCTCAATCCTCAATCCTCAGTCCTCAGTCCTCAAGCCTCAATCCTCAACCCTCAGCCCTCATCCTCAATCCTCAATCCTCAATCCTCAATCTTCAATCCTCAATACTCAATCTTCAAACCTCAATCCTCAGTCCTCAATCTTCAATCCTCAATGCTCAATCCTCAATCCTCAATCCTCAGACCTTAATCCTCAATCCTCAATAGAATATCCTCAATTCACAGTTTTCAATACTCAATCCCCATTCTTCAATCTTCAAATCTCAATCCACAAACATCAATTCTCATCACTCTACCCTCAACACTCAGTCCTCAATCTTCAATCCTCAATCCTCAATCCTCAATCCTCAATGTTCAATCCTCAATTCTCAATCTTCAATCATCAACCCTCAATTCTCAATCCTCAATACTCAATACTCAATCGTCAATCCTCAATCCCCAATCTTCAATCTTGAATCCTCAATCCTCAATCCTCAACCCTCAATCCTCAATCCTCAATCTTCAATCATCAATACTCAATCTTCAATCCTCAATCCTCAATCCTCAATCCCCAAACCTCAATCCTCAATCCTCAATCCTCAACCCTCAATCCTCAATCTTCAATCCTCAATCCTCAATCGTCAATCTTCATTCCTCAATACTCAATCTTCAATCCTCAATCCTCAATCCTCAATCCTCAATCCTCATTCTTCAATCCTCAATACACAATACTCAATCTTCAATCCTCAATCCTCAATCCTAAATTCTCAGTCCTCAATCCTCAATCCTCAGACCTCAAACATCAATATTCAACCCTCAGTCCTCGTCCTCAATCCGCAACCCTCAATTCTCAATACTCAGTCATCAAACCCCAATCATCAATCCTCAGACCTCAATCCTCAACCGTCAGTCCCCGTCCTCAATCATCAAACATCAATCCTCAACCCTCAATCTTCAATCATCAATACTCAATCCTCAATCCTCAATCCGCAATCCTCAATCCTCAATCCTCAATCCTCAACATTCAACACACGACCCTCAACCATCAATCCACAATACTCAACCATCAATCCCCAATTCTCAATACTCAGTAGAATATCCTGAATTCCCATGATTCAATACTCAATCCTCAATATTCAATAATCAAATCTCAATCCTCAAACATCAAATCTCAACACTCAATCCTCAATACTCAGTCCTCTCTCTTCAATCCTACATCCCCAATCGTCAATCCTCAAGCGTCAATCCTCAATCCTCAATCCTCAACCCCCAATCCTCAGTCCTCAAACCTCAATCCGGAATCCCCAATCCTGAATCCTCAATCTTCAGCCGTCAGTCCTCAACAATCAATTCTCAATCCCCAATCCTCAATCTTCAATCCTCAATCCTCAATCCGCAATCCTCAATCCTCAATCTTCTGTCCTCAATCCTCAATACTCAATCCTCAATCCTCAAACTTCTATCCTCAGTCCCAAATCCTCAATCCTCAATCCTCAATCCTCAACCCTCAATCCTCAGTCCTCAAACCTGAATCCGGAACCCTCAATCCTGAATCCTCAATCTTCAGCCGTCAGTCCTCAACAATCAATTCTCAATCCTCAATCCTCAATCTTCAATCCTCAATCCTCAATCCGCAATCCTCGATCCTCAATCTTCAATCCTCAATACTCAATCTTCTATCCTCAATCCTCAATCCTCAATCCTCAATCCTCAATCCTCAATCCTCAATCCTCAATCCTCAATCCTCAATCCTCAATCCTCAATCGTCAATCTTCAATCCTCAATACTCAATCTTCAATCCTCAATCCTCAATCCCCAATCCTCAATCCTCAATCTTCAATCGTCAATACTCAATCTTCAATCCTCAATCCTCAATCCTCAATCCTCAACCCTCAATCCTCAGTCCTCAAACCTCAATCCCGAATCCTCAATCCTGAATCCTCTATCTTCAGCCCTCAGTCCTCAAAAATCAATTGTCAATCCTCAATTCTCAATAGAATATCCTCAATTCACAGTTTTCAATACTGAACCCCATCCTTCAATCTTCAAATCTCAATCCACAAACATCAATTCTCATCACTCAACCATCAACACCCTGGCCTCAATCTTCAATCCTCAATCCTCAATCCTCAACCCTCAAACCTCAATCCTCAACATTCAGTCCTCAATACTCAGTATTCAATACTCTATCCTCAATCTTCAATCCTCAATCTTCAATCCTCAATCCTCAATCCTCAATCCTCAATCCTCATTCTTCAATCCTCATTACCCAATCCTCAGTCTTCAATCCTCAATCCTCAAACCTCAATCCGGAATCCTCAATCCTGAATCCTCAATCTTCAGCCGTCAGTCCTCAACAATCAATTCTCAATCCACAATCCTCAATCTTCAATCCTCAATCCTCAATCCCCAATCCTCAATCCACAATCTTCAATCCTCAATACTCAATCCTCAATCCTCAATCCTCAATCCTCAATCCCCAATCCTCAATCCTCAATTCTCAATCCTCAATCCTCAGTCCTCAGTCCTCAAACGTCAATCCTCAACGGTCTGTACTCGTCCTCAATCGTCAACACTCAATCCTCAATCCCCAATCTTCAATCCTCAATACTCAATCTTCAATCCTCAATCCTCAATCCTCAATCGTCAATCCTCATTCTTCAATCCTCAATACCCAATCCTCAATCTTCAATCCTCAATACTCAATCCTCAATCCTCAATCCTCAATCCTCAATCCTCAAAATTCAATCCTCAGTCCCAAATCCTCAATCATCAATACTCAATCCTCAATCCTCAATCTTCAATCCTCAATACTCAATCTTCAATCCTCAGTCCTCGATCCTCAATCATCAAACCTCAATCCTCAACCCCCAGCCCTCATCCTCAATCCTCAATCCTCAATCCTCAATCCACAATCTTCAATCCTCAATACTCAACCTTCAATAATCAATCCTCAATCCTCAATCCTCAATACTCAATACTCAATCGTCAATCCTCAATCCCCAATCCTCAATCTCCAATAATCAATCCTCAATCCTCAATCCTCAATGCTCAATCCGCAATATCCAATCCTCAATCTTCAATCCTCAATCCTCAATCCTCAATCCTTAATCCTCAATCCCCAATCCTCAGTCCTCAAACCTTAATCCTGAATCCACAATCCTGAATCCTCAATCTTCAGCCCTCAGTCCTCAACAATCAGTTGTCAATCCTCAATCCCCAATGGAATATCATCAATTCACAGTTTTCAATACTCAATACTCAATCTGCAATCTTCAAATCTCTATCCACAAACATCAATACTCATCACTCAACACTCAACACTCCGTTCCCAGTCCTCAATCTTCAATCCTCAATCCTCGATCCTCAATCCTCAATCCTCAATTTTCTATCCTCAATACTCAATCTTCAATCCTCAATGCTCAATCCTCAATCCTCAATCCTCAGTCCTCAATCCACAATCCTCAATCCTCAAACCTCAATCCACAATCGTCAGCCCGCGTCCTCAATCCTCAACACTCAATCCTCAATCCTCATTCTTCAATCCTCAATACCTAATACTCAATCTTCAATCCTCAATCCTCAATCCTCAATTCTCAATCCTCAGTCCTCAGTCCTCAGTCCTCAGTCCTCAAACCTCAATCCTCAATCCTCAGCCCTCATCCTCAATCCTCAATCCTCAATCCTCAATCCTCAATGTTCAATCCTCAATACTCAATCCTCAATCCTCAATCCTCAATCCTCAGTCCTCAATCCTCAATCTACAATCCTCAATACTCAGTCTTCAATCCTCAATCCTCAATCCTCAGTCCTCAAGCGTCAATCCTCAATCCTCAATCCTCAACCCTCAATCCTCAGTCCTCAAACCTCAATCCCGAATCCTCAATCCTGAATCCTCTATCTTCAGCCCTCAGTCCTCAAAAATCAATTGTCAATCCTCAATTCTCAATAGAATGTCCTCAATTCACAGTTTTCAATACTGAACCCCATCCTTCAATCTTCAAATCTCAATCCACAAACATCAATTCTCATCACTCAACCATCAACACCCTGGCCTCAATCTTCAATCCTCAATCCTCAATCCTCAACCCTCAAACCTCAATCCTCAACATTCAATCCTCAATACTCAATCCTCAATCCTCAATCCTCAATCCTCAATCCTCATTCTACAATCCTCAATACCCAACCCTCAATCTTCAATCCTCAATCTTCAATCCTCAATTCACAATCCTCAATCCTCAGTCCTCAGTCCTCAAACCTCAATCCTCAACCCTTAGCCCTCATCCTCAATCCTCAATCCTCAATCCTCAATCCTCAATCCTCAATCCTCAATACTCAATCCTCAATCCTCAATCTTCAATCCTCAGTCCCAAATCCTCAATCTTCAATACACAATCCTCAATCCTCAATTCTCAATACTCATTCTTCAATCCCCAATACCCAATCCTCAATCTTCAATCCTCAATCCTCAATCATCAATTCTCAATCGTCAATCCTCAATCCTCAGTCTTCAAACATCAATACTCAACCCTCAGTCGTCGTCCTCAATCCACAACCCTCAATCCTCAATCCTCAATCTTCAATCATTAATATTCAATCTTCAATCCACAATCTTCAATCCTCAATTCTCAACCCTCAATCCTCAATGTTCAATCCTCAATACCCAATCCTCAGTCTTCAATCCTCAATCCTCAATCTTCAGTCCCCAGACCACAAACATCAATCCTGAATCCTCAATCCTGAATCCTCAATCTTCAGCGCTGAGTCCTCAACAATCAGTTGTCAATCCTCAATCCCCAGTAGAATATCCTCAACTCACAGTTTTCAATACTCAATACTCAATCTGCAGTCTTCCGATCTCTATCCACAAACATCAATTCTCATCACTCAACCCTGAATACTCAGTCCCCAATCCTCAATCTTCAATCCTCAATCCTCAATCCTCAATCCTCAATCTTAATCTTCAATCCTCAATACTCAATCTTCAATCCGCAATCCTCAATCCTTAATCCTCAGTCCTCAACCTTCAATCCTCAATACTCAATCTTCAATCCTCAATCCTCAATCGTAAATCCTCAATCCTCAATCGTAAATCCTCAATCCTCAATCCTCAATCCTAAATCGTCAATCTTCAATCCTCAATACTCAATCTGCAATCCTCAATCCTCAATCCTCAGTCCTCAATCCTCATTCTTCAATCCTCAATACCCAATCCTCAATCTTCAATCCTCAATCCTCAATCCTCAATCCTCAATCCTCAATCCTCAATCCTCAATCCTCAATCTTCAATCCTCAGTCCCAAAGCCTCAATCTTCAATACACAATCCTCAATCCTCAATCTTCAATCCTCAATACTCAACCTTCAATCACCAATCCTCAATCCTCAATTCTCAATACTCATTCTTCAATCCCCAATACCCAATCCTCAATCTTCAATCCTCAATCCTTAATCCTCAATTCTCAATTCTCAATCCTCAATCCTCAATCCTCAGACATCAAACGTCAATACTCAACCATCAATCCTCGTCCTCAATCCACAACCCTCAATCCTCGATCCTGAAACTTCAATCATCAATATTCAGTCTTCAATCCTCAATCCTCAATCCTCAATCCTCAATCCTCAATCCTCAATGTTTAATCCTCAATACACAATCCTCAATCTTCAATCCTCAATCCTCAATCCTCAATCCTCAATCCTCAATCCTCAATCCTCAATCCTCAATCCTCAGTCCTCAAACCTCAATCCAGAATCCTCAATCCTGAATCCTCAATCTTTAGCCCTCAGTCCTCAACAATCAGTTGTCAATCCTCAATCCTCAATAGAATATCCTCAATTCACAGGTTTCAATAGTCAATACTCAACCTGCAATCTTCAAATCTCTATCCACAAACATCAATTCTCATCACTCAACCCTCAACACTCAGTCCCCAATCCTCAGTCTTCAATCCCCAATCCTCAACCCTCAATCCTCAATTATCAATCTTCACTCCTCAATACTCTATCTTCAATCCGCAATCCTCAATCCTCGGTCCTCAATCCTCAATCCTCAATCTCCAATCCTGAATACTCAATCTTCAATCCTCGATCCTCAATCCTCAATCCTCAATCCACAATCCTCATTCTTCTATCCTCAATACCCAATCCTCAATCTTCAATCGTTAATCCTCAATCCTCAATTCTCAGCCCTCAAACCTCAGTCCTCAGTCCTCAAACCTGAATCCTCAAACCTCAGCCCTCATCATCAATCCTCAATCCTCAATCCTCAATCCTTAATCTTCAATCCTCAATACTCAATATTCAATCCTCAATCCTCAGTCCTCAAATCTCTATTCTGAATCCTCAATCCTGCATCCTCAATCCTTAGCCCTCAGTCCTCAACAATCAGTTGTCAATCCTCAATCCTCAATAGAATATCCTCAATTCACAGGTTTCAATAGTCAATACTCAACCTGCTATCTTCAAATCTCTATCCACAAACATCAATTCTCATCACTCAACCCTCAACACTCAGTCCCCAATCCTCAGTCTTCAATCCCCAATCCTCAACCCTCAATCCTCAATTATCAATCTACATTCCTCAATACTCTATCTTCAATCCGCAATCCTCAATCCTCGGTCCTCAATCCTCAATCCTCAATCTCCAATCCTGAATACTCAATCTTCAATCCTCGATCCTCAATCCTCAATCCTCAATCCTCAACCCTCATTCTTCAATCCCCAATACCCAATCCTCAATCTTCAATCGTTAATCCTCAATCCTCAATTCTCAGCCCTCAAACCTCAGTCCTCAGTCCTCAAACCTGAATCCTCAAACCTCAGCCCTCATCATCAATCCTCAATCTTCAATCCTCAATCCTTAATCTTCAATCCTCAGTACTCAATATTCAATCCTCAATCCTCAGTCCTCAAATCTCTATTCTGAATCCTCAATCCTGCATCCTCAATCCTCAGCACTCAGTCCTCAACAATCAGTTGTCAATCCTCAATCCCCAATAGAATATCCTCAATTCGCAGTTTTCAATACTCAATACTCAATCTGCATTCCTCAAATCTCTATCCAGAAACATCAATTCTCATCACTCAACCCTGAACGCTCAGTCCTCAATGTTCAGTCCTCAATCCTCAATTCTCAATCTTCAATCCTCAATACTGAATCTTCAACCCTCAATCCTCAATCCTCAATCCTCAATCCTCAATCCTCAATCCTCAATCCTCAGTAATCAATCCCCAATCTTCAATACTCAATCGTCAATCCTCATTCCTCAATCCTCAATCCTCAATCCTCGTTCCTCAAACCTCAATCCTCAACCCTCAGTACTCACACTCAATTCTCAATTCTCAATCCCCAATCCTCAATCCTTAATCCTCAATCTTCAATCCTCAGACTTCAAACATCAATACTCAACCCTCAGACCTCGTCCTCAATCCACAACCCTCAATCCTCAAACCTCAATATTCAATCATTAACATTCAATCTTCAATCCTCAATCCTCAATCCTCAACCCTTAATCCTCAATGTTCAATCCTCAATACCCAATCCTCAGTCTTCAATCCTCAATCTTCGATCCTCAGACTTCAAACATCAATACTCAACCCTCAGACCTCGTCCTCAATCCACAACCCTCAATCCTGAATCCTCAATATTCAATCATTAACATTCAATCTTCAATCCTCAATCCTCAATCCTCAACCCTCAATCCTCAATGTTCAATCCTCAATACCCAATCCTCAGTCTTCAATCCTCAATCCTCAATCCTCAATCCTCAATCCTCAGACCTCAAACCTCAATCCTGAATCCTCAATCCTGAATCCTCAATCCTGATTCCTCAATCTTCAGCCCTGAGTCCTCAACAATCAGTTGTCCGTCCCCAATCCTGAATAGAATATCCTCAATTCACAGCTTTCAATACTCAATACTCAATCTGCAATCTTCAGATCCCTATCCACAAACACCAATTCTTATCACTCAACCCTCAATACTCAGTCCCTAATCCTCAATCTTCAATCCTCAATCCCCAATCCTCAATCCTCAATCCTCAATCTTAATCTTCTATCCTCAATACTCAATCTTCAATCCTCAATACTCAATCTTCAATCCTCAATCCTCAATCCTCAATCCTCGATCCACAATCCTCAATACACAATCGTCAATCTTCAATCCTCAATACTCAATCTTCAATCCTCAATCCTCAATCCTCAATCCTCAACCGTCAGTCCTCGTCCTGAGTCCACAACCCTCAATCCTCAACACTCAATCTTCAATCCTCAATACTCAATATTCAATCCTCAATCCTCAATCCTCAATCCTCAATCCTCAATCCTCAATCCTCAATCCTCAATCTTCAATCCTCAATACTCAACCTTCAATCATCAACCCTCAATCCTCAATTCTCAATACTCATTCTTCAATCCCCAATACGCAATCCTCAATCTTCAATCCTCAATCCTTAATCCTCAATTCTCAATCCTCAATCCTCAATCCTCAGACATCAAACGTCAATACTCAACCATCAATCCTCGTCCTCAATCCACAACCCTCAATCCTCGATCCTGAAACTTCAATCATCAATATTCAGCCTTCAATCCTCAATCCTCAATCCTCAATACTCAATCCTCAACCCTCAATGTTCAATCCTCAATACCCAATCCTCAATCTTCAATCCTCAATCCTCAATCTTCAATCCTCAATCCTCAATCCTCAATCCACAATCCTCAGACCTCAAACCTCAATCCAGAATCCTCAATCCTGAATCCTCAATCTTTAGCCCTCAGTCCTCAACAATCAGTTGTCAATCCTCAATCCTCAATAGAATATCCTCAATTCACAGGTTTCAATAGTCAATACTCAACCTGCAATCTTCAAATCTCTATCCACAAACATCAATTCTCATCACTCAACCCTCAACACTCAGTCCCCAATCCTCAGTCTTCAATCCCCAATCCTCAACCCTCAATCCTCAATTATCAATCTTCATTCCTCAATACTCTATCTTCAATCCGCTATCCTCAATCCTCGGTCCTCAATCCTCAATCCTCAAACTCCAATCCTGAACACTCAATCTTCAATCCTCGATCCTCAACCGTCAATCCTCAATCCTCAATCCTCATTCTTCAATCCTCAATACCCAATCCTCAATCTTCAATCGTTAATCCTCAATCCTCAATTCTCAGCCCTCAAACCTCAGTCCTCAGTCCTCAAACCTGAATCCTCAAACCTCAGCCCTCATCATCAATCCTCAATCCTCAATCCTCAATCCTTAATCTTCAATCCTCAATACTCAATATTCAATCCTCAATCCTCAGTCCTCAAATCTCTATTCTGAATCCTCAATCCTGCATCCTCAATCTTTAGCCCTCAGTCCTCAACAATCAGTTGTCAATCCTCAATCCTCAATAGAATATCCTCAATTCACAGGTTTCAATAGTCAATACTCAACCTGCAATCTTCAAATCTCTATCCACAAACATCAATTCTCATCACTCAACCCTCAACACTCAGTCCCCAATCCTCAGTCTTCAATCCCCAATCCTCAACCCTCAATCCTCAATTATCAATCTTCATTCCTCAATACTCTACCTTCAATCCGCAATCCTCAATCCTCGGTCCTCAATCCTCAATCCTCAATCTCCAATCCTGAATACTCAGTCTTCAATCCTCGATCCTCAATCCTCAATCCTCAATCCTCAATCCTCATTCTTCAATCCTCAATACCCAATCCTCAATCTTCAATCGTTAATCCTCAATCCTCAATTCTCAGCCCTCAAACCTCAGTCCTCAGTCCTCAAACCTGAATCCTCAAACCTCAGCCCTCATCATCAATCCTCAATCTTCAATCCTCAGTCCTTAATCTTCAATCCTCAGTACTCAATATTCAATCCTCAATCCTCAGTCCTCAAATCTCTATTCTGAATCCTCAATCCTGTATCCTCAATCCTCAGCACTCAGTCCTCAACAATCAGTTGTCAATCCTCAATCCCCAATAGAATATCCTCAATTCGCAGTTTTCAATACTCAATACGCAATCTGCATTCCTCAAATCTCTATCCAGAAACATCAATTCTCATCACTCAACCCTGAACGCTCAGTCCTCAATGTTCAGTCCTCAATCCTCAGTTCTCAATCTTCAATCCTCAATACTGAATCTTCAACCCTCAATCCTCAATCCTCAATCCTCAATCCTCAATCCTCAATCCTCAATCCTCAGTAATCAACCCTCAATCTTCAATACTCAATCGTCAATCCTCATTCCTCAATCCTCAATCCTCAATCCTCGTTCCTCAAACCTCAATCCTCAACCCTCAGTACTCACACTCAATTCTCAATTCTCAATCCTCAATCCTCAATCCTTAATCCTCAATCTTCAATCCTCAGACTTCAAACATCAATACTCAACCCTCAGACCTCGTCCTCAATCCACAACCCTCAATCCTCAATCCTCAATATTCAATCATTAACATTCAATCTTCAATCCTCAATCCTCAATCCTCAACCCTCAATCGTCAATGTTCAATCCTCAATACCCAATCCTCAGTCTTCAATCCTCAATCCTCAATCCTCAATCCTCAAGCCTCAGACCTCAAACCTCGATCCTGAATCCTCAATCCTGAATCCTCAATCCTGATTCCTCAATCTTCAGCCCTGAGTCCTCAACAATCAGTTGTCAATCCTCAATCCTGAATAGAATATCCTCAATTCACAGCTTTCAATACTCAATACTCTATCTGCAATCTTCAAATCTCTATCCACAAACATCAATACTCATCACTCAACACTCAACACTCCGTTCCCAGTCCTCAATCTTCAATCCTCAATCCTCGATCCTCAATCCTCAATCCTCAATTTTCTATCCTCAATACTCAATCTTCAATCCTCAATGATCAATCCTCAATCCTCAATTCTCAATGCTCAATCGTCAATCTTCAATCCTCAATACTCAATCTTCAATCCTCAATACTCAATCCTCATTCCTCAATCCTCATTCTTCAATCCTCAATACCCAATCCTCAATCTTCAATACTCGATCCTCAATCCTCAATTCTCAATCCTCTATCCTCTGTCCTCAGTCCTCAAACCTCAATCCTCAACCCTCAGCCCTCATCCTCAATGCTCAATCCTCAATCCTCAATCCTCAATCTTCAATCCTCAATACTCAATCTTCAATCCTCAATCCTCTGTCCTCAATCTTCAATCCTCAATGCTCAATCCTCAATCCTCAATACTCAATATTCAATCCTCCATCCTCAGTCCTCAAATCTCTATTCTGAATCCTCAATCCTGCATCCTCAATCTTTAGCCCTCAGTCCTCAACAATCAGTTGTCAATCCTCAATCCTCAATAGAATATCCTCAATTCACAGGTTTCAATAGTCAATACTCAACCTGCTATCTTCAAATCTCTATCCACAAACATCAATTCTCATCACTCAACCCTCAACACTCAGTCCCCAATCCTCAGTCTTCAATCCCCAATCCTCAACCCTCAATCCTCAATTATCAATCTACATTCCTCAATACTCTATCTTCAATCCGCAATCCTCAATCCTCGGTCCTCAATCCTCAATCCTCAATCTCCAATCCTGAATACTCAATCTTCAATCCTCGATCCTCAATCCTCAATCCTCAATCCTCAACCCTCATTCTTCAATCCCCAATACCCAATCCTCAATCTTCAATCGTTAATCCTCAATCCTCAATTCTCAGCCCTCAAACCTCAGTCCTCAGTCCTCAAACCTGAATCCTCAAACCTCAGCCCTCATCATCAATCCTCAATCTTCAATCCTCAATCCTTAATCTTCAATCCTCAGTACTCAATATTCAATCCTCAATCCTCAGTCCTCAAATCTCTATTCTGAATCCTCAATCCTGCATCCTCAATCCTCAGCACTCAGTCCTCAACAATCAGTTGTCAATCCTCAATCCCCAATAGAATATCCTCAATTCGCAGTTTTCAATACTCAATACTCAATCTGCATTCCTCAAATCGCTATCCAGAAACATCAATTCTCATCACTCAACCCTGAACGCTCAGTCCTCAATGTTCAGTCCTCAATCCTCAATTCTCAATCTTCAATCCTCAATACTGAATCTTCAACCCTCAATCCTCAATCCTCAATCCTCAATCCTCAATCCTCAATCCTCAATCCTCAGTAATCAATCCCCAATCTTCAATACTCAATCGTCAATCCTCATTCCTCAATCCTCAATCCTCAATCCTCGTTCCTCAAACCTCAATCCTCAACCCTCAGTACTCACACTCAATTCTCAATTCTCAATCCCCAATCCTCAATCCTTAATCCTCAATCTTCAATCCTCAGACTTCAAACATCAATACTCAACCCTCAGACCTCGTCCTCAATCCACAACCCTCAATCCTCAAACCTCAATATTCAATCATTAACATTCAATCTTCAATCCTCAATCCTCAATCCTCAACCCTTAATCCTCAATGTTCAATCCTCAATACCCAATCCTCAGTCTTCAATCCTCAATCTTCAATCCTCAGACTTCAAACATCAATACTCAACCCTCAGACCTCGTCCTCAATCCACAACCCTCAATCCTGAATCCTCAATATTCAATCATTAACATTCAATCTTCAATCCTCAATCCTCAATCCTCAACCCTCAATCCTCAATGTTCAATCCTCAATACCCAATCCTCAGTCTTCAATCCTCAATCCTCAATCCTCAATCCTCAATCCTCAGACCTCAAACCTCAATCCTGAATCCTCAATCCTGAATCCTCAATCCTGATTCCTCAATCTTCAGCCCTGAGTCCTCAACAATCAGTTGTCAATCCTCAATCCTGAATAGAATATCCTCAATTCACAGCTTTCAATACTCAATACTCAATCTGCAATCTTCAGATCCCTATCCACAAACACCAATTCTTATCACTCAACCCTCAATACTCAGTCCCTAATCCTCAATCTTCAATCCTCAATCCCCAATCCTCAATCCTCAATCCTCAATCTTAATCTTCTATCCTCAATACTCAATCTTCAATCCTCAATACTCAATCTTCAATCCTCAATCCTCAATCCTCAATCCTCGATCCACAATCCTCAATACACAATCGTCAATCTTCAATCCTCAATACTCAATCTTCAATCCTCAATCCTCAATCCTCAATCCTCAACCGTCAGTCCTCGTCCTGAGTCCACAACCCTCAATCCTCAACACTCAATCTTCAATCCTCAATACTCAATATTCAATCCTCAATCCTCAATCCTCAATCCTCAATCCTCAATCCTCAATCCTCAATCCTCAATCTTCAATCCTCAATACTCAACCTTCAATCATCAATCCTCAATCCTCAATTCTCAATACTCATTCTTCAATCCCCAATACGCAATCCTCAGTCTTCAATCCTCAATCCTTAATCCTCAATTCTCAATCCTCAATCCTCAATCCTCAGACATCAAACGTCAATACTCAACCATCAATCCTCGTCCTCAATCCACAACCCTCAATCCTCGATCCTGAAACTTCAATCATCAATATTCAGCCTTCAATCCTCAATCCTCAATCCTCAATACTCAATCCTCAACCCTCAATGTTCAATCCTCAATACCCAATCCTCAATCTTCAATCCTCAATCCTCAATCTTCAATCCTCAATCCTCAATCCTCAATCCACAATCCTCAGACCTCAAACCTCAATCCAGAATCCTCAATCCTGAATCCTCAATCTTTAGCCCTCAGTCCTCAACAATCAGTTGTCAATCCTCAATCCTCAATAGAATATCCTCAATTCACAGGTTTCAATAGTCAATACTCAACCTGCAATCTTCAAATCTCTATCCACAAACATCAATTCTCATCACTCAACCCTCAACACTCAGTCCCCAATCCTCAGTCTTCAATCCCCAATCCTCAACCCTCAATCCTCAATTATCAATCTTCATTCCTCAATACTCTATCTTCAATCCGCTATCCTCAATCCTCGGTCCTCAATCCTCAATCCGCAAACTCCAATCCTGAACACTCAATCTTCAATCCTCGATCCTCAATCCTCAATCCTCAATCATCAATCCTCATTCTTCAATCCTCAATACCCAATCCTCAATCTTCAATCGTTAATCTTCAATCCTCAATTCTCAGCCCTCAAACCTCAGTCCTCAGTCCTCAAACCTGAATCCTCATACCTCAGCCCTCATCATCAATCCTCAATCCTCAATCCTCAATCCTTAATCTTCAATCCTCAATACTCAATATTCAATCCTCAATCCTCAGTCCTCAAATCTTTATTCTGAATCCTCAATCCTGCATCCTCAATCTTTAGCCCTCAGTCCTCAACAATCAGTTGTCAATCCTCAATCCTCAATAGAATATCCTCAATTCACAGGTTTCAATAGTCAATACTCAACCTGCAATCTTCAAATCTCTATCCACAAACATCAATTCTCATCACTCAACCCTCAACACTCAGTCCCCAATCCTCAGTCTTCAATCCCCAATCCTCAACCCTCAATCCTCAATTATCAATCTTCATTCCTCAATACTCTACCTTCAATCCGCAATCCTCAATCCTCGGTCCTCAATCCTCAATCCTCAATCTCCAATCCTGAATACTCAATCTTCAATCCTCGATCCTCAATCCTCAATCCTCAATCCTCAATCCTCATTCTTCAATCCTCAATACCCAATCCTCAATCTTCAATCGTTAATCCTCAATCCTCAATTCTCAGCCCTCAAACCTCAGTCCTCAGTCCTCAAACCTGAATCCTCAAACCTCAGCCCTCATCATCAATCCTCAATCTTCAATCCTCAGTCCTTAATCTTCAATCCTCAGTACTCAATATTCAATCCTCAATCCTCAGTCCTCAAATCTCTATTCTGAATCCTCAATCCTGCATCCTCAATCCTCAGCACTCAGTCCTCAACAATCAGTTGTCAATCCTCAATCCCCAATAGAATATCCTCAATTCGCAGTTTTCAATACTCAATACGCAATCTGCATTCCTCAAATCTCTATCCAGAAACATCAATTCTCATCACTCAACCCTGAACGCTCAGTCCTCAATGTTCAGTCCTCAATCCTCAGTTCTCAATCTTCAATCCTCAATACTGAATCTTCAACCCTCAATCCTCAATCCTCAATCCTCAATCCTCAATCCTCAATCCTCAATCCTCAGTAATCAATCCTCAATCTTCAATACTCAATCGTCAATCCTCATTCCTCAATCCTCAATCCTCAATCCTCGTTCCTCAAACCTCAATCCTCAACCCTCAGTACTCACACTCAATTCTCAATTCTCAATCCTCAATCCTCAATCCTTAATCCTCAATCTTCAATCCTCAATGCTCAATCCTCAATCCTCAATACTCAATATTCAATCCTCCATCCTCAGTCCTCAAATCTCTATTCTGAATCCTCAATCCTGCATCCTCAATCTTTAGCCCTCAGTCCTCAACAATCAGTTGTCAATCCTCAATCCTCAATAGAATATCCTCAATTCACAGGTTTCAATAGTCAATACTCAACCTGCTATCTTCAAATCTCTATCCACAAACATCAATTCTCATCACTCAACCCTCAACACTCAGTCCCCAATAATCAGTCTTCAATCCCCAATCCTCAACCCTCAATCCTCAATTATCAATCTACATTCCTCAATACTCTATCTTCAATCCGCAATCCTCAATCCTCGGTCCTCAATCCTCAATCCTCAATCTCCAATCCTGAATACTCAATCTTCAATCCTCGATCCTCAATCCTCAATCCTCAATCCTCAACCCTCATTCTTCAATCCCCAATACCCAATCCTCAATCTTCAATCGTTAATCCTCAATCCTCAATTCTCAGCCCTCAAACCTCAGTCCTCAGTCCTCAAACCTGAATCCTCAAACCTCAGCCCTCATCATCAATCCTCAATCTTCAATCCTCAATCCTTAATCTTCAATCCTCAGTACTCAATATTCAATCCTCAATCCTCAGTCCTCAAATCTCTATTCTGAATCCTCAATCCTGCATCCTCAATCCTCAGCACTCAGTCCTCAACAATCAGTTGTCAATCCTCAATCCCCAATAGAATATCCTCAATTCGCAGTTTTCAATACTCAATACTCAATCTGCATTCCTCAAATCTCTATCCAGAAACATCAATTCTCATCACTCAACCCTGAACGCTCAGTCCTCAATGTTCAGACCTCAATCCTCAATTCTCAATCTTCAATCCTCAATACTGAATCTTCAACCCTCAATCCTCAATCCTCAATCCTCAATCCTCAATCCTCAATCCTCAATCCTCAGTAATCAATCCCCAATCTTCAATACTCAATCGTCAATCCTCATTCCTCATTCCTCAATCCTCAATCCTCGTTCCTCAAACCTCAATCCTCAACCCTCAGTACTCACACTCAATTCTCAATTCTCAATCCCCAATCCTCAATCCTTAATCCTCAATCTTCAATCCTCAGACTTCAAACATCAATACTCAACCCTCAGACCTCGTCCTCAATCCACAACCCTCAATCCTCAAACCTCAATTATCAATCTTCATTCCTCAATACTCTACCTTCAATCCGCAATCCTCAATCCTCGGTCCTCAATCCTCAATCCTCAATCTCCAATCCTGAATACTCAATCTTCAATCCTCAGTAATCAATCCCCAATCTTCAATACTCAATCGTCAATCCTCATTCCTCAATCCTCAATCCTCAATCCTCGTTCCTCAAACCTCAATCCTCAACCCTCAGTACTCACACTCAATTCTCAATTCTCAATCCCCAATCCTCAACCCTTAATCCTCAATGTTCAATCCTCAATCCCCAATCCTCAGTCTTCAATCCTCAATCTTCAATCCTCAGACTTCAAACATCAATACTCAACCCTCAGACCTCGTCCTCAATCCACAACCCTCAATCCTCAATCCTCAATCTTCAATCCTCAATACTCAATCTTCAATCCTCAGTCCTCGATCCTCAATCATCAAACCTCAATCCTCAACCGCCAGCCCTCATCCTCAATCCTCAATCCTCAATCCTCAATCCACAATCTTCAATCCTCAATACTCAACCTTCAATAATCAATCCTCAATCCTCAATCCTCAATACTCAATACTCAATCGTCAATCCTCAATCCCCAATCCTCAATCTCCAATAATCAATCCTCAATCCTCAATCCTCAATGCTCAGTCCACAATATCCAATCCTCAATATTCAATCCTCAATCCTCAATCCTCAATCCTTAATCCTCAATCCCCAATCCTCAGTCCTCAAACCTTAATCCTGAATCCACAATCCTGAATCCTCAATCTTCAGCCCTCAGTCCTCAACAATCAGTTGTCAATCCTCAATCCCCAATGGAATATCATCAATTCACAGTTTTCAATACTCAATACTCAATCTGCAATCTTCAAATCTCTATCCACAAACATCAATACTCATCACTCAGCACTCAACACTCCGTTCCCAGTCCTCAATCTTCAATCCTCAATCCTCGATCCTCAATCCTCAATCCTCAATTTTCTATCCTCAATACTCAATCTTCAATCCTCAATGCTCAATCCTCAATCCTCAATCCTCAGTCCTCAATCCACAATCCTCAATCCTCAAACCTCAATCCTCAATCGTCAGCCCGCGTCCTCAATCCTCAACACTCAATCATCAATCCTCATTCTTCAATCCTCAATACCCAATACTCAATCTTCAATCCTCAATCCTCAATCCTCAATCCTCAATTCTCAATCCTCAGTCCTCAGTCCTCAGTCCTCAAACCTCAATCCTCAATCCTCAGCCCTCATCCTCATTCCTCAATCCTCAATCCTCAATCCTCAATGTTCAATCCTCAATCTTCAATCCTCAATCCTCAATCGTCAATCTTCAATCCTCAATACTCAATGTTCAATCCTCAATCCTCAATCCTCAATCCTCAATCCTCATTCTTCAATCCTCAATACCCAATCCTCAGTCTTCAATCCTCAATCCTCAAACCTCAATCCGGAATCCTCAATCCTGAATCCTCAATCTTCAGCCGTCAGTCCTCAACAATCAATTCTCAATCCACAATCCTCAATCTTCAATCCTCAATCCTCAATCCCCAATACTCAATCCTCAATCTTCAATCCTCAATACTCAATCCTCAATCCTCAATCCTCAATCCTCAATCCCCAATCCTCAATCCTCAATTCTCAATCCTCAATCCTCAGTCCTCAGTCCTCAAACCTCAATCCTCAACCCTCAGCCCTCATCCTCAATCCTCAATCCTCAATCCTCAATCTTCAATCCTCAATTCTCAATCTTCAAACCTCAATCCTCAGTCCTCAATCTTCAATCCTCAATGCTCAATCCTCAATCCTCAATCCTCAGACCTTAATCCTCAATCCTCAATAGAATATCCTCAATTCACAGTTTTCAATACTCAATCCCCATTCTTCAATCTTCAAATCTCAATCCACAAACATCAATTCTCATCACTCTACCCTCAACACTCAGTCCTCAATCTTCAATCCTCAATCCTCAATCCTCAATCCTCAATGTTCAATCCTCAATACTCAATCTTCAATCATCAACCCTCAATTCTCAATCCTCAATACTCAATACTCAATCGTCAATCCTCAATCCCCAATCTTCAATCTTGAATCCTCAATCCTCAATCCTCAACCCTCAATCCTCAATCTTCAATCTTCAATCATCAATACTCAATCTTCAATCCTCAATCCTCAATCCTCAATCCCCAAACCTCAATCCTCAATCCTCAATCCTCAACCCTCAATCCTCAATCTTCAATCCTCAATCCTCAATCGTCAATCTTCAATCCTCAATACTCAATCTTCAATCCTCAATCCTCAATCCTCAATCCTCAATCCTCATTCTTCAATCCTCAATACACAATACTCAATCTTCAATCCTCAATCCTCAATCCTCAATTCTCAGTCCTCAATCCTCAATCCTCAGACCTCAAACATCAATACTCAACCCTCAGTCCTCGTCCTCAATCCGGAACCCTCAATTCTCAATACTCAGTCATCAAACCCCAATCATCAATCCTCAGACCTCAATCCTCAACCGTCAGTCCCCGTCCTCAATCCTCAAACATCAATCCTCAACCCTCAATCTTCAATCATCAATACTCAATCCTCAATCCTCAATCCGCAATCCTCAATCCTCAATCCTCAATCCTCAACATTCAACACACGACCCTCAACCATCAATCCACAATACTCAACCATCAATCCCCAATTCTCAATACTCAGTAGAATATCCTGAATTCCCATGATTCAATACTCAATCCTCAATATTCAATAATCAAATCTCAATCCTCAAACATCAACTCTCAACACTCAATCCTCAATACTCAGTCCTCTCTCTTCAATCCTACATCCCCAATCGTCAATCCTCAAGCGTCAATCCTCAATCCTCAATCCTCAACCCCCAATCCTCAGTCCTCAAACCTCAATCCGGAATCCCCAATCCTGAATCCTCAATCTTCAGCCGTCAGTCCTCAACAATCAATTCTCAATCCTCAATCCTCAATCTTCAATCCTCAATCCTCAATCCGCAATCCTCAATCCTCAATCTTCTGTCCTCAATCCTCAATACTCAATCCTCAATCCTCAAACTTCAATCCTCAGTCCCAAATCCTCAATCCTCAATCCTCAATCCTCAACCCTCAATCCTCAGTCCTCAAACCTGAATCCGGAATCCTCAATCCTGAATCCTCAATCTTCAGCCGTCAGTCCTCAACAATCAATTCTCAATCCTCAATCCTCAATCTTCAATCCTCAATCCTCAATCCGCAATCCTCGATCCTCAATCTTCAATCCTCAATACTCAATCTTCTATCCTCAATCCTCAATCCTCAATCCTCAATCCTCAATCCTCAATCCTCAATCCTCAATCCTCAATCCTCAATCCTCAATCCTCAATCCTCAATCGTCAATCTTCAATCCTCAATACTCAATCTTCAATCCTCAATCCTCAATCCTCAATCGTCAATCCTCATTCTTCAATCCTCAATACACAATCCTCAATCTTCAATCCTCAATACTCAATCCTCAATCCTCAATACTCAATCCTCAATCCTCAAACTTCAATCCTCAGTGCTCAATCCTCAATCCTCAATCCTCAGTCCTCAATCCTCAATCCTCAATCCTCAAACCTCAATTCTCAACCGCCAGTCCTCGTCCTCAAACCTCAATCCTCAATCCTCAATCCTCAATCTTCAATCATCAATACTCAATCTTCAATCCTCAATCTTCAATCCTCAACCCTCAATCCTCAATCCTCAGTCCTCATTCTTCAATCCTCAATCCTCAATCCCCAATCCTCAATCCTCAATCTTCAATCGTCAATACTCAATCTTCAATCCTCAATCCTCAATCCTCAATCCCCAATCCTCAATCCTCAATTCTCAATCCTCAATCCTCAGTCCTCAGTCCTCAAACCTCAATCCTCAACCCGCAGCCCTCATCCTCAATCCTCAATCCTCAATCCTCAATCCTCAATCTTCAATCCTCATTACTCAATCTTCAGTCCTCAATCCTCAGTCCTCAATCTTCAATCCTCAGTGCTCAATCCTCAATCCTCAATCCTCAGTCCTCAATCCTCAATCCTCAATCCTCAAACCTCAATCCTCAACCGTCAGTCCTCGTCCTCAAACCTCAACCCTCAATCCTCAATCCTCAATCTTCAATCATCAATACTCAATCTTCAATCCTCAATCCTCAATCCTCAATCCCCAATCCTCAATCCTCAATCCTCAATCCTCAATCTTCAATCCTCAATCCTCAATCGTCAATCTTCAATCCTCAATACTCAATCTTCAATCCTCAATCCTCAATCCTCAATCCTCAATCCCCAATCCTCAATCCTCAATTCTCAATCCTCAATCCTCAATCCTCAGTCCTCCATCCTCAATCCTCAACCCTCAAACGTCAATCCTCAACGGTCTGTACTCGTCCTCAATCGTCAACACTCAATCCTCAATCCTCAATCTTCAATCCTCAATACTCAATCTTCAATCCTCAATCCTCAATCCTCAATCGTCAATCCTCATTCTTCAATCCTCAATACCCAATCCTCAATCTTCAATCCTCAATACTCAATCCTCAATCCTCAATCCTCAATCCTCAATCCTCAAAATTCAATCCTCAGTCCCAAATCCTCAATCATCAATACTCAATCCTCAATCCTCAATCTTCAATCCTCAATACTCAATCTTCAATCCTCAGTCCTCGATCCTCAATCATCAAACCTCAATCCTCAACCGCCAGCCCTCATCCTCAATCCTCAATCCTCAATCCTCAATCCACAATCTTCAATCCTCAATACTCAACCTTCAATAATCAATCCTCAATCCTCAATCCTCAATACTCAATACTCAATCGTCAATCCTCAATCCCCAATCCTCAATCTCCAATAATCAATCCTCAATCCTCAATCCTCGATGCTCAATCCGCAATATCCAATCCTCAATCTTCAATCCTCAATCCTCAATCCTCAATCCTTAATCCTCAATCCCCAATCCTCAGTCCTCAAACCTTAATCCTGAATCCACAATCCTGAATCCTCAATCTTCAGCCCTCAGTCCTCAACAATCAGTTGTCAATCCTCAATCCCCAATGGAATATCATCAATTCACAGTATTCAATACTCAATACTCAATCTGCAATCTTCAAATCTCTATCCACAAACATCAATACTCATCACTCAGCACTCAACACTCCGTTCCCAGTCCTCAATCTTCAATCCTCAATCCTCGATCCTCAATCCTCAATCCTCAATTTTCTATCCTCAATACTCAATCTTCAATCCTCAATGCTCAATCCTCAATCCTCAATCCTCAATCCTCAGTCCTCAATCCACAATCCTCAATCCTCAAACCTCAATCCTCAATCGTCAGCCCGCGTCCTCAATCCTCAACACTCAATCCTCAATCCTCATTCTTCAATCCTCAATACCCAATACTCAATCTTCAATCCTCAATCCTCAATCCTCAATCCTCAATTCTCAATCCTCAGTCCTCAGTCCTCAGTCCTCAAACCTCAATCCTCAATCCTCAGCCCTCATCCTCAATCCTCAATCCTCAATCCTCAATCCTCAATGTTCAATCCTCAATACTCAATCCTCAATCCTCAATCCTCAATCCTCAGTCCTCAATCCTCAATCTACAATCCTCAATACTCAGTCTTCAATCCTCAATCCTCAATCCTCAATCCTCAAGCGTCAATCCTCAATCCTCAATCCTCAACCCTCAATCCTCAGTCCTCAAACCTCAATCCCGAATCCTCAATCCTGAATCCTCTATCTTCAGCCCTCAGTCCTCAAAAATCAATTGTCAATCCTCAATTCTCAATAGAATATCCTCAATTCACAGTTTTCAATACTGAACCCCATCCTTCAATCTTCAAATCTCAATCCACAAACATCAATTCTCATCACTCAACCATCAACACCCTGGCCTCAATCTTCAATCCTCAATCCTCAATCCTCAACCCTCAAACCTCAATCCTCAACATTCAATCCTCAATACTCAGTATTCAATACTCAATCCTCAATCTTCAATCCTCAATCTTCAATCCTCAATCCTCAATCCTCAATCCTCAATCCTCATTCTTCAATCCTCAATACCCAATCCTCAGTCTTCAATCCTCAATCCTCAAACCTCAATCCGGAATCCTCAATCCTGAATCCTCAATCTTCAGCCGTCAGTCCTCAACAATCAATTCTCAATCCACAATCCTCAATCTTCAATCCTCAATCCTCAATCCCCAATTCTCAATCCACAATCTTCAATCCTCAATACTCAATCCTCAATCCTCAATCCTCAATCCTCAATCCCCAATCCTCAATCCTCAATTCTCAGTCCTCAATCCTCAGTCCTCAGTCCTCAAACGTCAATCCTCAACGGTCTGTACTCGTCCTCAATCGTCAACACTCAATCCTCAATCCTCAATCTTCAATCCTCAATACTCAATCTTCAATCCTCAATCCTCAATCCTCAATCGTCAATCCTCATTCTTCAATCCTCAATACCCAATCCTCAATCTTCAATCCTCAATACTCGATCCTCAATCCTCAATCCTCAATCCTCAATCCTCAAAATTCAATCCTCAGTCCCAAATCCTCAATCATCAATACTCAATCCTCAATCCTCAATCTTCAATCCTCAATACTCAAACTTCAATCCTCAGTCCTCGATCCTCAATCATCAAACCTCAATCCTCAACCCCCAGCCCTCATCCTCAATCCTCAATCCTCAATCCTCAATCCACAATCTTCAATCCTCAATACTCAACCTTCAATAATCAATCCTCAATCCTCAATCCTCAATACTCAATACTCAATCGTCAAACCTCAATCCCCAATCCTCAATCTCCAATAATCAATCCTCAATCCTCAATCCTCAATGCTCAATCCGCAATATCCAATCCTCAATCTTCAATCCTCAATCCTCAATCCTCAATCCTTAATCCTCAATCCCCAATCCTCAGTCCTCAAACCTTAATCCTGAATCCACAATCCTGAATCCTCAATCTTCAGCCCTCAGTCCTCAACAATCAGTTGTCAATCCTCAATCCCCAATGGAATATCATCAATTCACAGTTTTCAATACTCAATACTCAATCTGCAATCTTCAAATCTCTATCCACAAACATCAATACTCATCACTCAACACTCAACACTCCGTTCCCAGTCCTCAATCTTCAATCCTCAATCCTCGATCCTCAATCCTCAATCCTCAATTTTCTATCCTCAATACTCAATCTTCAATCCTCAATGCTCAATCCTCAATCCTCAATCCTCAGTCCTCAATCCACAATCCTCAATCCTCAAACCTCAATCCTCAATCGTCAGCCCGCGTCCTCAATCCTCAACACTCAATCCTCAATCCTCATTCTTCAATCCTCAATACCTAATACTCAATCTTCAATCCTCAATCCCCAATCCTCAATCCTCAATTCTCAATCCTCAGTCCTCAGTCCTCAGTCCTCAAACCAGAATCCTCAATCCTCAGCCCTCATCCTCAATCCTCAATCCTCAATCCTCAATCCTCAATGTTCAATCCTCAATACTCAATCCTCAATCCTCAATCCTCAATCCTCAGTCCTCAATCCTCAATCTACAATCCTCAATACTCAGTCTTCAATCCTCAATCCTCAATCCTCAGTCCTCAAGCGTCAATCCTCAATCCTCAATCCTCAACCCTCAATCCTCAGTCCTCAAACCTCAATCCCGAATCCTCAATCCTGAATCCTCTATCTTCAGCCCTCAGTCCTCAAAAATCGATTGTCAATCCTCAATTCTCAATAGAATATCCTCAATTCACAGTTTTCAATACTGAACCCCATCCTTCAATCTTCAAATCTCAATCCACAAACATCAATTCTCATCACTCAACCATCAACACCCTGGCCTCAATCTTCAATCCTCAATCCTCAATCCTCAACCCTCAAACCTCAATCCTCAACATTCAATCCTCAATACTCAGTATTCAATACTCAATCCCCAATCTTCAATCCTCAATCTTCAATCCTCAATCCTCAATCCTCAATCCTCAATCCTCATTCTTCAATCCTCAATACCCAATCCTCAGTCTTCAATCCTCATTCCTCAAACCTCAATCCGGAATCCTCAATCCTGAATCCTCAATCTTCAGCCGTCAGTCCTCAACAATCAATTCTCAATCCACAATCCTCAATCTTCAATCCTCAAACCTCAATCCCCAATCCTCAATCCACAATCTTCAATCCTCAATACTCAATCCTCAATCCTCAATCCTCAATCCTCAATCCCCAATCCTCAATCCTCAATTCTCAATCCTCAATCCTCAGTCCTCAGTCCTCAAACCTCAATCCTCAACCCTCAGCACTCATCCTCAATCCTCAATCCTCAATCCTCAATCTTCAATCCTCAATACTCAATCTTCAAACCTCAATCCTCAGTCCTCAATCTTCAATCCTCAATGCTCAATCCTCAATCCTCAATCCTCAATCCTCAATAGAATATCCTCAATTCACAGTTTTCAATACTCAATCCCCATTCTTGAATCTTCAAACCTCAATCCACAAACATCAATTCTCATCACTCTACCCTCAACACTCAGTCCTCAATCTTCAATCCTCAATCCTCAATCCTCAATCCTCAATGTTCAATCCTCAATACTCAATCTTCAATCATCAACGCTCAATTCTCAATCCTCAATACTCAATACTCAATCGTCAATCCTCAATCCCCAATCCTCAATCTTGAATCCTCAATCCTCAATCCTCAATCCTCAATCCTCAATCCTCAATCCCCAATCCTCAATCCTCAATCCTCAACCCTCAATACTCAATCTTCAATCCTCAATCCTCAATCGTCAATCTTCAATCCTCAATACTCAATCTTCAATCCCCAATCCTCAATCCTCAATCCTCAATCCTCATTCTTCAATCCTCTATACACAATCCTCAATCTTCAATCCTCAATCCTCAATCCTCAATTCTCAGGCCTCAATCCTCAATCCTCAGACCTCAAACATCAATACTCAACCCTCAGTCCTCGTCCTCAATCCACAACCCTCAATTCTCAATACTCAGTCCTCAAACCTCAATCATCAATCCTCAGACCTCAATCCTCAACCGTCAGTCCCCGTTCTCAATCCTCAAACATCAATCCTCAACCCTCAATCTTCAATCATCAATACTCAATCCTCAATCCTCAATCCGCAATCCTCAATCCTCAATCCTCAATCCTCAACATTCAACACACGACCCTCAACCATCAATCCACAATACTCAACCATCAATCCTCAATTCTCAATACTCAGTAGAATATCCTGAATTCCCATGATTCAATACTCAATCCTCAATATTCAATAATCAAATCTCAATCCTCAAACATCAACTCTCAACACTCAATCCTCAATACTCAGTCCTCTCTCTTCAATCCTACATCCCCAATCCTCAATCCTCAAGCGTCAATCCTCAATCCTCAATCCTCAACCCTCAATCCTCAGTCCTCAAACCTCAATCCGGAATCCTCAATCCTGAATCCTCAATCTTCAGCCGTCAGTCCTCAACAGACAATTCTCAATCCTCAATCCTCAATCTTCAATCCTCAATCCTCAATCCGCAATCCTCAATCCTCAATTTTCAGTCCTCAATCCTCAATACTCAATCCTCAATCCTCAAACTTCAATCCTCAGTCCCAAATCCTCAATCCTCAATCCTCAATCCTCAACCCTCAATCCTCAGTCCTCAAACCTCAATCCGGAATCCTCAATCCTGAATCCTCAATCTTCAGCCGTCAGTCCTCAACAATCAATTCTCAATCCTCAATCCTCAATCTTCAATCCTCAATCCTCAATCTGCAATCCTCGATCCGCAATCTTCAATCCTCAATACTCAATCTTCTATCCTCAATCCTCAATCCTCAATCCTCAATCCTCAATCCTCAATCCTCAATCCTCAATCCTCAATCCTCAATCGTCAATCTTCAATCCTCAATACTCAATCTTCAATCCTCAATCCTCAATCCTCAATCGTCAATCCTCATTCTACAATCCTCAATACCCAATCCTCAATCTTCAATCCTCAATACTCAATCCTCAATCCTCAATACTCAATCCTCAATCCTCAAACTTCAATCCTCAGTCCCAAATCCTCAATCCTCAATACTCAATCCTCATTCCTCAATCTTCAATCCTCAATGCTCAATCTTCAATCCTCAATCCTCAACCCTCAATACTCAATCTTCAATCCTCAATCCTCAATCGTCAATCTTCAGTCCTCAATACTCAATTTTCAATCCTCAATCCTCAATCCTCAATCCTCAATCCTCATTCTTCAATCCTCTATACACAATCCTCAATCTTCAATCCTCAATCCTCAATCCTCAATTCTCAGTCCTCAATCCTCAATCCTCAGACCTCAAACATCAATACTCAACCCTCAGTCCTCGTCCTCAATCCACAACCCTCAATTCTCAATACTCAGTCCTCAAACCTCAATCATCAATCCTCAGACCTCAATCCTCAATCCTCAATCCCCAATCTTCAATCCTCAATACTCAACCATCAATCCCCAGTCCTCGATCCTCAATCATCAAACCTCAATCCTCAACCCCCAGCCCTCATCCTCAATCCTCGATCCTCAATCCTCAATCCTCAATTTTCTATCCTCAATACTCAATCTTCAATCCTCAATACTCAATCTTCAATCCTCAATACTCAATCCTCATTCCTCAGTCCTCATTCTTCAATCCTCAATACCCAATCCTCAATCTTCAATCCTCAATCCTCAATCCTCAATTCTCAATCCTCAATCCTCTGTCCTCAGTCCTCAAACCTCAATCCTCAACCCTCAGCCCTCATCCTCAATCCTCAATCCTCAATCCTCAATCCTCAATCTTCAATCCTCAATACTCAATCTTCAATCCTCAATCCTCTGTCCTCAATCTTCAATCCTCAATGCTCAATCCTCAATCCTCAATCCTCAGTCCTCAATCCTCAATCCTCAATCCTCAAACCGCAATCCTCAACCGTCAGTCCTCGTCCTCAAACCTCAACCCTCAATCCTCAATCCTCAATCTTCAATCATCAATACTCAATCTTCAATACTCAATCCTCAATCCTCAATCCCCAATCCTCAATCCTCAATCCTCAATACTCAATCCTCAATCTTCAATCCCCAATCCTCAATCGTCAATCTTCAATCCTCAATACTCAATCTTCAATCCTCAATCCTCAATCCTCAATCGTCAATCCTCATTCTTCAATCCTCAATACACAATCCTCAATCTTCAATCCTCAATCCTCAATCCTCAATTCTCAGTCCTCAATCCTCAATCCTCAGACCTCAGACATAAATACTCAACCCTCAGTCCTCGTCCTCAATCCACAACCCTCAATCCTCAATTCTCAGTCCTCAAACCTCAATCCTCAATCCTCAGACCTCAATCCTCAACCGTCAGTCCCCGTCCTCAATCCTCAAACAGCAACCCTCAACCCTCAATCTTCAATCATTAATACTCAATCTTCAATCCTCAATCCTCAATCTTCAATCCTCAATCCTCAATCCTCAACATTCAACACACGACCCTCAACCATCAATCCTCAATACTCAACCATCAATCCTCAATACTCAACCATCAATCCTCAATACTCAACCATCAATCCTCAATTCTCAATACTCAATAGAATATCCTGAATTCCCATGATTCAATACTCAATCCTCAATATTCAATAATCAAATCTCAATCCTCAAACATCAGTTCTCAACACTCAATCCTCAATACTCAGTCCTCTCTCTTCAATCCTACATCCTCAATCCTCAATCCTCAAGCGTCAATCCGCAATCCTCAATCCTCAACCCTCAATCCTCAGACCTCAAACCTCAATCCGGAATCCTCAATCCTGAATCCTCAATCTTCAGCCGTCAGTCCTCAACAATCAGTTCTCAATCCTCAATCCTCAATCTTCAATCCTCAATCCTCAGTCCACAATCCTCAATCCTCAATCTTCAATCCTCAATACTCAATCTTCAATCCTCAATCTTCAATCCTCAATCCTCAATCCTCAATCCTCAATCCTCAATACCCGATCCTCAATCCCCAGTCCTCAATCTTCAATCCTCAATACTCAATCTTCAATCCTCAATCCTCAATCCTCAATCGTCAATCCTCATTCTTCAATCCTCAATACCCAATCCTCAATCTTCAATCCTCAATACTCAATCCTCAATCCTCAATACTCAATCCTCAATCCTCAAACTTCAATCCTCTGTCCCAAATCCTCAATCCTCAATACTCAATCCTCATTCCTCAATCTTCAATCCACAATGCTCAATCTTCAATCCTCAATTCTCAATCCTGAATCCTCAATCCTCATTCTTCAATCCTCAATACCCGATCCTCAATCCCCAGTCCTCAATCTTCAATCCTCAATGGTCAATCCTCAATCCTCAATCCTCAGTCCTCAATCCTCATTCCTCAAACCTCAAACCTCAATCCTCAACCTTCAATCCTCAATACTCAGTATTCAATCGTCAATCCTCATTCTTCAATCCTCAATACCCAATCCTCAATCTTCAATCCTCAATACTCAATCCTCAATCCTCAATCCTCAATCCTCAATCCTCAAACTTCAATCCTCAATACTCAATCCTCAATCCTCGATCCTCAATCCTCAATCCCCAATCCTCAATCCTCAATTCTCAATCCTCAATCCTCAGTCCTCAGTCCTCAAACCTCAATCCTCAACCCTCAGCCCTCATCCTCAATCCTCAATCCTCAATCCTCAATCTTCAATCCTCAATACTCAATCTTCAAACCTCAATCCTCAGTCCTCAATCTTCAATCCTCAATGCTCAATCCTCAATCCTCAATCCTCAGACCTCAATCCTCAATCCTCAATCCTCAATCCTCAATAGAATATCCTCAATTCACAGTTTTCAATACTCAATCCCCATTCTTCAATCTTCAAATCTCAATCCACAAACATCAATTCTCATCACTCTACCCTCAACACTCAGTCCACAGTCTTCAATCCTCAATCCTCAATCCTCAATCCTCAATCTTCAATCCTCAATACTCAATCTTCAATCATCAACCCTCAAATCTCAATCCTCAATACTCAATACTCAACCGTCAATCCTCAATCCCCAATACTCAATCTTGAATCCTCAATCCTCAATCCTCAATCCTCAATCCTCAATCCTCAATCTTCAATCATCAATACTCAATCTTCAATCCTCAATCCTCAATCCTCAATCCCCAATCCTCAATACTCAATCCTCAACCCTCAATCCTCAATCTTCAATCGTCAATCCTCAATCGTCAATCTTCAATCCTCAATACTCAATCTTCAATCCTCAATCCTCAATCCTGAATCCTCAATCCTCATTCTTCAATCCTCAATACACAATCCTCAATCTTCAATCCTCAATCCTCAATCCTCAATTCTCAGTCCTCAATCCTCAATCCTCAGACCTCAAACATCAATACTCAACCCTCAGTCCTCGTCCTCAATCCACAACCCTCAATTCTCAATACTCAGTCCTCAAACCTCAATCATCAATCCTCAGACCTCAATCCTCAACCGTCAGTCCCCGTCCTCAATCCTCAAACATCAATCCTCAACCCTCAATCTTCAATCATCAATACTCAATCCTCAATCCTCAATACTAAATCTTCAATCCACAATCCCCAATCCTCAATCCTCAATCCTCAATCCTCAATCCTCAATCGTCAATCTTCAATCCCCAATACTCAATCTTCAATCCTCAATCCTCAATCCTCAATAGTCAATCCTCATTCTTCAATCCTCAATACCCAATCCTCAATCTTCAATCCTCAATACTCAATCCTCAATCCTCAATCCTCAAACTTCAATCCTCAGTCCCAAATCCTCAATCCTCAATACTCAATCCTCAATCCTCAATCTTCAATCCTCAATACTCGATCTTCAATCCTCAATCCTTAATCCTCAATCCTCAGTCCTCATTCCTCAATACTCAATACCCGATCCTCAATCCCCAGTCCTCTGTCTTCAATCCTCAATGGTCAATCATCAACCCTCAATCCTCAGTCCTCAATCCTCAATCCTCAACCCTCAAACCTCAATCCTCAACCGTCAGTCCTCGTCCTCAATCGTCAACACTCAATCCTCAATCCTCAATCTTCAATCCTCAATACTCAATATTCAATACCCAATCCTCAGTCTTCAATCCTCAATCCTCAATCCTCAAATCTCAATCCTCAATCCTCAATCCTCAATCTTCAATCCTCAATTCTCAATCCGCAATCCTCAATCCTCAACCTTCAATCCTCAATACTCAATCTTCAATCCTCAATCCTCAATCCTCAATCCTCAATCCTCAATCCTCAATCCTCAATCCTCAATCCTCAATCCTCAATCGTCAACCCTCAATCCTCAATCCTCAATCTTCAATCCTCAATACTCAATATTCAATGCTCAATCCTCAATCTTCAATCCTCAATCTTCAATCCTCAATCCTCAATCCTCAATACTCAATCCTCATTCTTCAATCCTCAATACCCAATCCTCAGTCTTCAATCCTCAATCCTCAAACATCAATCCGGAATCCTCAATCCTGAATCCTCAATCTTCAGCCGTCAGTCCTCAACAATCAATTCTCAATCCTCAATCCTCAATCTTCAATCCTCAATGCTCAATCCGCAATCCTCAATCCTCAATCTTCAATCCTCAATACTCAATCTTCAATCCTCAATCCCCAATCCTCAATCCTCAATCCTCAATCCTCAATCCTCAATCGTCAATCTTCAATCCTCAATACTCAATCATCAATCCTCAATCCTCAATCCTCAATAGTCAATCCTCATTCTTCAATCCTCAATACCCAATCCTCAATCTTCAATCCTCAATACTCAATCCTCAATCCTCAATCCTCGATCCTCAATCCTCAATCCTCAAACTTCAATCCTCAGTCCCAAATCCTCAATCCTCAATACTCAATCCTCAATCCTCAATCTTCAATCCTCAATACTCGATCTTCAATCCTCAATCCTTAATCCTCAATCCTCAGTCCTCATTCTTCAATACTCAATACCCGATCCTCAATCCCCAGTCCTCAATCTTCAATCCTCAATGGTCAATCCTCAATAGTCAATCCTCATTCTTCAATCCTCAATACCCAATCCTCAATCTTCAATCCTCAATACTCAATCCTCAATCCTCAATCCTCGATCCTCAATCCTCAATCCTCAAACTTCAATCCTCAGTCCCAAATCCTCAATCGTCAATACTCAATCCTCAATCCTCAATCTTCAATCCTCAATCCGCAATCTTCAATCCTCAATACTCAACCTTCAATAATCAATCCTCAATCCTCAATCCTCAATACTCAATACTCAATCGTCAATCCTCAATCCCCAATCCTCTATCTCCAATAATCAATCCTCAATCCTCAATCCTCAACCCTCAATCTTCAATACTCAATACTCAATCTTCAATCCTCAATCCTCAATCCTCAATCCTCAATCCTCAGTCCACAATCCTCAATCTTCAATCGTCAATACTCAACCCTCAATCCTCAATTATCAATCTTCATTCCTCAATACTCAATCTTCAATCCTCAATCCTCAATCCTTAATCCTCGGTCCTCAACCTTCAATCCTCAATAATCAATCTTCAATCCTCAATCCTCAATCCTCAATCCTCAATCCTCAATCCTCAGTCCTAAATCGTCAATCTTCAATCCTCAATACTCAATCTTCTATCCTCAATCCTCAATCCTCAATCCTCAATCCTCATTCTTCAATCCTCATTACCAAATCCTCAACCTTCAATCCTCAATCCTCAATCCTCAATCCTCAATCCTCAATCCTCAATCCTCAATCTTCAATACTCAGTCCCAAATCCTCAATCTTCAATAGACAATCCTCAATCCTCAATCTTCAATCCTCAATACTCAATCTTCAATCATCAATCCTCAATCCTCAATTCTCAATACTCATTCTTCAATCCCCAATACCCAATCCTTAATCTTTAATCCTCAATCCTTAATCCTCAATTCTCAATCCTCAATCCTCAATCCTCAGACATCAAACATCAATACTCAACCATCAATCCTCGTCCTCAATCCACAACCCTCAATCCTCGATCCTGAAACTTCAATCATCAATATTCAATCTTCAATCCGGAATCCTCAATACTGAATCCTCAATCTTCAGCCGTCAGTCCTCAACAATCAATTCTCAATCCTCAATCCTCAATCTTCAATCCTCAATGCTCAATCCGCAATCCTCAATCCTCAATCTTCAATCCTCAATACTCAATCTTCAATCCTCAATCCCCAATCCTCAATCCTCAATCCTCAATCCTCAATCCTCAATCGTCAATCTTCAATCCTCAATACTCAATCTTCAATCCTCAATCCTCAATCCTCAATAGTCAATCCTCATTCTTCAATCCTCAATACCCAATCCTCAATCTTCAATCCTCAATACTCAATCCTCAATCCTCAATCCTCGATCCTCAATCCTCAATCCTCAAACTTCAATCCTCAGTCCCAAATCCTCAATCCTCAATACTCAATCCTCAATCCTCAATCTTCAATCCTCAATACTCGATCTTCAATCCTCAATCCTTAATCCTCAATCCTCAGTCCTCATCCTTCAATACTCAATACCCGATCCTCAATCCCCAGTCCTCAATCTTCAATCCTCAATGGTCAATCCTCAATCCTCAATGGTCAATCCTCAACCCTCAATCCTCAGTCCTCAATCCTCAATCCTCAACCCTCAAACCTCAATCCTCAACCGTGAGTCCTCGTCCTCAATCGTCAACACTCAATCCTCAATCCTCAATCTTCAATCCTCAATACTCAATATTCAATACCCAATCCTCAGTCTTCAATCCTCAATCCTCAATCCTCAAATCTCAATCCTCAATCCTCAATCCTCAATCTTCAATCCTCAATTCTCAATCCGCAATCCTCAATCCTCAACCTTCAATCCTCAATACTCAATCTTCAATCCTCAATCCTCAATCCTCAATCCTCAATCCTCAATCCTCAATCCTCAATCGTCAATCTTCAATCCTCAATACTCAATCTTCAATACTCAATCCTCAATCGTCAATCTTCAATCCTCAATCTTCAATCCTCAATCCTCATTCCTCAATACTCAATCCTCATTCTTCAATCCTCAATACCCAATCCTCAGTCTTCAATCCTCAATCCTCAAACATCAATCCGGAATCCTCAATCCTGAATCCTCAATCTTCAGCCGTCAGTCCTCAACAATCAATTCTCAATCCTCAATCCTCAATCTTCAATCCTCAATCCTCAATCCGCAATCCTCAATCCTCAATCTTCAATCCTCAATACTCAATCTTCAATCCTCAATCCCCAATCCTCAATCCTCAATCCTCAATCCTGAATCCTCAATTGTCAATCTTCAATCCTCAATACTCAATCTTCAATCCTCAATCCTCAATCCTCAATCGTCAATCCTCATTCTTCAATCCTCAATACCCAATCCTCAATCTTCAATCCTCAATACTCAATCCTCAATCCTCAATACTCAATCGTCAACCCTCAATCCTCAATCCTCAATCTTCAATCCTCAATACTCAATATTCAATACTCAATCCTCAATCTTCAATCCTCAGTCTTCAATCCTCAATCCTCAATCCTCAATACTCAATCCTCATTCTTCAATCCTCAATACCCAATCCTCAGTCTTCAATCCTCAATCCTCAAACATCAATCCGGAATCCTCAATCCTGAATCCTCAATCTTCAGCCGTCAGTCCTCAACAATCAATTCTCAATCCTCAATCCTCAATCTTCAATCCTCAATGCTCAATCCGCAATCCTCAATCCTCAATCTTCAATCCTCAATACTCAATCTTCAATCCTCAATCCCCAATCCTCAATCCTCAATCCTCAATCCTCAATCCTCAATCGTCAATCTTCAATCCTCAATACTCAATCTTCAATCCTCAATCCTCAATCCTCAATAGTCAATCCTCATTCTTCAATCCTCAATACCCAATCCTCAATCTTCAATCCTCAATACTCAATCCTCAATCCTCAATCCTCGATCCTCAATCCTCAATCCTCAAACTTCAATCCTCAGTCCCAAATCCTCAATCCTCAATACTCAATCCTCAATCCTCAATCTTCAATCCTCAATACTCGATCTTCAATCCTCAATCCTTAATCCTCAATCCTCAGTCCTCATCCTTCAATACTCAATACCCGATCCTCAATCCCCAGTCCTCAATCTTCAATCCTCAATGGTCAATCCTCAATCCTCAATGGTCAATCCTCAACCCTCAATCCTCAGTCCTCAATCCTCAATCCTCAACCCTCAAACCTCAATCCTCAACCGTGAGTCCTCGTCCTCAATCGTCAACACTCAATCCTCAATCCTCAATCTTCAATCCTCAATACTCAATATTCAATATCCAATCCTCAGTCTTCAATCCTCAATCCTCAATCCTCAAATCTCAATCCTCAATCCTCAATCCTCAATCTTCAATCCTCACTTCTCAATCCGCAATCCTCAATCCTCAATCCTCAATCCTCAATCGTCAATCTTCAATCCTCAATACTCAATCTTCAATACTCAATCCTCAATCGTCAATCTTCAATCCTCAATCTTCAATCCTCAATCCTCATTCCTCAATACTCAATCCTCATTCTTCAATCCTCAATACCCAATCCTCAGTCTTCAATCCTCAATCCTCAAACATCAATCCGGAATCCTCAATCCTGAATCCTCAATCTTCAGCCGTCAGTCCTCAACAATCAATTCTCAATCCTCAATCCTCAATCTTCAATCCTCAATCCTCAATCCGCAATCCTCAATCCTCAATCTTCAATCCTCAATACTCAATCTTCAATCCTCAATCCCCAATCCTCAATCCTCAATCCTCAATCCTGAATCCTCAATCGTCAATCTTCAATCCTCAATACTCAATCCTCAATCCTCAATACTCAATCGTCAACCCTCAATCCTCAATCCTCAATCTTCAATCCTCAATACTCAATATTCAATACTCAATCCTCAATCTTCAATCCTCAGTCTTCAATCCTCAATCCTCAATCCTCAATACTCAATCCTCATTCTTCAATCCTCAATACCCAATCCTCAGTCTTCAATCCTCAATCCTCAATACTCAATCTTCAATCCTCAATCCCCAATCCTCAATCCTCAATCCTCAATCCTCAATCCTCAATCGTCAATCTTCAATCCTCAATACTCAATCTTCAATCCTCAATCCTCAATCCTCAATAGTCAATCCTCATTCTTCAATCCTCAATACCCAATCCTCAATCTTCAATCCTCAATACTCAATCCTCAATCCTCAATCCTCGATCCTCAATCCTCAATCCTCAAACTTCAATCCTCAGTCCCAAATCCTCAATCCTCAATACTCAATCCTCAATCCTCAATCTTCAATCCTCAATACCCGATCTTCAATCCTCAATCCTTAATCCTCAATCCTCAGTCCTCATCCTTCAATACTCAATACCCGATCCTCAATCCCCAGTCCTCAATCTTCAATCCTCAATGGTCAATCCTCAATCCTCAATGGTCAATCCTCAACCCTCAATCCTCAGTCCTCAATCCTCAATCCTCAACCCTCAAACCTCAATCCTCAACCGTGAGTCCTCGTCCTCAATCGTCAACACTCAATCCTCAATCCTCAATCTTCAATCCTCAATACTCAATATTCAATACCCAATCCTCAGTCTTCAATCCTCAATCCTCAATCCTCAAATCTCAATCCTCAATCCTCAATCCTCAATCTTCAATCCTCAATTCTCAATCCGCAATCCTCAATCCTCAACCTTCAATCCTCAATACTCAATCTTCAATCCTCAATCCTCAATCCTCAATCCTCAATCCTCAATCCTCAATCCTCAATCGTCAATCTTCAATCCTCAATACTCAATCTTCAATACTCAATCCTCAATCGTCAATCTTCAATCCTCAATCTTCAATCCTCAATCCTCATTCCTCAATACTCAATCCTCATTCTTCAATCCTCAATACCCAATCCTCAGTCTTCAATCCTCAATCCTCAAACATCAATCCGGAATCCTCAATCCTGAATCCTCAATCTTCAGCCGTCAGTCCTCAACAATCAATTCTCAATCCTCAATCCTCAATCTTCAATCCTCAATCCTCAATCCGCAATCCTCAATCCTCAATCTTCAATCCTCAATACTCAATCTTCAATCCTCAATCCCCAATCCTCAATCCTCAATCCTCAATCCTGAATCCTCAATTGTCAATCTTCAATCCTCAATACTCAATCTTCAATCCTCAATCCTCAATCCTCAATCGTCAATCCTCATTCTTCAATCCTCAATACCCAATCCTCAATCTTCAATCCTCAATACTCAATCCTCAATCCTCAATACTCAATCGTCAACCCTCAATCCTCAATCCTCAATCTTCAATCCTCAATACTCAATATTCAATACTCAATCCTCAATCTTCAATCCTCAGTCTTCAATCCTCAATCCTCAATCCTCAATACTCAATCCTCATTCTTCAATCCTCAATACCCAATCCTCAGTCTTCAATCCTCAATCCTCAAACATCAATCCGGAATCCTCAATCCTGAATCCTCAATCTTCAGCCGTCAGTCCTCAACAATCAATTCTCAATCCTCAATCCTCAATCTTCAATCCTCAATGCTCAATCCGCAATCCTCAATCCTCAATCTTCAATCCTCAATACTCAATCTTCAATCCTCAATCCCCAATCCTCAATCCTCAATCCTCAATCCTCAATCCTCAATCGTCAATCTTCAATCCTCAATACTCAATCTTCAATCCTCAATCCTCAATCCTCAATAGTCAATCCTCATTCTTCAATCCTCAATACCCAATCCTCAATCTTCAATCCTCAATACTCAATCCTCAATCCTCAATCCTCGATCCTCAATCCTCAATCCTCAAACTTCAATCCTCAGTCCCAAATCCTCAATCCTCAATACTCAATCCTCAATCCTCAATCTTCAATCCTCAATACTCGATCTTCAATCCTCAATCCTTAATCCTCAATCCTCAGTCCTCATCCTTCAATACTCAATACCCGATCCTCAATCCCCAGTCCTCAATCTTCAATCCTCAATGGTCAATCCTCAATCCTCAATGGTCAATCCTCAACCCTCAATCCTCAGTCCTCAATCCTCAATCCTCAACCCTCAAACCTCAATCCTCAACCGTGAGTCCTCGTCCTCAATCGTCAACACTCAATCCTCAATCCTCAATCTTCAATCCTCAATACTCAATATTCAATATCCAATCCTCAGTCTTCAATCCTCAATCCTCAATCCTCAAATCTCAATCCTCAATCCTCAATCCTCAATCTTCAATCCTCAATTCTCAATCCGCAATCCTCAATCCTCAACCTTCAATCCTCAATACTCAATCTTCAATCCTCAATCCTCAATCCTCAATCCTCAATCCTCAATCCTCAATCCTCAATCCTCAATCCTCAATCGTCAATCTTCAATCCTCAATACTCAATCTTCAATACTCAATCCTCAATCGTCAATCTTCAATCCTCAATCTTCAATCCTCAATCCTCATTCCTCAATACTCAATCCTCATTCTTCAATCCTCAATACCCAATCCTCAGTCTTCAATCCTCAATCCTCAAACATCAATCCGGAATCCTCAATCCTGAATCCTCAATCTTCAGCCGTCAGTCCTCAACAATCAATTCTCAATCCTCAATCCTCAATCTTCAATCCTCAATCCTCAATCCGCAATCCTCAATCCTCAATCTTCAATCCTCAATACTCAATCTTCAATCCTCAATCCCCAATCCTCAATCCTCAATCCTCAAACCTGAATCCTCAATCGTCAATCTTCAATCCTCAATACTCAATCTTCAATCCTCAATCCTCAATCCTCAATCGTCAATCCTCATTCTTCAATCCTCAATACCCAATCCTCAATCTTCAATCCTCAATACTCAATCCTCAATCCTCAATACTCAATCGTCAACCCTCAATCCTCAATCCTCAATCTTCAATCCTCAATACTCAATATTCAATACTCAATCCTCAATCTTCAATCCTCAGTCTTCAATCCTCAATCCTCAATCCTCAATACTCAATCCTCATTCTTCAATCCTCAATACCCAATCCTCAGTCTTCAATCCTCAATCCTCAAACATCAATCCGGAATCCTCAATCCTGAATCCTCAATCTTCAGCCGTCAGTCCTCAACAATCAATTCGCAATCCTGAATCCTCAATCTTCAATCCTCAATGCTCAATCCGCAATCCTCAATCCTCAATCTTCAATCCTCAATACTCAATCTTCAATCCTCAATCCCCAATCCTCAATCCTCAATCCTCAATCCTCAATCCTCAATCGTCAATCTTCAATCCTCAATACTCAATCTTCAATCCTCAATCCTCAATCCTCAATAGTCAATCCTCATTCTTCAATCCTCAATACCCAATCCTCAATCTTCAATTCTCAATACTCAATCCTCGATCCTCAATCCTCGATCCTCAATCCTCAATCCTCAAACTTCAATCCTCAGTCCCAAATCCTCAATCCTCAATACTCAATCCTCAATCCTCAATCTTCAATCCTCAATACTCAATCTTCAATCCTCAATCCTTAATCCTCAATCCTCAGTCCTCATCCTTCAATACTCAATACCCGATCCTCAATCCCCAGTCCTCAATCTTCAATCCTCAATGGTCAATCCTCAATCCTCAATGGTCAATCCTCAACCCTCAATCCTCAGTCCTCAATCCTCAATCCTCAACCCTCAAACCTCAATCCTCAACCGTCAGTCCTCGTCCTCAATCGTCAACACTCAATCCTCAATCCTCAATCTTCAATCCTCAATACTCAATATTCAATACCCAATCCTCAGTCTTCAATCCTCAATCCTCAATCCTCAAATCTCAATCCTCAATCCTCAATCCTCAATCTTCAATCCTCAATTCTCAATCCGCAATCCTCAATCCTCAACCTTCAATCCTCAATACTCAATCTTCAATCCTCAATCCTCAATCCTCAATCCTCAATCCTCAATCCTCAATACTCAATCCTCAATCCTCAATCGTCAATCTTCAATCCTCAATACTCAATCTTCAATACTCAATCCTCAATCGTCAATCTTCAATCCTCAATCTTCAATCCTCAATCCTCATTCCTCAATACTCAATCCTCATTCTTCAATCCTCAATACCCAATCCTCAGTCTTCAATCCTCAATCCTCAAACATCAATCCGGAATCCTCAATCCTGAATCCTCAATCTTCAGCCGTCAGTCCTCAACAATCAATTCTCAATCCTCAATCCTCAATCCTCAATCTTCAATCCTCAATCCTCAATCCGCAATCCTCAATCCTCAATCTTCAATCCTCAATACTCAATCTTCAATCCTCAATCCCCAATCCTCAATCCTCAATCCTCAATCCTCAATCCTCAATCGTCAATCTTCAATCCTCAATACTCAATCTTCAATCCTCAATCCTCAATCCTCAATCGTCAATCCTCATTCTTCAATCCTCAATACCCAATCCTCAATCTTCAATCCTCAATACTCAATCCTCAATCCTCAATACTCAATCGTCAACCCTCAATCCTCAATCCTCAATCTTCAATCCTCAATACTCAATATTCAATACTCAATCCTCAATCTTCAATCCTCAGTCTTCAATCCTCAATCCTCAATCCTCAATACTCAATCCTCATTCTTCAATCCTCAATACCCAATCCTCAGTCTTCAATCCTCAATCCTCAAACATCAATCCGGAATCCTCAATCCTGAATCCTCAATCTTCAGCCGTCAGTCCTCAACAATCAATTCTCAATCCTCAATCCTCAATCTTCAATCCTCAATCCTCAATCCGCAATCCTCAATCCTCAATCTTCAATCCTCAATACTCAATCTTCAATCCTCAATCCCCAATCCTCAATCCTCAATCCTCAATCCTGAATCCTCAATCGTCAATCTTCAATCCTCAATACTCAATCTTCAATCCTCAATCCTCAATCCTCAATCGTCAATCCTCATTCTTCAATCCTCAATACCCAATCCTCAATCTTCAATCCTCAATACTCAATCCTCAATCCTCAATACTCAATCGTCAACCCTCAATCCTCAATCCTCAATCTTCAATCCTCAATACTCAATCTTCAATCCTCAATCCTCAATCCTCAATAGTCAATCCTCATTCTTCAATCCTCAATACTCAATCGTCAACCCTCAATCCTCAATCCTCAATCTTCAATCCTCAATACTCAATATTCAATACTCAATCCTCAATCTTCAATCCTCAGTCTTCAATCCTCAATCCTCAATCCTCAATACTCAATCCTCATTCTTCAATCCTCAATACCCAATCCTCAGTCTTCAATCCTCAATCCTCAAACATCAATCCGGAATCCTCAATCCTGAATCCTCAATCTTCAGCCGTCAGTCCTCAACAATCAATTCTCAATCCTCAATCCTCAATCTTCAATCCTCAATGCTCAATCCGCAATCCTCAATCCTCAATCTTCAATCCTCAATACTCAATCTTCAATCCTCAATCCCCAATCCTCAACCCTCAATCCTCAATCCTCAATCCTCAATCGTCAATCTTCAATCCTCAATACTCAATCTTCAATCCTCAATCCTCAATCCTCAATAGTCAATCCTCATTCTTCAATCCTCAATACCCAATCCTCAATCTTCAATCCTCAATACTCAATCCTCAATCCTCAATCCTCGATCCTCAATCCTCAATCCTCAAACTTCAATCCTCAGTCCCAAATCCTCAATCCTCAATACTCAATCCTCAATCCTCAATCTTCAATCCTCAATACTCGATCTTCAATCCTCAATCCTTAATCCTCAATCCTCAGTCCTCATCCTTCAATACTCAATACCCGACCCTCATTCCCCAGTCCTCAATCTTCAATCCTCAATGGTCAATCCTCAATCCTCAATGGTCAATCCTCAACCCTCAATCCTCAGTCCTCAATCCTCAATCCTCAACCCTCAAACCTCAATCCTCAACCGTGAGTCCTCGTCCTCAATCGTCAACACTCAATCCTCAATCCTCAATCTTCAATCCTCAATACTCAATATTCAATATCCAATCCTCAGTCTTCAATCCTCAATCCTCAATCCTCAAATCTCAATCCTCAATCCTCAATCCTCAATCTTCAATCCTCAATTCTCAATCCGCAATCCTCAATCCTCAACCTTCAATCCTCAATACTCAATCTTCAATCCTCAATCCTCAATCCTCAATCCTCAATCCTCAATCCTCAATCCTCAATCCTCAATCCTCAATCGTCAATCTTCAATCCTCAATACTCAATCTTCAATACTCAATCCTCAATCGTCAATCTTCAATCCTCAATCTTCAATCCTCAATCCTCATTCCTCAATACTCAATCCTCATTCTTCAATCCTCAATACCCAATCCTCAGTCTTCAATCCTCAATCCTCAAACATCAATCCGGAATCCTCAATCCTGAATCCTCAATCTTCAGCCGTCAGTCCTCAACAATCAATTCTCAATCCTCAATCCTCAATCTTCAATCCTCAATCCTCAATCCGCAATCCTCAATCCTCAATCTTCAATCCTCAATACTCAATCTTCAATCCTCAATCCCCAATCCTCAATCCTCAATCCTCAATCCTGAATCCTCAATCGTCAATCTTCAATCCTCAATACTCAATCTTCAATCCTCAATCCTCAATCCTCAATCGTCAATCCTCATTCTTCAATCCTCAATACCCAATCCTCAATCTTCAATCCTCAATACTCAATCCTCAATCCTCAATACTCAATCGTCAACCCTCAATCCTCAATCCTCAATCTTCAATCCTCAATACTCAATATTCAATACTCAATCCTCAATCTTCAATCCTCAGTCTTCAATCCTCAATCCTCAATCCTCAATACTCAATCCTCATTCTTCAATCCTCAATACCCAATCCTCAGTCTTCAATCCTCAATCCTCAAACATCAATCCGGAATCCTCAATCCTGAATCCTCAATCTTCAGCCGTCAGTCCTCAACAATCAATTCTCAATCCTCAATCCTCAATCTTCAATCCTCAATGCTCAATCCGCAATCCTCAATCCTCAATCTTCAATCCTCAATACTCAATCTTCAATCCTCAATCCCCAATCCTCAATCCTCAATCCTCAATCCTCAATCCTCAATCGTCAATCTTCAATCCTCAATACTCAATCGTCAATCCTCAATCCTCAATCCTCAATAGTCAATCCTCATTCTTCAATCCTCAATACCCAATCCTCAATCTTCAATCTTCAATACTCAATCCTCAATCCTCAATCCTCGATCCTCAATCCTCAATCCTCAAACTTCAATCCTCAGTCCCAAATCCTTAATCCTCAATACTCAATCCTCAATCCTCAATCTTCAATCCTCAATACTCGATCTTCAATCCTCAATCCTTAATCCTCAATCCTCAGTCCTCATCCTTCAATACTCAATACCCGATCCTCAATCCCCAGTCCTCAATCTTGAATCCTCAATGGTCAATCCTCAATCCTCAATGGTCAATCCTCAACCCTCAATCCTCAGTCCTCAATCCTCAATCCTCAACCCTCAAACCTCAATCCTCAACCGTGAGTCCTCGTCCTCAATCGTCAACACTCAATCCTCAATCCTCAATCTTCAATCCTCAATACTCAATATTCAATATCCAATCCTCAGTCTTCAATCCTCAATCCTCAATCCTCAAATCTCAATCCTCAATCCTCAATCCTCAATCTTCAATCCTCAATTCTCAATCCGCAATCCTCAATCCTCAACCTTCAATCCTCAATACTCAATCTTCAATCCTCAATCCTCAATCCTCAATCCTCAATCCTCAATCCTCAATCCTCAATCCTCAATCCTCAATCGTCAATCTTCAATCCTCAATACTCAATCTTCAATACTCACTCCTCAATCGTCAATCTTCAATCCTCAATCTTCAATCCTCAATCCTCATTCCTCAATACTCAATCCTCATTCTTCAATCCTCAATACCCAATCCTCAGTCTTCAATCCTCAATCCTCAAACATCAATCCGGAATCCTCAATCCTGAATCCTCAATCTTCAGCCGTCAGTCCTCAACAATCAATTCTCAATCCTCAATCCTCAATCTTCAATCCTCAATCCTCAATCCGCAATCCTCAATCCTCAATCTTCAATCCTCAATACTCAATCTTCAATCCTCAATCCCCAATCCTCAATCCTCAATCCTCAATCCTGAATCCTCAATCGTCAATCTTCAATCCTCAATACTCAATCTTCAATCCTCAATCCTCAATCCTCAATCGTCAATCCTCATTCTTCAATCCTCAATACCCAATCCTCAATCTTCAATCCTCAATACTCAATCCTCAATCCTCAATACTCAATCGTCAACCCTCAATCCTCAATCCTCAATCTTCAATCCTCAATACTCAATATTCAATACTCAATCCTCAATCTTCAATCCTCAGTCTTCAATCCTCAATCCTCAATCCTCAATACTCAATCCTCATTCTTCAATCCTCAATACCCAATCCTCAGTCTTCAATCCTCAATCCTCAAACATCAATCCGGAATCCTCAATCCTGAATCCTCAATCTTCAGCCGTCAGTCCTCAACAATCAATTCGCAATCCTGAGTCCTCAATCTTCAATCCTCAATGCTCAATCCGCAATCCTCAATCCTCAATCTTCAATCCTCAATACTCAATCTTCAATCCTCAATCCCCAATCCTCAATCCTCAATCCTCAATCCTCAATCCTCAATCGTCAATCTTCAATCCTCAATACTCAATCTTCAATCCTCAATCCTCAATCCTCAATAGTCAATCCTCATTCTTCAATCCTCAATACCCAATCCTCAATCTTCAATCCTCAATACTCAATCCTCGATCCTCAATCCTCGATCCTCAATCCTCAATCCTCAAACTTCAATCCTCAGTCCCAAATCCTCAATCCTCAATACTCAATCCTCAATCCTCAATCTTCAATCCTCAATACTCAATCTTCAATCCTCAATCCTTAATCCTCAATCCTCAGTCCTCATCCTTCAATACTCAATACCCGATCCTCAATCCCCAGTCCTCAATCTTCAATCCTCAATGGTCAATCCTCAATCCTCAATGGTCAATCCTCAACCCTCAATCCTCAGTCCTCAATCCTCAATCCTCAACCCTCAAACCTCAATCCTCAACCGTCAGTCCTCGTCCTCAATCGTCAACACTCAATCCTCAATCCTCAATCTTCAATCCTCAATACTCAATATTCAATACCCAATCCTCAGTCTTCAATCCTCAATCCTCAATCCTCAAATCTCAATCCTCAATCCTCAATCCTCAATCTTCAATCCTCAATTCTCAATCCGCAATCCTCAATCCTCAACCTTCAATCCTCAATACTCAATCTTCAATCCTCAATCCTCAATCCTCAATCCTCAATCCTCAATCCTCAATCCTCAATCCTCAATCCTCAATCGTCAATCTTCATTCCTCAATACTCAATCTTCAATACTCAATCCTCAATCGTCAATCTTCAATCCTCAATCTTCAATCCTCAATCCTCATTCCTCAATACTCAATCCTCATTCTTCAATCCTCAATACCCAATCCTCAGTCTTCAATCCTCAATCCTCAAACATCAATCCGAAATCCTCAATCCTGAATCCTCAATCTTCAGCCGTCAGTCCTCAACAATCAATTCGCAATCCTGAATCCTCAATCTTCAATCCTCAATGCTCAATCCGCAATCCTCAATCCTCAATCTTCAATCCTCAATACTCAATCTTCAATCCTCAATCCCCAATCCTCAATCCTCAATCCTCAATCCTCAATCCTCAATCGTCAATCTTCAATCCTCAATACTCAATCTTCAATCCTCAATCCTCAATCCTCAATAGTCAATCCTCATTCTTCAATCCTCAATACCCAATCCTCAATCTTCAATTCTCAATACTCAATCCTCGATCCTCAATCCTCGATCCTCAATCCTCAATCCTCAAACTTCAATCCTCAGTCCCAAATCCTCAATCCTCAATCCTCAACCCTCAAACCTCAATCCTCAACCGTCAGTCCTCGTCCTCAATCGTCAACACTCAATCCTCAATCCTCAATCTTCAATCCTCAATACTCAATATTCAATACCCAATCCTCAGTCTTCAATCCTCAATCCTCAATCCTCAAATCTCAATCCTCAATCCTCAATCCTCAATCTTCAATCCTCAATTCTCAATCCGCAATCCTCAATCCTCAACCTTCAATCCTCAATACTCAATCTTCAATCCTCAATCCTCAATCCTCAATCCTCAATCCTCAATCCTCAATCCTCAATCCTCAATCCTCAATCCTCAATCGTCAATCTTCAATCCTCAATACTCAATCTTCAATACTCAATCCTCAATCGTCAATCTTCAATCCTCAATCTTCAATCCTCAATCCTCATTCCTCAATACTCAATCCTCATTCTTCAATCCTCAATACCCAATCCTCAGTCTTCAATCCTCAATCCTCAAACATCAATCCGGAATCCTCAATCCTGAATCCTCAATCTTCAGCCGTCAGTCCTCAACAATCAATTCTCAATCCTCAATCCTCAATCCTCAATCTTCAATCCTCAATCCTCAATCCGCAATCCTCAATCCTCAATCTTCAATCCTCAATACTCAATCTTCAATCCTCAATCCCCAATCCTCAATCCTCAATCCTCAATCCTCAATCCTCAATCGTCAATCTTCAATCCTCAATACTCAATCTTCAATCCTCAATCCTCAATCCTCAATCGTCAATCCTCATTCTTCAATCCTCAATACCCAATCCTCAATCTTCAATCCTCAATACTCAATCCTCAATCCTCAATACTCAATCGTCAACCCTCAATCCTCAATCCTCAATCTTCAATCCTCAATACTCAATATTCAATACTCAATCCTCAATCTTCAATCCTCAGTCTTCAATCCTCAATCCTCAATCCTCAATACTCAATCCTCATTCTTCAATCCTCAATACCCAATCCTCAGTCTTCAATCCTCAATCCTCAAACATCAATCCGGAATCCTCAATCCTGAATCCTCAATCTTCAGCCGTCAGTCCTCAACAATCAATTCTCAATCCCCAATCCTCAATCTTCAATCCTCAATCCTCAATCCGCAATCCTCAATCCTCAATCTTCAATCCTCAATACTCAATCTTCAATCCTCAATCCCCAATCCTCAATCCTCAATCCTCAATCCTGAATCCTCAATCGTCAATCTTCAATCCTCAATACTCAATCTTCAATCCTCAATCCTCAATCCTCAATCGTCAATCCTCATTCTTCAATCCTCAATACCCAATCCTCAATCTTCAATCCTCAATACTCAATCCTCAATCCTCAATACTCAATCGTCAACCCTCAATCCTCAATCCTCAATCTTCAATCCTCAATACTCAATCTTCAATCCTCAATCCTCAATCCTCAATAGTCAATCCTCATTCTTCAATCCTCAATACTCAATCGTCAACCCTCAATCCTCAATCCTCAATCTTCAATCCTCAATACTCAATATTCAATACTCAATCCTCAATCTTCAATCCTCAGTCTTCAATCCTCAATCCTCAATCCTCAATACTCAATCCTCATTCTTCAATCCTCAATACCCAATCCTCAGTCTTCAATCCTCAATCCTCAAACATCAATCCGGAATCCTCAATCCTGAATCCTCAATCTTCAGCCGTCAGTCCTCAACAATCAATTCTCAATCCTCAATCCTCAATCTTCAATCCTCAATGCTCAATCCGCAATCCTCAATCCTCAATCTTCAATCCTCAATACTCAATCTTCAATCCTCAATCCCCAATCCTCAACCCTCAATCCTCAATCCTCAATCCTCAATCGTCAATCTTCAATCCTCAATACTCAATCTTCAATCCTCAATCCTCAATCCTCAATAGTCAATCCTCATTCTTCAATCCTCAATACCCAATCCTCAATCTTCAATCCTCAATACTCAATCCTCAATCCTCAATCCTCGATCCTCAATCCTCAATCCTCAAACTTCAATCCTCAGTCCCAAATCCTCAATCCTCAATACTCAATCCTCAATCCTCAATCTTCAATCCTCAATACTCGATCTTCAATCCTCAATCCTTAATCCTCAATCCTCAGTCCTCATCCTTCAATACTCAATACCCGATCCTCAATCCCCAGTCCTCAATCTTCAATCCTCAATGGTCAATCCTCAATCCTCAATGGTCAATCCTCAACCCTCAATCCTCAGTCCTCAATCCTCAATCCTCAACCCTCAAACCTCAATCCTCAACCGTGAGTCCTCGTCCTCAATCGTCAACACTCAATCCTCAATCCTCAATCTTCAATCCTCAATACTCAATATTCAATATCCAATCCTCAGTCTTCAATCCTCAATCCTCAATCCTCAAATCTCAATCCTCAATCCTCAATCCTCAATCTTCAATCCTCAATTCTCAATCCGCAATCCTCAATCCTCAACCTTCAATCCTCAATACTCAATCTTCAATCCTCAATCCTCAATCCTCAATCCTCAATCCTCAATCCTCAATCCTCAATCCTCAATCCTCAATCGTCAATCTTCAATCCTCAATACTCAATCTTCAATACTCAATCCTCAATCGTCAATCTTCAATCCTCAATCTTCAATCCTCAATCCTCATTCCTCAATACTCAATCCTCATTCTTCAATCCTCAATACCCAATCCTCAGTCTTCAATCCTCAATCCTCAAACATCAATCCGGAATCCTCAATCCTGAATCCTCAATCTTCAGCCGTCAGTCCTCAACAATCAATTCTCAATCCTCAATCCTCAATCTTCAATCCTCAATCCTCAATCCGCAATCCTCAATCCTCAATCTTCAATCCTCAATACTCAATCTTCAATCCTCAATCCCCAATCCTCAATCCTCAATCCTCAATCCTGAATCCTCAATCGTCAATCTTCAATCCTCAATACTAAATCTTCAATCCTCAATCCTCAATCCTCAATCGTCAATCCTCATTCTTCAATCCTCAATACCCAATCCTCAATCTTCAATCCTCAATACTCAATCCTCAATCCTCAATACTCAATCGTCAACCCTCAATCCTCAATCCTCAATCTTCAATCCTCAATACTCAATATTCAATACTCAATCCTCAATCTTCAATCCTCAGTCTTCAATCCTCAATCCTCAATCCTCAATACTCAATCCTCATTCTTCAATCCTCAATACCCAATCCTCAGTCTTCAATCCTCAATCCTCAAACATCAATCCGGAATCCTCAATCCTGAATCCTCAATCTTCAGCCGTCAGTCCTCAACAATCAATTCTCAATCCTCAATCCTCAATCTTCAATCCTCAATGCTCAATCCGCAATCCTCAATCCTCAATCTTCAATCCTCAATACTCAATCTTCAATCCTCAATCCCCAATCCTCAATCCTCAATCCTCAATCCTCAATCCTCAATCGTCAATCTTCAATCCTCAATACTCAATCTTCAATCCTCAATCCTCAATCCTCAATAGTCAATCCTCATTCTTCAATCCTCAATACCCAATCCTCAATCTTCAATCCTCAATACTCAATCCTCGATCCTCAATCCTCGATCCTCAATCCTCAATCCTCAAACTTCAATCCTCAGTCCCAAATCCTTAATCCTCAATACTCAATCCTCAATCCTCAATCTTCAATCCTCAATACTCGATCTTCAATCCTCAATCCTTAATCCTCAATCCTCAGTCCTCATCCTTCAATACTCAATACCCGATCCTCAATCCCCAGTCCTCAATCTTGAATCCTCAATGGTCAATCCTCAATCCTCAATGGTCAATCCTCAACCCTCAATCCTCAGTCCTCAATCCTCAATCCTCAACCCTCAAACCTCAATCCTCAACCGTCAGTCCTCGTCCTCAATCGTCAACACTCAATCCTCAATCCTCAATCTTCAATCCTCAATACTCAATATTCAATACCCAATCCTCAGTCTTCAATCCTCAATCCTCAATCCTCAAATCTCAATCCTCAATCCTCAATCCTCAATCTTCAATCCTCAATTCTCAATCCGCAATCCTCAATCCTCAACCTTCAATCCTCAATACTCAATCTTCAATCCTCAATCCTCAATCCTCAATCCTCAATCCTCAATCCTCAATCCTCAATCCTCAATCCTCAATCGTCAATCTTCAATCCTCAATACTCAATCTTCAATACTCACTCCTCAATCGTCAATCTTCAATCCTCAATCTTCAATCCTCAATCCTCATTCCTCAATACTCAATCCTCATTCTTCAATCCTCAATACCCAATCCTCAGTCTTCAATCCTCAATCCTCAAACATCAATCCGGAATCCTCAATCCTGAATCCTCAATCTTCAGCCGTCAGTCCTCAACAATCAATTCTCAATCCTCAATCCTCAATCTTCAATCCTCAATCCTCAATCCGCAATCCTCAATCCTCAATCTTCAATCCTCAATACTCAATCTTCAATCCTCAATCCCCAATCCTCAATCCTCAATCCTCAATCCTCAATCCTCAATCGTCAATCTTCAATCCTCAATACTCAATCTTCAATCCTCAATCCTCAATCCTCAATAGTCAATCCTCATTCTTCAATCCTCAATACCCAATCCTCAATCTTCAATTCTCAATACTCAATCCTCGATCCTCAATCCTCGATCCTCAATCCTCAATCCTCAAACTTCAATCCTCAGTCCCAAATCCTCAATCCTCAATCCTCAACCCTCAAACCTCAATCCTCAACCGTCAGTCCTCGTCCTCAATCGTCAACACTCAATCCTCAATCCTCAATCTTCAATCCTCAATACTCAATATTCAATACCCAATCCTCAGTCTTCAATCCTCAATCCTCAATCCTCAAATCTCAATCCTCAATCCTCAATCCTCAATCTTCAATCCTCAATTCTCAATCCGCAATCCTCAATCCTCAACCTTCAATCCTCAATACTCAATCTTCAATCCTCAATCCTCAATCCTCAATCCTCAATCCTCAATCCTCAATCCTCAATCCTCAATCCTCAATCCTCAATCGTCAATCTTCAATCCTCAATACTCAATCTTCAATACTCAATCCTCAATCGTCAATCTTCAATCCTCAATCTTCAATCCTCAATCCTCATTCCTCAATACTCAATCCTCATTCTTCAATCCTCAATCCTCAAACATCAATCCGGAATCCTCAATCCTGAATCCTCAATCTTCAGCCGTCAGTCCTCAACAATCAATTCTCAATCCTCAATCCTCAATCCTCAATCTTCAATCCTCAATCCTCAATCCGCAATCCTCAATCCTCAATCTTCAATCCTCAATACTCAATCTTCAATCCTCAATCCCCAATCCTCAATCCTCAATCCTCAATCCTCAATCCTCAATCGTCAATCTTCAATCCTCAATACTCAATCTTCAATCCTCAATCCTCAATCCTCAATCGTCAATCCTCATTCTTCAATCCTCAATACCCAATCCTCAATCTTCAATCCTCAATACTCAATCCTCAATCCTCAATACTCAATCGTCAACCCTCAATCCTCAATCCTCAATCTTCAATCCTCAATACTCAATATTCAATACTCAATCCTCAATCTTCAATCCTCAGTCTTCAATCCTCAATCCTCAATCCTCAATACTCAATCCTCATTCTTCAATCCTCAATACCCAATCCTCAGTCTTCAATCCTCAATCCTCAAACATCAATCCGGAATCCTCAATCCTGAATCCTCAATCTTCAGCCGTCAGTCCTCAACAATCAATTCTCAATCCCCAATCCTCAATCTTCAATCCTCAATCCTCAATCCGCAATCCTCAATCCTCAATCTTCAATCCTCAATACTCAATCTTCAATCCTCAATCCCCAATCCTCAATCCTCAATCCTCAATCCTGAATCCTCAATCGTCAATCTTCAATCCTCAATACTCAATCTTCAATCCTCAATCCTCAATCCTCAATCGTCAATCCTCATTCTTCAATCCTCAATACCCAATCCTCAATCTTCAATCCTCAATACTCAATCCTCAATCCTCAATACTCAATCGTCAACCCTCAATCCTCAATCCTCAATCTTCAATCCTCAATACTCAATCTTCAATCCTCAATCCTCAATCCTCAATAGTCAATCCTCATTCTTCAATCCTCAATACTCAATCGTCAACCCTCAATCCTCAATCCTCAATCTTCAATCCTCAATACTCAATATTCAATACTCAATCCTCAATCTTCAATCCTCAGTCTTCAATCCTCAATCCTCAATCCTCAATACTCAATCCTCATTCTTCAATCCTCAATACCCAATCCTCAGTCTTCAATCCTCAATCCTCAAACATCAATCCGGAATCCTCAATCCTGAATCCTCAATCTTCAGCCGTCAGTCCTCAACAATCAATTCTCAATCCTCAATCCTCAATCTTCAATCCTCAATGCTCAATCCGCAATCCTCAATCCTCAATCTTCAATCCTCAATACTCAATCTTCAATCCTCAATCCCCAATCCTCAACCCTCAATCCTCAATCCTCAATCCTCAATCGTCAATCTTCAATCCTCAATACTCAATCTTCAATCCTCAATCCTCAATCCTCAATAGTCAATCCTCATTCTTCAATCCTCAATACCCAATCCTCAATCTTCAATCCTCAATACTCAATCCTCAATCCTCAATCCTCGATCCTCAATCCTCAATCCTCAAACTTCAATCCTCAGTCCCAAATCCTCAATCCTCAATACTCAATCCTCAATCCTCAATCTTCAATCCTCAATACTCGATCTTCAATCCTCAATCCTTAATCCTCAATCCTCAGTCCTCATCCTTCAATACTCAATACCCGATCCTCAATCCCCAGTCCTCAATCTTCAATCCTCAATGGTCAATCCTCAATCCTCAATGGTCAATCCTCAACCCTCAATCCTCAGTCCTCAATCCTCAATCCTCAACCCTCAAACCTCAATCCTCAACCGTGAGTCCTCGTCCTCAATCGTCAACACTCAATCCTCAATCCTCAATCTTCAATCCTCAATACTCAATATTCAATATCCAATCCTCAGTCTTCAATCCTCAATCCTCAATCCTCAAATCTCAATCCTCAATCCTCAATCCTCAATCTTCAATCCTCAATTCTCAATCCGCAATCCTCAATCCTCAACCTTCAATCCTCAATACTCAATCTTCAATCCTCAATCCTCAATCCTCAATCCTCAATCCTCAATCCTCAATCCTCAATCCTCAATCCTCAATCGTCAATCTTCAATCCTCAATACTCAATCTTCAATACTCAATCCTCAATCGTCAATCTTCAATCCTCAATCTTCAATCCTCAATCCTCATTCCTCAATACTCAATCCTCATTCTTCAATCCTCAATACCCAATCCTCAGTCTTCAATCCTCAATCCTCAAACATCAATCCGGAATCCTCAATCCTGAATCCTCAATCTTCAGCCGTCAGTCCTCAACAATCAATTCTCAATCCTCAATCCTCAATCTTCAATCCTCAATCCTCAATCCGCAATCCTCAATCCTCAATCTTCAATCCTCAATACTCAATCTTCAATCCTCAATCCCCAATCCTCAATCCTCAATCCTCAATCCTGAATCCTCAATCGTCAATCTTCAATCCTCAATACTAAATCTTCAATCCTCAATCCTCAATCCTCAATCGTCAATCCTCATTCTTCAATCCTCAATACCCAATCCTCAATCTTCAATCCTCAATACTCAATCCTCAATCCTCAATACTCAATCGTCAACCCTCAATCCTCAATCCTCAATCTTCAATCCTCAATACTCAATATTCAATACTCAATCCTCAATCTTCAATCCTCAGTCTTCAATCCTCAATCCTCAATCCTCAATACTCAATCCTCATTCTTCAATCCTCAATACCCAATCCTCAGTCTTCAATCCTCAATCCTCAAACATCAATCCGGAATCCTCAATCCTGAATCCTCAATCTTCAGCCGTCAGTCCTCAACAATCAATTCTCAATCCTCAATCCTCAATCTTCAATCCTCAATGCTCAATCCGCAATCCTCAATCCTCAATCTTCAATCCTCAATACTCAATCTTCAATCCTCAATCCCCAATCCTCAATCCTCAATCCTCAATCCTCAATCCTCAATCGTCAATCTTCAATCCTCAATACTCAATCGTCAATCCTCAATCCTCAATCCTCAATAGTCAATCCTCATTCTTCAATCCTCAATACCCAATCCTCAATCCTCAATCTTCAATACTCAATCCTCAATCCTCAATCCTCGATCCTCAATCCTCAATCCTCAAACTTCAATCCTCAGTCCCAAATCCTTAATCCTCAATACTCAATCCTCAATCCTCAATCTTCAATCCTCAATACTCGATATTCAATCCTCAATCCTTAATCCTCAATCCTCAGTCCTCATCCTTCAATACTCAATACCCGATCCTCAATCCCCAGTCCTCAATCTTGAATCCTCAATGGTCAATCCTCAATCCTCAATGGTCAATCCTCAACCCTCAATCCTCAGTCCTCAATCCTCAATCCTCAACCCTCAAACCTCAATCCTCAACCGTGAGTCCTCGTCCTCAATCGTCAACACTCAATCCTCAATCCTCAATCTTCAATCCTCAATACTCAATATTCAATATCCAATCCTCAGTCTTCAATCCTCAATCCTCAATCCTCAAATCTCAATCCTCAATCCTCAATCCTCAATCTTCAATCCTCAATTCTCAATCCGCAATCCTCAATCCTCAACCTTCAATCCTCAATACTCAATCTTCAATCCTCAATCCTCAATCCTCAATCCTCAATCCTCAATCCTCAATCCTCAATCCTCAATCCTCAATCGTCAATCTTCAATCCTCAATACTCAATCTTCAATACTCACTCCTCAATCGTCAATCTTCAATCCTCAATCTTCAATCCTCAATCCTCATTCCTCAATACTCAATCCTCATTCTTCAATCCTCAATACCCAATCCTCAGTCTTCAATCCTCAATCCTCAAACATCAATCCGGAATCCTCAATCCTGAATCCTCAATCTTCAGCCGTCAGTCCTCAACAATCAATTCTCAATCCTCAATCCTCAATCTTCAATCCTCAATCCTCAATCCGCAATCCTCAATCCTCAATCTTCAATCCTCAATACTCAATCTTCAATCCTCAATCCCCAATCCTCAATCCTCAATCCTCAATCCTGAATCCTCAATCGTCAATCTTCAATCCTCAATACTCAATCTTCAATCCTCAATCCTCAATCCTCAATCGTCAATCCTCATTCTTCAATCCTCAATACCCAATCCTCAATCTTCAATCCTCAATACTCAATCCTCAATCCTCAATACTCAATCGTCAACCCTCAATCCTCAATCCTCAATCTTCAATCCTCAATACTCAATATTCAATACTCAATCCTCAATCTTCAATCCTCAGTCTTCAATCCTCAATCCTCAATCCTCAATACTCAATCCTCATTCTTCAATCCTCAATACCCAATCCTCAGTCTTCAATCCTCAATCCTCAAACATCAATCCGGAATCCTCAATCCTGAATCCTCAATCTTCAGCCGTCAGTCCTCAACAATCAATTCGCAATCCTGAGTCCTCAATCTTCAATCCTCAATGCTCAATCCGCAATCCTCAATCCTCAATCTTCAATCCTCAATACTCAATCTTCAATCCTCAATCCCCAATCCTCAATCCTCAATCCTCAATCCTCAATCCTCAATCGTCAATCTTCAATCCTCAATACTCAATCTTCAATCCTCAATCCTCAATCCTCAATAGTCAATCCTCATTCTTCAATCCTCAATACCCAATCCTCAATCTTCAATCCTCAATACTCAATCCTCGATCCTCAATCCTCGATCCTCAATCCTCAATCCTCAAACTTCAATCCTCAGTCCCAAATCCTCAATCCTCAATACTCAATCCTCAATCCTCAATCTTCAATCCTCAATACTCAATCTTCAATCCTCAATCCTTAATCCTCAATCCTCAGTCCTCATCCTTCAATACTCAATACCCGATCCTCAATCCCCAGTCCTCAATCTTCAATCCTCAATGGTCAATCCTCAATCCTCAATGGTCAATCCTCATCCCTCAATCCTCAGTCCTCAATCCTCAATCCTCAACCCTCAAACCTCAATCCTCAACCGTCAGTCCTCGTCCTCAATCGTCAACACTCAATCCTCAATCCTCAATCTTCAATCCTCAATACTCAATATTCAATACCCAATCCTCAGTCTTCAATCCTCAATCCTCAATCCTCAAATCTCAATCCTCAATCCTCAATCCTCAATCTTCAATCCTCAATTCTCAATCCGCAATCCTCAATCCTCAACCTTCAATCCTCAATACTCAATCTTCAATCCTCAATCCTCAATCCTCTATCCTCAATCCTCAATCCTCAATCCTCAATCCTCAATCCTCAATCGTCAATCTTCATTCCTCAATACTCAATCTTCAATACTCAATCCTCAATCGTCAATCTTCAATCCTCAATCTTCAATCCTCAATCCTCATTCCTCAATACTCAATCCTCATTCTTCAATCCTCAATACCCAATCCTCAGTCTTCAATCCTCAATCCTCAAACATCAATCCGGAATCCTCAATCCTGAATCCTCAATCTTCAGCCGTCAGTCCTCAATAATCAATTCTCAATCCTCAATCCTCAATCCTCAATCTTCAATCCTCAATCCTCAATCCGCAATCCTCAATCCTCAATCTTCAATCCTCAATACTCAATCTTCAATCCTCAATCCCCAATCCTCAATCCTCAATCCTCAATCCTCAATCCTCAATCGTCAATCTTCAATCCTCAATACTCAATCTTCAATCCTCAATCCTCAATCCTCAATCGTCAATCCTCATTCTTCAATCCTCAATACCCAATCCTCAATCTTCAATCCTCAATACTCAATCCTCAATCCTCAATACTCAATCGTCAACCCTCAATCCTCAATCCTCAATCTTCAATCCTCAATACTCAATATTCAATACTCAATCCTCAATCTTCAATCCTCAGTCTTCAATCCTCAATCCTCAATCCTCAATACTCAATCCTCATTCTTCAATCCTCAATACCCAATCCTCAGTCTTCAATCCTCAATCCTCAAACATCAATCCGGAATCCTCAATCCTGAATCCTCAATCTTCAGCCGTCAGTCCTCAACAATCAATTCTCAATCCTCAATCCTCAATCTTCAATCCTCAATCCTCAATCCGCAATCCTCAATCCTCAATCTTCAATCCTCAATACTCAATCTTCAATCCTCAATCCCCAATCCTCAATCCTCAATCCTCAATCCTGAATCCTCAATCGTCAATCTTCAATCCTCAATACTCAATCTTCAATCCTCAATCCTCAATCCTCAATCGTCAATCCTCATTCTTCAATCCTCAATACCCAATCCTCAATCTTCAATCCTCAATACTCAATCGTCAACCCTCAATCCTCAATCCTCAATCTTCAATCCTCAATACTCAATATTCAATACTCAATCCTCAATCCTCAATCCTCAATCTTCAATCCTCAATACTCAATATTCAATACTCAATCCTCAATCTTCAATCCTCAGTCTTCAATCCTCAATCCTCAATCCTCAATACTCAATCCTCATTCTTCAATCCTCAATACCCAATCCTCAGTCTTCAATCCTCAATCCTCAAACATCAATCCGGAATCCTCAATCCTGAATCCTCAATCTTCAGCCGTCAGTCCTCAACAATCAATCCTCAATACTCAATCCTCAATCCTCAATACTCAATCGTCAACCCTCAATCCTCAATCCTCAATCTTCAATCCTCAATACTCAATATTCAATACTCAATCCTCAATCTTCAATCCTCAGTCTTCAATCCTCAATCCTCAATCCTCAATACTCAATCCTCATTCTTCAATCCTCAATACCCAATCCTCAGTCTTCAATCCTCAATCCTCAAACATCAATCCGGAATCCTCAATCCTGAATCCTCAATCTTCAGCCGTCAGTCCTCAACAATCAATTCGCAATCCTGAATCCTCAATCTTCAATCCTCAATGCTCAATCCGCAATCCTCAATCCTCAATCTTCAATCCTCAATACTCAATCTTCAATCCTCAATCCCCAATCCTCAATCCTCAATCCTCAATCCTCAATCCTCAATCGTCAATCTTCAATCCTCAATACTCAATCTTCAATCCTCAATCCTCAATCCTCAATAGTCAATCCTCATTCTTCAATCCTCAATACCCAATCCTCAATCTTCAATCCTCAATACTCAATCCTCGATCCTCAATCCTCGATCCTCAATCCTCAATCCTCAAACTTCAATCCTCAGTCCCAAATCCTCAATCCTCAATACTCAATCCTCAATCCTCAATCTTCAATCCTCAATACTCAATCTTCAATCCTCAATCCTTAATCCTCAATCCTCAGTCCTCATCCTTCAATACTCAATACCCGATCCTCAATCCCCAGTCCTCAATCTTCAATCCTCAATGGTCAATCCTCAATCCTCAATGGTCAATCCTCAACCCTCAATCCTCAGTCCTCAATCCTCAATCCTCAACCCTCAAACCTCAATCCTCAACCGTCAGTCCTCGTCCTCAATCGTCAACACTCAATCCTCAATCCTCAATCTTCAATCCTCAATACTCAATATTCAATACCCAATCCTCAGTCTTCAATCCTCAATCCTCAATCCTCAAATCTCAATCCTCAATCCTCAATCCTCACTCTTCAATCCTCAATTCTCAATCCGCAATCCTCAATCCTCAACCTTCAATCCTCAATACTCAATCTTCAATCCTCAATCCTCAATCCTCAATCCTCAATCCTCAATCCTCAATCCTCAATCCTCAATCCTCAATCGTCAATCTTCAATCCTCAATACTCAATCTTCAATACTCAATCCTCAATCGTCAATCTTCAATCCTCAATCTTCAATCCTCAATCCTCATTCCTCAATACTCAATCCTCATTCTTCAATCCTCAATACCCAATCCTCAGTCTTCAATCCTCAATCCTCAAACATCAATCCGGAATCCTCAATCCTGAATCCTCAATCTTCAGCCGTCAGTCCTCAATAATCAATTCTCAATCCTCAATCCTCAATCCTCAATCTTCAATCCTCAATCCTCAATCCGCAATCCTCAATCCTCAATCTTCAATCCTCAATACTCAATCTTCAATCCTCAATCCCCAATCCTCAATCCTCAATCCTCAATCCTCAATCCTCAATCGTCAATCTTCAATCCTCAATACTCAATCTTCAATCCTCAATCCTCAATCCTCAATCGTCAATCCTCATTCTTCAATCCTCAATACCCAATCCTCAATCTTCAATCCTCAATACTCAATCCTCAATCCTCAATACTCAATCGTCAACCCTCAATCCTCAATCCTCAATCTTCAATCCTCAATACTCAATATTCAATACTCAATCCTCAATCTTCAATCCTCAGTCTTCAATACTCAATCCTCAATCCTCAATACTCAATCCTCATTCTTCAATCCTCAATACCCAATCCTCAGTCTTCAATCCTCAATCCTCAAACATCAATCCGGAATCCTCAATCCTGAATCCTCAATCTTCAGCCGTCAGTCCTCAACAATCAATTCTCAATCCTCAATCCTCAATCTTCAATCCTCAATCCTCAATCCGCAATCCTCAATCCTCAATCTTCAATCCTCAATACTCAATCTTCAATCCTCAATCCCCAATCCTCAATCCTCAATCCTCAATCCTGAATCCTCAATCGTCAATCTTCAATCCTCAATACTCAATCTTCAATCCTCAATCCTCAATCCTCAATCGTCAATCCTCATTCTTCAATCCTCAATACCCAATCCTCAATCTTCAATCCTCAATACTCAATCGTCAACCCTCAATCCTCAATCCTCAATCTTCAATCCTCAATACTCAATATTCAATACTCAATCCTCAATCTTCAATCCTCAGTCTTCAATCCTCAATCCTCAATCCTCAATACTCAATCCTCATTCTTCAATCCTCAATACCCAATCCTCAGTCTTCAATCCTCAATCCTCAAACATCAATCCGGAATCCTCAATCCTGAATCCTCAATCTTCAGCCGTCAGTCCTCAACAATCAATTCTCAATCCTCAATCCTCAATCTTCAATCCTCAGTGCTCAATCCGCAATCCTCAATCCTCAATCTTCAATCCTCAATACTCAATCTTCAATCCTCAATCCCCAATCCTCAATCCTCAATCCTCAATCCTCAATCCTCAATCGTCAATCTTCAATCCTCAATACTCAATCTTCAATCCTCAATCCTCAATCCTCAATAGTCAATCCTCATTCTTCAATTCTCAATACCCAATCCTCAATCTTCAATCCTCAATACTCAATCCTCAATCCTCAATCCTCGATCCTCAATCCTCAATCCTCAAACTTCAATCCTCAGTCCCAAATCCTCAATCCTCAATACTCAATCCTCAATCCTCAATCTTCAATCCTCAATACTCGATCTTCAATCCTCAATCCTTAATCCTCAATCCTCAGTCCTCATCCTTCAATACTCAATACCCGATCCTCAATCCCCAGTCCTCAATCTTCAATCCTCAATGGTCAATCCTCAATCCTCAATGGTCAATCCTCAACCCTCAATCCTCAGTCCTCAATCCTCAATCCTCAACCCTCAAACCTCAATCCTCAACCGTGAGTCCTCGTCCTCAATCGTCAACACTCAATCCTCAATCCTCAATCTTCAATCCTCAATACTCAATATTCAATATCCAATCCTCAGTCTTCAATCCTCAATCCTCAATCCTCAAATCTCAATCCTCAATCCTCAATCCTCAATCTTCAATCCTCAATTCTCAATCCGCAATCCTCAATCCTCAACCTTCAATCCTCAATACTCAATCTTCAATCCTCAATCCTCAATCCTCAATCCTCAATCCTCAATCCTCAATCCTCAATCCTCAATCCTCAATCGTCAATCTTCAATCCTCAATACTCAATCTTCAATACTCAATCCTCAATCGTCAATCTTCAATCCTCAATCTTCAATCCTCAATCCTCATTCCTCAATACTCAATCCTCATTCTTCAATCCTCAATACCCAATCCTCAGTCTTCAATCCTCAATCCTCAAACATCAATCCGGAATCCTCAATCCTGAATCCTCAATCTTCAGCCGTCAGTCCTCAACAATCAATTCTCAATCCTCAATCCTCAATCTTCAATCCTCAATCCTCAATCCGCAATCCTCAATCCTCAATCTTCAATCCTCAATACTCAATCTTCAATCCTCAATCCCCAATCCTCAATCCTCAATCCTCAATCCTGAATCCTCAATCGTCAATCTTCAATCCTCAATACTCAATCTTCAATCCTCAATCCTCAATCCTCAATCGTCAATCCTCATTCTTCAATCCTCAATACCCAATCCTCAATCTTCAATCCTCAATACTCAATCCTCAATCCTCAATACTCAATCGTCAACCCTCAATCCTCAATCCTCAATCTTCAATCCTCAATACTCAATATTCAATACTCAATCCTCAATCTTCAATCCTCAGTCTTCAATCCTCAATCCTCAATCCTCAATACTCAATCCTCATTCTTCAATCCTCAATACCCAATCCTCAGTCTTCAATCCTCAATCCTCAAACATCAATCCGGAATCCTCAATCCTGAATCCTCAATCTTCAGCCGTCAGTCCTCAACAATCAATTCTCAATCCTCAATCCTCAATCTTCAGTCCTCAATGCTCAATCCGCAATCCTCAATCCTCAATCTTCAATCCTCAATACTCAATCTTCAATCCTCAATCCCCAATCCTCAATCCTCAATCCTCAATCCTCAATCCTCAATCGTCAATCTTCAATCCTCAATTCTCAATCTTCAATCCTCAATCCTCAATCCTCAATAGTCAATCCTCATTCTTCAATCCTCAATACCTAATCCTCAATCTTCAATCCTCAATACTCAATCCTCAATCCTCAATCCTCGATCCTCAATCCTCAATCCTCAAACTTCAATCCTCAGTCCCAAATCCTCAATCCTCAATACTCAATCCTCAATCCTCAATCTTCAATCCTCAATACTCGATCTTCAATCCTCAATCCTTAATCCTCCACCCTCAGTCCTCATCCTTCAATACTCAATACCCGATCCTCAATCCCCAGTCCTCAATCTTCAATCCTCAATGGTCAATCCTCAATCCTCAAAGGTCAATCCTCAACCCTCAATCCTCAGTCCTCAATCCTCAATCCTCAACCCTCAAACCTCAATCCTCAAACGTGAGTCCTCGTCCTCAATCGTCAACACTCAATCCTCAATCCTCAATCTTCAATCCTCAATACTCAATATTCAATACCCAATCCTCAGTCTTCAATCCTCAATCCTCAATCCTCAAATCTCAATCCTCAATCCTCAATCCTCAATCCTCAATCTTCAATCCTCAATTCTCAATCCGCAATCCTCAATCCTCAACCTTCAATCCTCAATACTCAATCTTCAATCCTCAATCCTCAATCCTCAATCCTCCATCCTCAATCCTCAATCCTCAATCCTCAATCCTCAATCCTCAATCGTCAATCTTCAATCCTCAATACTCAATCTTCAATACTCAATCCTCAATCGTCAATCTTCAATCCTCAATCTTCAATCCTCAATCCTCATTCCTCAATACTCAATCCTCAATCTTCAATCCTCAATTCTCAATCCGCAATCCTCAATCATCAACCTTCAATCCTCAATACTCAATCTTCAATCCTCAATCCTCAATCCTCAATCCTCAATCCTCAATCCTCAATCCTCAATCCTCAATCATCAATCGTCAATCTTCAATCCTCAATACTCAATCTTCAATACTCAATCCTCAATCGTCAATCTTCAATCCTCAATCTTCAATCCTCAATCCTCATTCCTCAATACTCAATCCTCATTCTTCAATCCTCAATACCCAATCCTCAGTCTTCAATCCTCAATCCTCAAACATCAATCCGGAATCCTCAATCCTGAATCCTCAATCTTCAGCCGTCAGTCCTCAACAATCAATTCTCAATCCTCAATCCTCAATCTTCAATCCTCAATGCTCAAACCGCAATCATCAATCCTCAATCTTCAATCCTCAATACTCAATCTTCAATCCTCAATCCCCAATCCTCAATCCTGAATCCTCAATCCTCAATCCTCAATCGTCAATCTTCAATCCTCAATACTCAATCTTCAATCCTCAATCCTCAATCCTCAATAGTCAATCCTCATTCTTCAATCCTCAATACCCAATCCTCAATCTTCAATCCTCAATACTCAATCCTCAATCCTCAATCCTCAATCCTCATTCTTCAATCCTCATTACCAAATCCTCAACCTTCAATCCTCAATCCTCAATCCTCAATCCTCAATCCTCAATCCTCAATCCTCAATCTTCAATCCTCAGTCCCAAATCCTCAATCTTCAATAGACAATCCTCAATCCTCAATCTTCAATCCTCAATACTCAATCTTCAATCATCAATCCTCAATCCTCAATTCTCAATACTCATTCTTCAATCCCCAATACCCAATCCTTAATCTTTAATCCTCAATCCTTAATCCTCAATTCTCAATCCTCAATCCTCAGACATCAAACATCAATACTCAACCATCAATCCTCGTCCTCAATCCACAACCCTCAATCCTCGATCCTGAAACTTCAATCATCAATATTCAATCTTCAATCCGGAATCCTCAATCCTGAATCCTCAATCTTCAGCCGTCAGTCCTCAACAATCAATTCTCAATCCTCAATCCTCAATCTTCAGTCCTCAATGCTCAATCCGCAATCCTCAATCCTCAATCTTCAATCCTCAATACTCAATCTTCAATCCTCAATCCCCAATCCTCAATCCTCAATCCTCAATCCTCAATCCTCAATCGTCAATCTTCAATCCTCAATTCTCAATCTTCAATCCTCAATCCTCAATCCTCAATAGTCAATCCTCATTCTTCAATCCTCAATACCTAATCCTCAATCTTCAATCCTCAATACTCAATCCTCAATCCTCAATCCTCGATCCTCAATCCTCAATCCTCAAACTTCAATCCTCAGTCCCAAATCCTCAATCCTCAATACTCAATCCTCAATCCTCAATCTTCAATCCTCAATACTCGATCTTCAATCCTCAATCCTTAATCCTCAATCCTCAGTCCTCATCCTTCAATACTCAATACCCGATCCTCAATCCCCAGTCCTCAATCTTCAATCCTCAATGGTCAATCCTCAATCCTCAATGGTCAATCCTCAACCCTCAATCCTCAGTCCTCAATCCTCAATCCTCAACCCTCAAACCTCAATCCTCAAACGTGAGTCCTCGTCCTCAATCGTCAACACTCAATCCTCAATCCTCAATCTTCAATCCTCAATACTCAATATTCAATACCCAATCCTCAGTCTTCAATCCTCAATCCTCAATCCTCAAATCTCAATCCTCAATCCTCAATCCTCAATCCTCAATCTTCAATCCTCAATTCTCAATCCGCAATCCTCAATCCTCAACCTTCAATCCTCAATACTCAATCTTCAATCCTCAATCCTCAATCCTCAATCCTCAATCCTCAATCCTCAATCCTCAATCCTCAATCCTCAATCCTCAATCGTCAATCTTCAATCCTCAATACTCAATCTTCAATACTCAATCCTCAATCGTCAATCTTCAATCCTCAATCTTCAATCCTCAATCCTCATTCCTCAATACTCAATCCTCATTCTTCAATCCTCAATACCCAATCCTCAGTCTTCAATCCTCAATCCTCAAACATCAATCCGGAATCCTCAATCCTGAATCCTCAATCTTCAGCCGTCAGTCCTCAACAATCAATTCTCAATCCTCAATCCTCAATCTTCAATCCTCAATCCTCAATCCGCAATCCTCAATCCTCAATCATCAATCCTCAATACTCAATCTTCAATCCTCAATCCCCAATCCTCAATCCTCAATCCTCAATCCTCAATCCTCAATCGTCAATCTTCAATCCTCAATACTCAATCTTCAATCCTCAATCCTCAATCCTCAATCGTCAATCCTCATTCTTCAATCCTCAATACCCAATCCTCAATCTTCAATCCTCAATACTCAATCCTCAATCCTCAATACTCAATCGTCAACCCTCAATCCTCAATCCTCAATCTTCAATCCTCAATACTCAATATTCAATACTCAATCCTCAATCTTCAATCCTCAGTCTTCAATCCTCAATCCTCAATCCTCAATACTCAATCCTCATTCTTCAATCCTCAATACCCAATCCTCAGACTTCAATCCTCAATCCTCAAACATCAATCCGGAATCCTCAATCCTGAATCCTCAATCTTCAGCCGTCAGTCCTCAACAATCAATTCTCAATCCTGAATCCTCAATCTTCAATCCTCAATGCTCAATCCGCAATCCTCAATCCTCAATCTTCAATCCTCAATACTCAATCTTCAATCCTCAACACCCAATCCTCAATCCTCAATCCTCAATCCTCAATCCTCAATCGTCAATCTTCAATCCTCAATACTCAATCTTCAATCCTCAATCCTCAATCCTCAATAGTCAATCCTCATTCTTCAATCCTCAATACCCAATCCTCAATCTTCAATCCTCAATACTCAATCCTCAATCCTCAATCCTCGATCCTCAATCCTCAATCCTCAAACTTCAATCCTCAGTCCCAAATCCTCAATCCTCAATACTCAATCCTCAATCCTCAATCTTCTATCCTCAATACTCGATCTTCAATCCTCAATCCTTAATCCTCAATCCTCAGTCCTCATCCTTCAATACTCAATACCCGATCCTCAATCCCCAGTCCTCAATCTTCAATCCTCAATGGTCAATCCTCAATCCTCAATGGTCAATCCTCAACCCTCAATCCTCAGTCCTCAATCCTCAATCCTCAACCCTCAAACCTCAATCCTCAACCGTCAGTCCTCGTCCTCAATCGTCAACACTCAATCCTCAATCCTCAATCTTCAATCCTCAATACTCAATATTCAATACCCAATCCTCAGTCTTCAATCCTCAATCCTCAATCCTCAAATCTCAATCCTCAATCCTCAATCCTCAATCTTCAATCCTCAATTCTCAATCCGCAATACTCAATCCTCAACCTTCAATCCTCAATACTCAATCTTCAATCCTCAATCCTCAATCCTCAATCCTCAATCCTCAATCCTCAATCCTCAATCCTCAATCGTCAATCTTCAATCCTCAATACTCAATCTTCAATACTCAATCCTCAATCGTCAATCTTCAATCCTCAATCTTCAATCCTCAATCCTCATTCCTCAATACTCAATCCTCATTCTTCAATCCTCAATACCCAATCCTCAGTCTTCAATCCTCAATCCTCAAACATCAATCCGGAATCCTCAATCCTGAATCCTCAATCTTCAGCCGTCAGTCCTCAACAATCAATTCTCAATCCTCAATCCTCAATCCTCAATCTTCAATCCTCAATCCTCAATCCGCAATCCTCAATCCTCAATCTTCAATCCTCAATACTCAATCTTCAATCCTCAATCCCCAATCCTCAATCCTCAATCCTCAATCCTCAATCCTCAATCGTCAATCTTCAATCCTCAATACTCAATCTTCAATCCTCAATCCTCAATCCTCAATCGTCAATCCTCATTCTTCAATCCTCAATACCCAATCCTCAATCTTCAATCCTCAATACTCAATCCTCAATCCTCAATACTCAATCGTCAACCCTCAATCCTCAATCCTCAATCTTCAATCCTCAATACTCAATATTCAATACTCAATCCTCAATCTTCAATCCTCAGTCTTCAATCCTCAATCCTCAATCCTCAATACTCAATCCTCATTCTTCAATCCTCAATACCCAATCCTCAGTCTTCAATCCTCAATCCTCAAACATCAATCCGGAATCCTCAATCCTGAATCCTCAATCTTCAGCCGTCAGTCCTCAACAATCAATTCTCAATCCTCAATCCTCAATCTTCAATCCTCTATCCTCAATCCGCAATCCTCAATCCTCAACCTTCAATCCTCAATACTCAATCTTCAATCCTCAATCCCCAATCCTCAATCCTCAATCCTCAATCCGGAATCCTCAATCGTCAATCTTCAATCCTCAATACTCAATCTTCAATCCTCAATCCTCAATCCTCAATCGTCAATCCTCATTCTTCAATCCTCAATACCCAATCCTCAATCTTCAATCCTCAATACTCAATCCTCAATCCTCAATACTCAATCGTCAACCCTCAATCCTCAATCCTCAATCTTCAATCCTCAATACTCAATATTCAATACTCAATCCTCAATCTTCAATCCTCAGTCTTCAATCCTCAATCCTCAATCCTCAATACTCAATCCTCATTCTTCAATCCTCAATACCCAATCCTCAGTCTTCAATCCTCAATCCTCAAACATCAATCCGGAATCCTCAATCCTGAATCCTCAATCTTCAGCCGTCAGTCCTCAACAATCAATTCTCAATCCTCAATCCTCAATCTTCAATCCTCAATGCTCAATCCGCAATCCTCAATCCTCAATCTTCAATCCTCAATACTCAATCTTCAATCCTCAATCCCCAATCCTCAATCCTCAATCCTCAATCCTCAATCCTCAATCGTCAATCTTCAATCCTCAATACTCAATCTTCAATCCTCAATCCTCAATCCTCAATAGTCAATCCTCATTCTTCAATCCTCAATACCCAATCCTCAATCTTCAATCCTCAATACTCAATCCTCAATCCTCAATCCTCGATCCTCAATCCTCAATCCTCAAACTTCAATCCTCAGTCCCAAATCCTCAATCCTCAATACTCAATCCTCAATCCTCAATCTTCAATCCTCAATACTCGATCTTCAATCCTCAATCCTTAATCCTCAATCCTCAGTCCTCATCCTTCAATACTCAATACCCGATCCTCAATCCCCAGTCCTCAATCTTCAATCCTCAATGGTCAATCCTCAATCCTCAATGGTCAATCCTCAACTCTCAATCCTCAGTCCTCAATCCTCAATCCTCAACCCTCAAACCTCAATCCTCAACCGTGAGTCCTCGTCCTCAATCGTCAACACTCAATCCTCAATCCTCAATCTTCAATCCTCAATACTCAATATTCAATATCCAATCCTCAGTCTTCAATCCTCAATCCTCAATCCTCAAATCTCAATCCTCAATCCTCAATCCTCAATCTTCAATCCTCAATTCTCAATCCGCAATCCTCAATCCTCAACCTTCAATCCTCAATACTCAATCTTCAATCCTCAATCCTCAATCCTCAATCCTCAATCCTCAATCCTCAATCCTCAATCCTCAATCCTCAATCGTCAATCTTCAATCCTCAATACTCAATCTTCAATACTCAATCCTCAATCGTCAATCTTCAATCCTCAATCTTCAATCCTCAATCCTCATTCCTCAATACTCAATCCTCATTCTTCAATCCTCAATACCCAATCCTCAGTCTTCAATCCTCAATCCTCAAACATCAATCCGGAATCCTCAATCCTGAATCCTCATTCTTCAGCCGTCAGTCCTCAACAATCAATTCTCAATCCTCAATCCTCAATCTTCAATCCTCAATCCTCAATCCGCAATCCTCAATCCTCAATCTTCAATCCTCAATACTCAATCTTCAATCCTCAATCCCCAATCCTCAATCCTCAATCCTCAATCCTGAATCCTCAATCGTCAATCTTCAATCCTCAATACTCAATCTTCAATCCTCAATCCTCAATCCTCAATCGTCAATCCTCATTCTTCAATCCTCAATACCCAATCCTCAATCTTCAATCCTCAATACTCAATCCTCAATCCTCAATACTCAATCGTCAACCCTCAATCCTCAATCCTCAATCTTCAATCCTCAATACTCAATATTCAATACTCAATCCTCAATCTTCAATCCTCAGTCTTCAATCCTCAATCCTCAATCCTCAATACTCAATCCTCATTCTTCAATCCTCAATTCCCAATCCTCAGTCTTCAATCCTCAATCCTCAAACATCAATCCGGAATCCTCAATCCTGAATCCTCAATCTTCAGCCGTCAGTCCTCAACAATCAATTCGCAATCCTGAATCCTCAATCTTCAATCCTCAATGCTCAATCCGCAATCCTCAATCCTCAATCTTCAATCCTCAATACTCAATCTTCAATCCTCAATCCCCAATCCTCAATCCTCAATCCTCAATCCTCAATCCTCAATCGTCAATCTTCAATCCTCAATACTCAATCTTCAATCCTCAATCCTCAATCCTCAATAGTCAATCCTCATTCTTCAATCCTCAATACCCAATCCTCAATCTTCAATCCTCAATACTCAATCCTCAATCCTCAATCCTCGATCCTCAATCCTCAATCCTCAAACTTCAATCCTCAGTCCCAAATCCTCAATCCTCAATACTCAATCCTCAATCCTCAATCTTCAATCCTCAATACTCAATCTTCAATCCTCAATCCTTAATCCTCAATCCTCAGTCCTCATCCTTCAATACTCAATACCCGATCCTCAATCCCCAGTCCTCAATCTTCAATCCTCAATGGTCAATCCTCAATCCTCAATGGTCAATCCTCAACCCTCAATCCTCAGTCCTCAATCCTCAATCCTCAACCCTCAAACCTCAATCCTCAACCGTCAGTCGTCGTCCTCAATCTTCAACACTCAATCCTCAATCCTCAATCTTCAATCCTCAATACTCAATATTCAATACCCAATCCTCAGTCTTCAATCCTCAATCCTCAATCCCCAAATCTCAATCCTCAATCCTCAATCCTCAATCTTCAATCCTCAATTCTCAATCCGCAATCCTCAATCCTCAACCTTCAATCCTCAATACTCAATCTTCAATCCTCAATCCTCAATCCTCAATCCTCAATCCTCAATCCTCAATCCTCAATCCTCAATCCTCAATTGTCAATCTTCAATCCTCAATACTCAATCTTCAATACTCAATCCTCAATCCTCAATCTTCAATCCTCAATCTTCAATCCTCAATCCTCATTCCTCAATACTCAATCCTCATTCTTCAATCCTCAATACCCAATCCTCAGTCTTCAATCCTCAATCCTCAAACATCAATCCGGAATCCTCAATCCTGAATCCTCAATCTTCAGCCGTCAGTCCTCAACAATCAATTCTCAATCCTCAATCCTCAATCCTCAATCTTCAATCCTCAATCCTCAATCCGCAATCCTCAATCCTCAATCCTCAATCCTCAATCGTCAATCTTCAATCCTCAATACTCAATCTTCAATCCTCAATCCTCAATCCTCAATCGTCAATCCTCATTCTTCAATCCTCAATACGCAATCCTCAATCTTCAATCCTCAATACTCAATCCTCAATCCTCAATACTCAATCGTCAACCCTCAATCCTCAATCCTCAATCTTCAATCCTCAATACTCAATATTCAATACTCAATCCTCAATCTTCAATCCTCAGTCTTCAATCCTCAATCCTCAATCCTCAATACTCAATCCTCATTCTTCAATCCTCAATACCCAATCCTCAGTCTTCAATCCTCAATCCTCAAACATCAATCCGGAATCCTCAATCCTGAATCCTCAATCTTCAGCCGTCAGTCCTCAACAATCAATTCTCAATCCTCAATCCTCAATCTTCAATCCTCAATGCTCAATCCGCAATCATCAATCCTCAATCTTCAATCCTCAATACTCAATCTTCAATCCTCAATCCCCAATCCTCAATCCTCAATCCTCAATCCTCAATCCTCAATCGTCAATCTTCAATCCTCAATACTCAATCTTCAATCCTCAATCCTCAATCCTCAATAGTCAATCCTCATTCTTCAATCCTCAATACCCAATCCTCAATCTTCAATCCTCAATACTCAATCCTCAATCCTCAATCCTCAATCCTCATTCTTCAATCCTCATTACCAAATCCTCAACCTTCAATCCTCAATCCTCAATCCTCAATCCTCAATCCTCAATCCTCAATCCTCAATCTTCAATCCTCAGTCCCAAATCCTCAATCTTCAATAGACAATCCTCAATCCTCAATCTTCAATCCTCAATACTCAATCTTCAATCATCAATCCTCAATCCTCAATTCTCAATACTCATTCTTCAATCCCCAATACCCAATCCTTAATCTTTAATCCTCAATCCTTAATCCTCAATTCTCAATCCTCAATCCTCAATCCTCAGACATCAAACATCAATACTCAACCATCAATCCTCGTCCTCAATCCACAACCCTCAATCCTCGATCCTGAAACTTCAATCATCAATATTCAATCTTCAATCCGGAATCCTCAATCCTGAATCCTCAATCTTCAGCCGTCAGTCCTCAACAATCAATTCTCAATCCTCAATCCTCAATCTTCAGTCCTCAATGCTCAATCCGCAATCCTCAATCCTCAATCTTCAATCCTCGATACTCAATCTTCAATCCTCAATCCCCAATCCTCAATCCTCAATCCTCAATCCTCAATCCTCAATCGTCAATCTTCAATCCTCAATACTCAATCTTCAATCCTCAATCCTCAATCCTCAATAGTCAATCCTCATTCTTCAATCCTCAATACCCAATCCTCAATCTTCAATCCTCAATACTCAATCCTCAATCCTCAATCCTCGATCCTCAATCCTCAATCCTCAAACTTCAATCCTCAGTCCCAAATCCTCAATCCTCAATACTCAATCCTCAATCCTCAATCTTCAATCCTCAATACTCGATCTTCAATCCTCAATCCTTAATCCTCAATCCTCAGTCCTCATCCTTCAATACTCAATACCCGATCCTCAATCCCCAGTCCTCAATCTTCAATCCTCAATGGTCAATCCTCAATCCTCAATGGTCAATCCTCAACCCTCAATCCTCAGTCCTCAATCCTCAATCCTCAACCCTCAAACCTCAATCCTCAACCGTGAGTCCTCGTCCTCAATCGTCAACACTCAATCCTCAATCCTCAATCTTCAATCCTCAATACTCAATATTCAATACCCAATCCTCAGTCTTCAATCCTCAATCCTCAATCCTCAAATCTCAATCCTCAATCCTCAATCCTCATTCTTCAATCCTCATTACCAAATCCTCAACCTTCAATCCTCAATCCTCAATCCTCAATCCTCAATCCTCAATCCTCAATCCTCAATCTTCAATCCTCAGTCCCAAATCCTCAATCTTCAATAGACAATCCTCAATCCTCAATCTTCAATCCTCAATACTCAATCTTCAATCATCAATCCTCAATCCTCAATTCTCAATACTCATTCTTCAATCCCCAATACCCAATCCTTAATCTTTAATCCTCAATCCTTAATCCTCAATTCTCAATCCTCAATCCTCAATCCTCAGACATCAAACATCAATACTCAACCATCAATCCTCGTCCTCAATCCACAACCCTCAATCCTCGATCCTGAAACTTCAATCATCAATATTCAATCTTCAATCCGGAATCCTCAATCCTGAATCCTCAATCTTCAGCCGTCAGTCCTCAACAATCAATTCTCAATCCTCAATCCTCAACCTTCAGTCCTCAATGCTCAATCCGCAATCCTCAATCCTCAATCTTCAATCCTCGATACTCAATCTTCAATCCTCAATCCCCAATCCTCAATCCTCAATCCTCAATCCTCAATCCTCAATCGTCAATCTTCAATCCTCAATACTCAATCTTCAATCCTCAATCCTCAATCCTCAATAGTCAATCCTCATTCTTCAATCCTCAATACCCAATCCTCAATCTTCAATCCTCAATACTCAATCCTCAATACTCGATCTTCAATCCTCAATCCTTAATCCTCAATCCTCAGTCCTCATCCTTCAATACTCAATACCCGATCCTCAATCCCCAGTCCTCAATCTTCAATCCTCAATGGTCAATCCTCAATCCTCAATGGTCAATCCTCAACCCTCAATCCTCAGTCCTCAATCCTCAATCCTCAACCCTCAAACCTCAATAATCAACCGTCAGTCCTCGTCCTCAATCGTCAACACTCAATCCTCAATCCTCAATCTTCAATCCTCAATACTCAATATTCAATACCCAATCCTCAGTCTTCAATCCTCAATCCTCAATCCTCAAATCTCAATCCTCAATCCTCAATCCTCAATCTTCAATCCTCAATTCTCAATCCGCAATCCTCAATCCTCAACCTTCAATCCTCAATACTCAATCTTCAATCCTCAATCCTCAATCCTCAATCCTCAATCCTCAATCCTCAATCCTCAATCCTCAATCCTCAATCGTCAATCTTCAATCCTCAATACTCAATCTTCAATACTCAATCCTCAATCGTCAATCTTCAATCCTCAATCTTCAATCCTCAATCCTCATTCCTCAATACTCAATCCTCATTCTTCAATCCTCAATACCCAATCCTCAGTCTTCAATCCTCAATCCTCAAACATCAATCCGGAATCCTCAATCCTGAATCCTCAATCTTCAGCCGTCAGTCCTCAACAATCAATTCTCAATCCTCAATCCTCAATCTTCAATCCTCAATCCTCAATCCGCAATCCTCAATCCTCAATCTTCAATCCTCAATACTCAATCTTCAATCCTCAATCCCCAATCCTCAATCCTCAATCCTCAATCCTCAATCCTCAATCGTCAATCTTCAATCCTCAATACTCAATCTTCAATCCTCAATCCTCAATCCTCAATCGTCAATCCTCATTCTTCAATCCTCAATACCCAATCCTCAATCTTCAATCCTCAATACTCAATCTTCAATCCTCAATACTCAATCGTCAACCCTCAATCCTCAATCCTCAATCTTCAATCCTCAATACTCAATATTCAATACTCAATCCTCAATCTTCAATCCTCAGTCTTCAATCCTCAATCCTCAATCCTCAATACTCAATCCTCATTCTTCAATCCTCAATACCCAATCCTCAGTCTTCAATCCTCAATCCTCAAACATCAATCCGGAATCCTCAATCCTGAATCCTCAATCTTCAGCCGTCAGTCCTCAACAATCAATTCTCAATCCTCAATCCTCAATCTTCAATCCTCAATGCTCAATCCGCAATCATCAATCCTCAATCTTCAATCCTCAATACTCAGTCCTAAATCGTCAATCTTCAATCCTCAATACTCAATCTTCTATCCTCAATCCTCAATCCTCAATCCTCAATCCTCATTCTTCAATCCTCATTACCAAATCCTCAACCTTCAATCCTCAATCCTCAATCCTCAATCCTCAATCCTCAATCCTTAATCCTCAATCTTCAATTCTCAGTCCCAAATCCTCAATCTTCAATACACAATCCTCAATCCTCAATCTTCAATCCTCAATACTCAATCTTCAATCATCAATCCTCAATCCTCAATCCTCAATCCTCAATCCTCAATCCTCAATCCTCAATCCTCAATCCTCAATCCTCAATCCTCAATCCTCAATCCTCAATCCTCAATCGTCAATCTTCAATCCTCAATACTCAATCTTCAATACTCAATCCTCAATCGTCAATCTTCAATCCTCAATCTTCAATCCTCAATCCTCATTCCTCAATACTCAATCCTCATTCTTCAATCCTCAATACCCAATCCTCAGTCTTCAATCCTCAATCCTCAAACATCAATCCGGAATCCTCAATCCTGAATCCTCAATCTTCAGCCGTCAGTCCTCAACAATCAATTCTCAATCCTCAATCCTCAATCTTCAATCCTCAATCCTCAATCCGCAATCCTCAATCCTCAATCTTCAATCCTCAATACTCAATCTTCAATCCTCAATCCCCAATCCTCAATCCTCAATCCTCAATCCTCAATCCTCAATCGTCAATCTTCAATCCTCAATACTCAATCTTCAATCCTCAATCCTCAATCCTCAATCGTCAATCCTCATTCTTCAATCCTCAATACCCAATCCTCAATCTTCAATCCTCAATACTCAATCCTCAATCCTCAATACTCAATCGTCAACCCTCAATCCTCAATCCTCAATCTTCAATCCTCAATACTCAATATTCAATACTCAATCCTCAATCTTCAATCCTCAGTCTTCAATCCTCAATCCTCAATCCTCAATACTCAATCCTCATTCTTCAATCCTCAATACCCAATCCTCAGTCTTCAATCCTCAATCCTCAAACATCAATCCGGAATCCTCAATCCTGAATCCTCAATCTTCAGCCGTCAGTCCTCAACAATCAATTCTCAATCCTGAATCCTCAATCTTCAATCCTCAATGCTCAATCCGCAATCCTCAATCCTCAATCTTCAATCCTCAATACTCAATCTTCAATCCTCAATACCCAATCCTCAATCCTCAATCCTCAAACCTCAATCCTCAATCGTCAATCTTCAATCCTCAATACTCAATCTTCAATCCTCAATCCTCAATCCTCAATAGTCAATCCTCATTCTTCAATCCTCAATACCCAATCCTCAATCTTCAATCCTCAATACTCAATCCTCAATCCTCAATCCTCGATCCTCAATCCTCAATCCTCAAACTTCAATCCTCAGTCCCAAATCCTCAATCCTCAATACTCAATCCTCAATCCTCAATCTTCAATCCTCAATACTCGATCTTCAATCCTCAATCCTTAATCCTCAATCCTCAGTCCTCAGACTTCAATACTCAATACCCGATCCTCAATCCCCAGTCCTCAATCTTCAATCCTCAATGGTCAATCCTCAATCCTCAATGGTCAATCCTCAACCCTCAATCCTCAGTCCTCAATCCTCAATCCTCAACCCTCAAACCTCAATCCTCAACCGTCAGTCCTCGTCCTCAATCGTCAACACTCAATCCTCAATCCTCAATCTTCAATCCTCAATACTCAATATTCAATACCCAATCCTCAGTCTTCAATCCTCAATCCTCAATCCTCAAATCTCAATCCTCAATCCTCAATCCTCAATCTTCAATCCTCAATTCTCAATCCGCAATCCTCAATCCTCAACCTTCAATCCTCAATACTCAATCTTCAATCCTCAATCCTCAATCCTCAATCCTCAATCCTCAATAGTCAATCCTCATTCTTCAATCCTCAATACCCAATCCTCAATCTTCAATCCTCAATACTCAATCCTCAATCCTCAATCCTCAATCCTCATTCTTCAATCCTCATTACCAAATCCTCAACCTTCAATCCTCAATCCTCAATCCTCAATCCTCAATCCTCAATCCTCAATCCTCAATCTTCAATCCTCAGTCCCAAATCCTCAATCTTCAATAGACAATCCTCAATCCTCAATCTTCAATCCTCAATACTCAATCTTCAATCATCAATCCTCAATCCTCAATTCTCAATACTCATTCTTCAATCCCCAATACCCAATCCTTAATCTTTAATCCTCAATCCTTAATCCTCAATTCTCAATCCTCAATCCTCAATCCTCAGACATCAAACATCAATACTCAACCATCAATCCTCGTCCTCAATCCACAACCCTCAATCCTCGATCCTGAAACTTCAATCATCAATATTCAATCTTCAATCCGGAATCCTCAATCCTGAATCCTCAATCTTCAGCCGTCAGTCCTCAACAATCAATTCTCAATCCTCAATCCTCAATCTTCAGTCCTCAATGCTCAATCCGCAATCCTCAATCCTCAATCTTCAATCCTCGATACTCAATCTTCAATCCTCAATCCCCAATCCTCAATCCTCAATCCTCAATCCTCAATCCTCAATCGTCAATCTTCAATCCTCAATACTCAATCTTCAATCCTCAATCCTCAATCCTCAATAGTCAATCCTCATTCTTCAATCCTCAATACCCAATCCTCAATCTTCAATCCTCAATACTCAATCCTCAATCCTCAATCCTCGATCCTCAATCCTCAATCCTCAAACTTCAATCCTCAGTCCCAAATCCTCAATCCTCAATACTCAATCCTCAATCCTCAATCTTCAATCCTCAATACTCGATCTTCAATCCTCAATCCTTAATCCTCAATCCTCAGTCCTCATCCTTCAATACTCAATACCCGATCCTCAATCCCCAGTCCTCAATCTTCAATCCTCAATGGTCAATCCTCAATCCTCAATGGTCAATCCTCAACCCTCAATCCTCAGTCCTCAATCCTCAATCCTCAACCCTCAAACCTCAATCCTCAACCGTGAGTCCTCGTCCTCAATCGTCAACACTCAATCCTCAATCCTCAATCTTCAATCCTCAATACTCAATATTCAATACCCAATCCTCAGTCTTCAATCCTCAATCCTCAATCCTCAAATCTCAATCCTCAATCCTCAATCCTCATTCTTCAATCCTCATTACCAAATCCTCAACCTTCAATCCTCAATCCTCAATCCTCAATCCTCAATCCTCAATCCTCAATCCTCAATCTTCAATCCTCAGTCCCAAATCCTCAATCTTCAATAGACAATCCTCAATCCTCAATCTTCAATCCTCAATACTCAATCTTCAATCATCAATCCTCAATCCTCAATTCTCAATACTCATTCTTCAATCCCCAATACCCAATCCTTAATCTTTAATCCTCAATCCTTAATCCTCAATTCTCAATCCTCAATCCTCAATCCTCAGACATCAAACATCAATACTCAACCATCAATCCTCGTCCTCAATCCACAACCCTCAATCCTCGATCCTGAAACTTCAATCATCAATATTCAATCTTCAATCCGGAATCCTCAATCCTGAATCCTCAATCTTCAGCCGTCAGTCCTCAACAATCAATTCTCAATCCTCAATCCTCAATCTTCAGTCCTCAATGCTCAATCCGCAATCCTCAATCCTCAATCTTCAATCCTCGATACTCAATCTTCAATCCTCAATCCCCAATCCTCAATCCTCAATCCTCAATCCTCAATCCTCAATCGTCAATCTTCAATCCTCAATACTCAATCTTCAATCCTCAATCCTCAATCCTCAATAGTCAATCCTCATTCTTCAATCCTCAATACCCAATCCTCAATCTTCAATCCTCAATACTCAATCCTCAATACTCGATCTTCAATCCTCAATCCTTAATCCTCAATCCTCAGTCCTCATCCTTCAATACTCAATACCCGATCCTCAATCCCCAGTCCTCAATCTTCAATCCTCAATGGTCAATCCTCAATCCTCAATGGTCAATCCTCAACCCTCAATCCTCAGTCCTCAATCCTCAATCCTCAACCCTCAAACCTCAATCCTCAACCGTCAGTCCTCGTCCTCAATCGTCAACACTCAATCCTCAATCCTCAATCTTCAATCCTCAATACTCAATATTCAATACCCAATCCTCAGTCTTCAATCCTCAATCCTCAATCCTCAAATCTCAATCCTCAATCCTCAATCCTCAATCTTCAATCCTCAATTCTCAATCCGCAATCCTCAATCCTCAACCTTCAATCCTCAATACTCAATCTTCAATCCTCAATCCTCAATCCTCAATCCTCAATCCTCAATCCTCAATCCTCAATCCTCAATCCTCAATCGTCAATCTTCAATCCTCAATACTCAATCTTCAATACTCAATCCTCAATCGTCAATCTTCAATCCTCAATCTTCAATCCTCAATCCTCATTCCTCAATACTCAATCCTCATTCTTCAATCCTCAATACCCAATCCTCAGTCTTCAATCCTCAATCCTCAAACATCAATCCGGAATCCTCAATCCTGAATCCTCAATCTTCAGCCGTCAGTCCTCAACAATCAATTCTCAATCCTCAATCCTCAATCTTCAATCCTCAATCCTCAATCCGCAATCCTCAATCCTCAATCTTCAATCCTCAATACTCAATCTTCAATCCTCAATCCCCAATCCTCAATCCTCAATCCTCAATCCTCAATCCTCAATCGTCAATCTTCAATCCTCAATACTCAATCTTCAATCCTCAATCCTCAATCCTCAATCGTCAATCCTCATTCTTCAATCCTCAATACCCAATCCTCAATCTTCAATCCTCAATACTCAATCTTCAATCCTCAATACTCAATCGTCAACCCTCAATCCTCAATCCTCAATCTTCAATCCTCAATACTCAATATTCAATACTCAATCCTCAATCTTCAATCCTCAGTCTTCAATCCTCAATCCTCAATCCTCAATACTCAATCCTCATTCTTCAATCCTCAATACCCAATCCTCAGTCTTCAATCCTCAATCCTCAAACATCAATCCGGAATCCTCAATCCTGAATCCTCAATCTTCAGCCGTCAGTCCTCAACAATCAATTCTCAATCCTCAATCCTCAATCTTCAATCCTCAATGCTCAATCCGCAATCATCAATCCTCAATCTTCAATCCTCAATACTCAGTCCTAAATCGTCAATCTTCAATCCTCAATACTCAATCTTCTATCCTCAATCCTCAATCCTCAATCCTCAATCCTCATTCTTCAATCCTCATTACCAAATCCTCAACCTTCAATCCTCAATCCTCAATCCTCAATCCTCAATCCTCAATCCTTAATCCTCAATCTTCAATTCTCAGTCCCAAATCCTCAATCTTCAATACACAATCCTCAATCCTCAATCTTCAATCCTCAATACTCAATCTTCAATCATCAATCCTCAATCCTCAATCCTCAATCCTCAATCCTCAATCCTCAATCCTCAATCCTCAATCCTCAATCCTCAATCCTCAATCCTCAATCCTCAATCCTCAATCGTCAATCTTCAATCCTCAATACTCAATCTTCAATACTCAATCCTCAATCGTCAATCTTCAATCCTCAATCTTCAATCCTCAATCCTCATTCCTCAATACTCAATCCTCATTCTTCAATCCTCAATACCCAATCCTCAGTCTTCAATCCTCAATCCTCAAACATCAATCCGGAATCCTCAATCCTGAATCCTCAATCTTCAGCCGTCAGTCCTCAACAATCAATTCTCAATCCTCAATCCTCAATCTTCAATCCTCAATCCTCAATCCGCAATCCTCAATCCTCAATCTTCAATCCTCAATACTCAATCTTCAATCCTCAATCCCCAATCCTCAATCCTCAATCCTCAATCCTCAATCCTCAATCGTCAATCTTCAATCCTCAATACTCAATCTTCAATCCTCAATCCTCAATCCTCAATCGTCAATCCTCATTCTTCAATCCTCAATACCCAATCCTCAATCTTCAATCCTCAATACTCAATCCTCAATCCTCAATACTCAATCGTCAACCCTCAATCCTCAATCCTCAATCTTCAATCCTCAATACTCAATATTCAATACTCAATCCTCAATCTTCAATCCTCAGTCTTCAATCCTCAATCCTCAATCCTCAATACTCAATCCTCATTCTTCAATCCTCAATACCCAATCCTCAGTCTTCAATCCTCAATCCTCAAACATCAATCCGGAATCCTCAATCCTGAATCCTCAATCTTCAGCCGTCAGTCCTCAACAATCAATTCTCAATCCTGAATCCTCAATCTTCAATCCTCAATGCTCAATCCGCAATCCTCAATCCTCAATCTTCAATCCTCAATACTCAATCGTCAATCTTCAATCCTCAATACTCAATCTTCAATCCTCAATCCTCAATCCTCAATCCTCAATCCTCAATACTCAAACATCAATCCTCAATTCTCAATACTCAATAGAATATCCTGAATTCTCAGGATTCTATACTCAAACCTCAATCCTCAACCCTGAGCCCTCATTCAAAATCCTCAATGTTCAATCCTCAATCCTCAATTCTCAATCTTCCACCCTCAATACTGAATCTTCAATCCTCAATCGTCAATCCTCAATCCTCAATCCTCAGTCCTCAATCCTCAATCCTCAATTTTCAATCCTCAAAACTCAATCTTCAATCCTCAATCCTCAATCCTCAATCCTCAATCCTCAATGGTCAGTCTTCAATCCTCAATACTCAATCTTCAATCCTCAATCCTCAGTCCTCAATCCTCAATCCGCAATCCTCAATCCTCATTCTTCGATAATCATTACGCAATCCTCAATCTTCAAACCTGAATCCTCAATCCTCAATTCTCAATCCTCAATCCTCTATCCTCAGACCTCAAACATCAATACTCAAACCTCAGTCCTCGTCCTCAATCCACAACCCTCAATCCACATTCCTCAATCTTCAACCCTCATTCCTCAATCCTCAATCCTCAATCCTCAGTCCTCAAACCTCAATGCTGAATCCTCAATCCTGAATCCTCAATCTTCAGCCCTCAGTCCTCTACAATCAGTTGTCAATCCTCAATCCACAATAGAATATCATCGATTCACAGGTTTCATTACTCAATACTCAATCTGCAATCTTCAAATCTCTATCCACAAACATCAATTCTCATCACTCAACCCTCAACACTCAGTCCACAATCCTCAATATTCAATCCTCAATCCTCAACCCACAATCCACAATCCTCAACCTTCAATCCTCAATACTCAATCTCCAATGCTCAATCCTCAATCCTCAATCCTCAATCCTCAATTCTCAATCCTCAATCGTCAATCTTCAATCCTCAATGCTCATTCTTCAATCCTCAATAATCAATCCTCAATTCTCAATCCTCATTCTTCAATCCTCAATACCCAATCCTCAATCTTCAAACCTCTATCCACAAACATCAATTCTCATCACTCAACCCTCAACACTCAGTCCTCAATCTTCAATCCTCAATCATCAATCCTCAATCTTCAATCCTCAATACTCAATCTTCAATACTCAATCCTCAATTCTCAATCCTCAATACTCAATCTTCAATCCTCAATCCTCAATCCTCAATCCTCAATCCTCATTCTTCAATACTCAATCCTCAATCCTCAATATTCAATCCTCAGTCCCCAATCCAAAATCTTCAATCCTCAATACTTAAACCTCAATCCTCAATCCTCAATCCTCAACCCTCAATCCTGAATACTCAACCTTCAATCCTCAATCCTCAATCCTCAATCCTCAATCCTCAATCATCAATCCTCAATCTTCAATACTCAATCCTCTATCCTCAATCCTCAATCCTCAATACTCAAACATCAATCCTCAATTCTCAATACTCAATAGAATATCCTGAATTCTCAGGATTCTATACTCAAACCTCAATCCTCAACCCTGAGCCCTCATTCAAAATCCTCAATCCTCAATCCTCAATCCTCAATTCTCAATCCTCAATCCTCAGCCCTCAGTCCTCAAACCTCAATCCTCAACCCTCAGACCTCAATCCTCAGTCCTCAAACCTCAATCCTTAATCCTCAATCCTGAATCATCAATTTTCAGCCCTCACTCCTCAACAATCAGTTGCCAATCCTCAATCCTCAATAGAATATCATCAATTCACAGTTTTCATTGCTCAATACTCAATCTGCAATCTTCAAATCTCTATACACAAACATCAATTCTCATCACTCAACCCTCAACACTCAGTCCTCAATGTTCAATCCTCAATCCTCAATTCTCAATCTTCCACCCTCAATACTGAATCTTCAATCCTCAATCGTCAATCCTCAATCCTCAATCCTCAGTCCTCAATCCTCAATCCTCAATTTTCAATCCTCAAAACTCAATCTTCAATCCTCAATCCTCAATCCTCAATCCTCAATCCTCAATGGTCAGTCTTCAATCCTCAATACTCAATCTTCAATCCTCAATCCTCAGTCCTCAATCCTCAATCCGCAATCCTCAATGCTCATTCTTCGATAATCAATACGCAATCCTCAATCTTCAATCCTGAATCCTCAATCCTCAATTCTCAATCCTCAATCCTCTATCCTCAGACCTCAAACATCAATACTCAAACCTCAGTCCTCGTCCTCAGTCCACAACCCTCAATCCACATTCCTCAATCTTCAATCCTCATTCCTCAATCCTCAATCCTCAATCCTCAGTCCTCAAACCTCAATGCTGAATCCTCAATCCTGAATCCTCAATCTTCAGCCCTCAGTCCTCTACAATCAGTTGTCAATCCTCAATCCTCAATAGAATATCATCGATTCACAGGTTTCATTACTCAATACTCAATCTGCAATCTTCAAATCTCTATCCACAAACATCAATTCTCATCACTCAACCCTCAACACTCAGTCCCCAATCCTCAATATTCAATCCTCAATTCTCAATCCTCAATCCACAATCCTCAACCTTCAATCCTCAATACTCAGCCTTCAATGCTCAATCCTCAATCATCAATCCTCAATTCTCAATCCTCAATCGTCAATCTTCAATCCTCAATACTCAATCTTCAATCCTCAATCCTGAGTCCTAAAACCTCAATTCTGAATCCTCAATCCTGAATCCTCAATCTTCAGCACTCAGTCCTCAACAATCAGTTGTCAATCCTCAATCCTCAATAGAATATCCTCAATTCACAGGTCTCAATGCTCAATACTCAACCTGCAATCTTCAAATCTCTATTCACAAACATCAATTCTCGTCACTCAACCCTCAACACTCAGTCCACAATCCTCAATCTTAAATCCTCAATCCTCAATCCGCAATCCTCAATCATCAATCTTCAATCCTCAATACTCAATCTTCAATCCTCAATCTTCAATCCTCAATTCTCAATCCTCAATCCTCAATCATCAATCTTCAATCCTCAATACTCAATCTTCAATCCTCTATCCTCAATCCTCAATCCTCAATCCCCAATCCTCAATACTCAACCGTCAACCTTCAATCCTCAATACTCAATCTTCAATCCTCAATCCTCAATCCTCAATCCTCAATCCTCATTCTTCAATCCTCAATACCCAATCCTCAATCTTCAATCCTCAATCCTCAATCCTCAACTCTCAATCCTCAATCCTCAATCCTCAGACCTCAAACATCAATACTCAGCCCTCAGTCCTCGTCCTCAATCCACAACACTCAATCCTCAATCCTCAATCTTCAATCCTCAATCCTCAATCCTCAATCCTCAATCCTGATTCTTCAATCCTCAATACCCAATCCTCAAACTCAAATCCTCAATCCTCAATCCTCAATTCTCAATCCTCAATCCTCAATCCTCAGTCCTCGAACCTCAATTCTGAATCCGCATTCCTGAATCCTCAATCTTCAGCCCTCAGTCATCAACAATCAGTTGTCAATCCTCAATCCCCAATAGAATATCCTCAGTTCGCAGTTTTCAATACTCAATACTCAATCTGCAATCTTCAAACCACTATCCACAATCACCAATTCTCATCACTCAAACCTGAACACTCAGTCCTCAATGCTCAATCCTCAATCCTCAATTCTCAATCTTGAATCCTCAATACTGAATCTTCAATCCACAATCCTCAATCCTCAATACTCAATCCTCAATCCTCAATCTTCAACCCTCAGTCCCCAATCCTCAATCTTCAATCCTCAATACTCAATCCTCAATCCTCAATCCTCAATCCTCAACCCTCAATCCTGAATACTCAATCTTCAATCCTCAATCCTCAATCCTCAATCCTCAGTCCTCAATCCTCAATCCTCAATTTTCAATCCTCAAAACTCAATCTTCAATCCTCAATCCTCAATCCTCAATCCTCAATCCTCAATGGTCAGTCTTCAATCCTCAATACTCAATCTTCAATCCTCAATCCTCAGTCCTCAATCCTCAATCCGCAATCCTCAATCCTCATTCTTCGATAATCATTACGCAATCCTCAACCTTCAAACCTGAATCCTCAATCCTCAATTCTCAATCCTCAATCCTCTATCCTCAGACCTCAAACATCAATACTCAAACCTCAGTCCTCGTCCTCAATCCACAACCCTCAATCCACATTCCTCAATCTTCAAACCTCATTCCTCAATCCTCAATCCTCAATCCTCAGCCCTCAAACCTCAATGCTGAATCCTCAATCCTGAATCCTCAATCTTCAGCCCTCAGTCCTCTACAATCAGTTGTCAATCCTCAATCCACAATAGAATATCATCGATTCACAGGTTTCATTACTCAATACTCAATCTGCAATCTTCAAATCTCTATCCACAAACATCAATTCTCATCACTCAACCCTCAACACTCAGTCCACAATCCTCAATATTCAATCCTCAATCCTCAACCCACAATCCACAATCCTCAACCTTCAATCCTCAATACTCAATCTCCAATGCTCAATCCTCAATCCTCAATCCTCAATCCTCAATTCTCAATCCTCAATCGTCAATCTTCAATCCTCAATGCTCATTCTTCAATCCTCAATACTCAATCCTCAATTCTCAATCCTCATTCTTCAATCCTCAATACCCAATCCTCAATCTTCAAACCTCTATCCACAAACATCAATTCTCATCACTCAACCCTCAACACTCAGTCCTCAATCTTCAATCCTCAATCATCAATCCTCAATCTTCAATCCTCAATACTCAATCTTCAATACTCAATCCTCAATTCTCAATCCTCAATACTCAATCTTCAATCCTCAATCCTCAATCCTCAATCCTCAATCCTCATTCTTCAATACTCAACCTTCAATCCTCAATCCTCAATCCTCAATCCTCAATCCTCAATCATCAATCCTCAATCTTCAATACTCAATCCTCTATCCTCAATCCTCAATCCTCAATACTCAAACATCAATCCTCAATTCTCAATACTCAATAGAATATCCTGAATCCTCAGGATTCTATACTCAAACCTCAATCCTCAACCCTGAGCCCTCATTCAAAATCCTCAATCCTCAATCCTCAATCCTCAATTCTCAATCCTCAATCCTCAGCCCTCAGTCCTCAAACCTCAATCCTCAACCCTCAGACCTCAATCCTCAGTCCTCAAACCTCAATCCTTAATCCTCAATCCTGAATCATCAATTTTCAGCCCTCACTCCTCAACAATCAGTTGCCAATCCTCAATCCTCAATAGAATATCATCAATTCACAGTTTTCATTGCTCAATACTCAACCTGCAATCTTCAAATCTCTATACACAAACATCAATTCTCATCACTCAACCCTCAACACTCAGTCCTCAATGTTCAATCCTCAATCCTCAATTCTCAATCTTCCACCCTCAATACTGAATCTTCAATCCTCAATCGTCAATCCTCAATCCTCAATCCTCAGTCCTCAATCCTCAATCCTCAATTTTCAATCCTCAAAACTCAATCTTCAATCCTCAATCCTCAATCCTCAATCCTCAATCCTCAATGGTCAGTCTTCAATCCTCAATACTCAATCTTCAATCCTCAATCCTCAGTCCTCAATCCTCAATCCGCAATCCTCAATCCTCATTCTTCGATAATCAATACGCAATCCTCAATCTTCAATCCTGAATCCTCAATCCTCAATTCTCAATCCTCAATCCTCTATCCTCAGACCTCAAACATCAATACTCAAACCTCAGTCCTCGTCCTCAATCCACAACCCTCAATCCACATTCCTCAATCTTCAATCCTCATTCCTCAATCCTCAATCCTCAATCCTCAGTCCTCAAACCTCAATGCTGAATCCTCAATCCTGAATCCTCAATCTTCAGCCCTCAGTCCTCTACAATCAGTTGTCAATCCTCAATCCTCAATAGAATATCATCGATTCACAGGTTTCATTACTCAATACTCAATCTGCAATCTTCAAATCTCTATCCACAAACATCAATTCTCATCACTCAACCCTCAACACTCAGTCCACAATCCTCAATATTCAATCCTCAATCCTCAACCCACAATCCACAATCCTCAACCTTCAATCCTCAATACTCAATCTCCAATGCTCAATCCTCAATCCTCAATCCTCAGTCCTCAATTCTCAATCCTCAATCGTCAATCTTCAATCCTCAATGCTCATTCTTCAATCCTCAATACTCAATCCTCAATTCTCAATCCTCATTCTTCAATCCTCAATACCCAATCCTCAATCTTCAAACCTCTATCCACAAACATCAATTCTCATCACTCAACCCTCAACACTCAGTCCTCAATCTTCAATCCTCAATCATCAATCCTCAATCTTCAATCCTCAATACTCAATCTTCAATACTCAATCCTCAATTCTCAATCCTCAATACTCAATCTTCAATCCTCAATCCTCAATCCTCAATCCTCAATCCTCATTCTTCAATCCTCAATACCCAATATTCAACCTTCAATCCCTAATCCTCAATCCTCAATCCTCAATCCTCAGTCATCAATCCTCAATCCTCAGTCCTCAATCCTCAATCCTCAATCCTCAATCCTCAATCCTCAATCTTCAATCCTCAATACTCAATCTTCAATCCTCAATCCTCAATCCTCAATCCTCAATCCTCATTCTTCAATCCTCAATACCCAATCCTCAATCCTCAATCCTCAATTCTCAATCCTCAATCCTCAGTCCTCAGAACTCAAACGTCAATACTCGTCCCTGAGTCCTCGTCCTCAATCCACAACCCTCAATCCTCAATCCTCAAACTTCAATCCTCAATCCTCAATTCTCAATTCTCAATCCTCAATCCTCAGTCCTCAAACCTCAATTCTTAATCCTCAATCCTGTATCCTCAATCATCAGCCATCACTCCTCAACATGCAGTTGTCAATCCTCAATCCTCAATAGAATATCATCAATTCACAGTTTTCATTACTCAATACTCAATCTGCAATCTTCAAATCTCTATCCACAAACATCAATTCTCATCACTCAACCCTCAACACTCAGTCCACAATCCTCAATATTCAATCCTCAATCCTCAACCCACAATCCACAATCCTCAACCTTCAATCCTCAATACTCAATCTCCAATGCTCAATCCTCAATCCTCAATCCTCAGTCCTCAATTCTCAATCCTCAATCGTCAATCTTCAATCCTCAATGCTCATTCTTCAATCCTCAATACTCAATCCTCAATTCTCAATCCTCATTCTTCAATCCTCAATACCCAATCCTCAATCTTCAAACCTCTATCCACAAACATCAATTCTCATCACTCAACCCTCAACACTCAGTCCTCAATCTTCAATCCTCAATCATCAATCCTCAATCTTCAATCCTCAATACTCAATCTTCAATACTCAATCCTCAATTCTCAATCCTCAATACTCAATCTTCAATCCTCAATCCTCAATCCTCAATCCTCAATCCTCATTCTTCAATCCTCAATACCCAATATTCAACCTTCAATCCCTAATCCTCAATCCTCAATCCTCAATCCTCAGTCATCAATCCTCAATCCTCAGTCCTCAATCCTCAATCCTCAATCCTCAATCCTCAATCCTCAATCTTCAATCCTCAATACTCAATCTTCAATCCTCAATCCTCAATCCTCAATCCTCAATCCTCATTCTTCAATCCTCAATACCCAATCCTCAATCCTCAATCCTCAATTCTCAATCCTCAATCCTCAGTCCTCAGAACTCAAACGTCAATACTCGTCCCTGAGTCCTCGTCCTCAATCCACAACCCTCAATCCTCAATCCTCAAACTTCAATCCTCAATCCTCAATTCTCAATTCTCAATCCTCAATCCTCAGTCCTCAAACCTCAATTCTTAATCCTCAATCCTGTATCCTCAATCATCAGCCATCACTCCTCAACATGCAGTTGTCAATCCTCAATCCTCAATAGAATATCATCAATTCACAGTTTTCATTACTCAATACTCAATCTGCAATCTTCAAATCTCTATCCACAAACATCAATTCTCATCACTCAACCCTCAACACTCAGTCCCCAATCCTCAATATTCAATCCTCAATTCTCAATCCTCAATCCACAATCCTCAACCTTCAATCCTCAATACTGAGCCTTCAATGCTCAATCCTCAATCATCGATCCTCAATTCTCAATCCTCAATCGTCAATCTTCAATCCTCAATACTCAATCTTCAATCCTCAATCCTGAGTCCTAAAACCTCAATTCTGAATCCTCAATCCTGAATCCTCAATCTTCAGCACTCAGTCCTCAACAATCAGTTGTCAATCCTCAATCCTCAATAGAATATCCTCAATTCACAGGTCTCAATACTCAATACTCAACCTGCAATCTTCAAATCTCTATCCACAAACATCAATTCTCATCACTCAACCCTCAACACTCAGTCCTCAATGTTCAATCCTCAATCCTCAATTCTCAATCTTCCACCCTCAATACTGAATCTTCAATACTCAATCGTCAATCCTCAATCCTCAATCCTCAATCCTCAATCCTCAATCCTCAATTTTCAATCCTCAAAACTCAATCTTCAATCCTCAATCCTCAATCCTCAATCCTCAATCCTCAATCGTCAGTCTTCAATCCTCAATACTCAATTTTCAATCCTCAATCCTCAGTCCTCAATCCTCAATCCGCAATCCTCAATCCTCAACCTTCAATCCTCAATACTCAATCTGCAATCTTCAATCCTCAATTCTCAATCCTCAATCCTCACTCTTCAATCCTCAATCTTCAGACCTCAAACATCAATACTCAACCCTCAGTCCTCGTCCTCAATCCACAACCCTCTATCCTCGATCTTCAATCTTCAATCATCAATATTCAATATTCAATCCTCAATCCTTAATCCTCAATACTCAATCCTCAATCCTCAATGTTCAATCCTGAATACCCAATCCTCAATCTTTAATCCTCAATTCTCAATCCTCAATCCTCAGTCCTCAATCCGAAATCCTCAGTCCTCAAACCTCAATCCTGAATCCTCAATCCTGAATCCTCAATCCTCAATCCTCAATACTCAAACATCAATCCTCAATTCTCAATACTCAATAGAATATCCTGAATTCTCAGGATTCTATACTCAAACCTCAATCCTCAACCCTGAGCCCTCATTCAAAATCCTCAATCCTCAATCCTCAATCCTCAATTCTCAATCCTCAATCCTCAGCCCTCAGTCCTCAAACCTCAATCCTCAACCCTCAGACCTCAATCCTCAGTCCTCAAACCTCAATCCTTAATCCTCAATCCTGAATCATCAATTTTCAGCCCTCACTCCTCAACAATCAGTTGCCAATCCTCAATCCTCAATAGAATATCATCAATTCACAGTTTTCATTGCTCAATACTCAACCTGCAATCTTCAAATCTCTATACACAAACATCAATTCTCATCACTCAACCCTCAACACTCAGTCCTCAATGTTCAATCCTCAATCCTCAATTCTCAATCTTCCACCCTCAATACTGAATCTTCAATCCTCAATCGTCAATCCTCAATCCTCAATCCTCAGTCCTCAATCCTCAATCCTCAATTTTCAATCCTCAAAACTCAATCTTCAATCCTCAATCCTCAATCCTCAATCCTCAATCCTCAATGGTCAGTCTTCAATCCTCAATACTCAATTTTCAATCCTCAATCCTCAGTCCTCAATCCTCAATCCGCAATCCTCAATCCTCATTCTTCGATAATCAATACGCAATCCTCAATCTTCAATCCTGAATCCTCAATCCTCAATTCTCAATCCTCAATCCTCTATCCTCAGACCTCAAACATCAATACTCAAACCTCAGTCCTCGTCCTCAATCCACAACCCTCAATCCACATTCCTCAATCTTCAATCCTCATTCCTCAATCCTCAATCCTCAATCCTCAGTCCTCAAACCTCAATGCTGAATCCTCAATCCTGAATCCTCAATCTTCAGCCCTCAGTCCTCTACAATCAGTTGTCAATCCTCAATCCTCAATAGAATATCATCGATTCACAGGTTTCATTACTCAATACTCAATCTGCAATCTTCAAATCTCTATCCACAAACATCAATTCTCATCACTCAACCCTCAACACTCAGTCCACAATCCTCAATATTCAATCCTCAATCCTCAACCCACAATCCACAATCCTCAACCTTCAATCCTCAATACTCAATCTCCAATGCTCAATCCTCAATCCTCAATCCTCAGTCCTCAATTCTCAATCCTCAATCGTCAATCTTCAATCCTCAATGCTCATTCTTCAATCCTCAATACTCAATCCTCAATTCTCAATCCTCATTCTTCAATCCTCAATACCCAATCCTCAATCTTCAAACCTCTATCCACAAACATCAATTCTCATCACTCAACCCTCAACACTCAGTCCTCAATCTTCAATCCTCAATCATCAATCCTCAATCTTCAATCCTCAATACTCAATCTTCAATACTCAATCCTCAATTCTCAATCCTCAATACTCAATCTTCAATCCTCAATCCTCAATCCTCAATCCTCAATCCTCATTCTTCAATCCTCAATACCCAATATTCAACCTTCAATCCCTAATCCTCAATCCTCAATCCTCAATCCTCAGTCATCAATCCTCAATCCTCAGTCCTCAATCCTCAATCCTCAATCCTCAATCCTCAATCCTCAATCTTCAATCCTCAATACTCAATCTTCAATCCTCAATCCTCAATCCTCAATCCTCAATCCTCATTCTTCAATCCTCAATACCCAATCCTCAATCCTCAATCCCCAATTCTCAATCCTCAATCCTCAGTCCTCAGAACTCAAACGTCAATACTCGTCCCTGAGTCCTCGTCCTCAATCCACAACCCTCAATCCTCAATCCTCAAACTTCAATCCTCAATCCTCAATTCTCAATTCTCAATCCTCAATCCTCAGTCCTCAAACCTCAATTCTTAATCCTCAATCCTGTATCCTCAATCATCAGCCATCACTCCTCAACATGCAGTTGTCAATCCTCAATCCTCAATAGAATATCATCAATTCACAGTTTTCATTACTCAATACTCAATCTGCAATCTTCAAATCTCTATCCACAAACATCAATTCTCATCACTCAACCCTCAACACTCAGTCCCCAATCCTCAATATTCAATCCTCAATTCTCAATCCTCAATCCACAATCCTCAACCTTCAATCCTCAATACTCAGCCTTCAATGCTCAATCCTCAATCATCGATCCTCAATTCTCAATCCTCAATCGTCAATCTTCAATCCTCAATACTCAATCTTCAATCCTCAATCCTGAGTCCTAAAACCTCAATTCTGAATCCTCAATCCTGAATCCTCAATCTTCAGCACTCAGTCCTCAACAATCAGTTGTCAATCCTCAATCCTCAATAGAATATCCTCAATTCACAGGTCTCAATACTCAATACTCAACCTGCAATCTTCAAATCTCTATCCACAAACATCAATTCTCATCACTCAACCCTCAACACTCAGTCCTCAATGTTCAATCCTCAATCCTCAATTCTCAATCTTCCACCCTCAATACTGAATCTTCAATACTCAATCGTCAATCCTCAATCCTCAATCCTCAATCCTCAATCCTCAATCCTCAATCGTCAGTCTTCAATCCTCAATACTCAATTTTCAATCCTCAATCCTCAGTCCTCAATCCTCAATCCGCAATCCTCAATCCTCAACCTTCAATCCTCAATACTCAATCTGCAATCTTCAATCCTCAATTCTCAATCCTCAATCCTCACTCTTCAATCCTCAATCTTCAGACCTCAAACATCAATACTCAACCCTCAGTCCTCGTCCTCAATCCACAACCCTCTATCCTCGATCTTCAATCTTCAATCATCAATATTCAATATTCAATCCTCAATCCTCAATCCTCAATACTCAATCCTCAATCCTCAATGTTCAATCCTGAATACCCAATCCTCAATCTTTAATCCTCAATTCTCAATCCTCAATCCTCAGTCCTCAATCCGAAATCCTCAGTCCTCAAACCTCAATCCTGAATCCTCAATCCTGAATCCTCAATCTTCAGCCCTCAGTCCTCTACAATCAGTTGTCAATCCTCAATCCTCAATAGAATATCATCGATTCACAGGTTTCATTACTCAATACTCAATCTGCAATCTTCAAATCTCTATCCACAAACATCAATTCTCATCACTCAACCCTCAACACTCAGTCCACAATCCTCAATATTCAATCCTCAATCCTCAACCCACAATCCACAATCCTCAACCTTCAATCCTCAATACTCAATCTCCAATGCTCAATCCTCAATCCTCAATCCTCAGTCCTCAATTCTCAATCCTCAATCGTCAATCTTCAATCCTCAATGCTCATTCTTCAATCCTCAATACTCAATCCTCAATTCTCAATCCTCATTCTTCAATCCTCAATACCCAATCCTCAATCTTCAAACCTCTATCCACAAACATCAATTCTCATCACTCAACCCTCAACACTCAGTCCTCAATCTTCAATCCTCAATCATCAATCCTCAATCTTCAATCCTCAATACTCAATCTTCAATACTCAATCCTCAATTCTCAATCCTCAATACTCAATCTTCAATCCTCAATCCTCAATCCTCAATCCTCAATCCTCATTCTTCAATCCTCAATACCCAATATTCAACCTTCAATCCCTAATCCTCAATCCTCAATCCTCAATCCTCAGTCATCAATCCTCAATCCTCAGTCCTCAATCCTCAATCCTCAATCCTCAATCCTCAATCCTCAATCTTCAATCCTCAATACTCAATCTTCAATCCTCAATCCTCAATCCTCAATCCTCAATCCTCATTCTTCAATCCTCAATACCCAATCCTCAATCCTCAATCCTCAATTCTCAATCCTCAATCCTCAGTCCTCAGAACTCAAACGTCAATCCTCGTCCCTGAGTCCTCGTCCTCAATCCACAACCCTCAATCCTCAATCCTCAAACTTCAATCCTCAATCCTCAATTCTCAATTCTCAATCCTCAATCCTCAGTCCTCAAACCTCAATTCTTAATCCTCAATCCTGTATCCTCAATCATCAGCCATCACTCCTCAACATGCAGTTGTCAATCCTCAATCCTCAATAGAATATCATCAATTCACAGTTTTCATTACTCAATACTCAATCTGCAATCTTCAAATCTCTATCCACAAACATCAATTCTCATCACTCAACCCTCAACACTCAGTCCCCAATCCTCAATATTCAATCCTCAATTCTCAATCCTCAATCCACAATCCTCAACCTTCAATCCTCAATACTCAGCCTTCAATGCTCAATCCTCAATCATCGATCCTCAATTCTCAATCCTCAATCGTCAATCTTCAATCCTCAATACTCAATCTTCAATCCTCAATCCTGAGTCCTAAAACCTCAATTCTGAATCCTCAATCCTGAATCCTCAATCTTCAGCACTCAGTCCTCAACAATCAGTTGTCAATCCTCAATCCTCAATAGAATATCCTCAATTCACAGGTCTCAATACTCAATACTCAACCTGCAATCTTCAAATCTCTATCCACAAACATCAATTCTCATCACTCAACCCTCAACACTCAGTCCTCAATGTTCAATCCTCAATCCTCAATTCTCAATCTTCCACCCTCAATACTGAATCTTCAATACTCAATCGTCAATCCTCAATCCTCAATCCTCAATCCTCAATCCTCAATCCTCAATTTTCAATCCTCAAAACTCAATCTTCAATCCTCAATCCTCAATCCTCAATCCTCAATCCTCAATCGTCAGTCTTCAATCCTCAATACTCAATTTTCAATCCTCAATCCTCAGTCCTCAATCCTCAATCCGCAATCCTCAATCCTCAACCTTCAATCCTCAATACTCAATCTGCAATCTTCAATCCTCAATTCTCAATCCTCAATCCTCACTCTTCAATCCTCAATCTTCAGACCTCAAACATCAATACTCAACCCTCAGTCCTCGTCCTCAATCCACAACCCTCTATCCTCGATCTTCAATCTTCAATCATCAATATTCAATATTCAATCCTCAATCCTCAATCCTCAATACTCAATCCTCAATCCTCAATGTTCAATCCTGAATACCCAATCCTCAATCTTTAATCCTCAATTCTCAATCCTCAATCCTCAGTCCTCAATCCGAAATCCTCAGTCCTCAAACCTCAATCCTGAATCCTCAATCCTGAATCCTCAATCTTCAGCCCTCAGTCCTCTACAATCAGTTGTCAATCCTCAATCCTCAATAGAATATCATCGATTCACAGGTTTCATTACTCAATACTCAATCTGCAATCTTCAAATCTCTATCCACAAACATCAATTCTCATCACTCAACCCTCAACACTCAGTCCACAATCCTCAATATTCAATCCTCAATCCTCAACCCACAATCCACAATCCTCAACCTTCAATCCTCAATACTCAATCTCCAATGCTCAATCCTCAATCCTCAATCCTCAGTCCTCAATTCTCAATCCTCAATCGTCAATCTTCAATCCTCAATGCTCATTCTTCAATCCTCAATACTCAATCCTCAATTCTCAATCCTCATTCTTCAATCCTCAATACCCAATCCTCAATCTTCAAACCTCTATCCACAAACATCAATTCTCATCACTCAACCCTCAACACTCAGTCCTCAATCTTCAATCCTCAATCATCAATCCTCAATCTTCAATCCTCAATACTCAATCTTCAATACTCAATCCTCAATTCTCAATCCTCAATACTCAATCTTCAATCCTCAATCCTCAATCCTCAATCCTCAATCCTCATTCTTCAATCCTCAATACCCAATATTCAACCTTCAATCCCTAATCCTCAATCCTCAATCCTCAATCCTCAGTCATCAATCCTCAATCCTCAGTCCTCAATCCTCAATCCTCAATCCTCAATCCTCAATCCTCAATCTTCAATCCTCAATACTCAATCTTCAATCCTCAATCCTCAATCCACAATCCTCAATCCTCATTCTTCAATCCTCAATACCCAATCCTCAATCCTCAATCCTCAATTCTCAATCCTCAATCCTCAGTCCTCAGAACTCAAACGTCAATACTCGTCCCTGAGTCCTCGTCCTCAATCCACAACCCTCAATCCTCAATCCTCAAACTTCAATCCTCAATCCTCAATTCTCAATTCTCAATCCTCAATCCTCAGTCCTCAAACCTCAATTCTTAATCCTCAATCCTGTATCCTCAATCATCAGCCATCACTCCTCAACATGCAGTTGTCAATCCTCAATCCTCAATAGAATATCATCAATTCACAGTTTTCATTACTCAATACTCAATCTGCAATCTTCAAATCTCTATCCACAAACATCAATTCTCATCACTCAACCCTCAACACTTAGTCCCCAATCCTCAATATTCAATCCTCAATTCTCAATCCTCAATCCACAATCCTCAACCTTCAATCCTCAATACTCAGCCTTCAATGCTCAATCCTCAATCATCAATCCTCAATTCTCAATCCTCAATCGTCAATCTTCAATCCTCAATACTCAATCTTCAATCCTCAATCCTGAGTCCTAAAACCTCAATTCTGAATCCTCAATCCTGAATCCTCAATCTTCAGCACTCAGTCCTCAACAATCAGTTGTCAATCCTCAATCCTCAATAGAATATCCTCAATTCACAGGTCTCAATACTCAATACTCAACCTGCAATCTTCAAATCTCTATCCACAAACATCAGTTCTCATCACTCAACCCTCAACACTCAGTCCTCAATGTTCAATCCTCAATCCTCAATTCTCAATCTTCCACCCTCAATACTGAATCTTCAATACTCAATCGTCAATCCTCAATCCTCAATCCTCAATCCTCAATCCTCAATCCTCAATTTTCAATCCTCAAAACTCAATCTTCAATCCTCAATCCTCAATCCTCAATCCTCAATCCTCAATCGTCAGGCTTCAATCCTCAATACTCAATTTTCAATCCTCAATCCTCAGTCCTCAATCCTCAATCCGCAATCCTCAATCCTCAACCTTCAATCCTCAATACTCAATCTGCAATCTTCAATCCTCAATTCTCAATCCTCAATCCTCACTCTTCAATCCTCAATCTTCAGACCTCAAACATCAATACTCAACCCTCAGTCCTCGTCCTCAATCCACAACCCTCTATCCTCGATCTTCAATCTTCAATCATCAATATTCAATATTCAATCCTCAATCCTCAATCCTCAATACTCAATCCTCAATCCTCAATGTTCAATCCTGAATACCCAATCCTCAATCTTTAATCCTCAATTCTCAATCCTCAATCCTCAGTCCTCAATCCGAAATCCTCAGTCCTCAAACCTCAATCCTGAATCCTCAATCCTGAATCCTCAATCTTCAGCTCGCAGTCCTCAACAATCAGTTGTCAATCCTCAATCCTCAATAGAATATCCTCAATTCACAGGTCTCAATGCTCAATACTCAACCTGCAATCTTCAAATCTCTATTCACAAACATCAATTCTCGTCACTCAACCCTCAACACTCAGTCCACAATCCTCAATCTTAAATCCTCAATCCTCAATCCGCAATCCTCAATCCTCAATCTTCAATCCTCAATACTCAATCTTCAATCCTCAATCTTCAATCCTCAATTCTCAATCCTCAATCCTCAATCATCAATCTTCAATCCTCAATACTCAATCTTCAATCCTCTATCCTCAATCCTCAATCCTCAATCCCCAATCCTCAATACTCAACCGTCAACCTTCAATCCTCAATACTCAATCTTCAATCCTCAATCCTCAATCCTCAATCCTCAATCCTCATTCTTCAATCCTCAATACCCAATCCTCAATCTTCAATCCTCAAACCTCAATCCTCAACTCTCAATCCTCAATCCTCAATCCTCAGACCTCAAACATCAATACTCAGCCCTCAGTCCTCGTCCTCAATCCACAACACTCAATCCTCAATCCTCAATCTTCAATCCTCAATCCTCAATCCTCAATCCTCAATCCTGATTCTTCAATCCTCAATACCCAATCCTCAATCTCCAATCCTCAATCCTCAATCCTCAATTCTCAATCCTCAATCCTCAATCCTCAGTCCTCGAACCTCAATTCTGAATCCGCATTCCTGAATCCTCAATCTTCATCCCTCAGTCATCAACAATCAGTTGTCAATCCTCAATCCCCAATAGAATATCCTCAGTTCGCAGTTTTCAATACTCAATACTCAATCTGCAATCTTCAAACCACTATCCACAATCACCAATTCTCATCACTCAAACCTCAACACTCAGTCCTCAATGCTCAATCCTCAATCCTCAATTCTCAATCTTCAATCCTCAATACTGAATCTTCAATCCACAATCCTCAATCCTCAATACTCAATCCTCAATCCTCAATCTTCAATCCTCAGTCCCCAATCCTCAATCTTCAATCCTCAATACTCAATCCTCAATCCTCAATCCTCAATCCTCAACCCTCAATCCTGAATACTCAATCTTCAATCCTCAATCCTCAATCCTCAATCTTCAATCCTCAATCCTCAATCATCAATCCTCATTCTTCAATCCTCAATACCCAATCCTCAATCTTCAAACCTCTATCCACAAACATCAATTCTCATCACTCAACCCTCAACACTCAGTCCTCAATCTTCAATCCTCAATCATCAATCCTCAATCTTCAATCCTCAATACTCAATCTTCAATACTCAATCCTCAATTCTCAATCCTCAATACTCAATATTCAATCCTCAATCCTCAATCCTCAATCCTCAATCCTCATTCTTCAATCCTCAATACCCAATATTCAATCTTCAATCCCTAATCCTCAATCCTCAATCCTCAATCCTCAGTCATCAATCCTCAATCCTCAGTCCTCAATCCTCAATCCTCAATCCTCAATCCTCAATCCTCAATCTTCAATCCTCAATACTCAATCTTCAATCCTCAATCCTCAATCCTCAATCCTCAATCCTCATTCTTCAATCCTCAATACCCAATCCTCAATCCTCAATCCTCAATTCTCAATCCTCAAACCTCAGTCCTCAGAACTCAAACGTCAATACTCGTCCCTGAGTCCTCGTCCTCAATCCACAACCCTCAATCCTCAATCCTCAAACTTCAATCCTCAATCCTCAATTCTCAATTCTCAATCGTCAATCCTCAGTCCTCAAACCTCAATTCTTAATCCTCAATCCTGAATCCTCAATCATCAGCCATCACTCCTCAACAAGCAGTTGTCAATCCTCAATCCTCAATAGAATATCATCAATTCACAGTTTTCATTACTCAATACTCAATCTGCAATCTTCAAATCTCTATCCACAAACATCAATTCTCATCACTCAACCCTCAACACTCAGTCCCCAATCCTCAATATTCAATCCTCAATTCTCAATCCTCAATCCACAATCCTCAACCTTCAATCCTCAATACTCAGCCTTCAATGCTCAATCCTCAATCATCAATCCTCAATTCTCAATCCTCAATCGTCAATCTTCAATCCTCAATACTCAACCTTCAATCCTCAATCCTCAGTCCTAAAACCTCAATTCTGAATCCTCAATCCTGAATCCTCAATCTTCAGCACTCAGTCCTCAACAATCAGTTGTCAATCCTCAATCCTCAATAGAATATCCTCAATTCACAGGTCTCAATACTCAATACTCAACCTGCAATCTTCAAATCTCTATCCACAAACATCAATTCTCATCACTCAACCCTCAACACTCAGTCCTCAATGTTCAATCCTCAATCCTCAATTCTCAATCTTCCACCCTCAATACTGAATCTTCAATACTCAATCGTCAATACTCAATCCTCAATCCTCAATCCTCAATCCTCAATCCTCAATTTTCAATCCTCAAAACTCAATCTTCAATCCTCAATCCTCAATCCTCAATCCTCAATCCTCAATCGTCAGTCTTCAATCCTCAATACTCAATTTTCAATCCTCAATCCTCAGTCCTCAATCCTCAATCCGCAATCCTCAATCCTCAACCTTCAATCCTCAATACTCAATCTGCAATCTTCAATCCTCAATTCTCAATCCTCAATCCTCACTCTTCAATCCTCAATCCTCAGACCTCAAACATCAATACTCAACCCTCAGTCCTCGTCCTCAATCCACAACCCTCTATCCTCGATCTTCAATCTTCAATCATCAATATTCAATATTCAATCCTCAATCCTCAATCCTCAATACTCAATCCTCAATCCTCAATCCTCAATCCTCAATCCTCAATCCTCAATCCTGATTCTTCAATCCTCAATACCCAATCCTCAATCTCCAATCCTCAATCCTCAATCCTCAATTCTCAATCCTCAATCCTCAATCCTCAGACCTCGAACCTCAATTCTGAATCCGCATTCCTGAATCCTCAATCTTCAGCCCTCAGTCATCAACAATCAGTTGTCAATCCTCAATCCCCAATAGAATATCCTCAGTTCGCAGTTTTCAATACTCAATACTCAATCTGCAATCTTCAAACCACTATCCACAATCACCAATTCTCATCACTCAAACCTCAACACTCAGTCCTCAATGCTCAATCCTCAATCCTCAATCCTCAACACTCAATCCTGAATACTCAATCTTCAATCCTCAATCCTCAATCCTCAATCTTCAATCCTCAATCCTCAATCATCAATCCTCAATCTTCAATACTCAATCCACAATCCTCAGTCCTCAATCCTCAATGCTCAAACATCAATCCTCAATTCTCAATACTCAATAGAATATCCTGAATTCTCAGGATTCTATACTCAAACCTCAATCCTCAACCCTGATCCCTCATTCACAATCCTCAACCCTCAATCCTCAATCCTCAATTCTCAATCCTCAATCCTCAGCCCTCAGTCCTCAAACCTCAATCCTCAACCCTCAGACCTCATCCTCAATCTTCAATCCTCAATCCTCAATCCTCAATCCCCAATCCTCAATCTTCAATCCTCAATACTCAATCGTCAATCCTCAATCCTCAATCCTCAATCCTCAATCCTCATTCTTCAATCCTCAATATCCAATCCTCAATCTTCAATCGTCAATCCTCAATCCTCAATTCTCAATCTTCAACCCTCAGTCCTCAGTCCTCAAACCTCAATCGTCAACCCTCAGCCCTCAACCTCAATCTTCAATCCTCAATCCTCAATCCTCAATCCTCAATCCTCAAACTTCAATTCTCAATGCTCAATCTTTAATCCTCAATCCTCAATTCTCAATCCTCAACCCTCAATCCTCAATCCTCAATCCTCAATCCTCAATCCTGAATACCCAATCTTCAATCCTCAATCCTCAATCCTCAATCCTCAAACCTCAATTCTCAATCCTCAACCTTCAATCCCCAGTCCTCGAACCTCAATTCTGAATCCGCATTCCTGAATCCTCAATCTTCATCCCTCAGTCATCAACAATCAGTTGTCAATCCTCAATCCTCAATAGAATATCCTCAGTTCGCAGTTTTCAATACTCAATACTCAATCTGCAATCTTCAAACCACTATCCACAATCACCAATTCTCATCACTCAAACCTCAACACTCAGTCCTCAATGCTCAATCCTCAATCCTCAATTCTCAATCTTCAATCCTCAATACTGAATCTTCAATCCACAATCCTCAATCCTCAATACTCAATCCTCAATCCTCAATCTTCAATCCTCAGTCCCCAATCCTCAATCTTCAATCCTCAATACTCAATCCTCAATCCTCAATCCTCAATCCTCAACCCTCAATCCTGAATACTCAATCTTCAATCCTCAATCCTCAATCTTCAATCTTCTATCCTCAATCCTCAATCATCAATCCTCAATCTTCAATACTCAATCCTCAATCCTCAGTCCTCAATCCTCAATGCTCAAACATCAATCCTCAATTCTCAATACTCAATAGAATATCCTGAATTCTCAGGATTCTATACTCAAACCTCAATCCTCAACCCTGAGCCCTCATTCACAATCCTCAATCCTCAATCCTCAATCCTCAATTCTCAATCCTCAATCCTCAGCCCTCAGTCCTCAAACCTCAATCCTCAACCCTCAGACCTCATCCTCAATCTTCAATCCTCAATCCTCAATCCTCAATCCCCAATCCTCAATCTTCAATCCTCAATACTCAATCTTCAATCCTCAATCCTCAATCCTCAATCCTCAATCCTCATTCTTCAATCCTCAATACCCAATCCTCAATCTTCAATCGTCCTTCCCCAATCCTCAATTCTCAATCCTCAACCCTCAGTCCTCAGTCCTCAAACCTCAATCGTCAACCCTCAGCCCTCTTCCTCAATCTTCAATCCTCAATCCTCAATCCTCAATCCTCAATCCTCAAACTTCAATCCTCAATGCTCAATCTTTAATCCTCAATCCTCAATTCTCAATCCTCAACCCTCAATCCTCAATCCTCAATCCTCAATCCTCAATCCTGAATACCCAATCTTCAATCCTCAATCCTCAATCATCAAACCTCAATTCTCAATCCTCAACCCTCAATCCCCAGTCCTCGAACCTCAATTCTGAATCCGCATTCCTGCATCCTCAATCTTCATCCCTCAGTCATCAACAATCGGTTGTCAATCCTCAATCCTCAATAGAATATCCTCAATTCACAGTTTTCAATACCCAATACTCAATCTGCAATCTTCAAACTTCTATCCACAATCATCAATTCTCATCACTCAACCCTCAACACTCAGTCCTCAATGCTCAATACTCAATCCTCAATCCTCAATCTTCAATCCTCAATACTGAATCTTCAATCCTGAATCCTCAATCCTCAATACTCAATCCTCAATCCTCAATCTTCAACACTCAGTCCCCAATCCTCAACCTTCAATCCTCAATACTCAATCCTCAATCCTCAATCCTCAATCCTCAATCCTCAATCCTGAATACTCAATCTTCAATCCTCAATCCTCAATCCTCAATCCTCAATCCTCAATCCTCAATCATCAATCCTCAATCCTCAATCCTCAGACCTCAAACATCAATACTCAGCCCTCAGTCCTCGTCCTCAATCCACAACACTCAATCCTCAATCCTCAATCTTCAATCCTCAATCCTCAATCCTCAATCCTCAATCCTCATTCTTCAATCCTCAATCCTCAATCCTCAATCCTCAACCCTCAATCCTCAATCCTCAATCATCAATCTTCAATCCTCAATCCTCAAACCTCAATCCTCATTGTTCAATCCTCAATACCCAATCCTCAATCTTCAATCCTCAGTCCTCAATCCTCAATTCTCAATCCTCAATCCTCAATCCTCAGACCTCAAACATCAATACTCAGCCCTCAGTCCTCGTCCTCAATCCACAACACTCAATCCTCAATCCTCAATCTTCAATCCTCAATCCTCAATACTCAATCCTCAATCCTCATTCTTCAATCCTCAATATCCAATCCTCAATCTTCAATCCTCAATCCTCAATCCTCAATTCTCAATCCCCTATCCTCAATCCTCAGTCCTCGAACTTCAATTCCGAATCCGCATTCCTGGATCCTCAATCTTCAGCCCTCAGTCATCAACAATCAGTTGTCAATCCTCAATCCTCAATAGAATATCCTCAATTCGCAGTTTTCAATACTCAATACACAATCTGCAATCTTCAAACCACTATCCACAATCATCAATTCTCATCACTCAAACCTCAACACTCAGTCCTCAATGCTCAATCCTCAATCCTCAATTCTCAATCTTCAATCCTCAATACTGAATCTTCAATCCACAATCCTCAATCCTCAATACTCAATCCTCAATCCTCAATCTTCAATCCTCAGTCCACAATCCTCAATCTTCAATCCTCAATACTTAATCCTCAATCCTCAATCCTCAATCCTCAACCCTCAATCCTGAATACTCAACCTTCAATCCTCAATCCTCAATCCTCAATCCTCAATCCTCAATCATCAATCCTCAATCTTCAATACTCAATCCTCTATCCTCAATCCTCAATCCTCAATACTCAAACATCAATCCTCAATTCTCAATACTCAATAGAATATCCTGAATTCTCAGGATTCTATACTCAAACCTCAATCCTCAACCCTGAGCCCTCATTCAAAATCCTCAATCCTCAATCCTCAATCCTCAATTCTCAATCCTCAATCCTCAGCCCTCAGTCCTCAAACCTCAATCTTCAACCCTCAGACCTCAATCCTCAGTCCTCAAACCTCAATCGTTAATCCTCAATCCTGAATCATCAATTTTCAGCCCTCACTCCTCAACAATCAGTTGCCAATCCTCAATCCTCAATAGAATATCATCAATTCACAGTTTTCATTGCTCAATACTCAATCTGCAATCTTCAAATCTCTATACACAAACATCAATTCTCATCACTCAACCCTCAACACTCAGTCCACAATCCTCAATATTCAATCCTCAATCCTCAACCCACAATCCACAATCCTCAACCTTCAATCCTTAATACTCAATCTCCAATGCTCAATCCTCAATCCTCAATCCTCAATCCTCAATTCTCAATCCTCAATCGTCAATCTTCAATCCTCAATGCTCATTCTTCAATCCTCAATACTCAATCCTCAATTCTCAATCCTCATTCTTCAATCCTCAATACCCAATCCTCAATCTTCAAACCTCTATCCACAAACATCAATTCTCATCACTCAACCCTCAACACTCAGTCCTCAATCTTCAATCCTCAATCATCAATCCTTAATCTTCAATCCTCAATACTCAATCTTCAATACTCAATCCTCAATTCTCAATCCTCAATACTCAATCTTCAATCCTCAATCCTCAATCCTCAATCCTCAACCCTCATTCTTCAATACTCAATCCTCAATCCTCAATCTTCAATCCTCAGTCCCCAATCCTGAATCTTCAATCCTCAATACTTAATCCTCAATCCTCAATCCTCAATCCTCAACCCTCAATCCTGAATACTCAACCTTCAATCCTCAATCCTCAATCCTCAATCCTCAATCCTCAATCATCAATCCTCAATCTTCAATACTCAATCCTCTATCCTCAATCCTCAATCCTCAATACTCAAACATCAATCCTCAATTCTCAATACTCAATAGAATATCCTGAATTCTCAGGATTCTATACTCAAACCTCAATCCTCAACCCTGAGCCCTCATTCAAAATCCTCACTCCTCAATCCTCAATCCTCAATTCTCAATCCTCACCCCTCAGCCCTCAGTCCTCAAACCTCAATCCTCAACCCTCAGACCTCAATCCTCAGTCCTCAAACCTCAATCCTTAATCCTCAATCCTGAATCATCAATTTTCAGCCCTCACTCCTCAACAATCAGTTGCCAATCCTCAATCCTCAATAGAATATCATCAATTCACAGTTTTCATTGCTCAATACTCAATCTGCAATCTTCAAATCTCTATACACAAACATCAATTCTCATCACTCAACCCTCAACACTCAGTCCTCAATGTTCAATCCTCAATACTCAATTCTCAATCTTCCACCCTCAATACTGAATCTTCAATCCTCAATCGTCAATCCTCAATCCTCAATCCTCAGTCCTCAATCCTCAATCCTCAATTTTCAATCCTCAAAACTCAATCTTCAATCCTCAATCCTCAATCCTCAATCCTCAATCCTCAATGGTCAGTCTTCAATCCACAATACTCAATCTTCAATCCTCAATCCTCAGTCCTCAATCCTCAATCCGCAATCCTCAATCCTCATTCTTCGATAATCAATACGCAATCCTCAATCTTCAATCCTGAATCCTCAATCCTCAATTCTCAATCCTCAATCCTCTATCCTCAGACCTCAAACATCAATACTCAAACCTCAGTCCTCGTCCTCAATCCACAACCCTCAATCCACATTCCTCAATCTTCAATCCTCATTCCTCAATCCTCAATCCTCAATCCTCAGTCCTCAAACCTCAATGCTGAATCCTCAATCCTGAATCCTCAATCTTCAGCCCTTTGTCCTCTACAATCAGTTGTCAATCCTCAATCCTCAATAGAATATCATCGATTCACAGGTTTCATTACTCAATACTCAATCTGCAATCTTCAAATCTCTATCCACAAACATCAATTCTCATCACTCAACCCTCAACACTCAGTCCACAATCCTCAATATTCAATCCTCAATCCTCAACCCACAATCCACAATCCTCAACCTTCAATCCTCAATACTCAATCTCCAATGCTCAATCCTCAATCCTCAATCCTCAATCCTCAATTCTCAATCCTCAATCGTCAATCTTCAATCCTCAATGCTCATTCTTCAATCCTCAATACTCAATCCTCAATTCTCAATCCTCATTCTTCAATCCTCAATACCCAATCCTCAATCTTCAAACCTCTATCCACAAACATCAATTCTCATCACTCAACCCTCAACACTCAGTCCTCAATCTTCAATCCTCAATCATCAATCCTCAATCTTCAATCCTCAATACTCAATCTTCAATACTCAATCCTCAATTCTCAATCCTCAATACTCAATCTTCAATCCTCAATCCTCAATCCTCAATCCTCAATCCTCATTCTTCAATCCTCAATACCCAATATTCAATCTTCAATCCCTAATCCTCAATCCTCAATCCTCAATCCTCAGTCATCAATCCTCAATCCTCAGTCCTCAGTCCTCAATCCTCAATCCTCAATCCTCAATCCTCAATCTTCAATCCTCAATACTCAATCTTCAATCCTCAATCCTCAATCCTCAATCCTCAATCCTCATTCTTCAATCCTCAATACCCAATCCTCAATCCTCAATCCTCAATTCTCAATCCTCAATCCTCAGTCCTCAGAACTCAAACGTCAATACTCGTCCCTGAGTCCTCGTCCTCAATCCACAACCCTCAATCCTCAATCCTCAAACTTCAATCCTCAATCCTCAATCCTCAATTCTCAATCCTCAATCCTCAGTCCTCAAACCTCAATTCTTAATCCTCAATCCTGAATCCTCAATCATCAGCCATCACTCCTCAACAAGCAGTTGTCAATCCTCAATCCTCAATAGAATATCATCAATTCACAGTTTTCATTACTCAATACTCAATCTGCAATCTTCAAATCTCTATCCACAAACATCAATTCTCATCACACAAACCTCAACACTCAGTCCCCAATCCTCAATATTCAATCCTCAATTCTCAATCCTCAATCCACAATCCTCAACCTTCAATCCTCAATACTCAGCCTTCAATGCTCAATCCTCAATCATCAATCCTCAATTCTCAATCCTCAATCGTCAATCTTCAATCCTCAATACTCAATCTTCAATCCTCAATCCTCAGTCCTAAAACCTCAATTCTGAATCCTCAATCCTGAATCCTCAATCTTCAGCACTCAGTCCTCAACAATCAGTTGTCAATCCTCAATCCTCAATAGAATATCCTCAATTCACAGGTCTCAATACTCAATACTCAACCTGCAATCTTCAAATCTCTATCCACAAACATCAATTCTCATCACTCAACCCTCAACACTCAGTCCTCAATGTTCAATCCTCAATCCTCAATTCTCAATCTTCCACCCTCAATACTGAATCTTCAATACGCAATCGTCAATCCTCAATTCTCAATCCTCAATCCTCAATCCTCAATCCTCAATTTTCAATCCTCAAAACTCAATCTTCAATCCTCAATCCTCAATCCGCAATCCTCAATCTTCAACCTTCAATCCTCAATACTCAATCTGCAATCTTCAATCCTCAATTCTCAATCCTCAACCCTCACTCTTCAATCCTCAATCATCAGACCTCAAACATCAATACTCAACCCTCAGTCCTCGTCCTCAATCCACAACCCTCTATCCTCGATCTTCAATCTTCAATCATCAATATTCAATATTCAATCCTCAATCCTCAATCCTCAATACTCAATCCTCAATCCTCAATGTTCAATCCTGAATACCCAATCCTCAATCTTTAATCCTCAATCCTCAATCCTCAATCCTGAATACCCAATCTTCAATCCTCAATCCTCAATCCGCAATCCTCAATCCTCAATCTTCAATCCTCAATACTCAATCTTCAATCCTCAATCTTCAATCCTCAATCCTCAATCCTCAATCCTCAATCATCAATCTTCAATCCTCAATACTCAATCTTCAATCCTCTATCCTCAATCCTCAATCCTCAATCCCCAATCCTCAATACTCAACCGTCAACCTTCAATCCTCAATACTCAATCTTCAATCCTCAATCCTCAATCCTCAATCCTCAATCCTCATTCTTCAATCCTCAATACCCAATCCTCAATCTTCAATCCTCAATCCTCAATCCTCAATTCTCAATCCTCAATCCTCAATCCTCAGACCTCAAACATCAATACTCAGCCCTCAGTCCTCGTCCTCAATCCACAACACTCAATCCTCAATCCTCAATCTTCAATCCTCAATCCTCAATCCTCAATCCTCAAACTTCAATCCTCAATGCTCAATCTTTAATCCTCAATCCTCAATTCTCAATCCTCAACCCTCAATCCTCAATCCTCAATCCTCAATCCTCAATCCTGAATACCCAATCTTCAATCCTCAATCCTCAATCATCAAACCTCAATTCTCAATCCTCAACCCTCAATCCCCAGTCCTCGAACCTCAATTCTGAATCCGCATTCCTGCATCCTCAATCTTCATCCCTCAGTCATCAACAATCGGTTGTCAATCCTCAATCCTCAATAGAATATCCTCAATTCACAGTTTTCAATACCCAATACTCAATCTGCAATCTTCAAACTTCTATCCACAATCATCAATTCTCATCACTCAACCCTCAACACTCAGTCCTCAATGCTCAATACTCAATCCTCAATCCTCAATCTTCAATCCTCAATACTGAATCTTCAATCCTGAATCCTCAATCCTCAATACTCAATCCTCAATCCTCAATCTTCAACACTCAGTCCCCAATCCTCAACCTTCAATCCTCAATACTCAATCCTCAATCCTCAATCCTCAATCCTCAATCCTCAATCCTGAATACTCAATCTTCAATCCTCAATCCTCAATCCTCAATCCTCAATCCTCAATCCTCAATCATCAATCCTCAATCCTCAATCCTCAGACCTCAAACATCAATACTCAGCCCTCAGTCCTCGTCCTCAATCCACAACACTCAATCCTCAATCCTCAATCTTCAATCCTCAATCCTCAATCCGCAATCCTCAATCCTCATTCTTCAATCCTCAATCCTCAATCCTCAATCCTCAACCCTCAATCCTCAATCCTCAATCATCAATCTTCAATCCTCAATCCTCAAACCTCAATCCTCATTGTTCAATCCTCAATACCCAATCCTCAATCTTCAATCCTCAGTCCTCAATCCTCAATTCTCAATCCTCAATCCTCAATCCTCAGACCTCAAACATCAATACTCAGCCCTCAGTCCTCGTCCTCAATCCACAACACTCAATCCTCAATCCTCAATCTTCAATCCTCAATCCTCAATACTCAATCCTCAATCCTCATTCTTCAATCCTCAATATCCAATCCTCAATCTTCAATCCTCAATCCTCAATCCTCAATTCTCAATCCCCTATCCTCAATCCTCAGTCCTCGAACTTCAATTCCGAATCCGCATTCCTGGATCCTCAATCTTCAGCCCTCAGTCATCAACAATCAGTTGTCAATCCTCAATCCTCAATAGAATATCCTCAATTCGCAGTTTTCAATACTCAATACACAATCTGCAATCTTCAAACCACTATCCACAATCATCAATTCTCATCACTCAAACCTCAACACTCAGTCCTCAATGCTCAATCCTCAATCCTCAATTCTCAATCTTCAATCCTCAATACTGAATCTTCAATCCACAATCCTCAATCCTCAATACTCAATCCTCAATCCTCAATCTTCAATCCTCAGTCCACAATCCTCAATCTTCAATCCTCAATACTTAATCCTCAATCCTCAATCCTCAATCCTCAACCCTCAATCCTGAATACTCAACCTTCAATCCTCAATCCTCAATCCTCAATCCTCAATCCTCAATCATCAATCCTCAATCTTCAATACTCAATCCTCTATCCTCAATCCTCAATCCTCAATACTCAAACATCAATCCTCAATTCTCAATACTCAATAGAATATCCTGAATTCTCAGGATTCTATACTCAAACCTCAATCCTCAACCCTGAGCCCTCATTCAAAATCCTCAATCCTCAATCCTCAATCCTCAATTCTCAATCCTCAATCCTCAGCCCTCAGTCCTCAAACCTCAATCTTCAACCCTCAGACCTCAATCCTCAGTCCTCAAACCTCAATCGTTAATCCTCAATCCTGAATCATCAATTTTCAGCCCTCACTCCTCAACAATCAGTTGCCAATCCTCAATCCTCAATAGAATATCATCAATTCACAGTTTTCATTGCTCAATACTCAATCTGCAATCTTCAAATCTCTATACACAAACATCAATTCTCATCACTCAACCCTCAACACTCAGTCCACAATCCTCAATATTCAATCCTCAATCCTCAACCCACAATCCACAATCCTCAACCTTCAATCCTTAATACTCAATCTCCAATGCTCAATCCTCAATCCTCAATCCTCAATCCTCAATTCTCAATCCTCAATCGTCAATCTTCAATCCTCAATGCTCATTCTTCAATCCTCAATACTCAATCCTCAATTCTCAATCCTCATTCTTCAATCCTCAATACCCAATCCTCAATCTTCAAACCTCTATCCACAAACATCAATTCTCATCACTCAACCCTCAACACTCAGTCCTCAATCTTCAATCCTCAATCATCAATCCTTAATCTTCAATCCTCAATACTCAATCTTCAATACTCAATCCTCAATTCTCAATCCTCAATACTCAATCTTCAATCCTCAATCCTCAATCCTCAATCCTCAACCCTCATTCTTCAATACTCAATCCTCAATCCTCAATCTTCAATCCTCAGTCCCCAATCCTGAATCTTCAATCCTCAATACTTAATCCTCAATCCTCAATCCTCAATCCTCAACCCTCAATCCTGAATACTCAACCTTCAATCCTCAATCCTCAATCCTCAATCCTCAATCCTCAATCATCAATCCTCAATCTTCAATACTCAATCCTCTATCCTCAATCCTCAATCCTCAATACTCAAACATCAATCCTCAATTCTCAATACTCAATAGAATATCCTGAATTCTCAGGATTCTATACTCAAACCTCAATCCTCAACCCTGAGCCCTCATTCAAAATCCTCACTCCTCAATCCTCAATCCTCAATTCTCAATCCTCACCCCTCAGCCCTCAGTCCTCAAACCTCAATCCTCAACCCTCAGACCTCAATCCTCAGTCCTCAAACCTCAATCCTTAATCCTCAATCCTGAATCATCAATTTTCAGCCCTCACTCCTCAACAATCAGTTGCCAATCCTCAATCCTCAATAGAATATCATCAATTCACAGTTTTCATTGCTCAATACTCAATCTGCAATCTTCAAATCTCTATACACAAACATCAATTCTCATCACTCAACCCTCAACACTCAGTCCTCAATGTTCAATCCTCAATACTCAATTCTCAATCTTCCACCCTCAATACTGAATCTTCAATCCTCAATCGTCAATCCTCAATCCTCAATCCTCAGTCCTCAATCCTCAATCCTCAATTTTCAATCCTCAAAACTCAATCTTCAATCCTCAATCCTCAATCCTCAATCCTCAATCCTCAATGGTCAGTCTTCAATCCACAATACTCAATCTTCAATCCTCAATCCTCAGTCCTCAATCCTCAATCCGCAATCCTCAATCCTCATTCTTCGATAATCAATACGCAATCCTCAATCTTCAATCCTGAATCCTCAATCCTCAATTCTCAATCCTCAATCCTCTATCCTCAGACCTCAAACATCAATACTCAAACCTCAGTCCTCGTCCTCAATCCACAACCCTCAATCCACATTCCTCAATCTTCAATCCTCATTCCTCAATCCTCAATCCTCAATCCTCAGTCCTCAAACCTCAATGCTGAATCCTCAATCCTGAATCCTCAATCTTCAGCCCTTTGTCCTCTACAATCAGTTGTCAATCCTCAATCCTCAATAGAATATCATCGATTCACAGGTTTCATTACTCAATACTCAATCTGCAATCTTCAAATCTCTATCCACAAACATCAATTCTCATCACTCAACCCTCAACACTCAGTCCACAATCCTCAATATTCAATCCTCAATCCTCAACCCACAATCCACAATCCTCAACCTTCAATCCTCAATACTCAATCTCCAATGCTCAATCCTCAATCCTCAATCCTCAATCCTCAATTCTCAATCCTCAATCGTCAATCTTCAATCCTCAATGCTCATTCTTCAATCCTCAATACTCAATCCTCAATTCTCAATCCTCATTCTTCAATCCTCAATACCCAATCCTCAATCTTCAAACCTCTATCCACAAACATCAATTCTCATCACTCAACCCTCAACACTCAGTCCTCAATCTTCAATCCTCAATCATCAATCCTCAATCTTCAATCCTCAATACTCAATCTTCAATACTCAATCCTCAATTCTCAATCCTCAATACTCAATCTTCAATCCTCAATCCTCAATCCTCAATCCTCAATCCTCATTCTTCAATCCTCAATACCCAATATTCAATCTTCAATCCCTAATCCTCAATCCTCAATCCTCAATCCTCAGTCATCAATCCTCAATCCTCAGTCCTCAGTCCTCAATCCTCAATCCTCAATCCTCAATCCTCAATCTTCAATCCTCAATACTCAATCTTCAATCCTCAATCCTCAATCCTCAATCCTCAATCCTCATTCTTCAATCCTCAATACCCAATCCTCAATCCTCAATCCTCAATTCTCAATCCTCAATCCTCAGTCCTCAGAACTCAAACGTCAATACTCGTCCCTGAGTCCTCGTCCTCAATCCACAACCCTCAATCCTCAATCCTCAAACTTCAATCCTCAATCCTCAATCCTCAATTCTCAATCCTCAATCCTCAGTCCTCAAACCTCAATTCTTAATCCTCAATCCTGAATCCTCAATCATCAGCCATCACTCCTCAACAAGCAGTTGTCAATCCTCAATCCTCAATAGAATATCATCAATTCACAGTTTTCATTACTCAATACTCAATCTGCAATCTTCAAATCTCTATCCACAAACATCAATTCTCATCACTCAAACCTCAACACTCAGTCCCCAATCCTCAATATTCAATCCTCAATTCTCAATCCTCAATCCACAATCCTCAACCTTCAATCCTCAATACTCAGCCTTCAATGCTCAATCCTCAATCATCAATCCTCAATTCTCAATCCTCAATCGTCAATCTTCAATCCTCAATACTCAATCTTCAATCCTCAATCCTCAGTCCTAAAACCTCAATTCTGAATCCTCAATCCTGAATCCTCAATCTTCAGCACTCAGTCCTCAACAATCAGTTGTCAATCCTCAATCCTCAATAGAATATCCTCAATTCACAGGTCTCAATACTCAATACTCAACCTGCAATCTTCAAATCTCTATCCACAAACATCAATTCTCATCACTCAACCCTCAACACTCAGTCCTCAATGTTCAATCCTCAATCCTCAATTCTCAATCTTCCACCCTCAATACTGAATCTTCAATACGCAATCGTCAATCCTCAATTCTCAATCCTCAATCCTCAATCCTCAATCCTCAATTTTCAATCCTCAAAACTCAATCTTCAATCCTCAATCCTCAATCCGCAATCCTCAATCTTCAACCTTCAATCCTCAATACTCAATCTGCAATCTTCAATCCTCAATTCTCAATCCTCAACCCTCACTCTTCAATCCTCAATCATCAGACCTCAAACATCAATACTCAACCCTCAGTCCTCGTCCTCAATCCACAACCCTCTATCCTCGATCTTCAATCTTCAATCATCAATATTCAATATTCAATCCTCAATCCTCAATCCTCAATACTCAATCCTCAATCCTCAATGTTCAATCCTGAATACCCAATCCTCAATCTTTAATCCTCAATCCTCAATCCTCAATCCTCAGTCCTCAATCCGAAATCCTCAGTCCTCAAACCTCAACCCTGAATCCTCAATCCTGAATCCTCAATCTTCAGCTCGCAGTCCTCAACAATCAGTTGTCAATCCTCAATCCTCAATAAAATATCCTCAATTCACAGGTCTCAATGCTCAATACTCAACCTGCAATCTTCAAACCTCTATTCACAAACATCAATTCTCGTCACTCAACCCTCAACACTCAGTCCACAATCCTCAATCTTCAATCCTCAATCCTCAATCCGCAATCCTCAATCCTCAATCTTCAATCCTCAATACTCAATCTTCAATCCTCAATCTTCAATCCTCAATCCTCAATCCTCAATCCTCAATCATCAATCTTCAATCCTCAATACTCAATCTTCAATCCTCTATCCTCAATCCTCAATCCTCAATCCCCAATCCTCAATACTCAACCGTCAACCTTCAATCCTCAATACTCAATCTTCAATCCTCAATCCTCAATCCTCAATCCTCAATCCTCATTCTTCAATCCTCAATACCCAATCCTCAATCTTCAATCCTCAATCCTCAATCCTCAATTCTCAATCCTCAATCCTCAATCCTCAGACCTCAAACATCAATACTCAGCCCTCAGTCCTCGTCCTCAATCCACAACACTCAATCCTCAATCCTCAATCTTCAATCCTCAATCCTCAATCCTCAATCCTCAATCCTGATTCTTCAATCCTCAATACCCAATCCTCAATCTTCAATCCTCAATCCTCAATCCTCAATTCTCAATCCTCAATCCTCAATCCTCAGTCCTCGAACCTCAATTCTGAATCCGCATTCCTGAATCCTCAATCTTCAGCCCTCAGTCATCAACAATCAGTTGTCAATCCTCAATCCCCAATAGAATATCCTCAGTTCGCAGTTTTCAATACTCAATACTCAATCTGCAATCTTCAAACCACTATCCACAATCACCAATTCTCATCACTCAAACCTCAACACTCAGTCCTCAATGCTCAATCCTCAATCCTCAATTCTCAATCTTCAACCCTCAATACTGAATCTTCAATCCACAATCCTCAATCCTCAATACTCAATCCTCAATCCTCAATCTTCAATCCTCAGTCCCCAATCCTCAATCTTCAATCCTCAATACTCAATCCTCAATCCTCAATCCTCAATCCTCAACCCTCAATCCTGAATACTGAATCTTCAATCCTCAATCCTCAATCATCAATCCTCAATCTTCAATACTCAATCCTCAATCCTCAGTCCTCAATCCTCAATGCTCAAACATCAATCCTCAATTCTCAATACTCAATAGAATATCCTGAATTCTCAGGATTCTATACTCATACCTCAATCCTCAACCCTGAGCCCTCATTCACAATCCTCAATCCTCAATCCTCAATCCTCAATTCTCAATCCTCAATCCTCAGCCCTCAGTCCTCAAACCTCAATCCTCAACCCTCAGACCTCATCCTCAATCTTCAATCCTCAATCCTCAATTCTCAATCCCCAATCCTCAATCTTCAATCCTCAATACTCAATCTTCAATCCTCAATCCTCAATCCTCAATCCTCAATCCTCATTCTTCAATCCTCAATACCCAATCCTCAATCTTCAATCGTCAATCCTCAATCCTCAATTCTCAATCCTCCATCCTCAATCCTCAGACCTCAAACATCAATACTCAGCCCTCAGTCCTCGTCCTGAATCCACAACACTCAATCCTCAATCCTCAATCTTCAATCATCAATATTCATTCTTCAATCCTCAATCCTCAATCATCAATTCACAATCCTCAATCCTCAAACCTCAATGTTCAATCCTCAATACCCAATCCTCAATCTTCAATCCACAATAATCAATCCTCAATCCACAATCCTCAATCCTCAATCCTCAGTCCTCACACCACAATCCTGAATCCCCAATCCTGAGTCCTCAATCTTCAGCACTCAGTCCTCAACAATGAGTTGTCAATCCTCAATCCTCAATAGAATATCCTCAGTTCAGAGTTATCAATACGCAATACTCAGTCTGCAATCTTCAAATCTCTATCCACAAACATCAATTCTCATCACTCAACCCTCAACACTCAGTCCTCAATGTTCAATCCTCAATTCTCAATTCTCAATCTTCAATCCTCAATACTGACTCTTCAATCCTCAGTCCGCAATCCTCATATCCACAATCCTCAATCCTCAATTCTCAATCTCCAATCCTCAGTACTCAGTCTTCAATCCTCAATACTCAATACTCAATCATCAATCCTCAATCTTCAATACTCAATCCTCAATCCTCAATCCTCAATCCTCAATACTCAAACATCAATCCTCAATTCTCAATACTCAATAGAATATCCTGAGTTCTCAGGATTCTATACTCAAACCTCAATTCTCAACCCTGAGCCCTCATTCACAATCCTCAACCCTCAATCCTCAATCCTCTGCCCTCAGTCCTCTAACCTCAATCCTCAACCCTCAGACCTCATCCTCAATCTTCGATCCTCAATCCTCAATCGTCAATCCCCAATCCCCAATCTTCAATACCCAATCCTCAATCTTCAATCGTCAATCCTCAATCCTCAATTCTCAATCCTTAACCCTCAGTCCTCAGTCCTCAAACCTCAATCCTCAACCCTCAGCCCTCATCCTCAATCTTCAATCCTCAATCCTCAAACCTCAATCCTCAATCCTCAATCCTCAAACTTCAATCCTCAATGCTCAATTTTCAATCCTCAATCCTCAATTCTCAATCCTCAACCCTCAATCCTCAATCCTCAATCCTCAATCCTCAATCCTGAATACTCAATCTTCAATCCTCAATCCTCAATCCTCAAACCTCAATTCCCAATCCTCAATCCACAATCCTCAGTCCTCGAACCTCAATTCTGAATCCGCATTCCTGAATCCTCAATCTTCAGCACTCAGTCCTCAACAATCAGTTGTCAATCCTCAATCCTCAATAGAATATCCTCAATTCACAGTTTTGAATACTCAATACTCAATCTGCAATCTTCAAACTTCTATCCACAATCATCAATTCTCATCACTCAACCCTCAACACTCAGTCCTCAATGCTCAATCCTCAATCCTCAATCCTCAATCTTCAATCCACAATACTGAATCTTCAATCCTCAATCCTCAATCCTCAATACTCAATCCTCAATCCTCAATCCTCAATCTTCAACACTCAGTCTCCAATCCTCAATCTTCAATCCTCAGTACTCAATCCTCAATCCTCTATCCTCAATCCTCAATCCTCAATCCTGAATACTCAATCTTCAATCCTCAATCCTCAACCCTCAATCCTCAATCCTCAATCCTCAATCATCAATCCTCAATCTTCAATACTCAATCCTCAATCCTCAATCCTCAATCCTCAATACTCAACCATCAATCCTCAATTCTCAATACTCAATAGAATATCCTGAATTCTCAGGATTCTATACTCAAACCTCGATCCTCAGCCCTGAGCCCTGATTCACAATCCTCAATCCTCAATCCTCAATCCTCAATCCTCAATGCTCAATCCTCAATTCCCCAATCCTCAATCCTCAATACCCAACCATCAATCCTCAATTCTCAATACTCAATAGAAAACCTTAATTCTCAGGATTCTATACTCAAACCTCATTCCTCAACCCTGAGCCCTCATTCACAATCCTCAATCCTCAATCCTCAATCCTCAACTCTCAATCCTCAATCCTCAGCCCTCAGTCCTCAAACCTCAATCCTCAACCCTCAGCCCTCATCCTCAATCTTCAATCCTCAATCCTCAATCCTCAATCCCCAATTCTCAATCCGCAATCCTCAATCCTCAATCTTCAGTCCTCAATCCTCAATACTCAATCCTCAATCCTCAAACTTCAATCCTCAGTCCCAAATCCTCAATCCTCAATCCTCAATCCTCAACCCTCAATCCTCAGTCCTCAAACCTCAATCCGGAATCCTCAATCCTGAATCCTCAATCTTCAGCCGTCAGTCCTCAACAATCAATTCTCACTCCTCAATCCTCAATCTTCAATCCTCAATCCTCAATCTGCAATCCTCGATCCGCAATCTTCAATCCTCAATACTCAATCTTCTATCCTCAATCCTCAATCCTCAATCCTCAATCCTCAATCCTCAATCCTCAATCCTGAATCCCCAATCCTCAATCGTCAACCTTCAATCCTCAATACTCAATCTTCAATCCTCAATCCTCAATCCTCAATCGTCAATCCTCATTCTTCAATCCTCAATACCCAATCCTCAATCTTAAATCCTCAATACTCAATCCTCAATCCTCAATACTCAATCCTCAATCCTCAAACTTCAATCCTCAGTCCCAAATCCTCAATCCTCAATACTCAATCCTCATTCCTCAATCTTCAATCCTCAATGCTCAATCTTCAATCCTCAATTCTCAATCCTGAATCCTCAATCCTCATTCTTCAAACCTCAATACCCGATTCTCAATCCCCAGTCCTCAATCTTCAATCCTCAATGGTCAATCCTCAATCCTCAATCCTCAGTCCTCAATCCTCAATCCTCAAACCTCAAACCTCAATCCTCAACCTTCAATCCTCAATACTCAGTATTCAATACTCAATCCTCAATCTTCGATCCTCAATCTTCAATCCTCAATCCTCAATCATCAAACCTCAATCCTCAACCCCCATTCCTCATCCTCAATCCTCGATCCTCAATCCTCAATCCTCAATTTTCTATCCTCAATACTCAATCTTCAATCCTCAATACTCAATCTTCAATCATCAATACTCAATCCTCATTCCTCAATCCTCATTCTTCAATCCTCAATACCCAATCCTCAATCTTCAATCCTCAATCCTCAATCCTCAATTCTCAATCCTCAATCCTCTGTCCTCAGTCCTCAAACCTCAATCCTCAACCCTCAGCTCTCATCCTCAATCCTCAATCCTCAATCCTCAATCCTCAATCTTCAATCCTCAATACTCAATCTTCAATTCTCAATCCTCTGTCCTCAATCTTCAATCCTCAATGCTCAATCCTCAATCCTCAATCCTCAGTCCTCAATCCTCAATCCTCAGTCCTCAAACCGCAATCCTCAACTGTCAGTCCTCGTCCTCAAACCTCAACCCTCAATCCTCAATCCTCAATCTTCAATCATCAATACTCAATCTTCAATACTCAATCCTCAATCCTCAATCCCCAATCCTCAATCCTCAATCCTCAATCCTCAATCCTCAATCTTCAATCCCCAATCCTCAATCGTCAATCTTCAATCCTCAATACTCAATCTTCAATCCTCAATCCTCAATCCTCAATCGTCAATCCTCATTCTTCAATCCTCAATACACAATCCTCAATCTTCAATCCTCAATCCTCAATCCTCAATTCTCAGTCCTCAATCCTCAATCCTCAGACCTCAGACATAAATACTCAACCCTCAGTCCTCGTCCTCAATCCACAAACCTCAATCCTCAATTCTCAGTCCTCAAACCTCAATCCTCAATCCTCAGACCTCAATCCTCATCGTCAGTCCCCGTCCTCAATCCTCAAACAGCAACCCTCAACCCTCAATCTTCAATCATTAATACTCAATCTTCAATCCTCAATCCTCAATCCTCAATCCTCAATCCTCAATCCTCAACATTCAACACACGACCCTCAACCATCAATCCTCAATACTCAACCATCAATCCTCAATTCTCAATACTCAATAGAATATCCTGAATTCCCATGATTCAATACTCAATCCTCAATATTCAATAATCAAATCTCAATCCTCAAACATCAGCTCTCAACACTCAATCCTCAATACTCAGTCCTCTCTCTTCAATCCTACATCCTCAATCCTCAATCCTCAAGCGTCAATCCGCAATCCTCAATCCTCAACCCTCAATCCTCAGACCTCAAACCTCAATCCGGAATCCTCAATCCTGAATCCTCAATCTTCAGCCGTCAGTCCTCAACAATCAATTCTCAATCCTCAATCCTCAATCTTCAATCCTCAATCCTCAGTCCACAAATCCTCAATCCTCAATCTTCAATCCTCAATACTCAATCTTCAATCCTCAATCCTCAATCCTCAATCCTCAATCCTCAATCCTCAATCCTCAATCCTCAATCCTCAATCGTCAATCTTCAATCCTCAATACTCAATCTTCAATCCTCAATCCTCAATCCTCAATCGTCAATCCTCATTCTTCAATCCTCAATACCCAATCCTCAATCTTCAATCCTCAATACTCAATCCTCAATCCTCAATCTTCAATCCTCAATCCTCAATCCCCAATCCTCAGTCCTCAATCTTCAATCCTCAATACTCAATCCTCAATCCTCAATCCTCAATCCTCAATCCCCAATCCTCAATCCTCAATTCTCAATCCTCAATCCTCAGTCCTCAGTCCTCAAACCTCAATCCTCAACCCTCAGCCCTCATCCTCAATCCTCAATCCTCAATCCTCAATCTTCAATCCTCAATACTCAATCTTCAAACCTCAATCCTCAGTCCTCAATCTTCAATCCTCAATGCTCAATCCTCAATCCTCAATCCTCAGACCTCAATCCTCAATCCTCAATCCTCAATCCTCAATAGAATATCCTCAATTCACAGTTTTCAATACTCAATCCCCATTCTTCAATCTTCAAATCTCAATCCACATACATCAATTCTCATCACTCTACCCTCAACACTCAGTCCACAGTCTTCAATCCTCAATCCTCAATCCTCAATCCTCAATCTTCAATCCTCAATACTCAATCATCAATCATCAACCCTCAATTCTCAATCCTCAATACTCAATACTCAACCGTCAATCCTCTATACCCAATACTCAATCTTGAATCCTCAATCCTCAATCCTCAATCCTCAATCCTCAATCCTACATCTTCAATCATCAATACTCAATCTTCAATCCTCAATCCTCAATCCTCAATCCCCAATCCTCAATACTCAATCCTCAACCCTCAATCCTCAATCTTCAATCCTCAATCCTCAATCCTCAACATTCAACACACGACCCTCAACCATCAATCCACAATACTCAATCATCAATCCTCAATTCTGAATACTCAGCAGAATATCCTGAATTCCCATGATTCAATACTCAATCCACAATATTCAATAATCAAATCTCAATCCTCAAACATCAACTCTCAACACTCAATCCTCAATACTCAGTCCTCTCTCTTCAATCCTACATCCCCAATCCTCAATCCTCAAGCGTCAATCCTCAATCCTCAATCCTCAATCCTCTACCCTCAATCCTCAGTCCTCAAACCTCAATCCGGAATCCTCAATCCTGAATCCCCAATCTTCAGCCGTCAGTCCTCAACAATCAATTCTCAATCCTCTATCCTCAATCTTCAATCCTCAATCCTCAATCCGCAATCCTCGATCCTCAATCTTCAATCCTCAATACTCAATCTTCTATCCTCAATCCTCAATCCTCAATGCTCAATCCTCAATCCTCAATCCTCAATCCTCAATCCTCAATCGTCAATCTTCAATCCTCAATACTCAATCTTCAATCCTCAATCCTCAATCCTCAATCGTCAATCCTCATTCTTCAATCCTCAATACCCAATCCTCAATCTTCAATCCTCAATACTCTATCCTCAATCCTCAATCCTCAATCCTCAATCCTCAAACTTCAATCCTCAGTCATAAATCCTCAATCCTCAATACTCAATCCTCAATCCTCAACCTTCAATCCTCAATGCTCAATCTTCAATCCTCAATCCTCGATCCTGAATCTTCAATCCTCATTCTTCAATCCTCAATACCCGATCCTCAATCCCCAGTCCTCAATCTTCAATCCTCAATGGTCAATCCTCAATCCTCAATCCTCAGTCCTCAATCCTCAATCTTCAATCCTCAATACTCAATCCTCAATCCTCAATCCTCAATCCTCAACCCTCAATCCTGAATACTGAATCTTCAATCCTCAATCCTCAATCCTCAATCTTCAATCCTCAATCCTCAATCATCAATCCTCAATCTTCAATACTCAATCCTCAATCCTCAGTCCTCAATCCTCAATGCTCAAACATCAATCCTCAATTCTCAATACTCAATAGAATATCCTGAATTCTCAGGATTCTATACTCATACCTCAATCCTCAACCCTGAGCCCTCATTCACAATCCTCAATCCTCAATCCTCAATCCTCAATTCTCAATCCTCAATCCTCAGCCCTCAGTCCTCAAACCTCAATCCTCAACCCTCAGACCTCATCCTCAATCTTCAATCCTCAATCCTCAATTCTCAATCCCCAATCCTCAATCTTCAATCCTCAATACTCAATCTTCAATCCTCAATCCTCAATCCTCAATCCTCAATCCTCATTCTTCAATCCTCAATACCCAATCCTCAATCTTCAATCGTCAATCCTCAATCCTCAATTCTCAATCCTCAACCCTCAGTCCTCAGTCCTCAAACCGCAATCCTCAACCCTCAGCCCTCATCCTCAATCTTCAATCCTCAATCCTCAATCCTCAATCCCCAATCCTCAATCTTCAATCCTCAACACTCTTTCTTCAATCCTCAATCCTCAATCCTCAATCCTCATTCCTCATTCTTCAATCCTCAATACCCAATCCTCAATCTTCAATCCTCAATCCTCAATCCTCGATTCTCAATCCTCCATCCTCAATCCTCAGACCTCAAACATCAATACTAAGCCCTCAGTCCTCGTCCTGAATCCACACCACTCAATCCTCAATCCTCAATCTTCAATCATCAATATTCATTCTTCAATCCTCAATCCTCAATCATCAATTCTCAATCCTCAATCCTCAAACCTCAATGTTCAATCCTCAATACCCAATCCTCAATCTTCAATCCACAATAATCAATCCTCAATCCACAATCCTCAATCCTCAATCCTCAGTCCTCACACCACAATCCTGAATCCCCAATCCTGAGTCCTCAATCTTCAGCACTCAGTCCTCAACAATGAGTTGTCAATCCTCAATCCTCAATAGAATATCCTCAGTTCAGAGTTATCAATACGCAATACTCAGTCTGCAATCTTCAAATCTCTATCCACAAACATCAATTCTCATCACTCAACCCTCAACACTCAGTCCTCAATGTTCAATCCTCAATTCTCAATTCTCAATCTTCAATCCTCAATACTGACTCTTCAATCCTCAGTCCGCAATCCTCATATACACAATCCTCAATCCTCAATTCTCAATCTCCAATCCTCAGTACTCAGTCTTCAATCCTCAATACTCAATACTCAATCATCAATCCTCAATCTTCAATACTCAATCCTCAATCCTCAATCCTCAATCCTCAATACTCAAACATCAATCCTCAATTCTCAATACTCAATAGAATATCCTGAGTTCTCAGGATTCTATACTCAAACCTCAATTCTCAACCCTGAGCCCTCATTCACAATCCTCAACCCTCAATCCTCAATCCTCTGCCCTCAGTCCTCTAACCTCAATCCTCAACCCTCAGACCTCATCCTCAATCTTCGATCCTCAATCCTCAATCGTCAATCCCCAATCCCCAATCTTCAATACCCAATCCTCAATCTTCAATCGTCAATCCTCAATCCTCAATTCTCAATCCTTAACCCTCAGTCCTCAGTCCTCAAACCTCAATCCTCAACCCTCAGCCCTCATCCTCAATCTTCAATCCTCAATCCTCAAACCTCAATCCTCAATCCTCAATCCTCAAACTTCAATCCTCAATGCTCAATTTTCAATCCTCAATCCTCAATTCTCAATCCTCAACCCTCAATCCTCAATCCTCAATCCTCAATCCTCAATCCTGAATACTCAATCTTCAATCCTCAATCCTCAATCCTCAAACCTCAATTCCCAATCCTCAATCCACAATCCTCAGTCCTCGAACCTCAATTCTGAATCCGCATTCCTGAATCCTCAATCTTCAGCACTCAGTCCTCAACAATCAGTTGTCAATCCTCAATCCTCAATAGAATATCCTCAATTCACAGTTTTGAATACTCAATACTCAATCTGCAATCTTCAAACTTCTATCCACAATCATCAATTCTCATCACTCAACCCTCAACACTCAGTCCTCAATGCTCAATCCTCAATCCTCAATCCTCAATCTTCAATCCACAATACTGAATCTTCAATCCTCAATCCTCAATCCTCAATACTCAATCCTCAATCCTCAATCCTCAATCTTCAACACTCAGTCTCCAATCCTCAATCTTCAATCCTCAGTACTCAATCCTCAATCCTCTATCCTCAATCCTCAATCCTCAATCCTGAATACTCAATCTTCAATCCTCAATCCTCAACCCTCAATCCTCAATCCTCAATCCTCAATCATCAATCCTCAATCTTCAATACTCAATCCTCAATCCTCAATCCTCAATCCTCAATACTCAACCATCAATCCTCAATTCTCAATACTCAATAGAATATCCTGAATTCTCAGGATTCTATACTCAAACCTCGATCCTCAGCCCTGAGCCCTGATTCACAATCCTCAATCCTCAATCCTCAATCCTCAATCCTCAATGCTCAATCCTCAATTCCCCAATCCTCAATCCTCAATACCCAACCATCAATCCTCAATTCTCAATACTCAATAGAAAACCTTAATTCTCAGGATTCTATACTCAAACCTCATTCCTCAACCCTGAGCCCTCATTCACAATCCTCAATCCTCAATCCTCAATCCTCAACTCTCAATCCTCAATCCTCAGCCCTCAGTCCTCAAACCTCAATCCTCAACCCTCAGCCCTCATCCTCAATCTTCAATCCTCAATCCTCAATCCTCAATCCCCAATTCTCAATCCGCAATCCTCAATCCTCAATCTTCAGTCCTCAATCCTCAATACTCAATCCTCAATCCTCAAACTTCAATCCTCAGTCCCAAATCCTCAATCCTCAATCCTCAATCCTCAACCCTCAATCCTCAGTCCTCAAACCTCAATCCGGAATCCTCAATCCTGAATCCTCAATCTTCAGCCGTCAGTCCTCAACAATCAATTCTCACTCCTCAATCCTCAATCTTCAATCCTCAATCCTCAATCTGCAATCCTCGATCCGCAATCTTCAATCCTCAATACTCAATCTTCTATCCTCAATCCTCAATCCTCAATCCTCAATCCTCAATCCTCAATCCTCAATCCTGAATCCTCAATCCTCAATCGTCAACCTTCAATCCTCAATACTCAATCTTCAATCCTCAATCCTCAATCCTCAATCGTCAATCCTCATTCTTCAATCCTCAATACCCAATCCTCAATCTTAAATCCTCAATACTCAATCCTCAATCCTCAATACTCAATCCTCAATCCTCAAACTTCAATCCTCAGTCCCAAATCCTCAATCCTCAATACTCAATCCTCATTCCTCAATCTTCAATCCTCAATGCTCAATCTTCAATCCTCAATTCTCAATCCTGAATCCTCAATCCTCATTCTTCAATCCTCAATACCCGATTCTCAATCCCCAGTCCTCAATCTTCAATCCTCAATGGTCAATCCTCAATCCTCAATCCTCAGTCCTCAATCCTCAATCCTCAAACCTCAAACCTCAATCCTCAACCTTCAATCCTCAATACTCAGTATTCAATACTCAATCCTCAATCTTCGATCCTCAATCTTCAATCCTCAATCCTCAATCATCAAACCTCAATCCTCAACCCCCATTCCTCATCCTCAATCCTCGATCCTCAATCCTCAATCCTCAATTTTCTATCCTCAATACTCAATCTTCAATCCTCAATACTCAATCTTCAATCATCAATACTCAATCCTCATTCCTCAATCCTCATTCTTCAATCCTCAATACCCAATCCTCAATCTTCAATCCTCAATCCTCAATCCTCAATTCTCAATCCTCAATCCTCTGTCCTCAGTCCTCAAACCTCAATCCTCAACCCTCAGCTCTCATCCTCAATCCTCAATCCTCAATCCTCAATCCTCAATCTTCAATCCTCAATACTCAATCTTCAATTCTCAATCCTCTGTCCTCAATCTTCAATCCTCAATGCTCAATCCTCAATCCTCAATCCTCAGTCCTCAATCCTCAATCCTCAGTCCTCAAACCGCAATCCTCAACTGTCAGTCCTCGTCCTCAAACCTCAACCCTCAATCCTCAATCCTCAATCTTCAATCATCAATACTCAATCTTCAATACTCAATCCTCAATCCTCAATCCCCAATCCTCAATCCTCAATCCTCAATCCTCAATCCTCAATCTTCAATCCCCAATCCTCAATCGTCAATCTTCAATCCTCAATACTCAATCTTCAATCCTCAATCCTCAATCCTCAATCGTCAATCCTCATTCTTCAATCCTCAATACACAATCCTCAATCTTCAATCCTCAATCCTCAATCCTCAATTCTCAGTCCTCAATCCTCAATCCTCAGACCTCAGACATAAATACTCAACCCTCAGTCCTCGTCCTCAATCCACAAACCTCAATCCTCAATTCTCAGTCCTCAAACCTCAATCCTCAATCCTCAGACCTCAATCCTCATCGTCAGTCCCCGTCCTCAATCCTCAAACAGCAACCCTCAACCCTCAATCTTCAATCATTAATACTCAATCTTCAATCCTCAATCCTCAATCCTAAATCCTCAATCCTCAATCCTCAACATTCAACACACGACCCTCAACCATCAATCCTCAATACTCAACCATCAATCCTCAATTCTCAATACTCAATAGAATATCCTGAATTCCCATGATTCAATACTCAATCCTCAATATTCAATAATCAAATCTCAATCCTCAAACATCAGCTCTCAACACTCAATCCTCAATACTCAGTCCTCTCTCTTCAATCCTACATCCTCAATCCTCAATCCTCAAGCGTCAATCCGCAATCCTCAATCCTCAACCCTCAATCCTCAGACCTCAAACCTCAATCCGGAATCCTCAATCCTGAATCCTCAATCTTCAGCCGTCAGTCCTCAACAATCAATTCTCAATCCTCAATCCTCAATCTTCAATCCTCAATCCTCAGTCCACAAATCCTCAATCCTCAATCTTCAATCCTCAATACTCAATCTTCAATCCTCAATCCTCAATCCTCAATCCTCAATCCTCAATCCTCAATCCTCAATCCTCAATCCTCAATCGTCAATCTTCAATCCTCAATACTCAATCTTCAATCCTCAATCCTCAATCCTCAATCGTCAATCCTCATTCTTCAATCCTCAATACCCAATCCTCAATCTTCAATCCTCAATACTCAATCCTCAATCCTCAATCTTCAATCCTCAATCCTCAATCCCCAATCCTCAGTCCTCAATCTTCAATCCTCAATACTCAATCCTCAATCCTCAATCCTCAATCCTCAATCCCCAATCCTCAATCCTCAATTCTCAATCCTCAATCCTCAGTCCTCAGTCCTCAAACCTCAATCCTCAACCCTCAGCCCTCATCCTCAATACTCAATCCTCAATCCTCAATCTTCAATCCTCAATACTCAATCTTCAAACCTCAATCCTCAGTCCTCAATCTTCAATCCTCAATGCTCAATCCTCAATCCTCAATCCTCAGACCTCAATCCTCAATCCTCAATCCTCAATCCTCAATAGAATATCCTCAATTCACAGTTTTCAATACTCAATCCCCATTCTTCAATCTTCAAATCTCAATCCACATACATCAATTCTCATCACTCTACCCTCAACACTCAGTCCACAGTCTTCAATCCTCAATCCTCAATCCTCAATCCTCAATCTTCAATCCTCAATACTCAATCTTCAATCATCAACCCTCAATTCTCAATCCTCAATACTCAATACTCAACCGTCAATCCTCTATACCCAATACTCAATCTTGAATCCTCAATCCTCAATCCTCAATCCTCAATCCTCAATCCTACATCTTCAATCATCAATACTCAATCTTCAATCCTCAATCCTCAATCCTCAATCCCCAATCCTCAATACTCAATCCTCAACCCTCAATCCTCAATCTTCAATCCTCAATCCTCAATCCTCAACATTCAACACACGACCCTCAACCATCAATCCACAATACTCAATCATCAATCCTCAATTCTGAATACTCAGCAGAATATCCTGAATTCCCATGATTCAATACTCAATCCACAATATTCAATAATCAAATCTCAATCCTCAAACATCAACTCTCAACACTCAATCCTCAATACTCAGTCCTCTCTCTTCAATCCTACATCCCCAATCCTCAATCCTCAAGCGTCAATCCTCAATCCTCAATCCTCAATCCTCTACCCTCAATCCTCAGTCCTCAAACCTCAATCCGGAATCCTCAATCCTGAATCCCCAATCTTCAGCCGTCAGTCCTCAACAATCAATTCTCAATCCTCTATCCTCAATCTTCAATCCTCAATCCTCAATCCGCAATCCTCGATCCTCAATCTTCAATCCTCAATACTCAATCTTCTATCCTCAATCCTCAATCCTCAATCCTCAATCCTCAATCCTCAATCCTCAATCCTCAATCCTCAATCGTCAATCTTCAATCCTCAATACTCAATCTTCAATCCTCAATCCTCAATCCTCAATCGTCAATCCTCATTCTTCAATCCTCAATACCCAATCCTCAATCTTCAATCCTCAATACTCTATCCTCAATCCTCAATCCTCAATCCTCAATCCTCAAACTTCAATCCTCAGTCATAAATCCTCAATCCTCAATACTCAATCCTCAATCCTCAACCTTCAATCCTCAATGCTCAATCTTCAATCCTCAATCCTCGATCCTGAATCTTCAATCCTCATTCTTCAATCCTCAATACCCGATCCTCAATCCCCAGTCCTCAATCTTCAATCCTCAATGGTCAATCCTCAATCCTCAATCCTCAGTCCTCAATCCTCAGTCCTCAACCCTCAAACCTCAATCCTCAACCTTCAATCCTCAATACTCAGTATTCAATACTCAATCCTCAATCTTCAATCCTCAATCTTCAATCCTCAATCCTCAATCCTCAATCCTCAATCCTCATTCCTCAATCCTCAATACCCAATCCTCAGTCTTCAATCCTCAATCCTCAAACCTCAATCCTCAATCCTCAATCTTCAATCCTCAATACTCAATATTCAATCCTCAATGTTCAATCCTCAACAGCCAGTCCTCAATATTCAATCCTCAATCGTCAATCCTCAATCCTCAATCCTCAATCCTCAATCGTCAATCCTCAATCCTCTCTCCTCAAACCTCAATCCTGAATCCTCAATCCTGAATCCTCAAGCTTCAGCCCTCAGTCCTCAACAATCAGTTGTCAATCCTCAATCCTCAATACAATATCGTCAATTCACAGCTTTCAATACTCAATACTCAATCTGCAATCTTCAAATCTCTGTCCACAAACAGCAATCCTCATCACTCAACCCTCAACACTCATTCCTCAATGTTCAATCCTCAATCCTCAATTCTCAATCTTCAATCCACAATACTGAACCTTCAATCCTCAATCCTCAATCCTCAGTCCTCAATCCTCAATCCTCAATTTTCAAACCTCAGTCCTCAATCCTCAATCTTCAACCATCAATCCTCAACCCGCAATCCTCGATCCTCAGTCCTCAATCCTCAATCCTCAATCCTCAATGCTCAATCCGCAATACCCAAACCCCAATCTTCAATCCTCAATCCTCAATCCTCAATCCTTAATACTCAATCCCCAATCCGCAGTCCTCAAACCTTAATCCTGAATCCACAATCCTGAATCCTCAGTCTTCAGCCCTCAGTGCTCAACAATCAGTTGTCAATCCTCAATCCCCAATGGAGTATCATCAATTCACAGTTTTCAATACTCAATACTCAATCTGCAATCTTCAAATCTCTATCCTCAAACATCAATACTCATCACTCAACACTCAACACTCCGTTCCCAGTCCTCAATCTTCAATCCTCAATCCTCAATCCTCAATCCTCAATCCTCAATCTTAATCTTCTGTCCTCAATACTCAATCTTCAATCCTCAATACTCAATCTTCCATCCTCAATCCTCAATACCCAATCCTCAATCTTCAATCCTCAATCCTCAATCATCGATTCTCAATCCTCAATCCTCAATCCTCAGTCTTCAAACATCAATACTCAACCCTCAGTCGTCGTCCTCAATCCACAACCCTCAATCCTCAATCCTCAATCTTCAACCATTAATATTCAATCTTCAATCCACAATCTTGAATCCTCAATTCTCAACCCTCAATCCTCAATGTTCAATCCTCAATACCCAATCCTCAGTCTTCAATCCTCAATCCTCAATCCTCAATCCCCAGACCACAAACCTCAATCCTGAATCCTCAATCTTCAGCGCTGAGTCCTCAACAATCAGTTGTCAATCCTCGATCCCCAGTAGAATATCCTCAATTCACAGTTTTCAATACTCAATACTCAATCTGCAGTCTTCAGATCTCTATCCACAAACATCAATTCTCATCACTCAACCCTCAATACTCAGTCCCCAATCCTCAATCTTCAATCCTCAATCCTCAATCCTCAAACCTCAATCTTAATCTTCAATCCTCAATACTCAATCTTCAATCCTCAATCCTCAATACTCAATCCTCAATCCTCAAACTTCAATCCTCAGTCCCAAATCCTCAATCCTCAATCCTCAATCGTCAACCCTCAATCCTCTGTCCTCAAACCTCAATCCGGAATCCTCAATCCTCAATCCTCAATCCTCAATCCTCAATCCTCAATCGTCAATCTTCAATCCTCAATACTCAATCTTCAATCCTCAATCCTCAATCCTCAATCGTCAATCCTCATTCTTCAATCCTCAATACCCAATCCTCAATCTTCAATCCTCAATACTCAATCCTCAATCCTCAATACTCAATCCTCAATCCTCAAACTTCAATCCTCAGTCCCAAATCCTCAATCCTCAATACTCAATCCTCATTCCTCAATCTTCAATCCTCAATGCTCAATCTTCAATCCTCAATCCTCAACCCTCAATACTCAATCTTCAATCCTCAATCCTCAATCGTCAATCTTCAATCCTCAATACTCAATCTTCAATCCTCAATCCTCAATCCTCAATCCTCAATCCTCATTCTTCAATCCTCTATACACAATCCTCAATCTTCAATCCTCAATCCTCAATCCTCAATTCTCAGTCCTCAATCCTCAATCCTCAGACCTCAAACATCAATACTCAACCCTCAGTCCTCGTCCTCAATCCACAACCCTCAATTCTCAATACTCAGTCCTCAAACCTCAATCATCAATCTTCAGACCTCAATCCTCAACCGTCAGTCCCCGTTCTCAATCCTCAAACATCAATCCTCAACCCTCAATCTTCAATCATCAATACTCAATCCTCAATCCTCAATCCGCAATCCTCAATCCCCAATCCTCAATCCTCAACATTCAACACACGACCCTCAACCATCAATCCACAATACTCAACCATCAATACTCAATTCTCAATACTCAGTAGAATATCCTGAATTCCCATGATTCAATACTCAATCCTCAATATTCAATAATCAAATCTCAATCCTCAAACATCAACTCTCAACACTCAATCCTCAATACTCAGTCCTCTCTCTTCAATCCTACATCCCCAATCCTCAATCCTCAAGCGTCAATCCTCAATCCTCAATCCTCAACCCTCAATCCTCAGTCCTCAAACCTCAATCCGGAATCCTCAATCCTGAATCCTCAATCTTCAGCCGTCAGTCCTCAACAGACAATTCTCAATCCTCAATCCTCAATCTTCAATCCTCAATGCTCAATCCGCAATACCCAAACCCCAATCTTCAATCCTCAATCCTCAATCCTCAATCCTTAATACTCAATCCCCAATCCGCAGTCCTCAAACCTTAATCCTGAATCCACAATCCTGAATCCTCAGTCTTCAGCCCTCAGTGCTCAACAATCAGTTGTCAATCCTCAATCCCCAATGGAGTATCATCAATTCACAGTTTTCAATACTCAATACTCAATCTGCAATCTTCAAATCTCTATCCTCAAACATCAATACTCATCACTCAACACTCAACACTCCGTTCCCAGTCCTCAATCTTCAATCCTCAATCCTCAATCCTCAATCCTCAATCCTCAATCTTAATCTTCTGTCCTCAATACTCAATCTTCAATCCTCAATACTCAATCTTCCATCCTCAATCCTCAATACCCAATCCTCAATCTTCAATCCTCAATCCTCAATCCGCAATCCTCAATCCTCAATCTTCAGTCCTCAATCCTCAATACTCAATCCTCAATCCTCAAACTTCAATCCTCAGTCCCAAATCCTCAATCCTCAATCCTCAATCCTCAACCCTCAATCCTCAGTCCTCAAACCTCAATCCGGAATCCTCAATCCTGAATCCTCAATCTTCAGCCGTCAGTCCTCAACAATCAATTCTCACTCCTCAATCCTCAATCTTCAATCCTCAATCCTCAATCTGCAATCCTCGATCCGCAATCTTCAATCCTCAATACTCAATCTTCTATCCTCAATCCTCGATCCTCAATCCTCAATCCTCAATCCTCAATCCTCAATCCTGAATCCTCAATCCTCAATCGTCAACCTTCAATCCTCAATACTCAATCTTCAATCCTCAATCCTCAATCCTCAATCGTCAATCCTCATTCTTCAATCCCCAATACCCAATCCTCAATCTTAAATCCTCAATACTCAATCCTCAATCCTCAATACTCAATCCTCAATCCTCAAACTTCAATCCTCAGTCCCAAATCCTCAATCCTCAATACTCAATCCTCATTCCTCAATCTTCAATCCTCAATGCTCAATCTTCAATCCTCAATTCTCAATCCTGAATCCTCAATCCTCATTCTTCAATCCTCAATACCCGATTCTCAATCCCCAGTCCTCAATCTTCAATCCTCAATGGTCAATCCTCAATCCTCAATCCTCAGTCCTCAATCCTCAATCCTCAAACCTCAAACCTCAATCCTCAACCTTCAATCCTCAATACTCAGTATTCAATACTCAATCCTCAATCTTCGATCCTCAATCTTCAATCCTCAATCCTCAATCATCAAACCTCAATCCTCAACCCCCATTCCTCATCCTCAATCCTCGATCCTCAATCCTCAATCCTCAATTTTCTATCCTCAATACTCAATCTTCAATCCTCAATACTCAATCTTCAATCATCAATACTCAATCCTCATTCCTCAATCCTCATTCTTCAATCCTCAATACCCCATCCTCAATCTTCAATCCTCAATCCTCAATCCTCAATTCTCAATCCTCAATCCTCTGTCCTCAGTCCTCAAACCTCAATCCTCAACCCTCAGCTCTCATCCTCAATCCTCAATCCTCAATCCTCAATCCTCAATCTTCAATCCTCAATACTCAATCTTCAATTCTCAATCCTCTGTCCTCAATCTTCAATCCTCAATGCTCAATCCTCAATCCTCAATCCTCAGTCCTCAATCCTCAATCCTCAGTCCTCAAACCGCAATCCTCAACTGTCAGTCCTCGTCCTCAAACCTCAACCCTCAATCCTCAATCCTCAATCTTCAATCATCAATACTCAATCTTCAATACTCAATCCTCAATCCTCAATCCCCAATCCTCAATCCTCAATCCTCAATCCTCAATCCTCAATCTTCAATCCCCAATCCTCAATCGTCAATCTTCAATCCTCAATACTCAATCTTCAATCCTCAATCCTCAATCCTCAATCGTCAATCCTCATTCTTCAATCCTCAATACACAATCCTCAATCTTCAATCCTCAATCCTCAATCCTCAATTCTCAGTCCTCAATCCTCAATCCTCAGACCTCAGACATAAATACTCAACCCTCAGTCCTCGTCCTCAATCCACAAACCTCAATCCTCAATTCTCAGTCCTCAAACCTCAATCCTCAATCCTCAGACCTCAATCCTCGTCGTCAGTCCCCGTCCTCAATCCTCAAACAGCAACCCTCAACCCTCAATCTTCAATCATTAATACTCAATCTTCAATCCTCAATCCTCAATCCTCAATCCTCAATCCTCAATCCTCAACATTCAACACACGACCCTCAACCATCAATCCTCAATACTCAACCATCAATCCTCAATTCTCAATACTCAATAGAATATCCTGAATTCCCATGATTCAATACTCAATCCTCAATATTCAATAATCAAATCTCAATCCTCAAACATCAGCTCTCAACACTCAATCCTCAATACTCAGTCCTCTCTCTTCAATCCTACATCCTCAATCCTCAATCCTCAAGCGTCAATCCGCAATCCTCAATCCTCAACCCTCAATCCTCAGACCTCAAACCTCAATCCGGAATCCTCAATCCTGAATCCTCAATCTTCAGCCGTCAGTCCTCAACAATCAATTCTCAATCCTCAATCCTCAATCTTCAATCCTCAATTCTCAGTCCACAAATCCTCAATCCTCAATCTTCAATCCTCAATACTCAATCTTCAATCCTCAATCCTCAATCCTCAATCCTCAATCCTCAATCCTCAATCCTCAATCCTCAATCCTCAATCGTCAATCTTCAATCCTCAATACTCAATCTTCAATCCTCAATCCTCAATCCTCAATCGTCAATCCTCATTCTTCAATCCTCAATACCCAATCCTCAATCTTCAATCCTCAATACTCAATCCTCAATCCTCAATCTTCAATCCTCAATCCTCAATCCCCAATCCTCAGTCCTCAATCTTCAATCCTCAATACTCAATCCTCAATCCTCAATCCTCAATCCTCAATCCCCAATCCTCAATCCTCAATTCTCAATCCTCAATCCTCAGTCCTCAGTCCTCAAACCTCAATCCTCAACCCTCAGCCCTCATCCTCAATCCTCAATCCTCAATCCTCAATCTTCAATCCTCAATACTCAATCTTCAAACCTCAATCCTCAGTCCTCAATCTTCAATCCTCAATGCTCAATCCTCAATCCTCAATCCTCAGACCTCAATCCTCAATCCTCAATCCTCAATCCTCAATAGAATATCCTCAATTCACAGTTTTCAATACTCAATCCCCATTCTTCAATCTTCAAATCTCAATCCACAAACATCAATTCTCATCACTCTACCCTCAACACTCAGTCCACAGTCTTCAATCCTCAATCCTCAATCCTCAATCCTCAATCTTCAATCCTCAATACTCAATCTTCAATCATCAACCCTCAATTCTCAATCCTCAATACTCAATACTCAACCGTCAATCCTCAATACCCAATACTCAATCTTGAATCCTCAATCCTCAATCCTCAATCCTCAATCCTCAATTCTACATCTTCAATCATCAATACTCAATCTTCAATCCTCAATCCTCAATCCTCAATCCCCAATCCTCAATACTCAATCCTCAACCCTCAATCCTCAATCTTCAATCCTCAATCCTCAATCCTCAACATTCAACACACGACCCTCAACCATCAATCCACAATACTCAATCATCAATCCTCAATTCTGAATACTCAGCAGAATATCCTGAATTCCCATGATTCAATACTCAATCCACAATATTCAATAATCAAATCTCAATCCTCAAACATCAACTCTCAACACTCAATCCTCAATACTCAGTCCTCTCTCTTCAATCCTACATCCCCAATCCTCAATCCTCAAGCGTCAATCCTCAATCCTCAATCCTCAATCCTCTACCCTCAATCCTCAGTCCTCAAACCTCAATCCGGAATCCTCAATCCTGAATCCCCAATCTTCAGCCGTCAGTCCTCAACAATCAATTCTCAATCCTCTATCCTCAATCTTCAATCCTCAATCCTCAATCCGCAATCCTCGATCCTCAATCTTCAATCCTCAATACTCAATCTTCTATCCTCAATCCTCAATCCTCAATCCTCAATCCTCAATCCTCAATCCTCAATCCTCAATCCTCAATCGTCAATCTTCAATCCTCAATACTCAATCTTCAATCCTCAATCCTCAATCCTCAATCGTCAATCCTCATTCTTCAATCCTCAATACCCAATCCTCAATCTTCAATCCTCAATACTCTATCCTCAATCCTCAATCCTCAATCCTCAATCCTCAAACTTCAATCCTCAGTCATAAATCCTCAATCCTCAATACTCAATCCTCAATCCTCAACCTTCAATCCTCAATGCTCAATCTTCAATCCTCAATCCTCGATCCTGAATCTTCAATCCTCATTCTTCAATCCTCAATACCCGATCCTCAATCCCCAGTCCTCAATCTTCAATCCTCAATGGTCAATCCTCAATCCTCAATCCTCAGTCCTCAATCCTCAGTCCTCAACCCTCAAACCTCAATCCTCAACCTTCAATCCTCAATACTCAGTATTCAATACTCAATCCTCAATCTTCAATCCTCAATCTTCAATCCTCAATCCTCAATCCTCAATCCTCAATCCTCATTCTTCAATCCTCAATACCCAATCCTCAGTCTTCAATCCTCAATCCTCAAACCTCAATCCGGAATCCTCAATCCTGAATCCTCAATCTTCAGCCGTCAGTCCTCAACAATCAATTGTCAATGCACAATCCTCAATCTTCAATCCTCAATCCTCAATCCCCAATCCTCAGTCCTCAATCTTCAATCCTCAATACTCAATCCTCAATCCTCAATTATCAATCCTCAATCCCCAATCCTCAATCCTCAATTCTCAATCCTCAATCCTCAGTCCTCAGTCCTCAAACCTCAATCCTCAACCCTCAGCCCTCATCCTCAATGCTCAATCCTCAATCCTCAATCTTCAATCCTCAGTACTCAATCTTCAAACCTCAATCCTCAGTCCTCAATCTTCAATCCTCAATGCTCAATCCTCAATCCTCAATCCTCAGACCTCAATCCTCAATCCTCAATCCTCAATCCCCAATAGAATATCCTCAATTCACAGTTTTCAATACTCAATCCCCATTCTTCAATCTTCAAATCTCAATCCACAAACATCAATTATCATCACTCTACCCTCAACACTCAGTCCTCAGTCTTCAATCCTCAATCCTCAATCCTCAATCCCCAGACCACAAACCTCAATCCTGAATCCTCAATCTTCAGCGCTGAGTCCTCAACAATCAGTTGTCAATCCTCAATCCCCAGTAGAATATCCTCAATTCACAGTTTTCAATACTCAATACTCGATCTGCAGTCTTCAGATCTCTATCCACAAACATCAATTCTCATCACTCAACCCTCAATACTCAGTCCCCAATCCTCAATCTTCAATCCTCAATCCTCAATCCTCAAACCTCAATCTTAATCTTCAATCCTCAATACTCAATCTTCAATCCTCAATCCTCAATCCTTACTCCTCAGTCCTCAACCTTCAATCCTCAATACTCAATCTTCAATCCTCAATCCTCAATCCACAATCCTCAATCCTCAATCCTCAGTCCTAAATCGTCAATCTTCAATCCTCAATACTCAATCTTCAATCCTCAATCCTCAATCCTCAATCCTCAATCCTCATTCTTCAATCCTCAATACCAAATCCTCAATCTTCAATCCTCAATCCTCAATCCTCAATCCTCAATCCTCAATCCTCATTCTTCAATCCTCAATACCAAATCCTCTATCTTCAATCCTCAATACTCTATCTTCAATCCGCAATCCTCAATCCTCGGTCCTCAATCCTCAATCCTCAATCTCCAATCCTGAATACTCAATCTTCAATCCTCGATCCTCAATCCTCAATCCTCAATCCTCAATCCTCATTCTTCAATCCTCAATACCCAATCCCCAATCTTCAATCCTTAATCCTCAATCCTCAATTCTCTGCCCTCAAACCTCAGTCCTCAGTCCTCAAACCTGAATCCTCAAACCTCAGCCCTCATCATCAGTCCTCAATTCTCAATCCTCAATCCTTAATCTTCAATCCTCAATACTCAATATTCAATCCTCAATCCTGAGTCCTCAAATCTCTATTCTGAATCCTCAATCATGCACCCTCAATCCTCAGCACTCAGTCCTCAACAATCGGTTGTCAATCCTCAATCCCCAATAGAATATCCTCAATTCACAGTTTTCAATACTCAATACTCAATCTGCATTCCTCAAATCTCTATCCAGAAACATCAATTCTCATCACTCAACCCTGAACGCTCAGTCCTCAATGTTCAGTCCTCAATCCTCAATTCTCAATCTTCAATCCTCAATACTGAATCTTCAACCCTCAATCCTCAACCCTCAATCCTCAATCCTCAATCCTCAATCCTGAATCCTCAGTAATCAATCCTCGTTCCTCAAACCTCAATCCTCAACTCTCAGTACTCACACTCAATTCTCAATTCTCAATCCTCAATCCTCAATCCTCAATCCTCAATCTTCAATCCTCAATAATCAATCTCGAATCCTAGATCCTCAATCCCCAATCCTCAATCCTTAATCCTCAATCTCCAATCCTCAGACGTCAAACATCAATACTCAACCCTCAGACCTCGTCCTCAATCCACAACCCTCAATCCTCAATCCTCAATATTCAATCATTAACATTCAATCTTCAATCCTCAATCCTCAATCCTCAACCCTCAATCCTCAATGTTCAATCCTCTATACCCAATCCTCAGTCTTCAATCCTCAATCCTCAATCCTCAATCCTCAATCCTCAGACCTCAAACCTCAATCCTGAATCCTCAATCCTGATTCCTCAATCCTGAATCCTCAATCTTCAGCCCTGAGTCCTCAACAATCAGTTGTCAATCCTCAATCCTGAATAGAATATCCTCAATTCACAGCTTTGAATTCTCAATACTCAATCTGCAATCTTCAGATCTCTATCCACAAACATCAATTCTTATCACTCAACCCTCAATACTCAGTCCCTAATCCTCAATCTTCAATCCTCAATCCCCAATCCTTAATCCTCAATCCTCAATCTTAATCTTCTATCCTCAATACTCAATCTTCAAACCTCAATACTCAATCTTCAATCCTCAATCCTCAATCCTCAATCCTCAATCCACAATCCTCAATACCCAATCGTCAATCTTCAATCCTCAATACTCAATCTTCAATCCTCAATCCTCAATCCTCAATCCTCAACCGTCAGTCCTCGTCCTGAGTCCACAACCCTCAATCCTCAATACTCAATCTTCAATCCTCAATACTCAATATTCAATCCTGAATCCTCAATCCTCAATCCTCAATCCGCAATCCTCAATCCTCAATCCTCAATCATCAACATTCAACACACGACCCTCAACCATCAATCTACAATACTCAACCATCAATCCTTAATTCTCAATACTCAGTAGAATATCCTGAATTCCCATGATTCAATACTCAATCCTCAATATTCAATAATCAAATCTCAATCCTCAAACATCAACTCTCAACACGCAATCCTCAATACTCAGTCCTCTCTCTTCAATCCTACATCCCCAATCCTCAATCCTCAAGCGTCAATCCTCAATCCTCAATCCTCAACCCTCAATCCTCAGTCCTCAAACCTCAATCCGGAATCATCAATCCTGAATCCTCAATCTTCAGCCGTCAGTCCTCAACAATCAATTCTCAATCCTCAATCCCCAATCTTCAATCCTCAATCCTCAATCCGCAATCCTCGATCCTCAATCTTCAATCCTCAATACTCAATCTTCTATCCTCAATCCTCAATCCTCAATCCTCAATCCTCAATCCTCAATCCTCAATCCTCAATCCTCAATCCTCAATCGTCAATCTTCAATCCTCAATACTCAATCTTCAATCCTCAATCTTAATCTTCAATCCTCAATACTCAATCTTCAATCCTCAATCCTCAATCCTTACTCCTCAGTCCTCAACCTGCAATCCTCAATACTCAATCTTCAATCCTCAATCTTCAATCCTCAATCCTCAATCCTCAATCCTCAATCCTCAATCCTCAGTCCTAAATCGTCAATCTTCAATCCTCAATACTCAATCTTCAATCCTCAATCCTCCATCCTCAATCCTCAATCCTCATTCTTCAATCCTCAATACCAAATCCTCAACCTTCAATCCTCAATCCTCAATCCTCAATCCTCAATCCTCAATCCTCAATCCTCAATCTTCAATCCTCTGTCCCAAATCCTCAATCTTCAATACACAATCCTCAATCCTCAATCTTCAATCCTCAATACTCAATATTCAATCATCAATCCTCAATCCTCAATTCTCAATACTCATTCTTCAATCCCCAATACCCAATCCTCAATCTTTAATCCTCAATCCTTAATCCTCAATTCTCAATCCTCAATCCTCAATCCTCAGACATCAATCATCAATACTCAACCATCAATCCTCGTCCTCAATCCACAACCCTCAATCCTCGATCCTGAAACTTCAATCATCAATATTCAATCTTCAATCCTCAATCCTCAATCCTCAATCCTCAGTCCTCAAACCTCAATCCAGAATCCTCAATCCTGAATCCTCAATCTTTAGCCCTCAGTCCTCAGCAATCAGTTGTCAATCCTCAATCCTCAATAGAATATCCTCAATTCACAGGTTTCAATAGTCAATACTAAACCTGCAATCTTCAAATCTCTATCCACAAACATCACTTCTCATCACTCAACCCTCAACACTCAGTCCCCAAACCTCAATCTTCAATCCCCAATCCTCAACCCTCAATCCTCAATTATCAATCTTCATTCCTCAATACTCTATCTTCAATCCGCAATCCTCAATCCTCGGTCCTCAATCCTCAATCCTCAATCTCCAATCCTGAATACTCAATCATCAATCCTCGATCCTCAATCCTCAATCCTCAATCCTCAATCCTCATTCTTCAATCCTCAATACCCAATCCCCAATCTTCAATCCTTAATCCTCCATCCTCAATTCTCTGCCCTCAAACCTCAGTCCTCAGTCCTCAAACCTGAATCCTCAAACCTCAGCCCTCATCATCAGTCCTCAGTTCTCAATCCTCAATCCTTAATCTTCAATCCTCAATACTCAATATTCAATCCTCAACCCTCAGTCCTCAAATCTCTATTCTGAATCCTCAATCCTGCACCCTCAATCCTCAGCACTCAGTCCTCAACAATCAGTTGTCAATCCTCAATCCCCAATAGAATATCCTCAATTCACAGTTTTCAATACTCAATACTCAATCTGCATTCCTCAAATCTCTATCCAGAAACATCAATTCTCATCACTCAACCCTGAACGCTCAGTCCTCAATGTTCAGTCCTCAATCCTCAATTCTCAATCTTCAATCCTCAATACTGAATCTTCAACCCTCAATCCTCAATCCTCAATCCTCAATCCTCAGTCCTCAATCCTGAATCCTCAGTAATCAATCCTCAATCTTCAATACTCAATCGTCAATCCTCATTCCTCAATCCTCAATCCTCAATCCTCGTTCCTCAAACCTCAATCCTCAACTCTCAGTACTCACACTCAATTCTCAATTCTCAATCCTCAATCCTCAATCCTCAATCCTCAATCTTCAATCCTCAATAATCAATCTCCAATCCTAGATCCTCAATCCCCAATCCTCAATCCTTAATCCTCAATCTCCAATCCTCAGACGTCAAACATCAATACTCAACACTCAGACCTCGTCCTCAATCCACAACCCTCAATCCTCAATCCTCAATATTCAATCATTAACATTCAATCTTCAATCCTCAATCCTCAATCCTCAACCCTCAATCCTCAATGTTCAATCCTCAATACCCAATCCTCAGTCTTCAATCCTCAATCCTCAATCCTCAATCCTCAATCCTCAGACCTCAAACCTCAATCCTGAATCCTCAATCCTGAATCCTCAATCCTGAATCCTCAATCTTCAGCCCTGAGTCCTCAACAATCAGTTGTCAATCCTCAATCCTGAATAGAATATCCTCAATTCACAGCTTTGAATTCTCAATACTCAATCTGCAATCTTCAGATCACTATCCACAAACATCAATTCTTATCACTCAACCCTCAATACTCAGTCCCTAATCCTCAATCTTCAATCCTCAATCCCCAATCCTTAATCCTCAATCCTCAATCTTAATCTTCTATCCTCAATACTCAATCTTCAATCCTCAATACTCAATCTTCAATCCTCAATCCTCAATCCTCAATCCTCAATCCACAATCCTCAATACTCAATCGTCAATCTTCAATCCTCAATACTCAATCTTCAATCCTCAATCCTCAATCCTCAATCCTCAACCGTCAGTCCTCGTCCTGAGTCCACAACCCTCAATCCTCAATACTCAATCTTCAATCCTCAATACTCAATATTCAATCCTGAATCCTCAATCCTCAATCCTCAATCCTCAATCCTCAATCCTCAATCCTCAATACTCAATCCTCAATCCTCATTCTACAATCCTCAATACCCAATCCTCAATCTTCAATCCTCAATCTTCAATCCTGAATCTGCAATCCACAATCCTCAATCCTCAATCCGCAATCCTCAATCCTCAATCCTCAATCATCAACATTCAACACACGACCCTCAACCATCAATCCACAATACTCAACCATCAATCCTTAATTCTCAATACTCAGTAGAATATCCTGAATTCCCATTATTCAATACTCAATCCTCAATATTCAATAATCAAATCTCAATCCTCAAACATCAACTCTCAACACGCAATCCTCAATACTCAGTCCTCTCTCTTCAATCCTACATCCCCAATACTCAATCCTCAAGCGTCAATCCTCAATCCTCAATCCTCAACCCTCAATCCTCAGTCCTCAAACCTCAATCCGGAATCATCAATCCTGAATCCTCAATCTTCAGGCGTCAGTCCTCAACAATCAATTCTCAATCCTCAATCCCCAATCTTCAATCCTCAATCCTCAATCCGCAATCCTCGATCCTCAATCTTCAATCCTCAATACTCAATCTTCTATCCTCAATCCTCAATCCTCAATCCTCAATCCTCAATCCTCAATCCTCAATCCCCAATCCTCAATCCTCAATCGTCAATCTTCAATCCTCAATACTCAATCTTCAATCCTCAATCCTCAATCCTCAATCGTCAATCCTCATTCTTCAATCCTCAATACCCAATCCTCAATGTTCAATCCTCAATACTCAATCCTCAATCCTCAATACTCAATCGTCAACCCTCAATCCTCAATCCTCAATCTTCAATCCTCAATACTCAATATTCAATACTCAATCCTCAATCTTCAATCCTCAATCTTCAATCCTCAATCCTCAATCCTCAATACTCAATCCTCAAGCGTCAATCCTCAATCCTCAGTCCTCAACCCTCAATCCTCAGTCCTCAAACCTCAATCCGGAATCATCAATCCTGAATCCTCAATCTTCAGCCGTCAGTCCTCAACAATCAATTCTCAATCCTCAATCCCCAATCTTCAATCCTCAATCCTCAATCCGCAATCCTCGATCCTCAATCTTCAATCCTCAATACTCAATCTTCTATCCTCAATCCTCAATCCTCAATCCTCAATCCTCAATCCTCAATCCTCAATCCCCAATCCTCAATCCTCTATCGTCAATCTTCAATCCTCAATACTCAATCTTCAATCCTCAATCCTCAATCCTCAATCGTCAATCCTCATTCTTCAATCCTCAATACCCAATCCTCAATCTTCAATCCTCAATACTCAATCCTCAATCCTCAATACTCAATCGTCAACCCTCAATCCTCAATCCTCAATCTTCAATCCTCAATACTCAATATTCAATACTCAATCCTCAATCTTCAATCCTCAATCTTCAATCCTCAATCCTCAATCCTCAATACTCAATCCTCATTCTTCAATCCTCAATACCCAATCCTCAGTCTTCAATCCTCAATCCTCAAACATCAATCCGGAATCCTCAATCCTGAATCCTCAATCTTCAGCCGTCAGTCCTCAACAATCAATTCTCAATCCTCAATCCTCAATCTTCAATCCTCAATGCTCAATCCGCAATCCTCAATCCTCAATCTTCAATCCTTAATACTCAATCTTCAATCCTAAATCCTTAATCCTCAATCCTCAGTACTCATCCTTCGATACTCAATACCCGATCCTCAATCCCCAGTCCTCAATCTTCAACCCTCAATGGTCAATCCTCAATCCTCAATGGTCAATCCTCAACCCTCAATCCTCAGTCCTCAATCCTCAATCCTCAACCCTCAAACCTCAATCCTCAACCGTCAGTCCTCGTCCTCAATCGTCAACACTCAATCCTCAATCCTCAATCTTCAATCCTCAATACTCAATATTCAATACCCAATCCTCAATCTTCAATCCTCAATTCTCAATCCGCAATCCTCAATCCTCAACATTCAATCCTCAATACTCAATCTTCAATCCTCAATCCTCAATCCTCAATCCTCAATCCTCAATCCTCAATCCTCAATCCTCAATCCTCAATCCTCAACCCTCAATCCTCAGTCCTCAAACCTCAATCCGGAATCCTCAATCCTGAATCCACAATCTTCAGCCGTCAGTACTCAACAATCAATTCTCAATCCTCAATCCTCGATCTTCAATCCTCAATTCTCAATCCGCAATCCTCAATCCTCAACCTTCAATCCTCAATACTCAATCTTCAATCCTCAATCCTCAATCCTCAATCCTCAATCCTCAATCCTCAATCCTCAATCCTCAATCCTCAATCCTCAATCGTCAATCTTCAATCCTCAATACTCAATCTTCAATACTCAATCCTCAATCCTCAATCGTCAATCCTCATTCTTCAGTCCTCAATACCCAATCCTCAGTCTTCAATCCTCAAACCTCAAACATCAATCCGGAATCCTCAATCCTGAATACTCAATCTTCAGCCGTCAGTCCTCAACAATCAATTCTCAATCCTCAATCCTCAATCTTCAATCCTCAATGCTCAATCCGCAATCCTCAATCCTCAATCTTCAATCCTCAATACTCGATCTTCAATCCTCAATCCCCAATCCTCAATCCTCAATCCTCAATCCTCAATCCTCAATCGTCAATCTTCAATCCCCAATACTCAATCTTCAATCCTCAATCCTCAATCCTCAATAGTCAATCCTCATTCTTCAATCCTCAATACCCAATCCTCAAGCTTCAATCCTCAATACTCAATCCTCAATCCTCAATCCTCGATCCTCAATCCTCAATCCTCAAACTTCAATCCTCAGTCCCAAATCCTCAATCCTCAATACTCAATCCTCAATCCTCAATCTTCAATCCTCAATACTCGATCTTCAATCCTCAATCCTTAATCCTCAATCCTCAGTCCTCATTCTTCAATACTCAATACCCGATCCTCAATCCCCAGTCCTCAGTCTTCAATCCTCAATGGTCAATCCTCAATCCTCAATGGTCAATCCTCAACCCTCAATCCTCAGTCCTCAATCCTCAATCCTCAACCCTCAAACATCAATCCTCAACCGTCAGTCCTCGTCCTCAATCGTCAACACTCAATCCTCAATCCTCAATCTTCAATCCTCAATACTCAATATTCAATACCCAATCCTCAGTCTTCAATCCTCAATCCTCAATCCTCAAATCTCAATCCTCAATCCTCAATCCTCAATCTTCAATCCTCAATTCTCAATCCGCAATCCTCAATCCTCTACCTTCAATCCTCAATACTCAATCTTCAGTCCTCAATCCTCAATCCTCAATCATCAATCCTCAATCCTCAATCCTCAATCCTCAATCCTCAATCCTCAATCCTCAATCCTCAATCGTCAATCTTCAATCCTCAATACTCAATCTTCAATACTCAATCCTCAATCCTCAATCTTCAATCCTCAATCTTCAATCCTCAATCCTCAATCCTCAATACTCAATCCTCATTCTTCAATCCTCAATACCCAATCCTCAGTCTCCAATCCTCAATCCTCAAACATCAATCCGGAATCCACAATCCTGAATCCTCAATCTTCAGCCGTCAGTCCTCAACAATCAATTCTCAATCCTCAATCCTCAATCTTCAATCCTCAATGCTCAATCCGCAATCCTCAATCCTCAATCTTCAATCATCAATACTCAATCTTCAATCCTCAATCCCCAATCCTCAATCCTCAATCCTCAATCCTCAATCCTCAATCGTCAATCTTCAATCCTCAATACTCAATCTTCAATCCTCAATCCTCAATCCTCAATCGTCAATCCTCATTCTTCAATCCTCAATACCCAATCCTCAATCTTCAATCCTCAATACTCAATCCTCAATACTCAATCCTTAATACTCAATCCACAATCCGCAGTCCTCAAACATTATTCCTGAATCCACAATCCTGAATCCTCAGTCTTCAGCCCTCAGTGCTCAACAATCAGTTGTCAATCCTCAATCCCCAATGGAATATCATCAATTCACAGTTTTCAATACTCAATACTCAATCTGCAATCTTCAAGTCTCTATCCACAAACATCTATTCTCATCATTCAACCCTCAACACTCAGTCCCCAATCCTCAATCTTCAATCCTCAATCCTCAATCCTCAATCCTCAATCCTCAATCTTAATCTTCAATCCTCAATACTCAATCTTCAATCCTCAATCATCAATACCCAATCCTCAATCTTCAATCCTCAATCCTCAATCATCGATTCTCAATCCTCAATCCTCAGTCTTCAAACATCAATACTCAACCCTCAGTCGTCGTCCTCAATCCACAACCCTCAATCCTCAATCCTCAATCTTCAATCATTAATATTCAATCTTCAATCCACAATCTTCAATCCTCAATTCTCAACCCTCAATCCTCAAAGTTCAATCCTCAATACCCAATCCTCAGTCTTCAATCCTCAATCCTCAATCCTCAATCCCCAGACCACAAACCTCAATCCTGAATCCTCAATCTTCAGCGCTGAGTCCTCAACAATCAGTTGTCAATCCTCAATCCCCAGTAGAATATCCTCAATTCACAGTTTTCAATACTCAATACTCAATCTGCAGTCTTCAGATCTCTATCCACAAACATCAATTCTCATCACTCAACCCTCAATACTCAGTCCCCAATCCTCAATCTTCAATCCTCAATCCTCAATCCTCAAACCTCAATCTTAATCTTCAATCCTCAATACTCAATCTTCAATCCTCAATCCTCAATCCTTAATCCTCGGTCCTCAACCTTCAATCCTCAATACTCAATCTTCAATCCTCAATCCTCAATCCTCAATCCTCAATCCTCAATCCTCAGTCCTAAATCGTCAATCGTCAATCCTCAATACTCAATCTTCAATCCTCAATCCTCAATCCTCAATCCTCAATCCTCATTCTTCAATCCTCCATACCATATCCTCAATCTTCAATCCTCAATCCTCAATCCTCAATCCTCAATCCTCAATCCTCGTTCCTCAAACCTCAATCCTCAACTCTCAGTACTCACACTCAATTCTCAATTCTCAATCCTCAATCCTCAATCCTCAATCCTCAATCTTCAATCCTCAATAATCAATCTCCAATCCTAGATCCTCAATCCCCAATCCTCAATCCTTAATCCTCAATCTCCAATCCTCAGACATCAAACATCAATACTCAACCCTCAGACCTCGTCCTCAATCCACAACCCTCAATCCTCAATCCTCAATATTCAATCATTAACATTCAATCTTCAATCCTCAATCCTCAATCCTCAACCCTCAATCATCAATGTTCAATCCTCAATACCCAATCCTCAGTCTTCAATCCTCAATCCTCAATCCTCAATCCTCAATCCTCAGACCTCAAACCTCAATCCTGAATCCTCAATCCTGAATCCTCAATCCTGAATCCTCAATCTTCAGCCCTGAGTCCTCAACAATCAGTTGTCAATACTCAATCCTGAATAGAATATCCTCAATTCACAGCTTTGAATACTCAATACTCAATCTGCAATCTTCAGATCTCTATCCACAAACATCAATTCTTATCACTCAACCCTCAATACTCAGTCCCTAATCCTCAATCTTCAATCCTCAATCCCCAATCCTTAACCCTCAATCCTCAATCTTAATCTTCTATCCTCAATACTCAATCTTCAATCCTCAATACTCAATCTTCAATCCTCAATCCTCAATCCTCAATCCTCAATCCACAATCCTCAATACTCAATCGTCAATCTTCAATCCTCAATACTCAATCTTCAATCCTCAATCCTCAATCCTCAATCCTCAACCGTCAGTCCTCGTCCTGAGTCCACAACCCTCAATCCTCAATACTCAATCTTCAATCCTCAATACTCAATATTCAATACTGTATCCTCAATCCTCAATCCTCAATCCTCAATCCTCAATCCTCAATCCTCAATACTCAATCCTCAATCCTCATTCTACAATCCTCAATACCCAATCCTCAATCTTCAATCCTCAAGCTTCAATCCTCAATCTACAATCCTCAATCCTCAATCCTCAATCCTCAATCCTCAATCTTCAATCCTCAGAACCCAATCCTCAGTCTTCTATCCTCAATACTCAATCCTCAATCCTCAATCCTCAATCCTCAATCTTCTATCCTCAATACTCAATCTTCAATGTTCAATCCTCAATCCTCAATCCTCAATCTTCAATCCTCAATCATCAATCCTCAATCTTCAATACTCAATCCTCAACCCTCAATCGTCAATCCTCAGTACTCAACCATCAATCCTCAATTCTCAATACTCAATAGAATATCCTGAATTCTCAGGATTCTATACTCAGACCTCAATCCTCAACCCTCAGCCCTCATCCTCAATCCTCAATCCACAATCCTCAAATCTCAATCCTCAACCGTCTGTCCTCGTCCTCAATCCTCAACCCTCAATCCTCAATCCTCCCATCTTCAATCATCAATACTCAATCTTCAATCCTCAATCCTCAACCCTCAGTCCTCAAACCTCAATCCACAATCCTCAATCCTCAATCGTCAATCTTCAATCCTCAATCCTCAATCCTCAATCCTCAATCTTCAATCCTCAATACTCAATCTTCAATCCTCAATCCTCAGTCCTCAATCTTCAATCCTCAATGCTCAATCCTCAATCCTCAATCATCAGTCCTCAATCCTCAATCCTCAATCCTCAAACCTCAATCCTCAACCGTCAGTCCTCGTCCTCAAACCTCAACCCTCAATCCTCAATCCTCAATCGTCAATCATCAATACTCAATCTTCAATCCTCAATCATCAATCCTCAATCCCCAATACTCAATCCTTAATCCTCAATCCTCAATCTTCAATCCTCAATCCCCAATCGTCAATCTTCAATCCTCAATACTCAATCTTCAATCCTCAATCCTCAATCCTCAATCCTCAATCCTCATTCTTCTATCCTCAATACACAATCCTCAATCTTCAATCCTCAATCCTGAATCCTCAATTCTCAGTACTCAATCCTCAATCCTCAGACCTCAAACATCAACACTCAACCCTCAGTCCTCGTCCTCAATCCACAACCCTCAATCCTCAATCCTCAGTCCTCAAACCTCAATCCTCAATCCTCAGACCTCAATCCTCAACCGTCAGTCCCCGTCCTCAATCCTCAAACATCAATCCTCAACCCTCAATTTTCAATCATCAATACTCAATCTTCAATCCTCAATCCTCAATCCTCAATCCTCAATCCTCAATCCTCAACATTCAACACACGACACTCAACCATCAATCCTCAATACTCAACCATCAATCCTCAATACTCAACCATCAATCCTCAATTCTCAATACTCAATAGAATATCCTGAATTCCCATGATTCAATACTCAATCCTCAATATTCAATAATCAAATCTCAATCCTCAAACATCAACTCTCAACACTCAATCCTCAATACTCAGTCCTCTCTCTTCAATCCTACATCCTCAATCCTCAATCCTCAAGCGTCAATCCTCAATCCTCAATCCTCAACCCTCAATCCTAAGTCCTCAAACCTCAATCCGGAATCCTCAATCCTGAATCCTCAATCTTCAGCCGTCTGTCCTCAACAAACAATTCTCAATCCTCAATCCTCAATCTTCAATCCTCAGTTCTCAATCCGCAATCCTCAATCCTCAACCTTGAATCCTCAATACTCAATCTTCAATCCTCAATCCTCAATCCTCAATCCTCAATCCTCAATCCTCAATCCTCAATCCTCAATCCTCAATCGTCAATCTTCAATACTCGATCTTCAATCCTCAATCCTCAATCCTCAATACTCAATCCTCATTCTTCAATCCTCAATACCCAATCCTCAGTCTTCAATCCTCAATCCTCAAACATCAATCCGGAATCCTCAATCCTGAATCCTCAATCTTCAGCCGTCAGTACTCAACAATCAATTCTCAATCCTCAATCCTCAATCTTCAATCCTCAATCCTCAATCCGCAATCCTCAATCCTCAATCTTCAATCCTCAATACTCAATCTTCAATCCTCAATCCCCAATCTTCAATCCTCAATCCCCATTCCACAATCCTCAATCGTCAACCTTCAATCCTCAATACTCAATCTTCAATCCTCAATCCTCAATCCTCAATCGTCAATCCTCATTCTTCAATCCTCAATACCCAATCCTCAATCTTCAATCCTCAATACTCAATCCTCAATCCTCAATACTCAATCGTCAACCCTCAATCCTCAATCCTCAATCTTCAATCCTCAATACTCAATATTCAATACTCAATCCTCAATCTTCAATCCTCAATCTTCAATCCTCAATCCTCAATCCTCAATACTCAATCCTCATTCTTCAATCCTCAATACCCAATCCTCAGTCTTCAATCCTCAATCCTCAAACATCAATCCGGAATCCTCAATCCTGAATCCTCAATCTTCAGCCGTCATTCCTCAACAATCAATTCTCAATCCTCAATCCTCAATCTTCAATCCTCAATGCTCAATCCGCAATCCTCAATCCTCAATCTTCAATCCTCAATACTCAATCTTCAATCCTCAATCCCCAATCCTCTATCCTCAATCCTCAATCCTCAATCCTCAATCGTCAATCTTCAATCCTCAATACTCAATCTTCAATCCTCAATCCTCAATCCTCAATAGTCAATCCTCATTCTTCAATCCTCAATACCCAATCCTCAATCTTCAATCCTCAATACTCAATCCTCAATCCTCAATACTCAATCGTCAACCCTCAATCCTCAATCCTCAATCTTCAATCCTCAATACTCAATATTCAATACTCAATCCTCAATCTTCAATCCTCAATCCTCAATCCTCAATCTTCAATCCTCAATGCTCAATCCGCAATCCTCAATCCTCAATCTCCAATCCTCAATGGTCAATCCTCAATCCTCAATGGTCAATCCTCAACCCTCAATCCTCAGTCCTCAATCCTCAATCCTCAACCCTCAAACCTCAATCCTCAACCGTCAGTCCTCGTCCTCAATCGTCAACACTCAATCCTCAATCCTCAATCTTCAATCCTCAATACTCAATATTCAATACCCAATCCTCAGTCTTCAATCCTCAATCCTCAATCCTCAAATCTCAATCCTCAATCCTCAATCCTCAATCTTCAATCCTCAATTCTCAATCCGCAATCCTCAATCCTCAACCTTCAATCCTCAATACTCAATCTTCAATCCTCAATCCTCAATCCTCAATCCTCAATCCTCAATCCTCAATCCTCAATCCTCAATCCTCAATCGTCAATCTTCAATCCTCAATACTCAATCTTCAATCCTCAATCCCCAATCCTCAATCCTCAATCCCCAATCCTCAATCCTCAATCGTCAATCTTCAATCCTCAATACTCAATCTTCAGTCCTCAATCCCCAATCCTCAATCCTCAATCCCCAATCCTCAATCCTCAATCGTCAATCTTCAATCCTCAATACTCAATCTTCAGTCCTCAATCCTCAATCCTGAATCCTCAATCTTCAGCCGTCATTCCTCAACAATCAATTCTCAATCCTCAATCCTCAATCTTCAATCCTCAATGCTCAATCCGCAATCCTCAATCCTCAATCTTCAATCCTCAATACTCAATCTTCAATACTCAATCCCCAATCCTCTATCCTCAATCCTCAATCCTCAATCCTCAATCGTCAATCTTCAATCCTCAATACTCAATCTTCAATCCTCAATACTCAATCCTCAATCCTCAATCCACGATCCTCAATCCTCAATCCTCAAACTTCAATCCTCAGTCCCAAATCCTCAATCCTCAATACTCAATCCTCAATCCTCAATCTTCAATCCTCAATACTCGATCTTCAATCTTCAATCCTCAATACTCAATCCTCAATCCTCAATCCTCGATCCTCAATCCTCAATCCTCATTCTTCAATCCTCAATACACAATCCTCAATCTTCAATCCTCAATACTCAATCCTCAATCCTCAATACTCAATCGTCAACCCTCAATCCTCAATCCTCAATCTTCAATCCTCAATACTCAATATTCAATACTCAATCCTCAATCTTCAATCCTCAATCTTCAATCCTCAATCCTCAATCCTCAATACTCAATCCTCATTCTTCAATCCTCAATACCCAATCCTCAGTCTTCAATCCTCAATCCTCAAACATCAATCCGGAATCCTCAATCCTGAATCCTCAATCTTCAGCCGTCATTCCTCAACAATCAATTCTCAATCCTCAATCCTCAATCTTCAATCCTCAATGCTCAATCCGCAATCCTCAATCCTCAATCTTCAATCCTCAATACTCAATCTTCAATCCTCAATCCCCAATCCTCTATCCTCAATCCTCAATCCTCAATCGTCAATCTTCAATCCTCAATACTCAATCTTCAATCCTCAATCCTCAATCCTCAATAGTCAATCCTCATTCTTCAATCCTCAATACCCAATCCTCAATCTTCAATCCTCAATACTCAATCCTCAATCCTCAATACTCAATCGTCAACCCTCAATCCTCAATCCTCAATCTTCAATCCTCAATACTCAATATTCAATACTCAATCCTCAATCTTCAATCCTCAATCCTCAATCCTCAATCTTCAATCCTCAATGCTCAATCCGCAATCCTCAATCCTCAATCCTCAATCTTCAATCCTCAATACTCAATATTCAATACCCAATCCTCAGTCTTCAATCCTCAATCCTCAATCCTCAAATCTCAATCCTCAATCCTCAATCCTCAATCTTCAATCCTCAATTCTCAATCCGCAATCCTCAATCCTCAACCTTCAATCCTCAATACTCAATCTTCAATCCTCAATCCTCAATCCTCAATCCTCAATCCTCAATCCTCAATCCTCAATCCTCAATCCTCAATCGTCATTCTTCAATCCTCAATAATCAATCTTCAATACTCAATCCTCAATCCTCAATCTTCAATCCTCAATCTTCAATCCTCAATCCTCAATCCTCAATACTCAATCCTCATTCTTCAATCCTCAATACCCAATCCTCAGTCTTCAATCCTCAATCCTCAAACATCAATCCGGAATCCTCAATCCTGAATCCTCAATCTTCAGCCGTCAGTCCTCAACAATCAATTCTCAATCCTCAATCCTCAATCTTCAATCCTCAATCCTCAATCCGCAATCCTCAATCCTCAATCTTCAATCCTCAATACTCAATCTTCAATCCTCAATCCCCAATCCTCAATCCTCAATCCCCAATCCTCAATCCTCAATCGTCAATCTTCAATCCTCAATACTCAATCTTCAGTCCTCAATCCTCAATCCTCAATCGTCAATCCTCATTCTTCAATCCTCAATACCCAATCCTCAATCTTCAATCCATAAATACTCAATCCTCAATCCTCAATACTCAATCGTCAACCCTCAATCCTCAATCCTCAACCTTCAATCCTCAATACTCAATATTCAATACTCAATCCTCAATCTTCAATCCTCAATCTTCAATCCTCAATCCTCAATCCTCAATACTCAATCCTCATTCTTCAATCCTCAATACCCAATCCTCAGTCTTCAATCCTCAATCCTCAAACATCAATCCGGAATCCTCAATCCTGAATCCTCAATCTTCAGCCGTCATTCCTCAACAATCAATTCTCAATCCTCAATCCTCAATCTTCAATCCTCAATGCTCAATCCGCAATCCTCAATCCTCAATCTTCAATCCTCAATACTCAATCTTCAATCCTCAATCCCCAATCCTCTATCCTCAATCCTCAATCCTCAATCCTCAATCGTCAATCTTCAATCCTCAATACTCAATCTTCAATCCTCAATCCTCAATCCTCAATAGTCAATCCTCATTCTTCAATCCTCAATACCCAATCCTCAATCTTCAATCCTCAATACTCAATCCTCAATCCTCAATCCTCGATCCTCAATCCTCAATCCTCAAACTTCAATCCTCAGTCCCAAATCCTCAATCCTCAATACTCAATCCTCAATCCTCAATCTTCAATCCTCAATACTCGATCTTCAATCCTCAATCCTTAATCCTCAATCCTCAGTACTCATCCTTCAATACTCAATACCCGATCCTCAATCCCCAGTCCTCAATCTTCAATCCTCAATGGTCAATCCTCAATCCTCAATGGTCAATCCTCAACCCTCAATCCTCAGTCCTCGATCCTCAATCCTCAACCCTCAAACCTCAATCCTCAACCGTCAGTCCTCGTCCTCAATCGTCAACACTCAATCCTCAATCCTCAATCTTCAATCCTTAATACTCAATATTCAATACCCAATCCTCAGTCTTCAATCCTCAATCCTCAATCCTCAAATCTCAATCCTCAATCCTCAATCCTCAATCTTCAATCCTCAATTCTCAATCCGCAATCCTCAATCCTCAACCTTCAATCCTCAATACTCAATCTTCAATCCTCATTCCTCAATCCTCAATCCTCAATCCTCAATCCTCAATCCTCAATCCTCAATCCTCAATCGTCAATCTTCAATCCTCAATACTCAATCTTCAATACTCAATCCTCAATCCTCAATCTTCAATCCTCAATCTTCAATCCTCAATCCTCAATCCAGAATACTCAATCCCCATTCTTCAATCCTCAATACCCAATCCTCAGTCTTCAATCCTCAATCCTCAAACATCAATCCGGAATCCTCAATCCTGAATCCTCAATCTTCAGTCGTCAGTCCTCAACAATCAATTCTCAATCCTCAATCCTCAATCTTCAATCCTCAATCCTCAATCCGCAATCCTCAATCCTCAATCTTCAATCCTCAATACTCAATCTTCAATCCTCAATCCCCAATCCTCAATCCTCAATCCTCAATCCTCAATCCTCAATCGTCAATCTTCAATCCTCAATACTCAATCTTCAATCCTCAATCCTCAATCCTCAATCGTCAATCCTCATTCTTCAATCCTCAATACCCAATCCTCAATCTTCAATCCTCAATACTCAATCCTCAATCCTCAATCTTCAATCCTCAATCCTCAATCCTCAAACTTCAATCCTCAGTCCCAAATCCTCAATCCTCAATACTCAATCCTCAATCCTCAATCTTCAATCCTCAATACTCGATCTTCAATCCTCAATCCTTAATCCTCAATCCTCAGTCCTCATTCTTCAATACTCAATACCCGATCCTCAATCCCCAGTCCTCAATCTTCAATCCTCAATGGTCAATCCTCAATCCTCAATGGTCACTCCCCAACCCTCAATCCTCAGTCCTCAATCCTCAATCCTCAACCCTCAAACCTCAATCCTCAACCGTCAGTCCTCGTCCTCAATCGTCAACACTCAATCTCCAATCCTGAATACTCAATCTTCAATACTCGATCCTCAATCCTCAATCCTCAAACCTCAATCTTAATCTTCAATCCTCAATACTCAATCTTCAATCCTCAATCCTCAATCCTTAATCCTCGGTCCTCAACCTTCAATCCTCAATACTCAATCTTCAATCCTCGATCCTCAGTCCTCAATCCTCAATCCTCAATCCTCATTCTTCAATCCTCAATACCCAATCCCCAATCTTCAATCCTTAATCCTCAATCCTCAATTCTCAGCCCTCAAACCTCAGTCCTCAGTCCTCAAACCTGAATCCTCAAACCTCAGCCCTCATCATCAGTCCTCAATTCTCAATCCTAAATCCTTAATCTTCAATCCTCAATACTCAATATTCAATCCTCAATCCTCAGTCCTCAAATCTCTATTCTGAATCCTCAATCCTGCACCCTCAATCCTCAGCACTCAGTCCTCAATCCTCAATCCTCACTCCTGAATCCTCAGTAATCAATCCTCAATCTTCAATACTCAATCGTCAATCCTCATTCCTCAATCCTCAATCCTCAATCCTCGTTCCTCAAACCTCAATCCTCAACTCTCAGTACTCACACTCAATTCTCAATTCTCAATCCTCAATCCTCAATCCTCAATCCTCAATCTTCAATCCTCAATAATCAATCTCCAATCCTAGATCCTCAATCCCCAATCCTCAATCCTTAATCCTCAATCTCCAATCCTCAGACATCAAACATCAATACTCCACCCTCAGACTTCGTCCTCAATCCACAACCCTCAATCCTCAATCCTCAATATTCAATCATTAACATTCAATCTTCAATCCTCAATCCTCAATCCTCAACCCTCAATCCTCAATGTTCAATCCTCAATACCCAATCCTCAGTCTTCAATCCTCAATCCTCAATCCTCAATCCTCAATCCTCAGACCTCAAACCTCAATCCTGAATCCTCAATCCTGAATCCTCAATCCTGAATCCTCAATCTTCAGCCCTGAGTCCTCAACAATCAGTTGTCAATCCTCAATCCTGAATAGAATATCCTCAATTCACAGCTTTGAATACTCAATACTCAATCTGCAATCTTCAGATCTCTATCCACAAACATCAATTCTTATCACTCAACCCTCAATACTCAGTCCCTAATCCTCAATCTTCAATCCTCAATCCCCAATCCTTAATCCTCAATCCTCAATCTTAATCTTCTATCCTCAATACTCAATCTTCAATCCTCAATACTCAATCTTCAATCCTCAATCCTCAATCCTCAATCCTCAATCCACAATCCTCAATACTAAATCGTCAATCTTCAATCCTCAATACTCAATCTTCAATCCCCAATCCTCAATCCTCAATCCTCAACCGTCAGTCCTCGTCCTGAGTCCACAACACTCAATACTCAATACTCAATCTTCAATCCTCAATACTCAATATTCAATCCTGAATCCTCAATCCTCAATCCTCAATCCTCAATCCTCAATCCTCAATCCTCAATACTCAATCCTCAACCCTCAATCGTCAATCCTCAGTACTCAACCATCAATCCTCAATTCTCAATACTCAATAGAATATCCTGAATTCTCAGGATTCTATACTCAAACCTCAATCCTCAACCCTCAGCCCTCATCCTCAATCCTCAATCCACAATCCTCAAATCTCAATCCTCAACCGTCTGTCCTCGTCCTCAATCCTCAACCCTCAATCCTCAATCCTCCCGTCTTCAATCATCAATACTCAATCTTCAATCCTCAATCCTCAATCCTCAGTCCTCAAACCTCAATCCTGAATCCTCAATCCTGAATCCTCAATCTTCAGCCCTGAGTCCTCAACAATCATTTGTCAATCCTCAATCCTGAATAGAATATCCTCAATTCACAGCTTTCAATACTCAATACTCAATCTGCAATCTTCAGATCTCTATCCACAAACATCAATTCTCATTACTCAACCCTCAATACTCAGTCCCTAATCCTCAATCTTCAATCCTCAATCCGCAATCCTCAATCCTCAATCCTGAATCATAATCTTCTATCCTCAATACTCAATCTTCAATACTCAATACTCAATCTTCAATCCTCGATCCTCAATCCTCAATCCTCAATCCACAATCCTCAATCCTCAATCGTCAATCTTCAATCCTCAATACTCAATCTTCAATCCTCAATCCTCAATCCTCAATCCTCAATCCTCATTCTTCAATCGTCAATACCCAATCTTCAATCTTCAATCCTCAATCCTCAATCCTCAATCCTCAATCCTCAATCCTCAATCCTCAGTCCTCAAACCTCAATCCGGAATCCTCGATCCTGAATCCTCAATCTTCAGCACTCAGGCCTCTGATATCAGTTGTCAATCCTCAATCCTCAATAGAATATCATCAATTCACAGTTTTCATAACTCAATACTCAATCTGCAATCTTCAAATCTCTATCCACAAACATCAGTTCTCATCACACAGCCCTCAACACTCAGTCCCCAATCCTCAATGTTCAATGCTCAATCCTCAACCCTCAATCCACAGTCCTCAACCTTCATTCCTCAATATTCAATCTTCTATGCTCATTCATCAATACTCAATCCTCAATTCTCAGTCCTCAATCGTCAATCTTCAATCCTCAATACTCAATCTTCAATCCTCAATACTCAATCCTCAATCCTCAATCCTCATTCCTCAATCCTCAATACCCAATCCTCAATCTTCAATCCTCAATACTCAATCCTCAATCCTCAATCCTCAATCCTCAATCCTCAATCCTCAAACTTCAATCCTCAGTCCCAAATCCTCAATCCTCAATACTCAATCCTCAATCCTCAATCTTCAATCCTCAATACTCGATCTTCAATCCTCAATCCTTAATCCTCAATCCTCAGTCCTCATTCTTCAATACTCAATACCCGATCCTCAATCCCCAGTCCTCAATCTTCAGTCCTCAATGGTCAATCCTCAATCCTCAATGGTCAATCCTCAAACCTCAATCCTCAGTCCTCAATCCTCAATCCTCAACCCTCAAACCTCAATCCTAAATCCTCAATCCTCAATCCTCAGTCCTCAAACCTCAATCCGGAATCCTCGATCCTGAATCCTCAATCTTCAGCACTCAGGCCTCTGAAATCAGTTGTCAATCCTCAATCCTCAATAGAATATCATCAATTCACAGTTTTCATTACTCAATACTCAATCTGCAATCTTCAAATCTCTATCGACAAACATCAGTTCTCATCACACAGCCCTCAACACTCAGTCCCCAATCCTCAATGTTCAATGCTCAATCCTCAACCCTCAATCCACAGTCCTCAACCTTCATTCCTCAATATTCAATCTTCTATGCTCATTCATCAATCCTCAATCCTCAATTCTCAGTCCTCAATCGTCAATCTTCAATCCTCAATACTCAATCTTCAATCCTCAATACTCAATCCTCAATCCTCAATCCTCATTCTTCAATCCTCAATACCCAATCCTCAATCTTCAATCCTCAATCCTCAATCCTCAATTCTCAATCCTCAATCCTCAGTCCTCAGTACTCAAACCTCAATCCTCAACCCTCAGCCCTCATCCTGAATCCTCAATCCTCAATCCTCAATCCTCAATCTTCAATCCTCAATACTCAATCTTCAAACCTCAATCCTCAGTCCTCAATCTTCAATCCTCAATGCTCAATCCTCAATCCTCAATCATCAGTCCTCAATCCTCAATCCTCAACCCTCAAACCTCAATCCTCAACCGTCAGTCCTCGTCCTCAAACCTCAACCCTCAATCCTCAATCCTCAATCTTCAATCATCAATACTCAATCTTCAATCCTCAATCATCAATCCTCAATCCCCAATACTCAATCCTCAATCCTCAATCCTCAATCTTCAATCCTCAATCCTCAATCGTCAATCTTCAATCCTCAATACTCAATCTTCAATCCTCAATCCTCAATCCTCAATCCTCAATCCTCATTCTTCAATCCTCAATACACAATCCTCTATCTTCAATCCTCAATCCTCAATCCTCAATTCTCAGTACTTAATCCTCAATCCTCAGACCTCAAACATCAACACTCAACCCTCAGTCCTCGTCCTCAATCCACAACCCTCAATCCTCAATCCTCAGTCCTCAAACCTCAATCCTCAATCCTCAATCCTCAGACCTCAATCCTCAACCGTCAGTCCCCGTCCTCAATCCTCAAACATCAATCCTCAACCCTCAATTTTCAATCATCAATACTCAATCTTCAATCCTCAATCCTCAATCCTCAATCCTCAATCCTCAATCCTCAATCCTCAACATTCAACACACGACCCTCAACCATCAATCCTCAATACTCGACCATCAATCCTCAATACTCAACCATCAATCCTCAATTCTCAATACTCAATAGAATATCCTGAATTCCCATGATTCAATACTCAATCCTCAATATTCAATAATCAAATCTCAATCCTCAAACATCAACTCTCAACACTCAATCCTCAATGCTCAGTCCTCTCTCTTCAATCCTACATCCTCAATCCTCAATCCTCAAGCGTCAATCCTCAAACCTCAATCCTCAACCCTCAATCCTCAGTCCTCAAACCTCAATCCGGAATCCTCAATCCTGAATCCTCAATCTTCAGCCGTCAGTACTCAGCAATCAATTCTCAATCCTCAATCCTCAATCTTCAATCCTCAATTCTCAATCCGCAATCCTCAATCCTCAACCTTCAATCCTCAATACTCAATCTTCAATCCTCAATCCTCAATCCTCAATCCTCAATCCTCAATCCTCAATCCTCAATCCTCAATCCTCAATCGTCAATCTTCAATCCTCAATACTCAATCTTCAATACTCAATCCTCAATCCTCAATCGTCAATCCTCATTCTTCAATCCTCAATACCCAACCCTCAATCTTCAATCCTCAATACTCAATCCTCAATCCTCAATCCTCAATACTCAATCGTCAACCCTCAATCCTCAATCCTCAACCTTCAATCCTCAATACTCAATATTCAATACTCAATCCTCAATCTTCAATCCTCAATCCTCAATCCTCAATCCTCAATCCTCAATACTCAATCCTCATTCTTCAATCCTCAATACCCAATCCTCAGTCTTCAATCCTCAATCCTCAAACATCAATCCGGAATCCTCAATCCTGAATACTCAATCTTCAGCCGTCAGTCCTCAACAATCAATTCTCAATCCTCAATCCTCAATCTTCAATCCTCAATGCTCAATCCGCAATCCTCAATCCTCAATCTTCAATCCTCAATACTCAATCTTCAATCCTCAATCCCCAATCCTCAATCCTCAATCCTCAATCCTCAATCCTCAATCGTCAATCTTCAATCCCCAATACTCAATCTTCAATCCTCAATCCTCAATCCTCAATAGTCAATCCTCATTCTTCAATCCTCAATACCCAATCCTCAATCTTCAATCCTCAATACTCAATCCTCAATCCTCAATCCTCGATCCTCAATCCTCAATCCTCAAACTTCAATCCTCAGTCCCAAATCCTCAATCCTCAATACTCAATCCTCAATCCTCAATCTTCAATCCTCAATACTCGATCTTCAATCCTCAATCCTTAATCCTCAATCCTCAGTCCTCAATCTTCAATACTCAATACCCGATCCTCAATCCCCAGTCCTCAATCTTCAATCCTCAATGGTCAATCCTCAATCCTCAATGGTCAATCCTCAACCCTCAATCCTCAGTCCTCAATCCTCAATCCTCAACCCTCAAACCTCAATCCTCAACCGTCAGTCCTCGTCCTCAATCGTCAACACTCAATCCTCAATCCTCAATCTTCAATCCTCAATACTCAATATTCAATACCCAAACCTCAGTCTTCAATCCTCAATCCTCAATCCTCAAATCTCAATCCTCAATCCTCAATCCTCAATCTTCAATCCTCAATTCTCAATCCGCAATCCTCAATCCTCTACCTTCAATCCTCAATACTCAATCTTCAATCCTCAATCCTCAATCCTCAATCCTCAATACTCAATCCTCAATCCTCAATCCTCAATCCTCAATCCTCAATCCCCAATCCTCAATCGTCAATCTTGAATCCTCAATACTCAATCTTCAATACTCAATCCTCAATCCTCAATCTTCAATCCTCAATCTTCAATCCTCAATCCTCAATCCTCAATACTCAATCCTCATTCTTCAATCCTCAATACCCAATCCTCAGTCTTCAATCCTCAATCCTCAAACATCAATCCGGAATCCTCAATCCTGAATCCTCAATCTTCAGCCGTCAGTCCTCAACAATCAATTCTCAATCCTCAATCCTCAATCTTCAATCCTCAATGCTCAATCCGCAATCCTCAATCCTCAATCTTCAATCCTCAATACTCAATCTTCAATCCTCAATCCCCAATCCTCAATCCTCAATCCTCAATCCTCAATCCTCAATCGTCAATCTTCAATCCTCAATACTCAATCTTCAATCCTCAATCCTCAATCCTCAATCGTCAATCCTCATTCTTCAATCCTCAATACCCAATCCTCAATCTTCAATCCTCAATACTCAATCCTCAATCCTCAATCCTCAATCCTCAATCCTCAATCCTCAAACTTCAATCCTCAGTCCCAAATCCTCAATCCTCAATACTCAATCCTCAATCCTCAATCTTCAATCCTCAATACTCGATCTTCAATCCTCAATCCTTAATCCTCAATCCTCAGTCCTCATTCTTCAATACTCAATACCCGATCCTCAATCCCCAGTCCTCAATCTTCAGTCCTCAATGGTCAATCCTCAATCCTCAATGGTCAATCCTCAAACCTCAATCCTCAGTCCTCAATCCTCAATCCTCAACCCTCAGACCTCAATCCTCAAGCGTCAGTCCTCGTCCTCAATCGTCAACACTCAATCCTCAATCCTCAATCTTCAATCCTCAATACTCAATATTCAATACCCGATCCTCAGACTTCAATCCTCAATCCTCAATCCTCAAATCTCAATCCTCAATCCTCAGTCCTCAGTCCTCAAACCTCAATCCTCAACCCTCAGCCCTCATCCTCAATCCTCAATCCTCAATCCTCAATCCTCAATCTTCAATCCTCAATACTCAACCTTCAATAATCAATCCTCAATCCTCAATCCTCAATACTCAATACTCAATCGTCAATCCTCAATCCCCAATCCTCTATCTCCAATAATCAATCCTCAATCCTCAATCCTCAACCCTCAATCCTCAATACTCAATACTCAATCTTCAATCCTCAATCCTCAATCCTCAATCCTCAATCCTCAGTCCACAATCCTCAATCTTCAATCGTCAATACTCAACCCTCAATCCTCAATTATCAATCTTCATTCCTCGATACTCTATCTTCAATCCGCAATCCTCAATCCTCGGTCCTCAATCCTCGGTCCTCAATCCTCAATCCTCAATCTCCAATCCTGAATACTCAATCTTCAATACTCGATCCTCAATCCTCAATCCTCAAACCTCAATCTTAATCTTCAATCCTCAATACTCGATCTTCAATCCTCAATCCTCAATCCTTAATCCTCGGTCCTCAACCTTCAATCCTCAATACTCAATCTTCAATCCTCAATCCTCAATCCTCAATCCTCAATCCTCAGACATCAAACATCAATACTCAACCATCAATCCTCGTCCTCAGTCCACAACCCTCAATCCTCGATCCTGAAACTTCAATCATCAATATTCAATCTTCAATCCTCATTCCTCAATCCTCAATACTCAATACTCAATCCTCAATGTTCAATCCTCAATACCCAATCCTCAATCTTCAATCCTCAATCCTCAATCCTCAATCCACAATCCTCAATACTCAATCCTCAATCCTCAGTCCTCAAACCTCAATCCTCAATCCTCAATCTTCAATCCACAATAATCAATCTCCAATCCTAGATCCTCAATCTCCAATCCTCAATCCTTAATCCTCAATCTCCAATCCTCAGACATCAAACATCAATACTCAACCCTCAGACCTCGTCCTCAATCCACAACCCTCAATCCTCAATCCTCAATATTCAATCATTAACATTCAATCTTCAATCCTCAATCCTCAATCCTCAACCCTCAATCCTCAATGTTCAATCCTCAATACCCAATCCTCAGTCTTCGATCCTCAATCCTCAATCCTCAATCCTCAATCCTCAGACCTCAAACCTCAATCCTGAATCCTCAATCCTGAATCCTCAATCCTGAATCCTCAATCTTCAGCCCTGAGTCCTCAACGATCAGTTGTCAATCCTCAATCCTGAATAGAATATCCTCAATTCACAGCTTTGAATACTCAATACTCAATCTGCAATCTTCAGATCTCTATCCACAAACATCAATTCTTATCACTCAACCCTCAATACTCAGTCCCTAATCCTCAATCTTCAATCCTCAATCCCCAATCCTTAATCCTCAATCCTCAATCTTAATCTTCTATCCTCAATACTCAATCTTCAATCCTCAATACTCAATCTTCAATCCTCAATCCTCAGTCCTCAATCCTCAATCCACAATCCTCAATACTCAATCCTCAATCCTCAATACTCAATCCTCAATCCTCATTCTACAATCCTCAATACCCAATCCTCAATCTTCAATCCTCAATCTTCAATCCTCAATCTACAATCCTCAATCCTCAATCCTCAATCCTCAATCCTCAATCTTCAATCCTCAGAACCCAATCCTCAATCTTCTATCCTCAATACTCAATCCTCAATCCTCAATCCGCAATCCTCATTCTACAATCCTCAATACCCAATCCTCAATCTTCAATCCTCAATCTTCAATCCTCAATCTACAATCCTCAATCCTCAATCCTCAATCCTCAATCCTCAATCCTCAATCCTCAATCCTCAATCCTCAATCCTCAATCCTCAATCCTCAGTCCTCAATCCTCAATCCTCAATACTCAATCTTCAATCCTCATTCTACAATCCTCAATACCCAATCCTCAATCTTCAATCCTCAATCTTCAATCCTCAATCTACAATCCTCAATCCTCAATCCTCAATCCTCAATCCTCAATCTTCAATCCTCAGAACCCAATCCTCAATCTTCTATCCTCAATACTCAATCCTCAATCCTCAATCCTCAATCCTAAATCCTCAATCATCAGCCCTCAATCCTCAATCCTCAATCCTCAATACTCAATCTTCAATCCTCAATCCTCAATCCTCAATCCTCAATCCTCAATCCTCAATCCTCAATCCTCAATACTCAATCCTCAATCCTCATTCTACAATCCTCAATACCCAATCCTCAATCTTCAATCCTCAATCTTCAATCCTCAATAATCAATCTCCAGTCCTAGATCCTCAATCCCCAATCCTCAATCCTTAATCCTCAATCTTCAATCCTCAGACTTCAAACATCAATACTCAACCCTCAGACATCGTCCTCAATCCACAACCCTCAATCCTCAATCCTCAATATTCAATCATTAGCATTCAATCTTCAATCCTCAATCCTCAATCCTCAACCCTCAATCCTCAATGTTCAATCCTCAATACCCAATCCTCAATCTTCAATCCTCAATCTACAATCCTCAATCCTCAGTCCTCAATCCTCAATCCTCAATCTTCAATCCGCAGAACCCAATCCTCAATCTTCTATCCTTAATACTCAATCCTCAATCCTCAATCCTCAATCCTCAATCTTCTATCCTCAATACTCAATCTTCAATGTTCAATCCTCAATCCTCAATCCTCAATCTTCAATCCTCAATCATCAATCCTCAATCTTCAATACTCAATCCTCAACCCTCAATCCTCAATCCTCAGTACTCAACCATCAATCCTCAATTCTCAATACTCAATAGAATATCCTGAATTCTCAGGATACTATACTCAAACCTCAATCCTCAACCCTCAGCCCTCATCCTCAAACCTCAATCCACAATCCTCAAACCTCAATCCTCAACCGTCTGTCCTCGTCCTCAATCCTCAACCCTCAATACACAATCCTCAATATTCAATCATCAATACTCGATCCTCAATCCTCAATCCTCAATCCTCAATCCTCAATCTTTGATCCTCAATACCCAATCCTCAATCCTCAATCCTCAATCCTCAATCCTCAATCCTCAATCCTCAATCTTCAATCATCAATACTCAATCTTCAACCCTCAATCCTCAATCCTCAATCCCCAATCCTCAATACTCAATCCTCAATCCTCAATCCTCAATCTTCAATCCTGAATCCTCAATCGTCAATCTTCAATCCTCAATACTCAATCTTCAATCCTCAATCCTCAATCCTCAATTCTCAGTCCTCAATCCTCAATCCTCAGACCTCAAACATCAATACTCAACCCTCAGTCCCCGTCCTCAATCCACAACCCTCAATTCTCAATACTCGGTCCTCAAACCTCAATCCTCAATCCTCAGACCTCAATCCTCAACCGTCAGTCCCCGTCCTCAGTCCTCAAACATCAATCCTCAACACTCAATCTTCAATCATCAATACTCAATCTTCAATCCTCAATCCGCAATCCTCAATCCTCAATCCTCAATCCTCAACATTCAACACACAAGCCTCAACCATCAATCCTCAATACTCAACCATCAATCCTCAATTCTCAGTACTCAGTAGAATATCCTGAATTCCCATGATTCAATACTCAATCCTCAATATTCAATAATCAAATCTCAATCCTCAAACATCAACCCTCAACACTCAATCCTCAATACTCAGTCCTCTCTCTTCAATCCTACATCCTCAATCCTCAATCCTCAAGCGTCAATCCTCAATCCTCAATCCTCAACCCTCAATCCTCAGTCCTCAAACCTCAATCCGGAATCCTCAATCCTGAATCCTCAATCTTCAGCCGTCAGTCCTCAACAATCAATTCTCAATCCTCAATCCTCAATCTTCAGTCCTCGATCCTCAATCCGCAGTCCTCAATCCTCAATATTCAATCCTCAATACTCAATCTTCTATCCTCAATCCTCAATCCTCAATCCTCAAACCTCAATCCTCAATCCTCAATCCTCAATCCTCAATCGTCAACCTTCAATCCTCAATACTCAATCTTCAATCCTCAATCCTCAATCCTCAATCCTGAATACTCAATCCTCAATCGTCAATCTTCAATCCTCAATACTCTATCTTCAATCCTCAATCCTCAATCCCCAATCCTCAATCCTCAATCCTCAATATTCAACACACAACCCTCATCCATCAATCCTCAATACTCAAGCATCAATCCTCAATACTCAATACTCAATAGAATATACTGAATTCTCATGGTTGAAGACTCAATCCAAAATATTCAATAATCAAGTCTCAATTCTCAAACATCAATCCTCAACACTCAATCCTCAACACACAGTCCTCTCTCTTCAATCCTCCGTCCCCAATCCTCAATCCTCAATCGTCAATCCTCAATCCTCAATCCTCAATCCTCAACCCTCAATCCTCAGTCCTCAAACCTCAATCCCGAGTCCTCAATCCTGAATCCTCAATCTTCAGCCCTCAGTCCTCAACAATCAATTGTCAATCCTCAATCCTCAATAGAATATCCTCAATTCACAGTTTTCAATACTCAATCCCCATACTTCAATCTTCAAATCTCAATCCACAAACATCAATTCTCATCACTCTACCCACAACACTCTGTCCTCAATCTTCAATCCTCAATCCTCAATCGTCAATCCTCAATGTTCAATCCTCAATACTCAATCTTCAATCATCAACCCTCAGTTCTCAATCCTCAATACTCAATACTAAATCGTCAATCCTCAATCCCCAATCCTCAATCTTCAATCCTCAATCCTCAATCCTCAATCCTCAATCCTCAATCTTCAATCCTCAATACTCAATATTCAATCATCAATGTTCAATCCTCAACAGCCAATCCTCAATCTTCAATCCTCAATCGTCAATCCTCAATCCTCAATCCTCAATCCTCAATCGTCAATCCTGAATCCTCTCTCCTCAAACTTCAATCCTGAATCCTCAATCCTGAATCCTCAAGCTTCAGCCCTCAGTCCTCAACAATCAGTTGTCAATCCTCAATCCTCAATACAATATCGTCAATTCACAGATTTCAATACTAAATACTCAATCTGCAATCTTCAAATCTCTGTCCACACACAGCAATCCTCATCACTCAACCCTCAACACTCATTCCTCAATGTTCAATCCTCAATCCTCAATTCTCAATCTTCAATCCACAATACTGAACCTTCAATCCTCAATCCTCAATCCTCAATCCTCAATCCTCAATCCTCAATCCTCAATCCTCAATCTTCAATCCTCAATACTCAATATTCAATCATCAATGTTCAATCCTCAACAGCCAATCCTCAGTCTTCAATCCTCAATCCTCAATCCTCAATCCCCAGACCACAAACCTCAATCCTGAATCCTCAATCTTCAGCGCTGAGTCCTCAACAATCAGTTGTCAATCCTCAATCCCCAGTAGAATATCCTCAATTCACAGTTTTCAATACTCAATACTCAATCTGCAGTCTTCAGATCTCTATCCACAAACATCAATTCTCATCACTCAACCCTCAATACTCAGTCCCCAATCCTCAATCTTCAATCCTCAATCCTCAATCCTCAAACCTCAATCTTAATCTTCAATCCTCAATATTCAATCTTCAATCCTCAATCCTCAATCCTTAATCCTCAGTCCTCAACCTTCAATCCTCAATACTCAATCTTCAATCCTCAATCCTCAATCCTCAATCCTCAATCCTCAATCCTCAGTCCTAAATCGTCAATCTTCAATCCTCAATACTCAATCTTCAATCCTCAATCCTCAATCCTCAATCCTCAATCCTCATTCTTCAATCCTCAATACCAAATCCTCAATCTTCAATCCTCAATCCTCAATCCTCAATCCTCAATCCTCAATCCTCAATCCTCAATCTTCAATCCTCAGTCCCAAATCCTCAATCTTCAATAGACAATCCTCAATCCTCAATCTTCAATCCTCAATACTCAATCTTCAACCATCAATCCTCAATCCTCAATTCTCAATACTCATTCTTCAATCCCCAATTCCCAATCCTCAATCTTTAATCCTCAATCCTTAATCCTCAATTCTCAATCCTCAATCCTCAATCCTCAGACATCAAACATCAATACTCAACCATCAATCCTCGTCCTCAATCCACAACCCTCAATCCTCGATCCTGAAACTTCAATCATCAATATTCAATCTTCAATCCTCAATCCTCAATCCTCAATACTCAATCCTCAATCCTCAATGTTCAATCCTCAATACCCAATCCTCAATCTTCAATCCTCAATCCTCAATCCTCAATCCACAATCCTCAATCCTCAATCCTCAATCCTCAGTCCTCAAACCTCAATCCAGAATCCTCAATCCTGAATCCTCAATCTTTAGCCCTCAGTCCTCAGCAATCAGTTGTCAATCCTCAATCCTCAATAGAATATCCTCAATTCACAGGTTTCAATAGTCAATACTCAACCTGCAATCTTCAAATCTCTATCCACAAACATCACTTCTCATCACTCAACCCTCAACACTCAGTCCCCAATCCTCAATCTTCAATCCCCAATCCTCAACCCTCAATCCTCAATTATCAATCTTCATTCCTCAATACTCTATCTTCAATACGCAATCCTCAATCCTCGGTCCTCAATCCTCAATCCTCAATCTCCAATCCTGAATACTCAATCTTCAATCCTCGATCCTCAATCCTCAATCCTCAATCCTCAATCCTCATTCTTCAATCCTCAATACCCAATCCCCAATCTTCAATCCTTAATCCTCAATCCTCAATTCTCAGCCCTCAAACCTCAGTCCTCAGTCCTCAAACCTGAATCCTCAAACCTCAGCCCTCATCATCAGTCCTCAATTCTCAATCCTCAATCCTTAATCTTCAATCCTCAATACTCAATATTCAATCCTCAATCCTCAGTCCTCAAATCTCTATTCTGAATCCTCAATCCTGCACCCTCAATCCTCAGCACTCAGTCCTCAACAATCAGTTGTCAATCCTCAATCACCAATAGAATATCCTCAATTCACAGTTTTCAATACTCAATACTCAATCTGCATTCCTCAAATCTCTATCCAGATACATCAATTCTCATCACTCAACCCTGAACGCTCAGTCCTCAATGTTCAGTCCTCAATCCTCAATTCTCAATCTTCAATCCTCAATACCCAATCCTCAGTCTTCAATCCTCAATCCTCAAACATCCATCCGGAATCCTCAATCCTGAATCCTCAATCTTCAGCCGTCAGTCCTCAACAATCAATTCTCAATCCTCAATCCTCAATCTTCAATCCTCAATGCTCAATCCGCAATCCTCAATCCTCAATCTTCAATCCTCAATACTCAATCTTCAATCCTCAATCCCCAATCCTCAATCCTCAATCCTCAATCCTCAATCCTCAATCGTCAATCTTCAATCCTCAATACTCAATCTTCAATCCTCAATCCTCAATCCTCAATCGTCAATCCTCATTCTTCAATCCTCAATACCCAATCCTCAATCTTCAATCCTCAATACTCAATCCTCAATCCTCAATCCTCAATCCTCAATCCTCAATCCTCAAACTTCAATCCTCAGTCCCAAATCCTCAATCCTCAATACTCAATCCTCAATCCTCAATCTTCAATCCTCAATACTCGATCTTCAATCCTCAATCCTTAATCCTCAATCCTCAGTCCTCATTCTTCAATACTCAATACCCGATCCTCAATCCCCAGTCCTCAATCTTCAGTCCTCAATGGTCAATCCTCAATCCTCAATGGTCAATCCTCAAACCTCAATCCTCAGTCCTCAATCCTCAATCCTCAACCCTCAGACCTCAATCCTCAACCGTCAGTCCTCGTCCTCAATCGTCAACACTCAATCCTCAATCCTCAATCTTCAATCCTCAATACTCAATATTCAATACCCGATCCTCAGACTTCAATCCTCAATCCTCAATCCTCAAATCTCAATCCTCAATCCTCAGTCCTCAGTCCTCAAACCTCAATCCTCAACCCTCAGCCCTCATCCTCAATCCTCAATTCTCAATCCTCAATCCTCAATCTTCAATCCTCAATACTCAACCTTCAATAATCAATCCTCAATCCTCAATCCTCAATACTCAATACTCAATCGTCAATCCTCAATCCCCAATCCTCTATCTCCAATAATCAATCCTCAATCCTCAATCCTCAACCCTCAATCTTCAATACTCAATACTCAATCTTCAATCCTCAATCCTCAATCCTCAATCCTCAATCCTCAGTCCACAATCCTCAATCTTCAATCGTCAATACTCAACCCTCAATCCTCAATTATCAATCTTCATTCCTCGATACTCTATCTTCAATCCGCAATCCTCAATCCTCGGTCCTCAATCCTCGGTCCTCAATCCTCAATCCTCAATCTCCAATCCTGAATACTCAATCTTCAATACTCGATCCTCAATCCTCAATCCTCAAACCTCAATCTTAATCTTCAATCCTCAATACTCGATCTTCAATCCTCAATCCTCAATCCTTAATCCTCGGTCCTCAACCTTCAATCCTCAATACTCAATCTTCAATCCTCAATCCTCAATCCTCAATCCTCAATCCTCAGACATCAAACATCAATACTCAACCATCAATCCTCGTCCTCAGTCCACAACCCTCAATCCTCGATCCTGAAACTTCAATCATCAATATTCAATCTTCAATCCTCATTCCTCAATCCTCAATACTCAATACTCAATCCTCAACGTTCAATCCTCAATACCCAATCCTCAATCTTCAATCCTCAATCCTCAATCCTCAATCCACAATCCTCAATACTCAATCCTCAATCCTCAGTCCTCAAACCTCAATCCTCAATCCTCAATCTTCAATCCACAATAATCAATCTCCAATCCTAGATCCTCAATCTCCAATCCTCAATCCTTAATCCTCAATCTCCAATCCTCAGACATCAAACATCAATACTCAACCCTCAGACCTCGTCCTCAATCCACAACCCTCAATCCTCAATCCTCAATATTCAATCATTAACATTCAATCTTCAATCCTCAATCCTCAATCCTCAACCCTCAATCCTCAATGTTCAATCCTCAATACCCAATCCTCAGTCTTCGATCCTCAATCCTCAATCCTCAATCCTCAATCCTCAGACCTCAAACCTCAATCCTGAATCCTCAATCCTCAATCCTCAATCCTGAATCCTCAATCTTCAGCCCTGAGTCCTCAACGATCAGTTGTCAATCCTCAATCCTGAATAGAATATCCTCAATTCACAGCTTTGAATACTCAATACTCAATCTGCAATCTTCAGATCTCTATCCACAAACATCAATTCTTATCACTCAACCCTCAATACTCAGTCCCTAATCCTCAATCTTCAATCCTCAATCCCCAATCCTTAATCCTCAATCCTCAATCTTAATCTTCTATCCTCAATACTCAATCTTCAATCCTCAATACTCAATCTTCAATCCTCAATCCTCAATCCTCAATCCTCAATCCACAATCCTCAATACTCAATCCTCAATCCTCAATACTCAATCCTCAATCCTCATTCTACAATCCTCAATACCCAATCCTCAATCTTCAATCCTCAATCTTCAATCCTCAATCTACAATCCTCAATCCTCAATCCTCAATCCCCAATCCTCAATCTTCAATCCTCAGAACCCAATCCTCAATCTTCTATCCTCAATACTCAATCCTCAATCCTCAATCCGCAATCCTCATTCTACAATCCTCAATACCCAATCCTCAATCTTCAATCCTCAATCTTCAATCCTCAATCTACAATCCTCAATCCTCAATCCTCAATCCTCAATCCTCAATCCTCAATCCTCAATCTTCAATCCTCAATCCTCAATCCTCAATCCTCAATCCTCAATCCTCAATCCTCAATACTCAATCTTCAATCCTCATTCTACAATCCTCAATACCCAATCCTCAATCTTCAATCCTCAATCTTCAATCCTCAATCTACAATCCTCAATCCTCAATCCTCAATCCTCAATCCTCAATCTTCAATCCTCAGAACCCAATCCTCAATCTTCTATCCTCAATACTCAATCCTCAATCCTCAATCCTCAATCCTAAATCCTCAATCATCAGCCCTCAATCCTCAATCCTCAATCCTCAATACTCAATCTTCAATCCTCAATCCTCAATCCTCAATCCTCAATCCTCAATCCTCAATCCTCAATCCTCAATACTCAATCCTCAATCCTCATTCTACAATCCTCAATACCCAATCCTCAATCTTCAATCCTCAATCTTCAATCCTCAATAATCAATCTCCAGTCCTAGATCCTCAATCCCCAATCCTCAATCCTTAATCCTCAATCTTCAATCCTCAGACTTCAAACATCAATACTCAACCCTCAGACATCGTCCTCAATCCACAACCCTCAATCCTCAATCCTCAATATTCAATCATTAGCATTCAATCTTCAATCCTCAATCCTCAATCCTCAACCCTCAATCCTCAATGTTCAATCCTCAATAACCAATCCTCAATCTTCAATCCTCAATCTACAATCCTCAATCCTCAGTCCTCAATCCTCAATCCTCAATCTTCAATCCGCAGAACCCAATCCTCAATCTTCTATCCTTAATACTCAATCCTCAATCCTCAATCCTCAATCCTCAATCTTCTATCCTCAATACTCAATCTTCAATGTTCAATCCTCAATCCTCAATCCTCAATCTTCAATCCTCAATCATCAATCCTCAATCTTCAATACTCAATCCTCAACCCTCAATCCTCAATCCTCAGTACTCAACCATCAATCCTCAATTCTCAATACTCAATAGAATATCCTGAATTCTCAGGATTCTATACTCAAACCTCAATCCTCAACCCTCAGCCCTCATCCTCAAACCTCAATCCACAATCCTCAAACCTCAATCCTCAACCGTCTGTCCTCGTCCTCAATCCTCAACCCTCAATACACAATCCTCAATATTCAATCATCAATACTCGATCCTCAATCCTCAATCCTCAATCCTCAATCCTCATTCTTTAATCCTCAATACCCAATCCTCAATCCTCAATCCTCAATCCTCAATCCTCAATCCTCAATCCTCAATCTTCAATCATCAATACTCAATCTTCAACCCTTCATTCTCAATCCTCAATCCCCAATCCTCAATCCTCAATCCTCAATCCTCAATCCTCAATCTTCAATCCTGAATCCTCAATCGTCAATCTTCAATCCTCAATACTCAATCTTCAATCCTCAATCCTCAATCCTCAATTCTCAGTCCTCAATCCTCAATCCTCAGACCTCAAACATCAATACTCAACCCTCAGTCCCCGTCCTCAATCCACAACCCTCAATTCTCAATACTCGGTCCTCAAACCTCAATCCTCAATCCTCAGACCTCAATCCTCAACCGTCAGTCCCCGTCCTCAGTCCTCAAACATCAATCCTCAACACTCAATCTTCAATCATCAATACTCAATCTTCAATCCTCAATCCGCAATCCTCAATCCTCAATCCTCAATCCTCAACATTCAACACACAAGCCTCAACCATCAATCCTCAATACTCAACCATCAATCCTCAATTCTCAGTACTCAGTAGAATATCCTGAATTCCCATGATTCAATACTCAATCCTCAATATTCAATAATCAAACCTCAATCCTCAAACATCAACCCTCAACACTCAATCCTCAATACTCAGTCCTCTCTCTTCAATCCTACATCCTCAATCCTCAATCCTCAAGCGTCAATCCTCAATCCTCAATCCTCAACCCTCAATCCTCAGTCCTCAAACCTCAATCCGGAATCCTCAATCCTGAATCCTCAATCTTCAGCCGTCAGTCCTCAACAATCAATTCTCAATCCTCAATCCTCAATCTTCAGTCCTCAATCCTCAATCCGCAGTCCTCAATCCTCAATATTCAATCCTCAATACTCAATCTTCTATCCTCAATCCTCAATCCTCAATCCTCAAACCTCAATCCTCAATCCTCAATCCTCAATCCTCAATCGTCAACCTTCAATCCTCAATACTCAATCTTCAATCCTCAATCCTCAATCCTCAATCCTGAATACTCAATCCTCAATCGTCAATCTTCAATACTCAATACTCAATCTTCAATACTCAATCCTCAATCCTCAATCGTCAATCCTCATTCTTCAATCCTCAATACCCAATCCTCAATCTTCAATCCTCAATACTCAATCCTCAATCCTCAATACTCAATCGTCAAACCTCAATCCTCAATCCTCAGTCTTCAATCCTCAATACTCAATATTCAATACTCAATCCCCAATCTTCAATCCTCAATCTTCAATCCTCAATCCTCAATCCTCAATACACAATCCTCATTCTTCAATCCTCAATACCCAATCCTCAGTCTTCAATCCTCAATCCTCAAACATCAATCCGGAATCCTCAATCCTGAATCCTCAATCTTCAGCCGTCAGTCCTCAACAATCAATTCTCAATCCTCAATCCTCAATATTCAATCCTCAATGCTCAATCCGCAATCCTCAATCCTCAATCTTCAATCCTCAATACTCAATCTTCAATCCTCAATCCCCAATCCTCAATCCTCAATCCTCAATCCTCAATCCTCAATCGTCAACCTTCAATCCTCAATACTCAATCTTCAATCCTCAATCCTCAATCCTCAATAGTCAATCCTCATTCTTCAATCCTCAATACCCAATCCTCAATCTTCAATCCTCAATACTCAATCCTCAATCCTCAATCCTCGATCCTCAATCCTCAATCCTCAAACTTCAATCCTCAGTCCCAAATCCTCAATCCTCAATACTCAATCCTCAATCCTCAATCTTCAATCCTCAATACTCGAGCTTCAATCCTCAATCCTTAATCCTCAATCCTCAGTCCTCATTCTTCAATACTCAATACCCGATCCTCAATCCCCAGTCCTCAATCTTCAATCCTCAATGTTCAATCCTCAATCCTCAATGGTCAATCCTCAACCCTCAATCCTCAGTCCTCAATCCTCAATCCTCAACCCTCAAACCTCAATCCTCAACCGTCAGTCCTCGTCCTCAATCGTCAGCACTCAATCCTCAATCCTCAATCTTCAATCCTCAATACTCAATATTCAATACCCAATCCTCAGTCTTCAATCCTCAATCCTCAATCCTCAAATCTCAATCCTCAATCCTCAATCCTCAATCTTCAATCCTCAATTCTCAGTCCGCAATCCTCAATCCTCAACCTTCAATCCTCAATACTCAATCTTCAATCCTCAATCCTCAATCCTCTATCCTCAATCCTCAATCCTCAATCCTCAATCCTCAATCCTCAATCGTCAATCTTCAATCCTCAATACTCAATCTTCAATACTCAATCCTCAATCCTCAATCTTCAATCCTCAATCTTCAATCCTCAATCCTCAATCCTCAATACTCAATCCTCATTCTTCAATCCTCAATACCCAATCCTCAGTCTTCAATCCTCAATCCTCAAACATCAATCCGGAATCCTCAATCCTGAATCCTCAATCTTCAGCCGTCAGTCCTCAACAATCAATTCTCAATCCTCAATCCTCAATCCTCAATCGTCAATCTTCAATCCTCAATACTCAATCTTCAATCCTCAATCCCCAATCCTCAATCTTCAATCCTCAATCCTCAATCCTCAATACTCAATCCTCATTCTTCAATCCTCAATACCCAATCCTCAGTCTTCAATCCTCAATCCTCAAACATCAATCCGGAATCCTCAATCCTGAATCCTCAATCTTCAGCCGTCAGTCCTCAACAATCAATTCTCAATCCTCAATCCTCAATCTTCAATCCTCAATGCTCAATCCGCAATCCTCAATCCTCAATCTTCAATCCTCAATGCTCAATCTTCAATCCTCAATCCTCAGTCCTCAATCTTCAATCCTCAATGCTCAATCCTCAATCCTCAATCATCAGTCCTCAATCCTCAATCCTCAATCCTCAAACCTCAATCCTCAACCGTCAGTCCTCGTCCTCAAACCTCAATCCTCAATCCTCAATCTTCAATCATCAATACTCAGTCTTCAATCCTCAATCATCAATCCTCAATGCCCAATACTCAATCCTCAATCCTCAATCCTCAATCTTCAATCCTCAATCCTCAATCGTCAATCTTCAATCCTCAATACTCAATCTTCAATCCTCAATCCTCAATCCTCAATCCTCAATCCTCATTCTTCAATCCTCAATACACAATCCTCAATCTTCAATCCTCAATCCTCAATCCTCAATTCTCAGTACTCAATCCTCAATCCTCAGACCTCAAACATCAACACTCAACCCTCAGTCCTCGTCCTCAATCCACAACACTCAATCCTCAATCCTCAGTCCTCAAACCTCAATCCTCAATCCTCAATCCTCAATCCTCAGTCCTCGATCCTCAATCCTCAATCCTCAAACCTCAATCCTCAATCGTCAGTCCTCGTCCTCAAACCTCAACCCTCAATCCTCAATCCTCAACCTTCAATCATCAATACTCAATCTTCAATCCTCAATCCTCAATCCTCAATCCCCAATCCTCAATCCTCAATCCTCAATCCTCAATCCTCAATCTTCAATCCTCAATCCTCAATCGTCAACCTTCAGTCCTCAATACTCAATCTTCAATCCTCAATCCTCAATCCTCAATCCTCAATCCTCATTCCTCAATCCTCAATACACAATCCTCAATCTTCAGTCCTCAATCCTCAATCCTCAATTCTCAATCCTCAATCCTCAATCCTCAGACCTCAAACATCAATACTCAACCCTGAGTCCTCGCCCTCAATCCACAACCCTCAATCGTCAATCCTCAGTCCTCAAACCTCAATCCTCAATCCTCAGACCTCAATCCTCAACCGTCAGTCCCCGTCCTCAATCCTCAAACATCAATCCTCAACCCTCAATTTTCAATCATCAATACTCAATCTTCAATCCTCAATCCTCAATCCTCAATCCTCAATCCTCAATCCTCAACATTCAACACACGACCCTCAACCATCAATCCTCAATACTCAACCATCAATCCTCAACACTCAACCATCAATCCTCAATTCTCAATACTCAATAGAATATCCTGAATTCCCATGATTCAATACTCAATCCTCAATATTCAATAATCAAATCTCAATCCTCAAACATCAACTCTCAACACTCAATCCTCAATACTCAGTCCTCTCTCTTCAATCCTACATCCTCAATCCTCAATCCTCAAGCGTCAATCCTCAATCCTCAATCCTCAACCCTCAATCCGCAGTCCTCAAACCTCAATCCGGAATCCTCAATCCTGAATCCTCAATCTTCAGCCGTCAGTCCTCAACAATCAATTCTCAATCCTCAATACTCAATCTTCAATCCTCAATTCTCAATCCGCAATCCTCAATCCTCAACCTTCAATCCTCAATACTCAATCTTCAATCCTCAATCCTCAATCCTCAATTCTCAATCCTCAATCCTCAATCCTCAATCCTCAATCCTCAATCGTCAATCTTCAATACTCAATACTCAATCTTCAATACTCAATCCTCAATCCTCAATCGTCAATCCTCATTCTTCAATCCTCAATACCCAATCCTCAATCTTCAATCCTCAATACTCAATCCTCAATCCTCAATACTCAATCGTCAAACCTCAATCCTCAATCCTTAATCTTCAATCCTCAATACTCAATATTCAATCCTCAATCCTCAGTCCTCAAATCTCTATTCTGAATCCTCAATCCTGCACCCTCAATCCTCAGCACTCAGTCCTCAACAATCAGTTGTCAATCCTCAATCACCAATAGAATATCCTCAATTCACAGTTTTCAATACTCAATACTCAATCTGCATTCCTCAAATCTCTATCCAGAAACATCAATTCTCATCACTCAACCCTGAACGCTCAGTCCTCAATGTTCAGTCCTCAATCCTCAATTCTCAATCTTCAATCCTCAATACTGAATCTTCAACCCTCAATCCTCAATCCTCAATCCTCAATCCTCAATCCTCAATCCTGAATCCTCAGTAATCAATCCTCAATCTTCAATACTCAATCGTCAATCCTCATTCCTCAATCCTCAATCCTCAAACCTCGTTCCACAAACCTCAATCCTCAACTCTCAGTACTCACACTCAATTCTCAATTCTCAATCCTCAATCCTCAATCCTCAATCCTCAATCTTCAATCCCCAATAATCAATCTCCAATCCTAGATCCTCGTTCCCCAATCCTCAATCCTTAATCCTCAATCTGCAATCCTCAGACATCAAACATCAATACTCAACCCTCAGACCTCGTCCTCAATCCACAACCCTCAATCCTCAATCCTCAATATTCAATCATTAACATCCAATCTTCAATGCTCAATCCTCAATCCTCAACCCTCAATCCTCAATGTTCAATCCTCAATACCCAATCCTCAGTCTTCAATCCTCAATCCTCAATCCTCAATCCTCAATCCTCAGACCTCAAACCTCAATCCTGAATCCTCAATCCTGAATCCTCAATCCTGAATCCTCAATCTTCAGCCCTGAGTCCTCAACAATCAGTTGTCAATCCTCAATCCTGAATAGAATATCCTCAGTTCACAGCTTTGAATACTCAATACTCAATCTGCAATCTTCAGATCTCTATCCACAAACATCAATTCTTATCACTCAACCCTCAATACTCAGTCCCTAACCCTCAATCTTCAATCCTCAATCCCCAATACTTAATCCTCAATCCTCAATCTTAATCTTCTATCCTCAATACTCAATCTTCAATCCTCAATACTCAATATTCAATCCTGAATCCTCAATCCTCAATCCTCAATCCTCAATCCTCAATCCTCAATCCTCAATACTCAATCCTCAATCCTCATTCTACAATCCTCAATACCCAATCCTCAATCTTCAATCCTCAATCTTCAATCCTCAATCTACAATCCTCAATCCTCAATCCTCAATCCTCAATCCTCAATCTTCAATCCTCAGAACCCAATCCTCAATCTTCTAACCTCAATACTCAATCCTCAATCCTCAATCCTCAATCCTCAATCCTCAATCTTCTATCCTCAATACTCAATCTTCAATGTTCAATCCACAATCCTCAATCCTCAATCTTCAATCCTCAATCATCAATCCTCAATCTCCAATACTCAATCCTCAACCCTCAATCCTCAATCCTCAGTACTCAACCATCAATCCTCAATTCTCAATACTCAATAGAATATCCTGAATTCTCAGGATTCTATACTCAAACCTCAATCCTCAACCCTCAGCCCTCATCCTCAATCCTCAATCCACAATCCTCAAATCTCAATCCTCAACCGTCTGTCCTCGTCCTCAATCCTCAACCCTCAATCCTCAATCCTCCCATCTTCAATCATCAATACTCAATCTTCAATCCTCAATCCTCAATCCTCAGTCCTCAAACCTCAATCCTGAATCCTCAATCCTGAATACTCAATCTTCAGGCCTGAGTCCTCAACAATCAGTTGTCAATCCTCAATCCTGAATAGAATATCCTCAATTCACAGCTCTCAATACTCAATACTCAATCTGCAATCTGCAGATCTCTATCCACAAACATCAATTCTCATCACTCAACCCTCAATACTCAGTCCCTAATCCTCAATCATCAATCCTCAATCCTCAATCCTCAATCCTCAATCCTGAATCTTAATCTTCTATCCTCAATACTCAATCTTCAATACTCAATACTCAATCTTCAATCCTCGATCCTCAATCCTCAATCCTCAATCCACAATCCTCAATCCTCAATCGTCAATCTTCAACCCTCAATACTCAATCTTCAATCCTCAATCCTCAATCCTCAATCCTCAATCCTCATTCTTCAATCGTCAATACCCAATCCTCAATCTTCAATCCTCAATCCTCAATCCTCAATCCTCAATCCTCAATCCTCAATCCTCAGTCCTCAAACCTCAATCCGGAATCCTCGATCCTGAATCCTCAATCTTCAGCACTCAGGCCTCTGAAATCAGTTGTCAATCCTCAATCCTCAATAGAATATCATCAATTCACAGTTTTCATTACTCAATACTCAATCTGCAATCTTCAAATCTCTATCCACAAACATCAGTTCTCATCACACAGCCCTCAACACACAGTCCCCAATCCTCAATGTTCAATGCTCAATCCTCAACCCTCAATCCACAGTCCTCAACCTTCATTCCTCAATATTCAATCTTCTATGCTCATTCCTCAATCCTCAATCCTCAATTCTCAATCCTCAATCGTCAATCTTCAATCCTCAATACTCGATCTTCAATCCTCAATACTCAATCCTCAATCCTCAATCCTCATTCTTCAATCCTCAATACCCAATCCTCAATCTTCAATCCTCAATCCTCAATCCTCAATTCTCAATCCTCAATCCTCAGTCCTCAGTCCTCAAACCTCAATCCTCAACCCTCAGCCCTCATCCTGAATCCTCAATCCTCAATCCTCAACCCTCAATCTTCAATCCTCAATGCTCAATCTTCAATCCTCAATCCTCAGTCCTCAATCTTCAAACCTCAATGCTCAATCCTCAATCCTCAATCATCAGTCCTCAATCCTCAATCCTCAATCCTCAAACCTCAATCCTCAACCGTCAGTCCTCGTCCTCAAACCTCAACCCTCAATCCTCAATCCTCAATCTTCAATCATCAATACTCAATCTTCAATCCTCAATCATTAATCCTCAATGCCCAATACTCAATCCTCAATCCTCAATCCTCAATCTTCAATCCTCAATCCTCAATCGTCAATCTTCAATCCTCAATACTCAATCTTCAATCCTCAATCCTCAATCCTCAATCCTCAATCCTCATTCTTCAATCCTCAATACACAATCCTCAATCTTCAATCCTCAATCCTCAATCCTCAATTCTCAGTACTCAATCCTCAATCCTCAGACCTCAAACATCAACACTCAACCCTCAGTCCTCGTCCTCAATCCACAACACTCAATCCTCAATCCTCAGTCCTCAAACCTCAATCCTCAATCCTCAGACCTCAATCCTCAACTGTCAGTCCCCGTCCTCAATCCTCAAACATCAATCCTCAACCCTCAATTTTCAATCATCAATACTCAATCTTCAATCCTCAATCCTCAATCCTCAATCCTCAATCCTCAATCCTCAACATTCAACACACGACCCTCAACCATCAATCCTCAATACTCAACCATCAATCCTCAATACTCAACCATCAATCCTCAATTCTCAATACTCAATAGAATATCCTGAATTCCCATGATTCAATACTCAATCCTCAATATTCAATAATCAAATCTCAATCCTCAAACATCAACTCTCAACACTCAATCCTCAATACTCAGTCCTCTCTCTTCAATCCTACATCCTCAATCCTCAATCCTCAAGCGTCAATCCTCAATCCTCAATCCTCAACCCTCAATCCGCAGTCCTCAAACCTCAATCCGGAATCCTCAATCCTGAATCCTCAATCTTCAGCCGTCAGTCCTCAACAATCAATTCTCAATCCGCAATCCTCAATCTTCAATCCTCAATTCTCAATCCGCAATCCTCAATCCTCAACCTTCAATCCTCAATACTCAATCTTCAATCCTCAATCCTCAATCCTCAATCCTCAATCCTCAATCCTCAATCCTCAATCCTCAATCCTCAATCCTCAATCGTCAATCTTGAATACTCAATACTCAATCTTCAATACTCAATCCTCAATCCTCAATCGTCAATCCTCATTCTTCAATCCTCAATACCCAATCCTCAATCTTCAATCCTCAATACTCAATCCTCAATCCTCAATACTCAATCGTCAAACCTCAATCCTCAATCCTCAGTCTTCAATCCTCAATACTCAATATTCAATACTCAATCCTCAATCTTCAATCCTCAATCTTCAATCCTCAATCCTCAATCCTCAATACTCAATCCTCATTCTTCAATCCTCAATACCCAATCCTCAGTCTTCAATCCTCAATCCTCAAACATCAATCCGGAATCCTCAATCCTGAATCCTCAATCTTCAGCCGTCAGTCCTCAACAATCATTTCTCAATCCTCAATCCTCAATCTTCAATCCTCAATGCTCAATCCGCAATCCTCAATCCTCAATCTTCAATCCTCAATACTCAATCTTCAATCCTCAATCCCCAATCCTCAATCCTCAATCCTCAATCCTCAATCCTCAATCGTCAAACTTCAATCCTCAATACTCAATCTTCAATCCTCAATCCTCAATCCTCAATAGTCAATCCTCATTCTTCAATCCTCAATACCCAATCCTCAATCTTCAATCCTCAATACTCAATCCTCAATCCTCAATCCTCGATCCTCAATCCTCAATCCTCAAACTTCAATCCTCAGTCCCAAATCCTCAATCCTCAATACTCAATCCTCAATCCTCAATCTTCAATCCTCAATACTCGAGCTTCAATCCTCAATCCTTAATCCTCAATCCTCAGTCCTCATTCTTCAATACTCAATACCCGATCCTCAATCCCCAGTCCTCAATCTTCAATCCTCAATGTTCAATCCTCAATCCTCAATGGTTAATCCTCAACCCTCAATCCTCAGTCCTCAATCCTCAATCCTCAACCCTCAAACCTCAATCCTCAACCGTCAGTCCTCGTCCTCAAACGTCAACACTCAATCCTCAATCCTCAATCTTCAATCCTCAATACTCAATATTCAATACCCAATCCTCAGTCTTCAATCCTCAATCCTCAATCCTCAAATCTCAATCCTCAATCCTCAATCCTCAATCTTCAATCCTCAATTCTCAGTCCGCAATCCTCAATCCTCAACCTTCAATCCTCAATACTCAATCCTCAATCCTCAATCCTCAATCCTCTATCCTCAATCCTCAATCCTCAATCCTCAATCCTCAATCCTCAATCGTCAATCTTCAATCCTCAATACTCAATCTTCAATACTCAATCCTCAACCCTCAATCTTCAATCCTCAATCTTCAATCCTCAATCCTCAATCCTCAATACTCAATCCTCATTCTTCAATCCTCAATACCCAATCCTCAGTCTTCAATCCTCAATCCTCAAACATCAATCCGGAATCCTCAATCCTGAATCCTCAATCTTCAGCCGTCAGTCCTCAACAATCAATTCTCAATCCTCAATCCTCAATCTTCAATCCTCAATGCTCAATCCGCCATCCTCAATCCTCAATCTTCAATCCTCAATACTCAATCTTCAATCCTCAATCCCCAATCCTCAATCCTCAATCCTCAATCCTCAATCCTCAATCGTCAATCTTCAATCCTCAATACTCAATCTTCAATCCTCAATCCCCAATCCTCAATCTTCAATCCTCAATCCTCAATCCTCAATACTCAATCCTCATTCTTCAATCCTCAATACCCAATCCTCAGTCTTCAATCCTCAATCCTCAAACATCAATCCGGAATCCTCAATCCTGAATCCTCAATCTTCAGCCGTCAGTCCTCAACAATCAATTCTCAATCCTCAATCCTCAATCTTCAATCCTCAATGCTCAATCCGCAATCCTCAATCCTCAATCTTCAATCCCCAATACTCAATCTTCAATCCTCAATCCCCAATCCTCAATCCTCAATCCTCAATCCTCAATCCTCAATCGTCAACCTTCAATCCTCAATACTCAATCTTCAATCCTCAATCCTCAATCCTCAATAGTCAATCCTCATTCTTCAATCCTCAATACCCAATCCTCAATCTTCAATCCTCAATACTCAATCCTCAATCCTCAATCCTCGATCCTCAATCCTCAATCCTCAAACTTCAATCCTCAGTCCCAAATCCTCAATCCTCAATACTCAATCCTCAATCCTCAATCTTCAATCCTCAATACTCGAGCTTCAATCCTCAATCCTTAATCCTCAATCCTCAGTCCTCATTCTTCAATACTCAATACCCGATCCTCAATCCCCAGTCCTCAATCTTCAATCCTCAATGTTCAATCCTCAATCCTCAATGGTCAATCCTCAACCCTCAATCCTCAGTCCTCAATCCTCAATCCTCAACCCTCAAACCTCAATCCTCAACCGTCAGTCCTCGTCCTCAATCGTCAACACTCAATCCTCAATCCTCAATCTTCAATCCTCAATACTCAATATACAATACCCAATCCTCAGTCTTCAATCCTCAATCCTCAATCCTCAAATCTCAATCCTCAATCCTCAATCCTCAACCTTCAATCCCCAATTCTCAATCCGCAATCCTCAATCCTCAACCTTCAATCCTCAATACTCAATCTTCAATCCTCAATCCTCAATCCTCAATCCTCAATCCTCAATCCTCAATCCTCAATCCTCAATCCTCAATCGTCAATCTTCAATCCTCAATACTCAATCTTCAATACTCAATCCTCAATCCTCAATCTTCAATCCTCAATCTTCAATCCTCAATCCTCAATCCTCAATACTCAATCCTCATGCTTCAATCCTCAATACCCAATCCTCAGTCTTCAATCCTCAATCCTCAAACATCAATCCGGAATCCTCAATCCTGAATCCTCAATCTTCAGCCGTCAGTCCTCAACAATCAATTTTCAATCCTCAATCCTCAATCTTCAATCCTCAATGCTCAATCCGCCATCCTCAATCCTCAATCTTCAATCCTCAATACTCAATCTTCAATCCTCAATCCCCAATCCTCAATCCTCAATCCTCAATCCTCAATCCTCAATCGTCAATCTTCAATCCTCAATACTCAATCTTCAATCCTCAATCCCCAATCCTCAATCTTCAATCCTCAATCCTCAATCCTCAATACTCAATCCTCATTCTTCAATCCCCAATACCCAATCCTCAGTCTTCAATCCTCAATCCTCAAACATCAATCCGGAATCCTCAATCCTGAATCCTCAATCTTCAGCCGTCAGTCCTCAACAATCAATTCTCAATCCTCAATCCTCAATCTTCAATCCTCAATGCTCAATCCGCAATCCTCAATCCTCAATCTTCAATCCTCAATACTCAATCTTCAATCCTCAATCCCCAATCCTCAATCCTCAATCCTCAATCCTCAATCCTCAATCGTCAACCTTCAATCCTCAATACTCAATCTTCAATCCTCAATCCTCAATCCTCAATAGTCAATCCTCATTCTTCAATCCTCAATACCCAATCCTCAATCTTCAATCCTCAATACTCAATCCTCAATCCTCAATCCTCGATCCTCAATCCTCAATCCTCAAACTTCAATCCTCAGTCCCAAATCCTCAATCCTCAATACTCAATCCTCAATCCTCAACCTTCAATCCTCAATACTCAATCTTCAATCCTCAATCCTCAATCCTCAATCCTCAATCCTCAATCCTCAATCCTCAATCCTCAATCCTCAATCGTCAATCTTCAATCCTCAATACTCAATCATCAATACTCAATCCTCAATCCTCAATCTTCAATCCTCAATCTTCAATCCTCAATCCTCAATCCTCAATACTCAATCCTCATTCTTCAATCCTCAATACCCAATCCTCAGTCTTCAATCCTCAATCCTCAAACATCAATCCGGAATCCTCAATCCTGAATCCTCAATCTTCAGCCGTCAGTCCTCAACAATCAATTCTCAATCCTCAATCCTCAATCTTCAATCCTCAATGCTCAATCCGCCATCCTCAATCCTCAATCTTCAATCCTCAATACTCAATCTTCAATCCTCAATCCCCAATCCTCAATCCTCAATCCTCAATCCTCAATCCTCAATCGTCAATCTTCAATCCTTAATACTCAATCTTCAATCCTCAATCCCCAATCCTCAATCCTCAATCCTCAATCCTCAATCGTCAATCTTCAATCCTCAATACTCAATCTTCAATACTCAATACTCAATCCTCAATCCTCAATCCTCATTCTTCAATCCTCAATACCCAATCCTCAATCTTCAATCCTCAATCCTCAATCCTCAATCCTCAATCCTCAGTCCTCAGTCCTCAAACCTCAATCCTCAACCCTCAGCCCTCATCCTCAATCCTCAATCTTCAATCCTCAATACTCAATCTTCAATCCTCAATCCTCAGTCCTCAATCTTCAATCCTCAATGCTCAATCCTCAATCCTCAATCCTCAGTCCTCAATCCTCAATCCTCAATCCTCAATCCTCAATCCCCAATCCTCAATCCTCAATCCTCAATCCTCAATCCTCAATCTTCAATCCTCAATCCTCAATCGTCAATCTTCAATCCTCAATACTCAATCTTCAATCCTCAATCCTCAATCCTCAATCCTCAATCCTCATTCTTCAATCCTCAATACACAATCCCCAATCTTCAGTCCTCAATCCTCAATCCTCAATTCTCAATCCTCAATCCTCAATCCTCAGACCTCAAACATCAATACTCAACCCTGAGTCCTCGCCCTCAATCCACAACCCTCAATCGTCAATCCTCAGTCCTCAAACCTCAATCCTCAATCCTCAGACCTCAATCCTCAACCGTCAGTCCCCGTCCTCAATCCTCAAACATCAATCCTCAACCCTCAATTTTCAATCATCAATACTCAATCTTCAATCCTCAATCCTCAATCCTCAATCCTCAACCCTCAATCCTCAACATTCAACACACGACCCTCAACCATCAATCCTCAATACTCAACCATCAATCCTCAACACTCAACCATCAATCCTCAATTCTCAATACTCAATAGAATATCCTGAATTCCCATGATTCAATACTCAATCCTCAATATTCAATAATCAAATCTCAATCCTCAAACATCAACTCTCAACACTCAATCCTCAATATTCAGTCCTCTCTCTTCAATCCTACATTCTCAATCCTCAATCCTCAAGCGTCAATCCTCAATCCTCAATCCTCAACCCTCAATCCTCAGTCCTCAAACCTCAATCCGGAATCCTCAATCCTGAATCCTCAATCTTCAGCCGTCAGTCCTCAACAATCAATTCTCAATACTCAATCCTCAATCATCAATCCTCAATCCTCAATCCGCAATCCTCAATCCTCAATCTTCAATCCTCAATGCTCAATCTTCAATCCTCAATCCTCAATCCTCAATCCTCAATCCTCAATCCTCAATCCTCAATCCTCAATCCTCAATCCTCAATCCTCAATCGTCAATCTTCTATCCTCAATACTCAATCTTCAATACTCAATCCTCAATCCTCAATCGTCAATCATCATTCTTCAATCCTCAATACCCAATCCTCAATCTTCAATCCTCAATACTCAATCCTCAATCCTCAATACTCAATCGTCAACCCTCAATCCTCAATCCTCAATCTTCAATCCTCAATACTCAATATTCAATACTCAATCCTCAATGTTCAATCCTCAATCTTCAATCCTCAATCCTCAATCATCAATACTCAATCTTCAATCCTCAATCCTCAATCCTCAATCCTCAATCCTCAATCCTCAATCCTCAATCCTCAATCCTCAATCGTCAATCTTCAATCCTCAATACTCAATCTTCAATACACAATCCTCAATCCTCAATCGTCCATCCTCAATCTTCAATCCTCAATCTTCAATCCTCAATCCTCAATCCCCAAACTTCAATCCTCAGTCCCAAATCCTCAATCCTCAATACTCAATCCTCAATCCTCAATCTTCAATCCTCAATACTCGATCTTCAATCCTCAATCCTCAATCCTCAGTCCTCATTCTTCAATACTCAATACCCGATCCTCAATCCCCAGTCCTCAATCTTCAATCCTCAATGGTCAATCCTCAATCCTCAATCCTCAACCCTCAAACCTCAATCCTCAACCGTCAGTCCTCGTCATCAATCGCAAACACTCAATCCTCAATCCTCAATCTTCAATCCTCAATACTCAATATTCAATACCCAATCATCAGTCTTCAATCCTCAATCCTCAATCCACAAATCTCAATCCTCAATCCTCAGTCCTCAGTCCTCAAACCTCAATCCTCAACCCTCAGCCCTCATCCTCAATCCTCAATCCTCAATCCTCAATCCTCAATCTTCAATCCTCAATACTCAACCTTCAATAATCAATCCTCAATCCTCAATCCTCAATACTCAATACTCAATCGTCAATCCTCAATCCCCAATCCTCAATCTCCAATAATCAAACCTCAATCCCCAATCCTCAACCCTCAATCTTCAATACTCAATACTCAATCTTCAATCCTCAAACCTCAATCCTCAATCCTCAATCCTCAGTCCACAATCCTCAATCTTCAATCGTCAGTACTCAGCCTTCAATCCTCAATCCTCAATCCTCAATCCTCAATCCTCCCATCTTCAATCCTCAATACTCAATCTGCAATCCTCAATCCTCAATCCTCCATCCTCAACCCTCAATCCTCAAGCGTCAATCCTGTATCCTCAATCCTCAATCCTCAGCCTTCAATCCTCAATTCTCAATCTTCAATCCTCAATCCTCAATTCTCAATCCTCAATACTCAATGCTCAAACCTCAATCCTCAACCGTCAGTCCTCGTCCTCAATCCTCAAACCTCAATACACAATCCTCAATATTCAATCATCAATACTCGATCCTCAATCCTCAATCCTCAATCCTCAATCCTCAATCCTCATTCTTCAATCCTCAATACCCTATCCTCAATCCTTAATCTTCAATCCTCAATACTCAATATTCAATCCTCAATCCTCAGTCCTCAAATCTCTATTCTGAATCCTCAGTCCTGCATCCTCAATCCTCAGCACTCAGTCCTCAGCAATCAGTCGTCAATCCTCAATCCCCAATAGAATATCCTCAATTCACAGTTTTCAATACTCAATACTCAATCTGCATTCCTCAATAATCAATCTGCAATCCTAGATCCTCAATCCCCAATCATCAATCCTTAATCCTCAATCTTCAATCCTCAGACTTCAAACATCAATACTCAACCCTCAGACCTCGTCCTCAATCCACAACCCTCAATCCTCAATCCTCAATATTCAACCATTAACATTCAATCTTCAATCCTCAATCCTCAATCCTCAACCCTCAATCCTCAATGTTCAATCCTCAATACCCAATCCTCAGTCTTCAATCCTCAATCTTCAATCCTCAATCGTCAATCCTCAACCCTCAATCCTCAATCCTCAATCCTCAATCGTCAATCCTGAATCCTCTCTCCTCAAACTTCAATCCTGAATCCTCAATCCTGAATCCTCAAGCTTCAGCCCTCAGTCCTCAACAATCAGTTGTCAATCCTCAATCCTCAATACAATATCGTCAATTCACAGATTTCAATAATAAATACTCAATCTGCAATCTTCAAATCTCTGTCCACAAACAGCAATCCTCATCACTCAACCCTCAACACTCATTCCTCAATGTTCAATCCTCAATCCTCAATTCTCAATCTTCAATCCACAATACTGAACCTTCAATCCTCAATCCTCAATCCTCAATCCTCAATCCTCAATCCTCAATCCTCAATCCTCAATCCTCAATCTTCAATCCTCAATACTCAATATTCAATCATCAATGTTCAATCCTCAACAGCCAATCCTCAGTCTTCAATCCTCAATCCTCAATCCTCAATCCCCAGACCACAAACCTCAATCCTGAATCCTCAATCTTCAGCGCTGAGTCCTCAACAATCAGTTGTCAATCCTCAATCCCCAGTAGAATATCCTCAATTCACAGTTTTCAATACTCAATACTCAATCTGCAGTCTTCAGATCTCTATCCACAAACATCAATTCTCATCACTCAACCCTCAATACTCAGTCCCCAATCCTCAATCTTCAATCCTCAATCCTCAATCCTCAAACCTCAATCTTAATCTTCAATCCTCAATACTCAATCTTCAATCCTCAATCCTCAATCCTTAATCCTCAGTCCTCAACCTTCAATCCTCAATACTCAATCTTCAATCCTCAATCCTCAATCCTCAATCCTCAATCCTCAATCCTCAATCCTCAGTCCTAAATCGTCAATCTTCAATCCTCAATACTCAATCTTCAATCCTCAATCCTCAATCCTCAATCCTCAATCCTCATTCTTCAATCCTCAATACCAAATCCCCAATCTTCAATCCTTAATCCTCAATCCTCAATTCTCAGCCCTCAAACCTCAGTCCTCAGTCCTCAAACCTGAATCCTCAAACCTCAGCCCTCATCATCAGTCCTCAATTCTCAATCCTCAATCCTTAATCTTCAATCCTCAATACTCAATATTCAATCCTCAATCCTCAGTCCTCAAATCTCTATTCTGAATCCTCAATCCTGCACCCTCAATCCTCAGCACTCAGTCCTCAACAATCAGTTGTCAATCCTCAATCACCAATAGAATATCCTCAATTCACAGTTTTCAATACTCAATACTCAATCTGCATTCCTCAAATCTCTATCCAGAAACATCAATTCTCATCACTCAACCCTGAACGCTCAGTCCTCAATGTTCAGTCCTCAATCCTCAATTCTCAATCTTCAATCCTCAATACTGAATCTTCAACCCTCAATCCTCAATCCTCAATCCTCAATCCTCAATCCTCAATCCTGAATCCTCAGTAATCAATCCTCAATCTTCAATACTCAATCGTCAATCCTCATTCCTCAATCCTCAATCCTCAAACCTCGTTCCTCAAACCTCAATCCTCAACTCTCAGTACTCACACTCAATTCTCAATTCTCAATCCTCAATCCTCAATCCTCAATCCTCAATCTTCAATCCTCAATAATCAATCTCCAATCCTAGATCCTCGTTCCCCAATCCTCAATCCTTAATCCTCAATCTGCAATCCTCAGACATCAAACATCAATACTCAACCCTCAGACCTCGTCCTCAATCCACAACCCTCAATCCTCAATCCTCAATATTCAATCATTAACATTCAATCTTCAATGCTCAATCCTCAATCCTCAACCCTCAATCCTCAATGTTCAATCCTCAATACCCAATCCTCAGTCTTCAATCCTCAATCCTCAATCCTCAATCCTCAATCCTCAGACCTCAAACCTCAATCCTGAATCCTCAATCCTGAATCCTCAATCCTGAATCCTCAATCTTCAGCCCTGAGTCCTCAACAATCAGTTGTCAATCCTCAATCCTGAATAGAATATCCTCAGTTCACAGCTTTGAATACTCAATACTCAATCTGCAATCTTCAGATCTCTATCCACAAACATCAATTCTTATCACTCAACCCTCAATACTCAGTCCCTAACCCTCAATCTTCAATCCTCAATCCCCAATACTTAATCCTCAATCCTCAATCTTAATCTTCTATCCTCAATCCTCAATCATCAGTCCTCAATCCTCAATCCTCAATCCTCAAACCTCAATCCTCAACCGTCAGTCCTCGTCCTCAAACCTCAACCCTCAATCCTCAATCCTCAATCTTCAATCATCAATACTCAATCTTCAATCCTCAATCATTAATCCTCAATGCCCAATACTCAATCCTCAATCCTCAATCCTCAATCTTCAATCCTCAATCCTCAATCGTCAATCTTCAATCCTCAATACTCAATCTTCAATCCTCAATCCTCAATCCTCAATCCTCAATCCTCATTCTTCAATCCTCAATACACAATCCTCAATCTTCAATCCTCAATCCTCAATCCTCAATTCTCAGTACTCAATCCTCAATCCTCAGACCTCAAACATCAACACTCAACCCTCAGTCCTCGTCCTCAATCCACAACACTCAATCCTCAATCCTCAGTCCTCAAACCTCAATCCTCAATCCTCAGACCTCAATCCTCAACTGTCAGTCCCCGTCCTCAATCCTCAAACATCAATCCTCAACCCTCAATTTTCAATCATCAATACTCAATCTTCAATCCTCAATCCTCAATCCTCAATCCTCAATCCTCAATCCTCAACATTCAACACACGACCCTCAACCATCAATCCTCAATACTCAACCATCAATCCTCAATACTCAACCATCAATCCTCAATTCTCAATACTCAATAGAATATCCTGAATTCCTATGATTCAATACTCAATCCTCAATATTCAATAATCAAATCTCAATCCTCAAACATCAACTCTCAACACTCAATCCTCAATACTCAGTCCTCTCTCTTCAATCCTACATCCTCAATCCTCAATCCTCAAGCGTCAATCCTCAATCCTCAATCCTCAACCCTCAATCCGCAGTCCTCAAACCTCAATCCGGAATCCTCAATCCTGAATCCTCAATCTTCAGCCGTCAGTCCTCAACAATCAATTCTCAATCCGCAATCCTCAATCTTCAATCCTCAATTCTCAATCCGCAATCCTCAATCCTCAACCTTCAATCCTCAATACTCAATCTTCAATCCTCAATCCTCAATCCTCAATCCTCAATCCTCAATCCTCAATCCTCAATCCTCAATCCTCAATCGTCAATCTTGAATACTCAATACTCAATCTTCAATACTCAATCCTCAATCCTCAATCGTCAATCCTCATTCTTCAATCCTCAATACCCAATCCTCAATCTTCAATCCTCAATACTCAATACTCAATCCTCAATCCTCAATACTCAATCGTCAAACCTCAATCCTCAATCCTCAGTCTTCAATCCTCAATACTCAATATTCAATACTCAATCCTCAATCTTCAATCCTCAATCTTCAATCCTCAATCCTCAATCCTCAATACTCAATCCTCATTCTTCAATCCTCAATACCCAATCCTCAGTCTTCAATCCTCAATCCTCAAACATCAATCCGGAATCCTCAATCCTGAATCCTCAATCTTCAGCCGTCAGTCCTCAACAATCATTTCTCAATCCTCAATCCTCAATCTTCAATCCTCAATGCTCAATCCGCAATCCTCAATCCTCAATCTTCAATCCTCAATACTCAATCTTCAATCCTCAATCCCCAATCCTCAATCCTCAATCCTCAATCCTCAATCCTCAATCGTCAAACTTCAATCCTCAATACTCAATCTTCAATCCTCAATCCTCAATCCTCAATAGTCAATCCTCATTCTTCAATCCTCAATACCCAATCCTCAATCTTCAATCCTCAATACTCAATCCTCAATCCTCAATCCTCGATCCTCAATCCTCAATCCTCAAACTTCAATCCTCAGTCCCAAATCCTCAATCCTCAATACTCAATCCTCAATCCTCAATCTTCAATCCTCAATACTCGAGCTTCAATCCTCAATCCTTAATCCTCAATCCTCAGTCCTCATTCTTCAATACTCAATACCCGATCCTCAATCCCCAGTCCTCAATCTTCAATCCTCAATGTTCAATCCTCAATCCTCAATGGTTAATCCTCAACCCTCAATCCTCAGTCCTCAATCCTCAATCCTCAACCCTCAAACCTCAATCCTCAACCGTCAGTCCTCGTCCTCAAACGTCAACACTCAATCCTCAATCCTCAATCTTCAATCCTCAATACTCAATATTCAATACCCAATCCTCAGTCTTCAATCCTCAATCCTCAATCCTCAAATCTCAATCCTCAATCCTCAATACTCAATCTTCAATCCTCAATTCTCAGTCCGCAATCCTCAATCCTCAACCTTCAATCCTCAATACTCAATCCTCAATCCTCAATCCTCAATCCTCTATCCTCAATCCTCAATCCTCAATCCTCAATCCTCAATCCTCAATCGTCAATCTTCAATCCTCAATACTCAATCTTCAATACTCAATCCTCAACCCTCAATCTTCAATCCTCAATCTTCAATCCTCAATCCTCAATCCTCAATACTCAATCCTCATTCTTCAATCCTCAATACCCAATCGTCAGTCTTCAATCCTCAATCCTCAAACATCAATCCGGAATCCTCAATCCTGAATCCTCAATCTTCAGCCGTCAGTCCTCAACAATCAATTCTCAATCCTCAATCCTCAATCTTCAATCCTCAATGCTCAATCCGCCATCCTCAATCCTCAATCTTCAATCCTCAATACTCAATCTTCAATCCTCAATCCCCAATCCTCAATCCTCAATCCTCAATCCTCAATCCTCAATCGTCAATCTTCAATCCTCAATACTCAATCTTCAATCCTCAATCCCCAATCCTCAATCTTCAATCCTCAATCCTCAATCCTCAATACTCAATCCTCATTCTTCAATCCTCAATACCCAATCCTCAGTCTTCAATCCTCAATCCTCAAACATCAATCCGGAATCCTCAATCCTGAATCCTCAATCTTCAGCCGTCAGTCCTCAACAATCAATTCTCAATCCTCAATCCTCAATCTTCAATCCTCAATGCTCAATCCGCAATCCTCAATCCTCAATCTTCAATCCCCAATACTCAATCTTCAATCCTCAATCCCCAATCCTCAATCCTCAATCCTCAATCCTCAATACTCAATCGTCAACCTTCAATCCTCAATACTCAATCTTCAATCCTCAATCCTCAATCCTCAATAGTCAATCCTCATTCTTCAATCCTCAATACCCAATCCTCAATCTTCAATCCTCAATACTCAATCCTCAATCCTCAATCCTCGATCCTCAATCCTCAATCCTCAAACTTCAATCCTCAGTCCCAAATCCTCAATCCTCAATACTCAATCCTCAATCCTCAATCTTCAATCCTCAATACTCGAGCTTCAATCCTCAATCCTTAATCCTCAATCCTCAGTCCTCATTCTTCAATACTCAATACCCGATCCTCAATCCCCAGTCCTCAATCTTCAATCCTCAATGTTCAATCCTCAATCCTCAATGGTCAATCCTCAACCCTCAATCCTCAGTCCTCAATCCTCAATCCTCAACCCTCAAACCTCAATCCTCAACCGTCAGTCCTCGTCCTCAATCGTCAACACTCAATCCTCAATCCTCAATCTTCAATCCTCAATACTCAATATACAATACCCAATCCTCAGTCTTCAATCCTCAATCCTCAATCCTCAAATCTCAATCCTCAATCCTCAATCCTCAACCTTCAATCCCCAATTCTCAATCCGCAATCCTCAATCCTCAACCTTCAATCCTCAATACTCAATCTTCAATCCTCAATCCTCAATCCTCAATCCTCAATCCTCAATCCTCAATCCTCAATCCTCAATCCTCAATCCTCAATCGTCAATCTTCAATCCTCAATACTCAATCTTCAATACTCAATCCTCAATCCTCAATCTTCAATCCTCAATCTTCAATCCTCAATCCTCAATCCTCAATACTCAATCCTCATGCTTCAATCCTCAATACCCAATCCTCAGTCTTCAATCCTCAATCCTCAAACATCAATCCGGAATCCTCAATCCTGAATCCTCAATCTTCAGCCGTCAGTCCTCAACAATCAATTCTCAATCCTCAATCCTCAATCTTCAATCCTCAATGCTCAATCCGCCATCCTCAATCCTCAATCTTCAATCTTCAATCCTCAATCCCCAATCCTCAATCCTCAGCCCTCATCCTCAATCCTCAATCCACAATCCTCAAATCTCAATCCTCAACCGTCTGTCCTCGTCCTCAATCCTCAACCCTCAATCCTCAATCCTCCCATCTTCAATCATCAATACTCAATCTTCAATCCTCAATCCTCAATCCTCAGTCCTCAAACCTCAATCCTGAATCCTCAATCCTGAATACTCAATCTTCAGGCCTGAGTCCTCAACAATCAGTTGTCAATCCTCAATCCTGAATAGAATATCCTCAATTCACAGCTTTCAATACTCAATACTCAATCTGCAATCTTCAGATCTCTATCCACAAACATCAATTCTCATCACTCAACCCTCAATACTCAGTCCCTAATCCTCAATCATCAATCCTCAATCCTCAATCCTCAATCCTCAATCCTGAATCTTAATCTTCTATCCTCAATACTCAATCTTCAATACTCAATACTCAATCTTCAATCCTCGATCCTCAATCCTCAATCCTCAATCCACAATCCTCAATCCTCAATCGTCAATCTTCAACCCTCAATACTCAATCTTCAATCCTCAATCCTCAATCCTCAATCCTCAATCCTCATTCTTCAATCGTCAATACCCAATCCTCAATCTTCAATCCTCAATCCTCAATCCTCAATCCTCAATCCTCAATCCTCAATCCTCAGTCCTCAAACCTCAATCCGGAATCCTCGATCCTGAATCCTCAATCTTCAGCACTCAGGCCTCTGAAATCAGTTGTCAATCCTCAATCCTCAATAGAATATCATGAATTCACAGTTTTCATTACTCAATACTCAATCTGCAATCTTCAAATCTCTATCCACAAACATCAGTTCTCATCACACAGCCCTCAACACACAGTCCCCAATCCTCAATGTTCAATGCTCAATCCTCAACCCTCAATCCACAGTCCTCAACCTTCATTCCTCAATATTCAATCTTCTATGCTCATTCCTCAATCCTCAATCCTCAATTCTCAATCCTCAATCGTCAATCTTCAATCCTCAATACTCAATCTTGAATCCTCAATACTCAATCCTCAATCCTCAATCCTCATTCTTCAATCCTCAATACCCAATCCTCAATCTTCAATCCTCAATCCTCAATCCTCAATTCTCAATCCTCAATCCTCAGTCCTCAGACCTCAAACCTCAATCCTCAACCCTCAGCCCTCATCCTGAATCCTCAATCCTCAATCCTCAACCCTCAATCTTCAATCCTCAATGCTCAATCTTCAATCCTCAATCCTCAGTCCTCAATCTTCAATCCTCAATGCTCAATCCTCAATCCTCAATCATCAGTCCTCAATCCTCAATCCTCAATCCTCAAACCTCAATCCTCAACCGTCAGTCCTCGTCCTCAAACCTCAACCCTCAATCCTCAATCCTCAATCTTCAATCATCAATACTCAATCTTCAATCCTCAATCATTAATCCTCAATGCCCAATACTCAATCCTCAATCCTCAATCCTCAATCTTCAATCCTCAATCCTCAATCGTCAATCTTCAATCCTCAATACTCAATCTTCAATCCTCAATCCTCAATCCTCAATCCTCAATCCTCATTCTTCAATCCTCAATACACAATCCTCAATCTTCAATCCTCAATCCTCAATCCTCAATTCTCAGTACTCAATCCTCAATCCTCAGACCTCAAACATCAACACTCAACCCTCAGTCCTCGTCCTCAATCCACAACACTCAATCCTCAATCCTCAGTCCTCAAACCTCAATCCTCAATCCTCAGACCTCAATCCTCAACTGTCAGTCCCCGTCCTCAATCCTCAAACATCAATCCTCAACCCTGAATTTTCAATCATCAATACTCAATCTTCAATCCTCAATCCTCAATCCTCAATCCTCAATCCTCAATCCTCAACATTCAACACACGACCCTCAACCATCAATCCTCAATACTCAACCATCAATCCTCAATACTCAACCATCAATCCTCAATTCTCAATACTCAATAGAATATCCTGAATTCCCATGATTCAATACTCAATCCTCAATATTCAATAATCAAATCTCAATCCTCAAACATCAACTCTCAACACTCAATCCTCAATACTCAGTCCTCTCTCTTCAATCCTACATCCTCAATCCTCAATCCTCAAGCGTCAATCCTCAATCCTCAATCCTCAACCCTCAATCCGCAGTCCTCAAACCTCAATCCGGAATCCTCAATCCTGAATCCTCAATCTTCAGCCTTCAGTCCTCAACAATCAATTCTCAATCCGCAATCCTCAATCTTCAATCCTCAACTCTCAATCCGCAATCCTCAATCCTCAACCTTCAATCCTCATTACTCAATCTTCAATCCTCAATCCTCAATCCTCAATCCTCAATCCTCAATCCTCAATCCTCAATCCTCAATCCTCAATCGTCAATCTTCAATACTCAATACTCAATCTTCAATACTCAATCCTCAATCCTCAATCGTCAATCCTCATTCTTCAATCCTCAATACCCAATCCTCAATCTTCAATCCTCAATACTCAATCCTCAATCCTCAATACTCAATCGTCAAACCTCAATCCTCAATCATCAGTCTTCAATCCTCAATACTCAATATTCAATACTCAATCCTCAATCTTCAATCCTCAATCTTCAATCCTCAATCCTCAATCCTCAATACTCAATCCTCATTCTTCAATCCTCAATACCCAATCCTCAGTCTTCAATCCTCAATCCTCAAACATCAATCCGGAATCCTCAATCCTGAATCCTCAATCTTCAGCCGTCAGTCCTCAACAATCATTTCTCAATCCTCAATCCTCAATCTTCAATCCTCAATGCTCAATCCGCAATCCTCAATCCTCAATCTTCAATCCTCAATACTCAATCTTCAATACTCAATCCCCAATCCTCAATCCTCAATCCTCAATCCTCAATCCTCAATCGTCAAACTTCAATCCTCAATACTCAATCTTCAATCCTCAATCCTCAATCCTCAATAGTCAATCCTCATTCTTCAATCCTCAATACCCAATCCTCAATCTTCAATCCTCAATACTCAATCCTCAATCCTCAATCCTCGATCCTCAATCCTCAATCCTCAAACTTCAATCCTCAGTCCCAAATCCTCAATCCTCAATACTCAATCCTCAATCCTCAATCTTCAATCCTCAATACTCGAGCTTCAATCCTCAATCCTTAATCCTCAATCCTCAGTCCTCATTCTTCAATACTCAATACCCGATCCTCAATCCCCAGTCCTCAATCTTCAATCCTCAATGTTCAATCCTCAATCCTCAATGGTTAATCCTCAACCCTCAATCCTCAGTCCTCAATCCTCAATCCTCAACCCTCAAACCTCAATCCTCAACCGTCAGTCCTCGTCCTCAAACGTCAACACTCAATCCTCAATCCTCAATCTTCAATCCTCAATACTCAATATTCAATACCCAATCCTCAGTCTTCAATCCTCAATCCTCAATCCTCAAATCTCAATCCTCAATCCTCAATCCTCAATCTTCAATCCTCAATTCTCAGTCCGCAATCCTCAATCCTCAACCTTCAATCCTCAATACTCAATCCTCAATCCTCAATCCTCAATCCTCTATCCTCAATCCTCAATCCTCAATCCTCAATCCTCAATCCTCAATCGTCAATCTTCAATCCTCAATACTCAATCTTCAATACTCAATCCTCAACCCTCAATCTTCAATCCTCAATCTTCAATCCTCAATCCTCAATCCTCAATACTCAATCCTCATTCTTCAATCCTCAATACCCAATCCTCAGTCTTCAATCCTCAATCCTCAAACATCAATCCGGAATCCTCAATCCTGAATCCTCAATCTTCAGCCGTCAGTCCTCAACAATCAATTCTCAATCCTCAATCCTCAATCTTCAATCCTCAATGCTCAATCCGCCATCCTCAATCCTCAATCTTCAATCCTCAATACTCAATCTTCAATCCTCAATCCCCAATCCTCAATCCTCAATCCTCAATCGTCAATCTTCAATCCTCAATACTCAATCTTCAATACTCAATCCTCAATCCTCAATCTTCAATCCTCAATCTTCAATCCTCAATCCTCAATCCTCAATACTCAATCCTCATTCTTCAATCCTCAATACCCAATCCTCAGTCTTCAATCCTCAATCCTCAAACATCAATCCGGAATCCTCAATCCTGAATCCTCAATCTTCAGCCGTCAGTCCTCAACAATCAATTCTCAATCCTCAATCCTCAATCTTCAATCCTCAATGCTCAATCCGCCATCCTCAATCCTCAATCTTCAATCCTCAATACTCAATCTTCAATCCTCAATCCCCAATCCTCAATCCTCAATCCTCAATCCTCAATCCTCAATCGTCAATCTTCAATCCTCAATACTCAATCTTCAATCCTCAATCCCCAATCCTCAATCCTCAATCCTCAATCCTCAATCGTCAATCTTCAATCCTCAATACTCAATCTTCAATCCTCAATACTCAATCCTCAATCCTCAATCCTCATTCTTCAATCCTCAATACCCAATCCTCAATCTTCAATCCTCAATCCTCAACCCTCAATCCTCAATCCTCAGTCCTCAGTCCTCAAACCTCAATCCTCAACCCTCAGCCCTCATCCTCAATCCTCAATCTTCAATCCTCAATACTCAATCTTCAATCCTCAATCCTCAGTCCTCAATCTTCAATCCTCAATGCTCAATCCTCAATCCTCAATCCTCAGTCCTCCATCCTCAATCCTCAATCCTCAAACCTCAATCCTCAACCGTCAGTCCTCGTCCTCAAACCTCAACCCTCAATCCTCAATCCTCAATCTTCAATCATCAATACTCAATCTTCAATCCTCAATCCTCAATCCTCAATCCCCAATCCTCAATCCTCAATCCTCAGTCCTCAATCCTCAATCTTCAATCCTCAATCCTCAATCGTCAATCTTCAATCCTCAATACTCAATCTTCAATCCTCAATCCTCAATCCTCAATCCTCAATCCTCATTCTTCAATCCTCAATACACAATCCTCAATCTTCAGTCCTCAATCCTCAATCCTCAATTCTCAATCCTCAATCCTCAATCCTCAGACCTCAAACATCAATACTCAAGCCTCAGTCCTCGCCCTCAATCCACAACCCTCAATCGTCAATCCTCAGTCTTCAAACCTCAATCCTCAATCCTCAGACCTCAATCCTCAACCGTCAGTCCCCGTCCTCAATCCTCAAACATCAATCCTCAACCCTCAATTTTCAATCATCAATACTCAATCTTCAATCCTCAATCCTCAATCCTCAATCCTCAATCCTCAATCCTCAACATTCAACACACGACCCTCAACCATCAATCCTCAATACTCAACCATCAATCCTCAACACTCAACCATCAATCCTCAATTCTCAATACTCAATAGAATATCCTGAATTCCCATGGTTCAATACTCAATCCTCAATATTCAATAATCAAATCTCAATCCTCAAACATCAACTCTCAACACTCAATCCTCAATATTCAGTCCTCTCTCTTCAATCCTACATTCTCAATCCTCAATCCTCAAGCGTCAATCCTCAATCCTCAATCCTCAACCCTCAATCCTCAGTCCTCAAACCTCAATCCGGAATCCTCAATCCTGAATCCTCAATCTTCAGCCGTCAGTCCTCAACAATCAATTCTCAATACTCAATCCTCAATCATCAATCCTCAATCCTCAATCCGCAATCCTCAATCCTCAATCTTCAATCCTCAATGCTCAATCTTCAATCCTCAATCCTCAATCCTCAATCCTCAATCCTCAATCCTCAATCCTCAATCCTCAATCCTCAATCGTCAATCTTCCATCCTCAATACTCAATCTTCAATACTCAATCCTCAATCCTCAATCGTCAATCCTCATTCTTCAATCCTCAATACCCAATCCTCAATCTTCAATCCTCAATACTCAATCCTCAATCCTCAATACTCAATCGTCAACCCTCAATCCTCAATCCTCAATCTTCAATCCTCAATACTCAATATTCAATACTCAATCCTCAATCTTCAATCCTCAATCTTCAATCCTCAATCCTCAATCCTCAATACTCAATCTTCAATCCTCAATCCTCAATCCTCAATCCTCAATCCTCAATCCTCAATCCTCAATCCTCAATCCTCAATCGTCAATCTTCAATCCTCAATACTCAATCTTCAATACTCAATCCTCAATCCTCAATCGTCAATCCTCAATCTTCAATCCTCAATCTTCAATCCTCAATCCTCAATCCTCAAACTTCAATCCTCAGTCCCAAATCCTCAATCCTCAATACTCAATCCTCAATCCTCAATCTTCAATCCTCAATACTCGATCTTCAATCCTCAATCCTCAATCCTCAGTCCTCATTCTTCAATACTCAATACCCGATCCTCAATCCCCAGTCCTCAATCTTCAATCCTCAATGGTCAATCTTCAATACTCAATCCTCAATCCTCAATCGTCAATCCTCAATCCTCAACCCTCAAACCTCAATCCTCAACCGTCAGTCCTCGTCCTCAATCGCAAACACTCAATCCTCAATCCTCAATCTTCAATCCTCAATACTCAATATTCAATACCCAATCATCAGTCTTCAATCCTCAATCCTCAATCCACAAATCTCAATCCTCAATCCTCAGCCCTCAGTCCTCAAACCTCAATCCTCAACCCTCAGCCCTCATCCTCAATCCTCAATCCTCAATCCTCAATCCTCAATCTTCAATCCTCAATACTCAACCTTCAATAATCAATCCTCAATCCTCAATCCTCAATCCTCAATCCTCAATCCTCAATCCTCATTCTACGATCCTCAATACCCAATCCTCAATCTTCAATCCTCAATCTTCAATCCTCAATAATCAATCTCCAATCCTAGATCCTCAATCCCCAATCCTCAATCCTTAATCCTCAATCTTCAATCCTCAGACTTCAAACATCAATACTCAACCCTCAGACATCGTCCTCAATCCACAACCCTCAATCCTCAATCCTCAATAATCAATCATTAACATTCAACCCTCAATCCTCAATCCTCAATCCTCAACCCTCAATCCTCAATGTTCAATCCTCAATACCCAATCCTCAATCTTCAATCCTCAATCTACAATCCTCAATTCTCAATCCTCAATCCTCAATCCTCAATCTTCAATCCTCCGAACCCAATCCTCAATCTTCTATCCTCAATACTCAATCCTCAATCCTCAATCCTCAATCCTCAATCTTCTATCCTCAATAATCAATCTTCGATGTTCAATCCTCAATCCTCAATCCTCAATCTTCAATCCTCAATCATCAATCCTCAATCTTCAATACTCAATCCTCAACCCTCAATCCTCAATCCTCAGTACTCAACCATCAATCATCAATTCTCAATACTCAATAGAATATCCTGAATTCTCAGGACTCTATACTCAAACCTCAATCCTCAACCCTCAGCCCTCATCCTCAATCCTCAATCCACAATCCTCAAACCTCAATCCTCAACCGTCTGTCCTCGTCCTCAGTCCTCAACCCTCAATCCTCAATCCTCCCATCTTCAATCATCAATACTCAATCTTCAATCCTCAATCCTCAATCGTCAGTCCTCAAACCTCAATCCTGAATCCTCAATCCTGAATCCTCAATCCTGAATCCTCAATCTTCTGCCCTGAGTCCTCAACAATCAGTTGTCAATCCTCAATCCTGAATAGAATATCCTGAATTCACAGCTTTCAATACTCAATACTCAATCTGCAATCTTCAGATCTCTATCCACAAACATCAATTCTCATCACTCAGCCCTCAATACTCAGTCCCTAATCCTCAATCTTCAATCCTCAATCCTCAATCCTCAATCCTCAATCCTGTATCTTAATCTTCTATCCTCAATACTCAATCTTCAATACTCAATACTGAATCTTCAATCATCAATCCTCAATCCTCAATCCTCAATCCACAATCCTCAATCCTCAATCGTCAATCTTCAATCCTCAATACTCAATCTTCAATCCTCAATCCTCAATCCTCAATCCTCAATCCTCATTCTTCAATCGTCAATACCCAATCCTCAATCGTCAATCCTCAATCCTCAATCATCAATCCTCAATCCTCAATCCTCAATCCTCAGTCCTCAAACCTCAATCCGGAATCCTCGATCCTGAATCCTCAATCTTCAGCACTCAGGCCTCTACTATCAGTTGTCAATCCTCAATCCTCAATAGAATATCATCAATTCACAGTTTTCATTACTCAATACTCAATCTGCAATCCTCAAATCTCTATCCACAGACATCAGTTCTCATCACACAACCCTCAACACTCAGTCCCCAATCCTCAATGTTCAATCCTCAATCCTCAACCCTCAATCCACAGTCCTCAACCTTCATTCCTCAATATTCAATCTTCTATGCTCATTCCTCAATCCTCAATCCTCAATTCTCAATCCTCAATCGTCAATCTTCAATCCTCAATACTCAATCTTCAATCCTCAATACTCAATCCTCAATCCTCAATCCTCATTCTTCAATCCTCAATACCCAATCCTCAATCTTCAATCCTCAATCCTCAATCCTCAATTCTCAATCCTCAATCCTCAGTCCTCAGTCCTCAAACCTCAATCCTCAACCCCCAGCCCTCATCCTCAATCCTCAATCCTCAATCCTCAATCCTCAATCTTCAATCCTCAATACTCAATCTTCAATCCTCAATCCTCAGTCCTCAATCTTCAATCCTCAATGCTCAATCCTCAATCCTCAATCCTCAGTCCTCAATCCTCAATCCTCAATCCTCAAACCTCAATCCTCAACCGTCAGTCCTCGTCCTCAAACCTCAACCCTCAATCCTCAATCCTCAATCTTCAATCATCAATACTCAATCTTCAATCCTCAATCCTCAATCCTCAATCCCCAATCCTCAATCCTCAATCCTCAGTCCTCAATCCTCAATCTTCAATCCTCAATCCTCAATCGTCAATCTTCAATCCTCAATACTCAATCTTCAATCCTCAATCCTCAATCCTCAATCCTCAATCCTCAATACACAATCCTCAATCTTCAGTCCTCAATCCTCAATCCTCAATTCTCAGTCCTCAATCCTCAATCCTCAGACATCAAACATCAATACTCAACCCTCAGCCCTCGCCCTCAATCCACAACCCTCAATCCTCTATCCTCAGCCCTCAATCCTCAATCCTCAATCCTCAATCCTCAATCCTCAATCCTCAATCCTCAATCCTCATTCTACGATCCTCAATACCCAATCCTCAATCTTCAATCCTCAATCTTCAATCCTCAATAATCAATCTCCAATCCTAGATCCTCAATACACAATCCTCAATCCTTAATCCTCAATCTTCAATCCTCAGACTTCAAACATCAATACTCAACCCTCAGACATCGTCCTCAATCCACAACCCTCAATCCTCAATCCTCAATATTCAATCATTAACATTCAATCTTCAATCCCCAATCCTCAATACTCAACCCTCAATCCTCAATGTTCAATCCTCAATACCCAATCCTCAATCTTCAATCCTCAATCTACAATCCTCAATTCTCAATCCTCAATCCTCAATCCTCAATCTTCAATCCTCAGAACCCAATCCTCAATCTTCTATCCTCAATACTCAATCCTCAATCCTCAATCCTCAATCCTCAATCTTCTATCCTCAATAATCAATCTTCAATGTTCAATCCTCAATCCTCAATCCTCAATCTTCAATCCTCAATCATCAATCCTCAATCTTCAATACTCAATCCTCAACCCTCAATCCTCAACCCTCAGTAGTCAACCCTCAATACTCAATCCACAATCCTCAATCTTCAATCCTCAATCCTCAATCTTCAATCCTCAATTCTCTGTCCTCAATCCTCTATCTTGAATCCTCAATCCTCAATCCTCAATCCTCAACCCTCAATCCTCAATCCTCAATCCTCAATTGTCAATCCTCAATCCTCAGCCATCAATCCTCAATCCTCAATCCCCAATCATCAATCATCAATCCTCAATCCTCAATCTTCAATCATCAACATTCACTCCTAAATGCTCAATACTCTATCCTCAATCCTCAATCCTCAATCCTAAATCATCCGTCCTCAAACCTCAATCCTCAATCCTCAATCCTCAATACTCGATCCTCAATCCTCAGCCCTCAAGCCTCAACACTCAATATTCAATTGTCAATCATAAACTCACAGCACTCAAACCTCACCCATCATTCCTCAATCCTCAGTCCTCAATCTTCAATCATCAATAGTCAATCCTCAATCTTCAATCCTCATTCCTCAATCCTCAACCCTCAATCCTCAACCCTCAGTAATCAATCCTCAGTCCTCAATCCTCAATCCTCAATCATCAATTCTCAATCCTCAATCTTCAATCCTCAACACTCAACCCTCAATGCTCAATACTCTATCCTCAATCCTCAATCCTCAATCCTCAATCCTCAATCCTCAATCCTCAATCCTCAATCCACAACCCTCAATCCTCAATCCTCAATCTTCAATCATCAATATTCAATCTTCAATCCTCAATGCTGAATCCTCAACCCCAATCCTCAATCCTCAATCTTCAATCCTCAATCCTCAAACCACAATCCTCAATCCTCAATCTTCAATCCTCAATACTCAATCTTCAATCCTCAATCCTCCATCCTCAATACACAAAACTCAATCTTCAATCCTCAATCCTCAATCCTCAATCCTCAATCCTCAATCCTCAATCGTCTATCTTCAATCCTCAATACTCAATCTTCAATCCTCAATCCTCAATCCTCAATCCTCAATCCTCATTCTTCAATCCTCAATACCCAACCCTCAATCTTCAATCCTGAACCCTTAATCCTCAATCCTCAATCCTCAATCCTCAATCCTCAATCCTCAATCGTCAAGACTCAACCCTCAACCCTGAGTCATCAATCCTCAACACTCAGTAATCAACCCTCAATCTTCAATCAGCAATCCTCAATCATCCATTCTCAATCCTCAATCTTCAATCATCAACACTCAATACTCAACCCTCTATGCTTAATCCTCAATCCTCAATCCTCAATCCTCAATCCTCAATCCTCAATCCTCAATCGTCAATCCTTAGTCATCAATCCTCAATCTTCAATCCTCAATATTCAATTTTCAACCCTCAATCATCAATCCTCAATTCTCAATCCTCAATCCTCAATCCTCAATCCTTAATCCTCGACTCTCGATCCTCAATCCTCAGTCCTCAGACCTCAAACCTCAATCCTGAACCCTCAGCCCACATCCTCCATCCTCAACGCTCAATCCTCAATCCTCAACCTTCAATCCTCAATATTCAATCTTCAATCCTCAATCCTCAATCCTCAATCCTCAATCCTCAATCGTCAATCCTCAATCCTCAATCCTCAATCCTCAATCTTCAATCCTCAACACTCAACCCTCAATGCTCAATACTCTATCCTCAATCCTCAATCCTCAATCCTCAATCTTCAATCCTCAATCCTCAATCCTCAATCTTCAGTACTCAATCATCAATCCTCAACCCTCCGACCTCAAACATCAATCCTCAATATTCAATGCTCAATCCTCAATCCTCAATCCTCAGTCATCAGTTCTCAATCCTCAATATTCAATCCTCAATCCTCAGTCCTCAAGCCTTAATCCTCAATCCTCAATCCACAATCCTCAATCGTCAATCCTCAATCCTCAACATTCAATCCTCAATACTCAATTTTCAATCCTCAATCCTCAATCCTCAATCCTCAATTCTCAATCCTCAATCCTCTGACCTCAGTCCTCAAACCTCAACCCTCAACACTCAGCCCTCATCCTCCATCCTCAATCCTTAATCATCAATCCTCAATCTTCAATCCTCAATATTCAATCATCAACCCTCAATCCTCAACCCTCAATCCTCAATCCTCAATCCTCAGTGATCAATACTCAATCTTTAATACACAATCCTCAATCCTCAATCTTCAATCCTCAATAATCAATCTCCAATTCTAGATCCTCAATCCTCAATCCTCAATCCTCAATCCTCAATCCTCAATCCTCAATCCTCAATCCTCAATCCTCAATCTTCAATCCTCAATACTCAATCTTCAATCCTCAATCCTCAATCCTCAATACTCAAAACTCAATCTTCAATCCTCAATACTCAATTTTCAATCTTCAATCCTCAATCCTCAATCCTCAATCCTCATTCTACAATCCTCAATACCCAATCCTCAGTCTTCAATCTTCAATCCTCAATTCGCAATCCTCAATCCTCAGACCTCAAGTATCAATACTCAACCCTCAGTCCTCGTCCTCAATCCGCAACCCTCAATCCTCAATCGTTAATCTTCATTCATCAATATTCAACCTTCAATCCTCAATCCTCAATCCTCAATCCTCAATCGTCAATCTTCAATCCTCAATACTCAATCTTCAATCCTCAATCCTCAATCCTCAATCCTCAATCCTCATTCTTCAATCCTCAATACCCAATCCTCAATCTTCAATCCTCAACCCTTAATCCTCAATCCTCAATCCTCAATCCTCAACACTCAATCCTCAATCGTCAATACTCAACCGTCAACCCTGAGTCATCAATCCCCAACACTCAGTAATCAATCCTCAATCTTCAATCATCAATCCTCAATCATCCATTCTCAACCCTCAATCTTCAATCATCAACACTCAATACTCAACCCTCAATGCTCAATCCTCAATCCTCAATTTTCAATCCTCAATAGAATATCTTCAATTCTCAGTTTTCAATGCGCTGTCCTCAATCTTCAATCCTCAATCATCAATTCTCAGTCCTCAATCTTCAATCCTCAACACTCAATCCTCAATGCTCAATCCTCAATCCTCAATCCTCAATCCTCAATCCTCAATCGTCAATCCTCAGTCCTCAAGCCTTAATCCTCAATCCTCAATCCTCAATCTTCAATCCTCAATACTCAATCCCCAATCCTGAGACCTCGATCCTCAATCCTCAATATTCAATTAACAATCCTGGATACTGAAACCTCAATCCACAACCCTCAGTACTCAATCCTCAATCTTCAATCCTCAAACCTCTACCATCAATCCTCAATACTTAATCCTCAATCCTCAATCCTCAATGCTCAATAGAAAATCCTCAATTCTCTGTTTTCAATACTCAACCCTCAATCTTTAATTTTCAAATCTCAGTTCACAGACATCAATCCTCAGCACTCTGTCCTCAACACTCAGTCCTCAATCTTCAATCATCAAATCTCAATTCATTATCTTCAGTCATCAATCCTCAGTCCACAACATTCAATCCTCAATAATCAACACTCAATCCTCAATCCTCAATCCTCAATCCTCAATCCTCAATCCTCAATCCACAGTCCTCAATCCTCCGTACTCAATTCTCTACCCTCAACCCTCAATGCTCAATCCTCAATACTCAACCCTCAATCCTCAATCCTCAATCCTCAACATTTAATGCTGAATCCTCGATCCTCAATCCTCAGTCATTAATTATCAATCCTCAATATTCAATCCTCAATCCTCAGACCTCAAGCCTCAACACTCAATATTCAATTGTCAATCATAAAATCACAGCACTCAAACCTCACCCCTCAGTCCTCAATCCTCAGTCCTCAATCATCAACCATCAATCATCAATACTCAATCTTCAATCCTCATTACTCAATCCTCAACCCTTAAACCTCAACCCTCAGTATTCAACCCTCAGTCATCAATCCTCAACCCTCAATCATCAATTCTCAATCCTCAACCCTCAATCCTCAATCCTCAATCTTCAATCCTCAATACTCAATCTTCAATCCTCAATCCTCAATCCTCAATACTCAAAACTCAATCTTCAATCCTCAATACTCAGTTTTCAATCCTCAATCCTCAATCCTCAATCCTCAATCCTCATTCTACAATCCTCAATACCCAATCCTCAATCTTCAATCTTCAATCCTCAATTCGCAATCCTCAATCCTCAATCCTCAGACCTCAAGTATCAATACTCAACCCTCAGTCCTCGTCCTCAATCCGCAACCCTCAATCCTCAATCGTTAATCTTCATTCATCAATATACAACCTTCAATCCTCAATCCACAATCCTCAATGTTCGGTCCTTAATACCCAATCCTCAATCTTCAATCCTCAACCCTCAATCCTCAATCCTCAATCCTCAATCCTCAATCGTCAATCTTCAATCCTCAATACTCAATCTTCAATCCTCAATCCTCAATCCTCAATCCTCAATCCTCATTCTTCAATCCTCAATACCCAATCCTCAATCTTCAATCCTCAACCCTTAATCCTCAATCCTCAATCCTCAATCCTCAACACTCAATCCTCAATCGTCAATCCTCAACCGTCAACCCTGTGTCATCAATCCCCAACACTCAGTAATCAATCCTCAATCTTCAATCATCAATCCTCAATCATCCATTCTCAATCCTCAATCTTCAATCATCAACACTCAATACTCAACCCTCAATGCTCAATCCTCAATCCTCAACCCTCAATCCTCAATCCTCAATCCTCAATCCTCAATCGTCAATCTTCAATCCTCAATACTCAATCTTCAATCCTCAATCCTCAATCCTCAGTCCTCAATCCTCATTCTTCAATCCTCAATACCCAATCCTCAATCTTCAATCCTCAACCCCTAATCCTCAATCCTCAATCCTCAATCCTCAACACTCAATCCTCAATCGTCAATCCTCAACCGTCAACCCTGAGTCATCAATCCTCAACACTCAGTAATCAATCCTCAATCTTCAATCATCAATCCTCAATCATCCATTCTCAATCCTCAATATTCAATCATCAACACTCAATACTCAACCCTCAATGCTCAATCCTCAATCCTCAATTTTCAATCCTCAATAGAATATATTCAATTCTCAGTTTTCAATGCTCTGTCCTCAATCTTCAATCCTCAATCATCAATTCTCAATCCTCAATCTTCAATCCTCAACAGTCAATCCTCAATGCTCAATCCTCTATCCTCAATCCTCAATCCTCAATCCTCAATCCTCAATCCTCAATCCTCAATCCTCAATCCTCAATCCTCAATCCTCAATCCTCAAACCTCAATCTTCAATCCTCTATACTCAATCCTCAATCCTCAGTCCTCGAGCCTCAATCCTCAATATTCAATTACCAATCCTGAATTCTGAAACCTCAATCCTCAATCCTCAATCCTCAATCCTCAAACCTCAATCCTCAATCCTCAATCCTCGATCCTCAATCCTCAATCCTCAATCCTCAATTGTCAATCCTCGATCCTCAGCCATCAATCCTCAATCCTCAATCGTCAATCCTCAATCGTCTATCCTCAATCCTCAACCACCAATCCTCAATCCTCAATCCCGAAACCTCAATCCTCAATCGTCAATCCTCAAACCTCAGCCTTCAATCCTCAAACCTTGATCCTCAATCCTCAACCCTCTGTCCCCATTCTTCAATACTCAATCCTCAGTCCTCAGTCTTCAATTGTCAATCCTCAATGCTCAATCGTCAATCCTCAATCCTCAATACTCAATCTGCAATCCCCAATCCTCAATCCTCCATCCTCAACCCTCAATCCTCAAGCGTCAATCCTGTATCCTCAATCCTCAATCCTCAGCCTTCAATCCTCAATTCTCAATCTTCAATCCTCAATCCTCAATTCTCAATCCTCAATACTCAATCCTCAAACCTCAATCCTCAACCGTCAGTCCTCGTCCTCAATCCTCAAACCTCAATACACAATCCTCAATATTCAATCATCAATACTCAATCTTCAACCCTCAATCCTTAATCCTCAATCCTCAATCCTCAATATTCAGCACACAACCCTAATCCATCAATCCTCAATACTCAACCATCAATCCTCAATTCTCAATACTCAATAGAATATACTGAATTCTCATGGTTGAATACTCGATCCAAAATATTCAATAAACAAGTCTCAATCCTCAAACATCAATATTCAACACTCAATCCTCAACACTCAGTCCTCTCTCTTCAATCCTCCATCCTCAATCCTCAATCCTCAAGCGTCAATCCTCAATCCTCAATCCTCAATCCTCAACCCTCAATCCTCAGTCCTCAAACCTCAATCCCGAGTCCTCAATCCTGAATCCTCAATCTTCAGCCCTCAGTCCTCAACAATCAATTGTCAATCCTCAATCCTCGATAGAATATCCTCAATTCGCAACTTTCAATGCTCAGTCCCCATAATTCAATCTTCAAATCTCAATCCACAAGCATCAATTCTCATCACTCTACCCTCAACACTCAGTCCTCAATCTTCAATCCTCTATCCTCAATCCTCAATGTTCAATCCTCAATACTCAATCTTCAATCATCAACCCTCAATCCTCAATCCTCAATACTCAGTACTCAATCGTCAATCCTCAATCCCCAATCCTCAATCTTCAATCCTCAAACCTCAATCCTCAATCCTCAATCCTCAATCTTCAATCCTCAATACTCAATATTCAATCCTCAATCCTCAATCCTCAATCCTCCCATCTCCAATCCTCAATACTCAATCTGCAATCCTCAATCCTCAATCTTCCATCCTCAGCCCTCAATACTCAAGCATCAATACTCAATCCTCACTCCTCAATCCTCAATCTTCAATCCTCAATTCTCAATCTTCAATCCTCAATCCTCAATTCTCAACCCTCAATACTCAATCCTCAAACCTCAAACCTCAACCGACTTTCCTCGTCCTCAATCCTCAAACCTCAATCCACAATCCTCAATATTCAATCATCAATACTCAATCTTCAATCCTCAATCCTCAATCCTCAATCCTCAATCCTCAATATTCAACACACAACCCTCATCCAACAATCCTCAATACTCAACCATCAATCCTCGATTCTCAATACTCAATGGAATATACTGAATTCTCATGGTTGAATATTCAATCCAAAATATTCAATAATCAAATCTCAATCCTCAAACATCAATCCTCAACACTCAATCCTCTACACTCAGTCCTGTCTCTTCAATCCTCCATCCTCAATCCTCAATCCTCAAGCGTCAATCCTCAATCCTCAGTCCTCAACCCTCAATCCTCAGTCCTCAAACCTCAATCCCGAATTCTCAATCCTGAATCCTCAATCTTCAGCCCTCAGTCCTCAACAATCAGTTGTCAATCCTCAATCCTCAATAGAATATCCTCAATTCACAGTTTTCAATACTCAATCCCCATACTTCAATCTTCAGATCTCAATCCACAAACATCAATTCTCGTCACTCTACACACAACACTCAGTCCTCAATCTTCAATCGTCAATCCTCAATCCTCAACCCTCAATCCCCGATCCTCAGTCCTCAATCCTCAATGCTCAATCCTCAATGCTCAATCCGCCATACCCAATCCTCAGTCTTCAATCCTCAATCCTCAATCCTCAATCCTTAATACTCAATCATCTATCCTCTGTCCTCAAACCTTAATTCTGAATCCACAATCCTGAATCCTCAATCTTCAGCCCTCAGTCCTCAACAATCAGTTGTCAATCCTCAATCCCCAATGGAATATCATCAATTCACAGTTTTCAATACTCAATACTCAATCTGCAATCTTCAAATCTCTATCCACAAACATCAATACTCATCACTCAACACTCAACACTCCGTTCCCAGTCCTCAATCTTCAATCATCAATCCTCGATCCTCAATCCTCAATCCTCAATTTTCTATCCTCAATACTCAATCTTCAATCCTCATTGCTCAATCCTCAATCCTCAATCCTCAGTCCTCAATCCACAATCCTCAATCCTCAGACCTCAATCCTCAATCGTCAGCCCGCGTCCTCAATCCTCAACACTCAATCCTCAATCCTCATTCTTCAATCCTCAATACCCAATCCTCAATACCCAATCCTCAATCTTCAATCCTCAATACTCAATCCTCAATCCTCAATCCTCAATCCACAATCCTCAAAATTCAATCCTCAGCCCCAAGTCCTCAATCCTCAATACTCAATCCTCAATCCTCAATCTTCAATCCTCAATACTCAATCTGCAATCCTCAATCCTCAATCCTCAATCCTCAGCCCTCAATCCTCAAGCGTCAATCCTCAATTCTCAATCCTCAATACTCAGCCTTCAATCCTCAATTCTCAATCTTCAATCCTCAATCCTCAATTCTCAATCCTCAATACTCAATCCTCAAACCTCAATCCTCATTCTTCAATCCTCAATAGCCGATCCTCAATCCCCAGTCCTCAATCTTCAATCCTCAATGGTCAATCCTCAATCCTCAATCCTCAGTCCTTAATCCTCAATCCTCAATCCTCAACCCTCAATCCTCAGTCCTCAAACCTCAATCCGGAATCCTCAATCCTGAATCCTCAAGATTCAGCCGTCAGTCCTCAACAATCAATTCTCAATCCTCAATCCTCACTCTTCAATCCTGAATCCTCAATCCGCAATCCTCAATCCTCAATCTTCAATCCTCAATACTCAATCTTCTATCCTCAATCCTCAATCCTCAATCCTCAATCCGCAATCCTCAATCCTCAATCCTCAATCGTCAATATTCAATCCTCAATACTCAATCTTCTATCCTCAATCCTCAATCCTCAATCGTCAATCCTCATTCTTCAATCCTCAATACCCAATCCTCAATCCTCATTCTTCAATCCTCAATACTCAATCTTCAATCCTCATTCCTCAATCCTCAATCGTCAATCCTCATTCTTCAATCCTCAATACCCAATCCTCAATCTTCAATCCTCAATACTCAATCCTCAATCCTCAATCCTCAATCCACAATCCTCAAAATTCAATCCTCAGTCCCAAATCCTCAATCCTCAATACTCAATCTTCTATCCTCAATCCTCAATCCTCAATCCTCAATCCTCAATCCTCAGTCCACAATCCTCAATCTTCAATCCTCAATACTCAGTCTTCAATCCTCAATCCTCAATCCTCAATACTCAATCCTCAATCCTCCCATCTTCAATCCTCAATACTCAATCTACAATCCTCAATCCTCAATCCTCCATCCTCAACTCTCAATCCTCAAGCGTCAATCCTCAATTCTCAATCCTCAATACTCAACCTTCAATCCTCAATTCTCAATCTTCAATCCTCAATCCTCAATTCTCAATCCTCAATACTCAATCCTCAAACCTCAATCCTCAACCGTCAGTCCTCGTCCTCAATCCTCAATCCTCAGTCCACAATCCTCAATCTTCAATCCTCAATACTCAGTCTTCAATCCTCAATCCTCAATCCTCAATCCTCAATCCTCCCATCTTCAATCCTCAATACTCAATCTGCAATCCTCAATCCTCAATCCTCCATCCTCAACTCTCGATCCTCAAGCGTCAATCCTCAATTCTCAATCCTCAATACTCAACCTTCAATCCTCAATTCTCAATTTTCAATCCTCAATCCTCAATTCTCAATCCTCAATACTCAATCCTCAAACCTCAATCCTCAACCGTCAGTCCTCGTTCTCAATCCTCAAACCTCAATACGCAATCCTCAATATTCAATCATCAATCCTCAATCCTCAATCCTCAATCCTCAACATTCAACACACGACCCTCAACCATCAATCCTCAATACTCAACCATCAATCCTCAATTCTCAATACTCAGTAGAATATCCTGAATTCCCATGATTCAATACTCAATCCTCAATATTCAATAATCAAATCTCAATCCTCAAACATCAACTCTCAACGCTCAATCCTCAATACTCAGTCCTCTCTCTTCAATCCTACATCCTCAATCCTCAATCCTCAAGCGTCAATCCTCAATCCTCAATCCTCAACCCTCAATCCTCAGTCCTCAAACCTCAATCCGGAATCCTCAATCCTGAATCCTCAATCTTCAGCCGTCAGTCCTCAACAATCAATTCTCAATCCTCAATCCTCAATCTTCAATCCTGAATCCTCAATCCGCAATCCTCAATCCTCAATCTTCAATCCTCAATACTCAATCTTCTATCCTTAATCCTCAATCCTCAATCCTCAATCGTCAATCCTGAATCCTCAATTCTCAATCGTCAATATTCAATCCTCAATACTCAATCTTCTATCCTCAATCCTCAATCCTCAATCGTCAATCCTCATTCTTCAATCCTCAATACCCAATCCTCAATCCTCATTCTTCAATCCTCAATACTCAATCTTCAATCCTCATTCCTCAGTCCTCAATCGTCAATCCTCATTCTTCAATCCTCAATACCCAATCCTCAATCTTCAATCCTCAATACTCAATCCTCAATCCTCAATCCTCAATCCACAATCCTCAAAATTCAATCCTCAGTCCCAAATCCTCAATCCTCAATACTCAATCCTCAATCCTCAATCTTCAATCCTCAATACTCAATCTTCAATCCGCAATCCTCAATCCTCAATCCTCAATCCTCATTCTTCAATCCTCAATACCCGATCCTCAATCCCCAGCCCTCAATCTTCAATCGTCAATGGTCAATCCTCAATCCTCAATCCTCATTCCTCAGTCCTCAATCGTCAATCCTCAATCCTCAATACTCAATCCTCAATCCTCCCATCTTCAATCCTCAATACTCAATCTACAATCCTCAATCCTCAATCCTCCCATCTTCAATCCTCAATACTCAATCTACAATCCTCAATCCTCAATCCTCCATCCTCAACTCTCAATCCTCAAGCGTCAATCCTCAATTCTCAATCTTCAATCCTTAATCCTCAATCCTCAATACTCAAAACTCAATCTTCAATCCTCAATACTCTATTTTCAATCCTCAATCCTCAATCCTCAATCCTCAATCCTCATTCTACAATCCTCGATACCCAATCCTCAATCTTCAATCTTCAATCCTCAATTCGCAATCCTCAATCCTCAATCCTCAGACCTCAAGTATCAATACTCAACCCTCAGTCCTCGTCCTCAATCCACAACCCTCAATCCTCAATCGTTAATCTTCAATACTCAATTTTCAATCCTCAATCCTCAATCCTCAATCCTCAATCCTCAATCCTCATTCTACAATACTCGATACCCAATCCTCAATCTTCAATCTTCAATCCTCAATTCGCAATCCTCAATCCTCAATCCTCAGACCTCAAGTATCAATACTCAACCCTCAGTCCTCGTCCTCAATCCACAACCCTCAATCCTCAATCGTTAATCTTCATTCATCAATATTCAACCTTCAATCCTCAATCCACAATCCTCAATCCTCAGTCCTAAATCCTCAATCCTCAATTCTCAGCCCTCAATAGAAAATCCTCAATTCCCATTATTCAATACTCAATCCTCAACCTGCAATCTTCAAATCTCAGTACCCGAACATCAATTCTCAACACTCTATCCTCAACACTCAGTCCTCAATCATCAATCAACAATCCTCAAACCTCTATATTCAATCTTCAATCCTCGACACTCAATACTCAATCCTCAATCCTCAATCCTCAATCCGCAATCCTCAATCCTCAATTCTCAAACCTCAATCCTCAACCCTCAGTCCACAGTCCTCAATCCTCAACCTTCAGTCCTCTATCCTCAATCCTCAATTCTCAATCCTCAATTATCAATCCCGAATCCTCAAACCTCAATCCCCAATCCTCAATCCTGAATCCTCCTTCCTCAAACCTCAATCCTCAATAATCAATGCTCAATCCTCGATCCTGAATCCTCAGTCATTAATTCTCAATCCTCAATATTCAATCCTCAATCCTCAGTCCTCAAGCCTCAATCCTCAATCCTCAATCCTCAATCTTCAATCCTCATTCCTCAATCCTCAACCCTCAATCCTCAACCCTCAGTAATCAATCCTCAGTCCTCAATCCTCAATCCTCAATCATCAATTCTCAATCCTCAATCTTCAATCCTCAACACTCAACCCTCAATGCTCAATACTCTATCCTCAATCCTCAATCCCCAATCCTCAATCTTCAATCCTCAATCCTCAATCCTCAATCTTCAGTACTCAATCATCAATCCTCAACCCTCCGACATCAACCATCAATCCTCAATATTCAATGCTCAATCCTCAATCCTCAATCCTCAGTCATCAGTTCTCAATCCTCAATATTCAATCCTCAATCCTCAGTCCTCAAGCCTTAATCCTCAATCCTCAATCCACAATCCTAATCGTCAATCCTCAATCCTCAACATTCAATCCTCAATACTCAATTTTCAATCCTCAATCCTCAATCCTCAATCCTCAATTCTCAATCCTCAATCCTCTGTCCTCAGTCCTCAAACCTCAATCCTCAACACTCAGCCCTCATCCTCCATCCTCAATCCTTAATCATCAATCCTCAATCTTCAATCATCAACACTCAATACTCAACCCTCAATGCTCAATCCTCAATCCTCAATCCTCAATCCTCAATTCTCAATCCTCAATCGTCAATCCTCAATCCTCAATCCTCAATCCTCAATCGTCAATCCTCAATCCTCAACCATCAATCCTCAATCCTCAATCCACAATCCTCAATCCACAATCGTCAATCCTCAAACCTCAAACTTCAATCCTCAACCCTTAATCCTCAATCCTCAATCCTCAATCCTCAATCGTCAATCCAGAATCGTCTATCCTCAATCCTCAACCACCAATCCTCAATCCTCAATCCCCAAACCTCAATCCTCAATCGTCAATCCTCAAACCTCAGCCTTCAATCCTCAAACCTTGATCCTCGATCCTCAACCCTCTGTCCTCATTCTTCAATTCTCAATCCTCAGTCCTCAGTCTTCAATCGTCAATCCTCAATCCTCAATCGTCAATCCTCAATCATCATCCATCAATCCCAAATCCTCAATCCTCAATCCTCAATCCTCAATCCTCAATCCTCAATTCTCAGCCCTCAATAGAAAATCCTCAATTCCCAGTATTCAATGCTCGATCCTCAACCTACAATCTTCAAATCTCAGTTCCCGTACATCAAGTCTCAACACTCTATCCTCAACCCTCAGTCCTCAATCATCAATCAACAATCCTCAAACCTCTATATTCAATCTTCAATCCTCCACACTCAGTACTCAATCCTCAATCCTCAATCCCCAACACGCAATACTCAACCCTCTGTAGTCAACCCTCAATACTCAATCCTCAATCCTCAATCTTCAATCCTCAATCCTCAATCTTCAATCCTCAATTCTCTGTCCTCAATCCTCTATCCTCAATCCTCAATCCTCAATCCTCAATCGTCTATCCTCAATCCTCAACCACCAATCCTCAATCCTCAATCCCGAAACCTCAATCCTCAATCGTCAATCCTCAAACCTCAGCCTTCAATCCTCAAACCTTGATCCTCTATCCTCAACCCTCTGTCCTCATTCTTCAATACTCAATCCTCAGTCCTCAGTCTTCAATTGTCAATCCTCAATGCTCAATCGTCAATCCTCAATCCTCAATACTCAATCTGCAATCCCCAATCCTCAATCCTCCATCCTCAACCCTCAATCCTCAAGCGTCAATCCTGTATCCTCAATCCTCAATCCTCAGCCTTCAATCCTCAATTCTCAATCTTCAATCCTCAATCCTCAATTCTCAATCCTCAATACTCAATCCTCAAACCTCAATCCTCAACCGTCAGTCCTCGTCCTCAATCCTCAAACCTCAATACACAATCCTCAATATTCAATCATCAATACTCAATCTTCAACCCTCAATCCTTAATCCTCAATCCTCAATCCTCAATATTCAGCACACAACCCTCATCCATCAATCCTCAATACTCAACCATCAATCCTCAATTCTCAATACTCAATAGAATATACTGAATTCTCATGGTTGAATACTCGATCCAAAATATTCAATAAACAAGTCTCAAACCTCAAACATCAGTATTCAACACTCAATCCTCAACACTCAGTCCTCTCTCTTCAATCCTCCATCCTCAATCCTCAATCCTCAAGCGTCAATCCTCAATCCTCAATCCTCAATCCTCAACCCTCAATCCTCAGTCCTCAAACCTCAATCCCGAGTCCTCAATCCTGAATCCTCAATCTTCAGCCCTCAGTCCTCAACAATCAATTGTCAATCCTCAATCCTCGATAGAATATCCTCAATTCGCAACTTTCAATGCTCAGTCCCCATAATTCAATCTTCAAATCTCAATCCACAAACATCAATTCTCATCACTCTACTCTCAACACTCAGTCCTCAATCTTCAATCCTCAATCCTCAATCCTCAATGTTCAATCCTCAATACTCAATCTTCAATCATCAACCCTCAATCCTCAATCCTCAATACTCAGTACTCAATCGTCAATCCTCAATCCCCAATCCTCAATCTTCAATCCTCAAACCTCAATCCTCAATCCTCAATCCTCAATCTTCAATCCTCAATACTCAATATTCAATCCTCAATCCTCAATCCTCAATCCTCCCATCTCCAATCCTCAATACTCAATCTGCAATCCTCAATCCTCAATCCTCCATCCTCAGCCCTCAATACTCAAGCATCAATACTCAATCCTCGCTCCTCAATCCTCAATCTTCAATCCTCAATTCTCAATCTTCAATCCTCAATCCTCAATTCTCAACCCTCAATACTCAATCCTCAAACCTCAACCCTCAACCGACTTTCCTCGTCCTCAATCCTCAAACCTCAATCCACAATCCTCAATATTCAATCATCAATACTCAATCTTCAATCCTGAATCCTCAATCCTCAATCCTCAATCCTCAATCCTCAATATTCAACACACAACCCTCATCCAACAATCCTCAATACTCAACCATCAATCCTCGATTCTCAATACTCAATGGAATATACTGAATTCTCATGGTTGAATATTCAATCCAAAATATTCAATAATCAAATCTCAATCCTCAAACATCAATCCTCAACACTCAATCCTCTACACTCAGTCCTCTCTCTTCAATCCTCCATCCTCAATCCTCAATCCTCAAGCGTCAATCCTCAATCCTCAGTCCTCAACCCTCAATCCTCAGTCCTCCAACCTCAATCCCGAATTCTCAATCCTGAATCCTCAATCTTCAGCCCTCAGTCCTCAACAATCAGTTGTCAATCCTCAATCCTCAATAGAATATCCTCAATTCACAGTTTTCAATACTCAATCCCCATACTTCAATCTTCAGATCTCAATCCACAAACATCAATTCTCGTCACTCTACACACAACACTCAGTCCTCAATCTTCAATCGTCAATCCTCAATCCTCAACCCTCAATCCCCGATCCTCAGTCCTCAATCCTCAATGCTCAATCCTCAATGCTCAATCCGCCATACCCAATCCTCAGTCTTCAATCCTCAATCCTCAATACTCAATCCTTAATACTCAATCATCTATCCTCTGTCCTCAAACCTTAATTCTGAATCCACAATCCTGAATCCTCAATCTTCAGCCCTCAGTCCTCAACAATCAGTTGTCAATCCTCAATCCCCAATGGAATATCATCAATTCACAGTTTTCAATACTCAATACTCAATCTGCAATCTTCAAATCTCTATCCACAAACATCAATACTCATCACTCAACACTCAACACTCCGTTCCCAGTCCTCAATCTTCAATCATCAATCCTCGATCCTCAATCCTCAATCCTCAATTTTCTATCCTCAATACTCAATCTTCAATCCTCATTGCTCAATCCTCAATCCTCAATCCTCAGTCCTCAATCCACAATCCTCAATCCTCAGACCTCAATCCTCAATCGTCAGCCCGCGTCCTCAATCCTCAACACTCAATCCTCAATCCTCATTCTTCAATCCTCAATACCCAATCCTCAATACCCAATCCTCAATCTTCAATCCTCAATACTCAATCCTCAATCCTCAATCCTCAATCCACAATCCTCAAAATTCAATCCTCAGCCCCAAGTACTCAATCCTCAATACTCAATCCTCAATCCTCAATCTTCAATCCTCAATACTCAATCTGCAATCCTCAATCCTCAATCCTCAATCCTCAGCCCTCAATCCTCAAGCGTCAATCCTCAATTCTCAATCCTCAATACTCAGCCTTCAATCCTCAATTCTCAATCTTCAATCCTCAATCCTCAATTCTCAATCCTCAATACTCAATCCTCAAACCTCAATCCTCATTCTTCAATCCTCAATACCCGATCCTCAATCCCCAGTCCTCAATCTTCAATCCTCAATGGTCAATCCTCAATCCTCAATCCTCAGTCCTCAATCCTCAATCCTCAATCCTCAACCCTCAATCCTCAGTCCTCAAACCTCAATCCGGAATCCTCAATCCTGAATCCTCAATATTCAGCCGTCAGTCCTCAACAATCAATTCTCAATCCTCAATCCTCAATCCTCAATCTTCAATCCTGAATCCTCAATCCGCAATCCTCAATCCTCAATCTTCAATCCTCAATACTCAATCTTCTATCCTCAATCCTCAATCCTCAATCCTCAATCCGCAATCCTCAATCCTCAATCCTCAATCGTCAATATTCAATCCTCAATACTCAATCTTCTATCCTCAATCCTCAATCCTCAATCGTCAATCCTCATTCTTCAATCCTCAATACCCAATCCTCAATCCTCATTCTTCAATCCTCAATACTCAATCTTCAATCCTCATTCCTCAATCCTCAATCGTCAATCCTCATTCTTCAATCCTCAATACCCAATCCTCAATCTTCAATCCTCAATACTCAATCCTCAATCCTCAATCCTCAATCCACAATCCTCAAAATTCAATCCTCAGTCCCAAATCCTCAATCCTCAATACTCAATCTTCTATCCTCAATCCTCAATCCTCAATCCTCAATCCTCAATCCTCAGTCCACAATCCTCAATCTTCAATCCTCAATACTCAGTCTTCAATCCTCAATCCTCAATCCTCAATACTCAATCCTCAATCCTCCCATCTTCAATCCTCAATACTCAATCTACAATCCTCAATCCTCAATCCTCCATCCTCAACTCTCAATCCTCAAGCGTCAATCCTCAATTCTCAATCCTCAATACTCAACCTTCAATCCTCAATTCTCAATCTTCAATCCTCAATCCTCAATTCTCAATCCTCAATACTCAATCCTCAAACCTCAATCCTCAACCGTCAGTCCTCGTCCTCAATCCTCAATCCTCAGTCCACAATCCTCAATCTTCAATCCTCAATACTCAGTCTTCAATCCTCAATCCTGAATCCTCAATCCTCAATCCTCCCATCTTCAATCCTCAATACTCAATCTGCAATCCTCAATCCTCAATCCTCCATCCTCAACTCTCGATCCTCAAGCGTCAATCCTCAATTCTCAATCCTCAATACTCAACCTTCAATCCTCAATTCTCAATCTTCAATCCTCAATCCTCAATTCTCAATCCTCAATACTCAATCCTCAAACCTCAATCCTCAACCGTCAGTCCTCGTTCTCAATCCTCAAACCCCAATACGCAATCCTCAATATTCAATCATCAATACTCAATCTTCAATCCTCAATCCTCAATCCTCAATCCTCAATCCTCAACATTCAACACACGACCCTCAACCATCAATCCTCAATACTCAACCATCAATCCTCAATACTCAACCATCAATCCTCAATTCTCAATACTCAGTAGAATATCCTGAATTCCCATGATTCAATACTCAATCCTCAATATTCAATAATCAAATATCAATCCTCAAACATCAACTCTCAACACTCAATCCTCAATACTCAGTCCTCTCTCTTCAATCCTACATCCTCAATCCTCAATCCTCAAGCGTCAATCCTCAATCCTCAATCCTCAACCCTCAATCCTCAGTCCTCAAACCTCAATCCGGAATCCTCAATCCTGAATCCTCAATCTTCAGCCGTCAGTCCTCAACAATCAATTCTCAATCCTCAATCCTCAATCTTCAATCCTGAATCCTCAATCCGCAATCCTCAATCCTCAATCTTCAATCCTGAATCCTCAATCCGCAATCCTCAATCCTCAATCTTCAATCCTCAATACTCAATCTTCTATCCTTAATCCTCAATCCTCAATCCTCAATCGTCAATCCTGAATCCTCAATTCTCAATCGTCAATATTCAATCCTCAATACTCAATCTTCTATCCTCAATCCTCAATCCTCAATCGTCAATCCTCATTCTTCAATCCTCAATACCCAATCCTCAATCCTCATTCTTCAATCCTCAATACTCAATCTTCAATCCTCATTCCTCAGTCCTCAATCGTCAATCCTCATTCTTCAATCCTCAATACCCAATCCTCAATCTTCAATCCTCAATACTCAATCCTCAATCCTCAATCCTCAATCCACAATCCTCAAAATTCAATCCTCAGTCCCAAATCCTCAATCCTCAATACTCAATCCTCAATCCTCAATCTTCAATCCTCAATACTCAATCTTCAATCCGCAATCCTCAATCCTCAATCCTCAATCCTCATTCTTCAATCCTCAATACCCGATCCTCAATCCCCAGCCCTCAATCTTCAATCGTCAATGGTCAATCCTCAATCCTCAATCCTCAGTCCTCGATCCTCAATCCTCAAACCTCAATCCTCAACCCTCAGCCCTCATCCTCAATCCTCAATCCTCAATCCTCAATCCACAATCTTCAATCCTCAATACTCAACCTTCAACAGTCAATCCTCAATCCTCAATCCTCAATACTCAATACTCAATCGTCAATCCTCAATCCCCAATCCTCAATCTCCAATAATCAATCCTCAATCCTCAATCCTCAACCCTCAATCTTCAATACTCAATACTCAATCTTCAATCCTCAATCCTCAATCCTCAATCCTCAATCCTCAATCCTCAGTCCACAATCCTCAATCTTCAATCCTCAATACTCAGTCTTCAATCCTCAATCCTCAATCCTCAATACTCAATCCTCAATCCTCCCATCTTCAATCCTCAATACTCAATCTACAATCCGCAATCCTCAATCCTCCATCCTCAACTCTCAATCCTCAAGCGTCAATCCTCAATTCTCAATCTTCAATCCTCAATCCTCAATCCTCAATACTCAAAACTCAATCTTCAATCCTCAATACTCAATTTTCAATCCTCAATCCTCAATCCTCAATCCTCAATCCTCATTCTACAATCCTCGATACCCAATCCTCAATCTTCAATCTTCAATCCTCAATTCGCAATCCTCAATCCTCAATCCTCAGACCTCAAGTATCAATACTCAACCCTCAGTCCTCGTCCTCAATCCACAACCCTCAATCCTCAATCGTTAATCTTCAATACTCAATTTTCAATCCTCAATCCTCAATCCTCAATCCTCAATCCTCATTCTACAATCCTCGATACCCAATCCTCAATCTTCAATCTTCAATCCTCAATTCGCAATCCTCAATCCTCAATCCTCAGACCTCAAGTATCAATACTCAACCCTCAGTCCTCGTCCTCAATCCACAACCCTCAATCCTCAATCGTTAATCTTCATTCATCAATATTCAACCTTCAATCCTCAATCCACAATCCTCAATCCTCAGTCCTAAATCCTCAATCCTCAATTCTCAGCCCTCAATAGAAAATCCTCAATTCCCATTATTCAATACTCAATCCTCAACCTGCAATCTTCAAATCTCAGTACCCGAACATCAATTCTCAACACTCGATCCTCAACACTCAGTCCTCAATCATCAATCAACAATTCTCAAACCTCTATATTCAATCTTCAATCCTCGACACTCAATACTCAATCCTCAATCCTCAATCCTCAATCCGCAATCCTCAATCCTCAATTCTCAAACCTCAATCCTCAACCCTCAGTCCACAGTCCTCAATCCTCAACCTTCAGTCCTCTATCCTCAATCCTCAATTCTCAATCCTCAATTATCAATCCTGAATCCTCAAACCTCAATCCCCAATCCTCAATCCTGAATCCTCCTTCCTCAAACCTCAATCCTCAATAATCAATGCTCAATCCTCGATCCTGAATCCTCAGTCATTAATTCTCAATCCTCAATATTCAATCCTCAATCCTCAGTCCTCAAGCCTCAATCCTCAATCCTCAATCCTCAATCTTCAATCCTCATTCCTCAATCCTCAACCCTCAATCCTCAACCCTCAGTAATCAATCCTCAGTCCTCAATCCTCAATCCTCAATCATCAATTCTCAATCCTCAATCTTCAATCCTCAACACTCAACCCTCAATGCTCAATACTCTATCCTGAATCCTCAATCCCCAATCCTCAATCTTCAATCCTCAATCCTCAATCCTCAATCTTCAGTACTCAATCATCAATCCTCAACCCTCCGACCTCAAACATCAATCCTCAATATTCAATGCTCAATCCTCAATCCTCAATCCTCAGTCATCAGTTCTCAATCCTCAATATTCAATCCTCAATCTTCAGTCCTCAAGCCTTAATCCTCAATCCTCAATCCACAATCCTAATCGTCAATCCTCAATCCTCAACATTCAATCCTCAATACTCAATTTTCAATCCTCAATCCTCAATCCTCAATCCTCAATTCTCAATCCTCAATCCTCTGTCCTCAGTCCTCAAACCTCAATCCTCAACACTCAGCCCTCATCCTCCATCCTCAATCCTTAATCATCAATCCTCAATCTTCAATCCTCAATATTCAATCATCAACCCTCAATCCTCAACCCTCAATCCTCAATCCTCAATCCTCAGTGATCAATACTCATTCTTTAATACACAATCCTCAATCCACAATCGTCAATCCTCAAACCTCAAACTTCAATCCTAAACCCTTAATCCTCAATCCTCAATCCTCAATCCTCAATTTTCAATCCTCAGTCCTCAATCCTCAATCCTCAATCCTCAATCTTCAATCCTCAATCCTCAGTCCTCAATCCTCAATCCTCAATCCTCAATCTTCAATCCTCAATACTCAATCTTCAATCCACAATCCTCAACCCTCAATACTCAAAACTCAATCTTCAATCCTCAATACTCAATTTTCAATCCTCAATCCTCAATCCTCAATCCTCAATCCTCATTCTACAATCCTCAATACCCAATCCTCAATCTTCAATCTTCAATCCTCAATTCGCAATCCTCAATCCTCAATCCTCAGACCTCAAGTATCAATACTCAACCCTCAGTCCTCGTCCTCAATCCGCAACCCTCAATCCTCAATCGTTAATCTTCATTCATCAATATTCAACCTTCAATCCTCAATCCACAATCCTCAATGTTCGGTCCTTAATACCCAATCCTCAATCTTCAATCCTCAACCCTCAATCCTCAATCCTCAATCCTCAATCCTCAATCGTCAATCTTCAATCCTCAATACTCAATCTTCAATCCTCAATCCTCAATCCTCAATCCTCAATCCTCAATCTTCAATCCTCAATACCCAATCCTCAATCTTCAATCCTCAACCCTTAATCCTCAATCCTCAATCCTCAAACCTCAACACTCAATCGTCAATCGTCAATCCTCAACCGTCAACCCTGAGTCATCAATCCTCAACACTCAGTAATCAATCCTCAATCTTCAATCATCAATCCTCAATCATCCATTCTCAATCCTCAATCTTCAATCATCAACACTCAATACTCAACCCTCAATGCTCAATCCTCAATCCTCAATCCTCAATCCTCAATTCTCAATCCTCAATCGTCAATCCTCAATCCTCAATCCTCAATCCTCAATCGTCAATCCTCAATCCTCAACCATCAATCCTCAATCCTCAATCCACAATCCTCAATCCACAATCGTCAATCCTCAAACCTCAAACTTCAATCCTAAACCCTTAATCCTCAATCCTCAATCCTCAATCCTCAATTTTCAATCCTCAATAGAATATCTTCAATTCTCAGTTTTCAATGCTCTGTCCTCAATCTTCAATCCTCAATCATCAATTCTCAATCCTCAATCTTCAATCCTCAACACTCAATCCTCTATGCTCAATCCTCAATCCTCAATCCTCAATCCTCAATCCTCAATCGTCAATCCTCAGTCCTCAAGCCTTAATCCTCAATCCTCAATCCTCAATCTTCAATCCTCAATACTCAATCCTCAATCCTGAGACCTCGATCCTCAATCCTCAATATTCAATTAACAATCCTGGATACTGAAACCTCAATCCACAACCCTCAGTACTCAATCCTCAATCTTCAATCCTCAAACCTCTACCATCAATCCTCAATACTTAATCCTCAATCCTCAATCCTCAATGCTCAATAGAAAATCCTCAATTCTCTGTTTTCAATACTCAACCCTCAATCTTTAATTTTCAAATCTCAGTTCACAGACATCAATCCTCAGCACTCTGTCCTCAACACTCAGTCCTCAATCTTCAATCATCAAATCTCAATTCATTATCTTCAGTCATCAATCCTCAGTCCACAACATTCAATCCTCAATAATCAACACTCAATCCTCAATCCTCAATCCTCAATCCTCAATCCTCAATCCTCAATCCTCAATCCTCAATCCTCAATCCTCAATCCTCAATCCACAGTCCTCAATCCTCCGTCCTCAATTCTCTACCCTCAATCCTCAATGCTCAATCCTCAATACTCAACCCTCAATCCTCAATCCTCAATCCTCAACATTTAATGCTCAATCCTCGATCCTCAATCCTCAGTCATTAATTATCAATCCTCAATATTCAATCCTCAATCCTCAGACCTCAAGCCTCAACACTCAATATTCAATTGTCAATCATAAACTCACAGCATTCAAACCTCACCCCTCAGTCCTCAATCCTCAGTCCTCAATCATCAACCATCAATCATCAATACTCAATCTTCAATCCTCATTACTCAATCCTCAACCCTTAAACCTCAACCCTCAGTATTCAACCCTCAGTCATCAATCCTCAACCCTCAATCATCAATTCTCAATCCTCAATCTTCAATCCTCAACAGTCAATCCTCAATGCTCAATCCTCTATCCTCAATCCTCAATCCTCAATCCTCAATCCTCAATACTCAATCCTCAATCCTCAATCCTCAATCCTCAATCCTCAACCCTCAAACCTCAATGTTCAATCCTCAATACTCAATCTTCAGTCATCAACCCTCAATCCTCAATCCTCAATACTCAGTACTCAATCGTCAATCCTCAATCCCCAATCCTCAATCTTCAATCCTCAAACCTCAATCCTCAATCCTCAATCCTCAATCCTCAATCTTCAATCCTCACTACTCAATATTCAATCCTCAATCCTCAATCCTCAATCCTCCCATCTTCAATCCTCAATACTCAATCTGCAATCCTCAATCCTCAATCCTCCATCCTCAGCCCTCAATACTCAAGCGTCAATACTCAGTCCTCACTCCTCAATCCTCAATCTTCAATCCTCAATTCTCAATCTTCAATCCTCAATCCTCAATTCTCAACCCTCAATACTCAATCCTCAAACCTCAACCCTCAACCGACTTTCCTCGTCCTCAATCCTCAAACCTCAATCCACAATCCTCAACATTCAATCATCAATACTCAATCTTCAATCCTCAATCCTCAATCCTCAATCCTCAATCCTCAATCCTCAATATTCAACACACAACCCTCATCCAACAATCCTCAATACTCAACCATCAATCCTCGATTCTCAATACTCAATGGAATATACTGAATTCTCATGGTTGAATATTCAATCCAAAATATTCAATAATCAAATCTCAATACTCAAACATCAATCCTCAACACTCAATCCTCTACACTCAGTCCTCTCTCTTCAATCCTCCATCCTCAATCCTCAATCCTCAAGCGTCAATCCTCAATCCTCAGTCCTCAACCCTCAATCCTCAGTCCTCCAACCTCAATCCCGAATTCTCAATCCTGAATCCTCAATCTTCAGCCCTCAGTCCTCAACAATCAGTTGTCAATCCTCAATCCTCAATAGAATATCCTTAATTCACAGTTTTCAATACTCAATCCCCATACTTCAATCTTCAGATCTCAATCCACAAACATCAATTCTCGTCACTCTACACACAACACTCAGTCCTCAATCTTCAATCGTCAATCCTCAATCCTCAATCCTCAATGTTCAATCCTCAATACTCAATCTTCAATCATCAATCCTCAGTTCTCAATCCTCAATACTCAATACTAAATCGTCAATCCTCAATCCCCAATCCTCAACCTTCAATCCTCAATCCTCAGTTCTCAATCCACAATCCTCAATCTTCAATCCTCAATACTCAATATTCAATACTCAATGTTCAATCCTCAACAGCCAATCCTCAATCTTCAATCCTCAATCGTCAATCCTCAATCCTCAATCCTCAATCCTCAATCCTCAATCCTCAATCCTCAATCCTCAATCCTCAATCCTCAGTCCTCAATCCTCAATCCTCAATTTTCAATCCTCAGTCCCCAATCCTCAACCTTCAACCCTCAATCCTGAACCCTCAATCCTCGATCCTCAGTCCTCAATCCTCAATGCTCAATCCTCAATGCTCAATCCGCAATACCCAATCCTCAGTCTTCAATCCTCAATCCTCAATCCTCAATCCTTAATACTCAATCCTCTATCCTCAGTCCTCAAACCTTAATCCTGAATCCACAATCCTGAATCCTCAATCTTCAGCCCTCAGTCCTCAACAATCAGTTGTCAATCCTCAATCCCCAATGGAATATCATCAATTCACAGTTTTCAATACTCAATAGTCAATCTGCAATTTTCAAATCTCTATCCACAAACATCAATACTCATCACACAACACTCAACACTCCGTTCCCAGTCCTCAATCTTCAATCATCAATCCTCGATCCTCAATCCTCAACCCTCAATTTTCTATCCTCAATACTCAATCTTCAATCCTCATTGCTCAATCCTCAATCCTCAATCCTCAGTCCTCAATCCACAATCCTCAATCCTCAGACCTCAATCCTCAATCCTCAATCCGCAATCCTCAATCCTCAATTCTCAAACCTCAATCCTCAACCCTCAGTCCACAGTCCTCAATCCTCAACCTTCAGTCCTCTATCCTCAATCCTCAATTCTCAATCCTCAATTATCAATCCTGAATCCTCAAACCTCAATCCCCAATCCTCAATCCTGAATCCTCCTTCCTCAAACCTCAATCCTCAATAATCAATGCTCAATCCTCGATCCTGAATCCTCAGTCATTAATTCTCAATCCTCAATATTCAATCCTCAATCCTCAGTCCTCAAGCCTCAATCCTCAATCCTCAATCCTCAATCTTCAATCCTCATTCCTCAATCCTCAACCCTCAATCCTCAACCCTCAGTAATCAATCCTCAGTCCTCAATCCTCAATCCTCAATCATCAATTCTCAATCCTCAATCTTCAATCCTCAACACTCAACCCTCAATGCTCAATACTCTATCCTCAATCCTCAATCCCCAATCCTCAATCTTCAATCCTCAATCCTCAATCCTCAATCTTCAGTACTCAATCATCAATCCTCAACCCTCCGACCTCAAACATCAATCCTCAATATTCAATGCTCAATCCTCAATCCTCAATCCTCAGTCATCAGTTCTCAATCCTCAATATTCAATCCTCAATCCTCAGTCCTCAAGCCTTAATCCTCAATCCTCAATCCACAATCCTAATCGTCAATCCTCAATCCTCAACATTCAATCCTCAATACTCAATTTTCAATCCTCAATCCTCAATCCTCAATCCTCAATTCTCAATCCTCAATCCTCTGTCCTCAGTCCTCAAACCTCAATCCTCAACACTCAGCCCTCATCCTCCATCCTCAATCCTTAATCATCAATCCTCAATCTTCAATCCTCAATATTCAATCATCAACCCTCAATCCTCAACCCTCAATCCTCAATCCTCAATCCTCAGTGATCAATACTCATTCTTTAATACACAATCCTCAATCCTCAATCTTCAATCCTCAATAATCAATCTCCAATTCTAGATCCTCAATCCTCAATCCTCAATCCTCAATCCTCAATCCTCAGTCCTCAATCCTCAATCCTCAATCCTCAATCTTCAATCCTCAATACTCAATCTTCAATCCACAATCCTCAACCCTCAATACTCAAAACTCAATCTTCAATCCTCAATACTCAATTTTCAATCCTCAATCCTCAATCCTCAATCCTCAATCCTCATTCTACAATCCTCAATACCCAATCCTCAATCTTCAATCTTCAATCCTCAATTCGCAATCCTCAATCCTCAATCCTCAGACCTCAAGTATCAATACTCAACCCTCAGTCCTCGTCCTCAATCCGCAACCCTCAATCCTCAATCGTTAATCTTCATTCATCAATATTCAACCTTCAATCCTCAATCCACAATCCTCAATGTTCGGTCCTTAATACCCAATCCTCAATCTTCAATCCTCAACCCTCAATCCTCAATCCTCAATCCTCAATCCTCAATCGTCAATCTTCAATCCTCAATACTTAATCCTCAATCCTCAATCCTCAATGCTCAATAGAAAATCCTCAATTCTCTGTTTTCAATACTCAACCCTCAATCTTTAATTTTCAAATCTCAGTTCACAGACATCAATCCTCAGCACTCTGTCCTCAACACTCAGTCCTCAATCTTCAATCATCAAATCTCAATTCATTATCTTCAGTCATCAATCCTCAGTCCACAACATTCAATCCTCAATAGTCAACACTCAATCCTCAATCCTCAATCCTCAATCCTCAATCCTCAATCCTCAATCCTCAATCCTCAATCCTCAATCCTCAATCCTCAATCCACAGTCCTCAATCCTCCGTCCTCAATTCTCTACCCTCAATCCTCAATGCTCAATCCTCAATACTCAACCCTCAATCCTCAATCCTCAATCCTCAACATTTAATGCTCAATCCTCGATCCTCAATCCTCAGTCATTAATTATCAATCCTCAATATTCAATCCTCAATCCTCAGACCTCAAGCCTCAACACTCAATATTCAATTGTCAATCATAAACTCACAGCATTCAAACCTCACCCCTCAGTCCTCAATCCTCAGTCCTCAATCATCAACCATCAATCATCAATACTCAATCTTCAATCCTCATTACTCAATCCTCAACCCTTAAACCTCAACCCTCAGTATTCAACCCTCAGTCATCAATCCTCAACCCTCAATCATCAATTCTCAATCCTCAATCTTCAATCCTCAACAGTCAATCCTCAATGCTCAATCCTCTATCCTCAATCCTCAATCCTCAATCCTCAATCCTCAATACTCAATCCTCAATCCTCAATCCTCAATCCTCAATCCTCAACCCTCAAACCTCAATGTTCAATCCTCAATACTCAATCTTCAGTCATCAACCCTCAATCCTCAATCCTCAATACTCAGTACTCAATCGTCAATCCTCAATCCCCAATCCTCAATCTTCAATCCTCAAACCTCAATCCTCAATCCTCCCATCTTCAATCCTCAATACTCAATCTGCAATCCTCAATCCTCAATCCTCCATCCTCAGCCCTCAATACTCAAGCGTCAATACTCAATCCTCACTCCTCAATCCTCAATCTTCAATCCTCAATTCTCAATCTTCAATCCTCAATCCTCAATTCTCAACCCTCAATACTCAATCCTCAAACCTCAACCCTCAACCGACTTTCCTCGTCCTCAATCCTCAAACCTCAATCCACAATCCTCAACATTCAATCATCAATACTCAATCTTCAATCCTCAATCCTCAATCCTCAATGCTCAATCCTCAATGCTCAATCCGCAATACCCAATCCTCAGTCTTCAATCCTCAATCCTCAATCCTCAATCCTTAATACTCAATCCTCTATCCTCAGTCCTCAAACCTTAATCCTGAATCCACAATCCTGAATCCTCAATCTTCAGCCCTCAGTCCTCAACAATCAGTTGTCAATCCTCAATCCCCAATGGAATATCATCAATTCACAGTTTTCAATACTCAATAGTCAATCTGCAATTTTCAAATCTCTATCCACAAACATCAATACTCATCACACAACACTCAACACTCCGTTCCCAGTCCTCAATCTTCAATCATCAATCCTCGATCCTCAATCCTCAACCCTCAATTTTCTATCCTCAATACTCAATCTTCAATCCTCATTGCTCAATCCTCAATCCTCAATCCTCAGTCCTCAATCCACAATCCTCAATCCTCAGACCTCAATCCTCAATCCTCAATCCGCAATCCTCAATCCTCAATTCTCAAACCTCAATCCTCAACCCTCAGTCCACAGTCCTCAATCCTCAACCTTCAGTCCTCTATCCTCAATCCTCAATTCTCAATCCTCAATTATCAATCCTGAATCCTCAAACCTCAATCCCCAATCCTCAATCCTGAATCCTCCTTCCTCAAACCTCAATCCTCAATAATCAATGCTCAATCCTCGATCCTGAATCCTCAGTCATTAATTCTCAATCCTCAATATTCAATCCTCAATCCTCAGTCCTCAAGCCTCAATCCTCAATCCTCAATCCTCAATCTTCAATCCTCATTCCTCAATCCTCAACCCTCAATCCTCAACCCTCAGTAATCAATCCTCAGTCCTCAATCCTCAATCCTCAATCATCAATTCTCAATCCTCAATCTTCAATCCTCAACACTCAACCCTCAATGCTCAATACTCTATCCTCAATCCTCAATCCCCAATCCTCAATCTTCAATCCTCAATCCTCAATCCTCAATCTTCAGTACTCAATCATCAATCCTCAACCCTCCGACCTCAAACATCAATCCTCAATATTCAATGCTCAATCCTCAATCCTCAATCCTCAGTCATCAGTTCTCAATCCTCAATATTCAATCCTCAATCCTCAGTCCTCAAGCCTTAATCCTCAATCCTCAATCCACAATCCTAATCGTCAATCCTCAATCCTCAACATTCAATCCTCAATACTCAATTTTCAATCCTCAATCCTCAATCCTCAATCCTCAATTCTCAATCCTCAATCCTCTGTCCTCAGTCCTCAAACCTCAATCCTCAACACTCAGCCCTCATCCTCCATCCTCAATCCTTAATCATCAATCCTCAATCTTCAATCCTCAATATTCAATCATCAACCCTCAATCCTCAACCCTCAATCCTCAATCCTCAATCCTCAGTGATCAATACTCATTCTTTAATACACAATCCTCAATCCTCAATCTTCAATCCTCAATAATCAATCTCCAATTCTAGATCCTCAATCCTCAATCCTCAATCCTCAATCCTCAATCCTCAGTCCTCAATCCTCAATCCTCAATCCTCAATCTTCAATCCTCAATACTCAATCTTCAATCCACAATCCTCAACCCTCAATACTCAAAACTCAATCTTCAATCCTCAATACTCAATTTTCAATCCTCAATCCTCAATCCTCAATCCTCAATCCTCATTCTACAATCCTCAATACCCAATCCTCAATCTTCAATCTTCAATCCTCAATTCGCAATCCTCAATCCTCAATCCTCAGACCTCAAGTATCAATACTCAACCCTCAGTCCTCGTCCTCAATCCGCAACCCTCAATCCTCAATCGTTAATCTTCATTCATCAATATTCAACCTTCAATCCTCAATCCACAATCCTCAATGTTCGGTCCTTAATACCCAATCCTCAATCTTCAATCCTCAACCCTCAATCCTCAATCCTCAATCCTCAATCCTCAATCGTCAATCTTCAATCCTCAATACTCAATCTTCAATCCTCAATCCTCAATCCTCAATCCTCAATCCTCAATCTTCAATCCTCAATACCCAATCCTCAATCTTCAATCCTCAACCCTTAATCCTCAATCCTCAATCCTCAAACCTCAACACTCAATCCTCAATCGTCAATCCTCAACCGTCAACCCTGAGTCATCAATCCTCAACACTCAGTAATCAATCCTCAATCTTCAATCATCAATCCTCAATCATCCATTCTCAATCCTCAATCTTCAATCATCAACACTCAATACTCAACCCTCAATGCTCAATCCTCAATCCTCAATCCTCAATCCTCAATTCTCAATCCTCAATCGTCAATCCTCAATCCTCAATCCTCAATCCTCAATCGTCAATCCTCAATCCTCAACCATCAATCCTCAATCCTCAATCCACAATCCTCAATCCACAATCGTCAATCCTCAAACCTCAAACTTCAATCCTAAACCCTTAATCCTCAATCCTCAATCCTCAATCCTCAATTTTCAATCCTCAATAGAATATCTTCAATTCTCAGTTTTCAATGCTCTGTCCTCAATCTTCAATCCTCAATCATCAATTCTCAATCCTCAATCTTCAATCCTCAACACTCAATCCTCTATGCTCAATCCTCAATCCTCAATCCTCAATCCTCAATCCTCAATCGTCAATCCTCAGTCCTCAAGCCTTAATCCTCAATCCTCAATCCTCAATCTTCAATCCTCAATACTCAATCCTCAATCCTGAGACCTCGATCCTCAATCCTCAATATTCAATTAACAATCCTGGATACTGAAACCTCAATCCACAACCCTCAGTACTCAATCCTCAATCTTCAATCCTCAAATCTCTACCATCAATCCTCAATACTTAATCCTCAATCCTCAATCCTCAATGCTCAATAGAAAATCCTCAATTCTCTGTTTTCAATACTCAACCCTCAATCTTTAATTTTCAAATCTCAGTTCACAGACATCAATCCTCAGCACTCTGTCCTCAACACTCAGTCCTCAATCTTCAATCATCAAATCTCAATTCATTATCTTCAGTCATCAATCCTCAGTCCACAACATTCAATCCTCAATAATCAACACTCAATACTCAATCCTCAATCCTCAATCCTCAATCCTCAATCCTCAATCCTCAATCCTCAATCCTCAATCCTCAATCCTCAATCCACAGTCCTCAATCCTCCGTCCTCAATTCTCTACCCTCAATCCTCAATGCTCAATCCTCAATACTCAACCCTCAATCCTCAATCCTCAATCCTCAACATTTAATGCTCAATCCTCGATCCTCAATCCTCAGTCATTAATTATCAATCCTCAATATTCAATCCTCAATCCTCAGACCTCAAGCCTCAACACTCAATATTCAATTGTCAATCATAAACTCACAGCATTCAAACCTCACCCCTCAGTCCTCAATCCTCAGTCCTCAATCATCAACCATCAATCATCAATACTCAATCTTCAATCCTCATTACTCAATCCTCAACCCTTAAACCTCAACCCTCAGTATTCAACCCTCAGTCATCAATCCTCAACCCTCAATCATCAATTCTCAATCCTCAATCTTCAATCCTCAACAGTCAATCCTCAATGCTCAATCCTCTATCCTCAATCCTCAATCCTCAATCCTCAATCCTCAATACTCAATCCTCAATCCTCAATCCTCAATCCTCAATCCTCAACCCTCAAACCTCAATGTTCAATCCTCAATACTCAATCTTCAGTCATCAACCCTCAATCCTCAATCCTCAATACTCAGTACTCAATCGTCAATCCTCAATCCCCAATCCTCAATCTTCAATCCTCAAACCTCAATCCTCAGTCCTCAATCCTCAATCTTCAATCCTCACTACTCAATATTCAATCCTCAATCCTCAATCCTCAATCCTCCCATCTTCAATCCTCAATACTCAATCTGCAATCCTCAATCCTCAATCCTCCATCCTCAGCCCTCAATACTCAAGCGTCAATACTCAATCCTCACTCCTCAATCCTCAATCTTCAATCCTCAATTCTCAATCTTCAATCCTCAATCCTCAATTCTCAACCCTCAATACTCAATCCTCAAACCTCAACCCTCAACCGACTTTCCTCGTCCTCAATCCTCAAACCTCAATCCACAATCCTCAACATTCAATCATCAATACTCAATCTTCAATCCTCAATCCTCAATCCTCAATCCTCAATCCTCAATCCTCAATATTCAACACACAACCCTCATCCAACAATCCTCAATACTCAACCATCAATCCTCGATTCTCAATACTCAATGGAATATACTGAATTCTCATGGTTGAATATTCAATCCAAAATATTCAATAATCAAATCTCAATACTCAAACATCAATCCTCAACACTCAATCCTCTACACTCAGTCCTCTCTCTTCAATCCTCCATCCTCAATCCTCAATCCTCAAGCGTCAATCCTCAATCCTCAGTCCTCAACCCTCAATCCTCAGTCCTCAAACCTCAATCCCGAATTCTCAATCCTGAATCCTCAATCTTCAGCCCTCAGTCCTCAACAATCAGTTGTCAATCCTCAATCCTCAATAGAATATCCTTAATTCACAGTTTTCAATACTCAATCCCCATACTTCAATCTTCAGATCTCAATCCACAAACATCAATTCTCGTCACTCTACACACAACACTCAGTCCTCAATCTTCAATCGTCAATCCTCAATCCTCAATCCTCAATGTTCAATCCTCAATACTCAATCTTCAATCATCAATCCTCAGTTCTCAATCCTCAATACTCAATACTAAATCGTCAATCCTCAATCCCCAATCCTCAACCTTCAATCCTCAATCCTCAGTTCTCAATCCACAATCCTCAATCTTCAATCCTCAATACTCAATATTCAATACTCAATGTTCAATCCTCAACAGCCAATCCTCAATCTTCAATCCTCAATCGTCAATCCTCAATCCTCAATCCTCAATCCTCAATCCTCAATCCTCAATCCTCAATCCTCAATCCTCAGTCCTCAATCCTCAATCCTCAATTTTCAATCCTCAGTCCCCAATCCTCAACCTTCAACCCTCAATCCTGAACCCTCAATCCTCGATCCTCAGTCCTCAATCCTCAATGCTCAATCCTCAATGCTCAATCCGCAATACCCAATCCTCAGTCTTCAATCCTCAATCCTCAATCCTCAATCCTTAATACTCAATCCTCTATCCTCAGTCCTCAAACCTTAATCCTGAATCCACAATCCTGAATCCTCAATCTTCAGCCCTCAGTCCTCAACAATCAGTTGTCAATCCTCAATCCCCAATGGAATATCATCAATTCACAGTTTTCAATACTCAATAGTCAATCTGCAATTTTCAAATCTCTATCCACAAACATCAATACTCATCACACAACACTCAACACTCCGTTCCCAGTCCTCAATCTTCAATCATCAATCCTCGATCCTCAATCCTCAACCCTCAATTTTCTATCCTCAATACTCAATCTTCAATCCTCATTGCTCAATCCTCAATCCTCAATCCTCAGTCCTCAATCCACAATCCTCAATCCTCAGACCTCAATCCTCAATCGTCAGCCCACGTCCTCAATCCTCAACACTCAATCCTCAATCCTCATTCTTCAATCCTCAATACCCAATCCTCAATACCCAATCCTCAATGTTCAATCCTCAATACTCAATCCTCAATCCTCAATCCTCAATCCACAATCCTCAAAATTCAATCCTCAGCCCCAAGTCCTCAATCCTCAATACTCAATCCTCAATCCTCAATCTTCAATCCTCAATACTCAATCTGCAATCCTCAATCCTCAATCCTCAATCCTCAACCCTCAATCCTCAAGCGTCAATCCTCAATTCTCAATCCTCAATACTCAACCTTCAATCCTCAATTCTCAATCTTCAATCCTCAATCCTCAATTCTCAATCCTCAATACTCAATCCTCAAACCTCAATCCTCATTCTTCAATCCTCAATACCCGATCCTCAATCCCCAGTCCTCAATCTTCAATCCTCAATGGTCAATCCTCAATCCTCAATCCGCAGTCCTCAATCCTCAATCCTCAACCCTCAAACGTCAATCCTCAACCGTCAGTACTCGTCCTCAATCGTCAACACTCAATCCTCAATCCTCAATCTTCAATCCTCAATACTCAATATTCAATACGCAATCTTCAATCTTCAATCCTCAATCTTCAATCCTCAATCCTCAATCCTCAATACTCAATCCTCATTCTTCAATCCTCAATACCCAATCCTCAGTCTTCAATCCTCAATCTTCAAACCTCAATCCGGAATCCTCAATCCTGAATCCTCAATCTTCAGCCGTCAGTCCTCAACAATCAATTCTCAATCCTCAATCCTCAATCTTCAATCCTCAATCCTCAATCCGCAATCCTCAATCCTCAATCCTCAACCCTCAAACGTCAATCCTCAACCGTCAGTACTCGTCCTCAATCGTCAACACTCAATCCTCAATACTCAATCTTCAATCCTCAAACCTCAATCCTCAATCCTCAATCCTCAATCCTCAATCCTGAATACTCAATCCTCAATCGTCAATCTTCAATCCTCAATACTCAATCTTCAATCCTCAATCCTCAATCCTCAATCGTCAATCCTCATTCTTCAATCCTCAATACCCAATCCTCAATCTTCAATCCTCAATACTCAATCCTCAATCCTCAATCCTCAATCCACAATAATCAAAATTCAATCCTCAGTCCCAAATCCTCAATCCTCAACACTCAATCCTCAATCCTCAATCTTCAATCCTCAATACTCAATCTTCAATCCGCAATCCTCAATCCTCAATCCTCAATCCTCATTCTTCAATCCTCAATTCCCGATCCTCAATCCCCAGCCCTCAATCTTCAATCGTCAATGGTCAATCCTCAATCCTCAATCCTCAGTCCTCGATCCTCAATCCTCAAACCTCAATCCTCAACCCTCAGCCCTCATCCTCAATCCTCAATCCTCAATCCTCAATCCACAATCTTCAATCCTCAACACTCAACCTTCAATAATCAATCCTCAATCCTCTATCCTCAACGCTCAATCTTCAATACTCAATACTCAATCTTCAATCCTCAATCCTCAATCCTCAATCCTCAATCCTCAGTCCACAATCCTCAATCTTCAATCCTCAATACTCAGTCTTCAATCCTCAATCCTCAATCCTCAATCCTCAATCCTCCCATCTTCAATCCTCAATACTCAATCTGCAATCCTCAATCCTCAATCCTCCATCCTCAACTCTCAATCCTCAAGCGTCAATCCTCAATTCTCAATCCTCAATAATCAACCCTCAGTCCACAGTCCTCAATCCTCAACCTTCAGTCCTCTATCCTCAATCCTCAATTCTCAATCCTCAATTATCAATCCTGAATCCTCAAACCTCAATCCCCAATCCTCAATCCTGAATCCTCCTTCCTCAAACCTCAATCCTCAATAATCAATGCTCAATCCTCGATCCTGAATCCTCAGTCATTAATTCTCAATCTTCAATATTCAATCCTCAATCCTCAGTCCTCAAGCCTCAATCCTCAATCCTCAATCCTCAATCTTCAATCCTCATTCCTCAATCCTCAACCATCAATCCTCAACCCTCAGTAATCAATCCTCAGTCCTCAATCCTCAATCCTCAATCATCAATTCTCAATCCTCAATCTTCAATCCTCAACACTCAACCCTCAATGCTCAATACTCTATCCTCAATCCTCAATCCCCAATCCTCAATCTTCAATCCTCAATCCTCGATCCTCAATCTTCAGTACTCAATCCTCAATCTTCAATCCTCAATACTCAATCTTCAATCCACAATCCTCAATCCTCAATACTCAAAACTCAATATTCAATCCTCAATACTCAATTTTCAATCCTCAATCCTCAATCCTCAATCCTCAATCCTCAATCCTCAATCCTCAATCCTCAATCCTCAATCCTCAATCCACAGTCCTCAATCCTCCGTCCTCAATTCTCTACCCTCAATCCTCAATGCTCAATCCTCAATACTCAACCCTCAATCCTCAATCCTCAATCCTCAACATTTAATGCTCAATCCTCGATCCTCAATCCTCAGTCATTAATTATCAATCCTCAATATTCAATCCTCAATCCTCAGACCTCAAGCCTCAACACTCAATATTCAATTGTCAATCATAAACTCACAGCATTCAAACCTCACCCCTCAGTCCTCAATCCTCAGTCCTCAATCATCAACCATCAATCATCAATACTCAATCTTCAATCCTCATTACTCAATCCTCAACCCTTAAACCTCAACCCTCAGTATTCAACCCTCAGTCATCAATCCTCAACCCTCAATCATCAATTCTCAATCCTCAATCTTCAATCCTCAACAGTCAATCCTCAATGCTCAATCCTCTATCCTCAATCCTCAATCCTCAATCCTCAATCCTCAATACTCAATCCTCAATCCTCAATCCTCAATCCTCAATCCTCAACCCTCAAACCTCAATGTTCAATCCTCAATACCCAATCTTCAGTCATCAACCCTCAATCCTCAATCCTCAATACTCAGTACTCAATCGTCAATCCTCAATCCCCAATCCTCAATCTTCAATCCTCAAACCTCAATCCTCAATCCTCAATCCTCAATCTTCAATCCTCACTACTCAATATTCAATCCTCAATCCTCAATCCTCAATCCTCCCATCTTCAATCCTCAATACTCAATCTGCAATCCTCAATCCTCAATCCTCCATCCTCAGCCCTCAATACTCAAGCGTCAATACTCAATCCTCACTCCTCAATCCTCAATCTTCAATCCTCAATTCTCAATCTTCAATCCTCAATCCTCAATTCTCAACCCTCAATACTCAATCCTCAAACCTCAACCCTCAACCGACTTTCCTCGTCCTCAATCCTCAAACCTCAATCCACAATCCTCAACATTCAATCATCAATACTCAATCTTCAATCCTCAATCCTCAATCCTCAATCCTCAATCCTCAATCCTCAATATTCAACACACAACCCTCATCCAACAATCCTCAATACTCAACCATCAATCCTCGATTCTCAATACTCAATGGAATATACTGAATTCTCATGGTTGAATATTCAATCCAAAATATTCAATAATCAAATCTCAATCCTCAAACATCAATCCTCAACACTCAATCCTCTACACTCAGTCCTCTCTCTTCAATCCTCCATCCTCAATCCTCAATCCTCAAGCGTCAATCCTCAATCCTCAGTCCTCAACCCTCAATCCTCAGTCCTCAAACCTCAATCCCGAATTCTCAATGCTGAATCCTCAATCTTCAGCCCTCAGTCCTCAACAATCAGTTGTCAATCCTCAATCCTCAATAGAATATCCTTAATTCACAGTTTTCAATACTCAATCCCCATACTTCAATCTTCAGATCTCAATCCACAAACATCAATTCTCGTCACTCTACACACAACACTCAGTCCTCAATCTTCAATCGTCAATCCTCAATCCTCAATCCTCAATGTTCAATCCTCAATACTCAATCTTCAATCATCAATCCTCAGTTCTCAATCCTCAATACTCAATACTAAATCGTCAATCCTCAATCCCCAATCCTCAACCTTCAATCCTCAATCCTCAGTTCTCAATCCACAATCCTCAATCTTCAATCCTCAATACTCAATATTCAATACTCAATGTTCAATCCTCAACAGCCAATCCTCAATCTTCAATCCTCAATCGTCAATCCTCAATCCTCAATCCTCAATCCTCAATCCTCAATCCTCAATCCTCAATCCTCAATCCTCAGTCCTCAATCCTCAATCCTCAATTTTCAATCCTCAGTCCCCAATCCTCAACCTTCAACCCTCAATCCTCAACCCTCAATCCTCGATCCTCAGTCCTCAATCCTCAATGCTCAATCCTCAATGCTCAATCCGCAATACCCAATCCTCAGTCTTCAATCCTCAATCCTCAATCCTCAATCCTTAATACTCAATCCTCTATCCTCAGTCCTCAAACCTTAATCCTGAATCCACAATCCTGAATCCTCAATCTTCAGCCCTCAGTCCTCAACAATCAGTTGTCAATCCTCAATCCCCAATGGAATATCATCAATTCACAGTTTTCAATACTCAATAGTCAATCTGCAATTTTCAAATCTCTATCCACAAACATCAATACTCATCACACAACACTCAACACTCCGTTCCCAGTCCTCAATCTTCAATCATCAATCCTCGATCCTCAATCCTCAACCCTCAATTTTCTATCCTCAATACTCAATCTTCAATCCTCATTGCTCAATCCTCAATCCTCAATCCTCAGTCCTCAATCCACAATCCTCAATCCTCAGACCTCAATCCTCAATCGTCAGCCCGCGTCCTCAATCCTCAACACTCAATCCTCAATCCTCATTCTTCAATCCTCAATACCCAATCCTCAATACCCAATCCTCAATGTTCAATCCTCAATACTCAATCCTCAATCCTCAATCCTCAATCCACAATCCTCAAAATTCAATCCTCAGCCCCAAGTCCTCAATCCTCAATACTCAATCCTCAATCCTCAATCTTCAATCCTCAATACTCAATCTGCAATCCTCAATCCTCAATCCTCAATCCTCAACCCTCAATCCTCAAGCGTCAATCCTCAATTCTCAATCCTCAATACTCAACCTTCAATCCTCAATTCTCAATCTTCAATCCTCAATCCTCAATTCTCAATCCTCAATACTCAATCCTCAAACCTCAATCCTCATTCTTCAATCCTCAATACCCGATCCTCAATCCCCAGTCCTCAATCCTCAATCCTCAATGGTCAATCCTCAATCCTCAATCCGCAGTCCTCAATCCTCAATCCTCAACCCTCAAACGTCAATCCTCAACCGTCAGTACTCGTCCTCAATCGTCAACACTCAATCCTCAATCCTCAATCTTCAATCCTCAATACTCAATATTCAATACGCAATCTTCAATCTTCAATCCTCAATCTTCAATCCTCAATCCTCAATCCTCAATGTTCAATCCTCAATACTCAATCTTCAATCATCAATCCTCAGTTCTCAATCCTCAATACTCAATACTAAATCGTCAATCCTCAATCCCCAATCCTCAACCTTCAATCCTCAATCCTCAGTTCTCAATCCACAATCCTCAATCTTCAATCCTCAATACTCAATATTCAATACTCAATGTTCAATCCTCAACAGCCAATCCTCAATCTTCAATCCTCAATCGTCAATCCTCAATCCTCAATCCTCAATCCTCAATCCTCAATCCTCAATCCTCAATCCTCAATCCTCAGTCCTCAATCCTCAATCCTCAATTTTCAATCCTCAGTCCCCAATCCTCAACCTTCAACCCTCAATCCTCAACCCTCAATCCTCGATCCTCAGTCCTCAATCCTCAATGCTCAATCCTCAATGCTCAATCCGCAATACCCAATCCTCAGTCTTCAATCCTCAATCCTCAATCCTCAATCCTTAATACTCAATCCTCTATCCTCAGTCCTCAAACCTTAATCCTGAATCCACAATCCTGAATCATCAATCTTCAGCCCTCAGTCCTCAACAATCAGTTGTCAATCCTCAATCCCCAATGGAATATCACCAATTCACAGTTTTCAATACTCAATAGTCAATCTGCAATTTTCAAATCTCTATCCACAAACATCAATACTCATCACACAACACTCAACACTCCGTTCCCAGTCCTCAATCTTCAATCATCAATCCTCGATCCTCAATCCTCAACCCTCAATTTTCTATCCTCAATACTCAATCTTCAATCCTCATTGCTCAATCCTCAATCCTCAATCCTCAGTCCTCAATCCACAATCCTCAATCCTCAGACCTCAATCCTCAATCGTCAGCCCGCGTCCTCAATCCTCAACACTCAATCCTCAATCCTCATTCTTCAATCCTCAATACCCAATCCTCAATACCCAATCCTCAATGTTCAATCCTCAATACTCAATCCTCAATCCTCAATCCTCAATCCACAATCCTCAAAATTCAATCCTCAGCCCCAAGTCCTCAATCCTCAATACTCAATCCTCAATCCTCAATCTTTAATCCTCAATACTCAATCTGCAATCCTCAATCCTCAATCCTCAATCCTCAACCCTCAATCCTCAAGCGTCAATCCTCAATTCTCAATCCTCAATACTCAACCTTCAATCCTCAATTCTCAATCTTCAATCCTCAATCCTCAATTCTCAATCCTCAATACTCAATCCTCAAACCTCAATCCTCATTCTTCAATCCTCAATACCCGATCCTCAATCCCCAGTCCTCAATCCTCAATCCTCAATGGTCAATCCTCAATCCTCAATCCGCAGTCCTCAATCCTCAATCCTCAACCCTCAAACGTCAATCCTCAACCGTCAGTACTCGTCCTCAATCGTCAACACTCAATCCTCAATCCTCAATCTTCAATCCTCAATACTCAATATTCAATACGCAATCTTCAATCTTCAATCCTCAAACTTCAATCCGCAATCCTCAATCCTCAATACTCAATCCTCATTCTTCAATCCTCAATACCCAATCCTCAGTCTTCAATCCTCAATCTTCAAACCTCAATCCGGAATCCTCAATCCTGAATCCTCAATCTTCAGCCGTCAGTCCTCAACAATCAATTCTCAATCCTCAATCCTCAATCTTCAATCCTCAATCCTCAATCCGCAATCCTCAATCCTCAATCCTCAACCCTCAAACGTCAATCCTCAACCGTCAGTACTCGTCCTCAATCGTCAACACTCAATCCTCAATACTCAATCTTCAATCCTCAAACCTCAATCCTCAATCCTCAATCCTCAATCCTCAATCCTGAATACTCAATCCTCAATCGTCAATCTTCAATCCTCAATACTCAATCTTCAATCCTCAATCCTCAATCCTCAATCGTCAATCCTCATTCTTCAATCCTCAATACCCAATCCTCAATCTTCAATCCTCAATACTCAATCCTCAATCCTCAATCCTCAATCCACAATAATCAAAATTCAATCCTCAGTCCCAAATCCTCAATCCTCAATACTCAATCCTCAATCCTCAATCTTCAATCCTCAATACTCAATCTTCAATCCGCAATCCTCAATCCTCAATCCTCAATCCTCATTCTTCAATCCTCAATTCCCGATCCTCAATCCCCAGCCCTCAATGTTCAATCGTCAATGGTCAATCCTCAATCCTCAATCCTCAGTCCTCGATCCTCAATCCTCAAACCTGAATACTCGATCCTCAATCGTCAATCTTCAATCCTCAATACTCAATCTTCAATCCTCAATCCTCAATCCTCAATCGTCAATCCTCATTCTTCAATCCTCAATACCCAATCCTCAATCTTCAATCCTCAATACTCAATCCTCAATCCTCAATCCTCAATCCACAATAATCAAAATTCAATCCTCAGTCCCAAATCCTCAATCCTCAACACTCAATCCTCAATCCTCAATCTTCAATCCTCAATACTCAATCTTCAATCCGCAATCCTCAATCCTCAATCCTCAATCCTCATTCTTCAATCCTCAATTCCCGATCCTCAATCCCCAGCCCTCAATCTTCAATCGTCAATGGTCAATCCTCAATCCTCAATCCTCAGTCCTCGATCCTCAATCCTCAAACCTCAATCCTCAACCCTCAGCCCTCATCCTCAATCCTCAATCCTCAATCCTCAATCCACAATCTTCAATCCTCAACACTCAACCTTCAATAATCAATCCTCAATCCTCTATCCTCAACGCTCAATCTTCAATACTCAATACTCAATCTTCAATCCTCAATCCTCAATCCTCAATCCTCAATCCTCAGTCCACAATCCTCAATCTTCAATCCTCAATACTCAGTCTTCAATCCTCAATCCTCAATCCTCAATCCTCAATCCTCCCATCTTCAATCCTCAATACTCAATCTGCAATCCTCAATCCTCAATCCTCCATCCTCAACTCTCAATCCTCAAGCGTCAATCCTCAATTCTCAATCCTCAATACTCAACCTTCAATCCTCAATTCTCAATCTTCAATCCTCAATCCTCAATTCTCAGCCCTCAATAGAAAATCCTCAATTCCCATTATTCAATACTCAATCCTCAACCTGCAATCTTCAAATCTCAGTACCCGAACATCAATTCTCAACACTCTATCCACAACACTCAGTCCTCAATCATCAATCAACAATCCTCAAACCTCTATATTCAATCTTCAATCCTCGACACTCAATACTCAATCCTCAATCCTCAATCCTCAATCCGCAATCCTCAATCCTCAATTCTCAAACCTCAATCCTCAACCCTCAGTCCACAGTCCTCAATCCTCAACCTTCAGTCCTCTATCCTCAATCCTCAATTCTCAATCCTCAATTATCAATCCTGAATCCTCAAACCTCAATCCCCAATCCTCAATCCTGAATCCTCCTTCCTCAAACCTCAATCCTCAATAATCAATGCTCAATCCTCGATCCTGAATCCTCAGTCATTAATTCTCAATCCTCAATATTCAATCCTCAATCCTCAGTCCTCAAGCCTCAATCCTCAATCCTCAATCCTCAATCTTCAATCCTCATTCCTCAATCCTCAACCCTCAATCCTCAACCCTCAGTAATCAATCCTCAGTCCTCAATCCTCAATCCTCAATCATCAATTCTCAATCCTCAATCTTCAATCCTCAACACTCAACCCTCAATGCTCAATACTCTATCCTCAATCCTCAATCCCCAATCCTCAATCTTCAATCCTCAATCCTCGATCCTCAATCTTCAGTACTCAATCATCAATCCTCAACCCTCCGACCTCAAACATCAATCCTCAATATTCAATGCTCAATCCTCAATCCTCAATCCTCAGTCATCAGTTCTCAATCCTCAATATTCAATCCTCAATCCTCAGTCCTCAAGCCTTAATCCTCAATCCTCAATCCACAATCCTAATCGTCAATCCTCAATCCTCAACATTCAATCCTCAATACTCAATTTTCAATCCTCAATCCTCAATCCTCAATCCTCAATTCTCAATCCTCAATCCTCTGTCCTCAGTCCTCAAACCTCAATCCTCAACACTCAGCCCTCATCCTCCATCCTCAATCCTTAATCATCAATCCTCAATCTTCAATCCTCAATATTCAATCATCAACCCTCAATCCTCAACCCTCAATCCTCAATCCTCAATCCTCAGTGATCAATACTCATTCTTTAATACACAATCCTCAATCCTCAATCTTCAATCCTCAATAATCAATCTCCAATTCTAGATCCTCAATCCTCAATCCTCAATCCTCAATCCTCAATCCTCAGTCCTCAATCCTCAATCCTCAATCCTCAATCTTCAATCCTCAATACTCAATCTTCAATCCACAATCCTCAATCCTTCAATACTCAAAACTCAATCTTCAATCCTCAATACTCAATTTTCAATCCTCAATCCTCAATCCTCAATCCTCAATCCTCATTCTACAATCCTCAATACCCAATCCTCAATCTTCAATCTTCAATCCTCAATTCGCAATCCTCAATCCTCAATCCTCAGACCTCAAGTATCAATACTCAACCCTCAGTCCTCGTCCTCAATCCGCAACCCTCAATCCTCAATCGTTAATCTTCATTCATCAATATTCAACCTTCAATCCTCAATCCACAATCCTCAATGTTCGGTCCTTAATACCCAATCCTCAATCTTCAATCCTCAACCCTCAATCCTCAATCCTCAATCCTCAATCCTCAATCGTCAATCTTCAATCCTCAATACTCAATCTTCAATCCTCAATCCTCAATCCTCAATCCTCAATCCTCAATCTTCAATCCTCAATACCCAATCCTCAATCTTCAATCCTCAACCCTTAATCCTCAATCCTCAATCCTCAAACCTCAACACTCAATCCTCAATCGTCAATCCTCAACCGTCAACCCTGAGTCATCAATCCTCAACACTCAGTAATCAATCCTCATTCTTCAATCATCAATCCTCAATCATCCATTCTCAATCCTCAATCTTCAATCATCAACACTCAATACTCAACCCTCAATGCTCAATCCTCAATCCTCAATCCTCAATCCTCAATTCTCAATCCTCAATCGTCAATCCTCAATCCTCAATCCTCAATCCTCAATCGTCAATCCTCAATCCTCAACCATCAATCCTCAATCCTCAATCCACAATCCTCAATCCACAATCGTCAATCCTCAAACCTCAAACTTCAATCCTCAACCCTTAATCCTCAATCCTCAATCCTCAATCCTCAATTTTCAATCCTCAATAGAATATCTTCAATTCTCAGTTTTCAATGCTCTGTCCTCAATCTTCAATCCTCAATCATCAATTCTCAATCCTCAATCTTCAATCCTCAACACTCAATCTTCAATCCTCAATCCTCAATCCTCAATCGTCAATCCTCATTCTTCAATCCTCAATACCCAATCCTCAATCTTCAATCCTCAATACTCAATCCTCAATCCTCAATCCTCAATCCACAATAATCAAAATTCAATCCTCAGTCCCAAATCCTCAATCCTCAATACTCAATCCTCAATCCTCAATCTTCAATCCTCAATACTCAATCTTCAATCCGCAATCCTCAATCCTCAATCCTCAATCCTCATTCTTCAATCCTCAATTCCCGATCCTCAATCCCCAGCCCTCAATCTTCAATCGTCAATGGTCAATCCTCAATCCTCAACCCTCAGTCCTCGATCCTCAATCCTCAAACCTGAATACTCAATCCTCAATCGTCAATCTTCAATCCTCAATACTCAATCTTCAATCCTCAATCCTCAATCCTCAATCGTCAATCCTCATTCTTCAATCCTCAATACCCAATCCTCAATCTTCAATCCTCAATACTCAATCCTCAATCCTCAATCCTCAATCCACAATAATCAAAATTCAATCCTCAGTCCCAAATCCTCAATCCTCAACACTCAATCCTCAATCCTCAATCTTCAATCCTCAATACTCAATCTTCAATCCGCAATCCTCAATCCTCAATCCTCAATCCTCATTCTTCAATCCTCAATTCCCGATCCTCAATCCCCAGCCCTCAATCTTCAATCGTCAATGGTCAATCCTCAATCCTCAATCCTCAGTCCTCGATCCTCAATCCTCAAACCTCAATCCTCAACCCTCAGCCCTCATCCTCAATCCTCAATCCTCAATCCTCAATCCACAATCTTCAATCCTCAACACTCAACCTTCAATAATCAATCCTCAATCCTCTATCCTCAACGCTCAATCTTCAATACTCAACACTCAATCTTCAATCCTCAATCCTCAATCCTCAATCCTCAATCCTCAGTCCACAATCCTCAATCTTCAATCCTCAATACTCAGTCTTCAATCCTCAATCCTCAATCCTCAATCCTCAATCCTCCCATCTTCAATCCTCAATACTCAATCTGCAATCCTCAATCCTCAATCCTCCATCCTCAACTCTCAATCCTCAAGCGTCAATCCTCAATTCTCAATCCTCAATACTCAACCTTCAATCCTCAATTCTCAATCTTCAATCCTCAATCCTCAATTCTCAGCCCTCAATAGAAAATCCTCAATTCCCATTATTCAATACTCAATCCTCAACCTGCAATCTTCAAATCTCAGTACCCGAACATCAATTCTCAACACTCTATCCTCAACACTCAGTCCTCAATCATCAATCAACAATCCTCAAACCTCTATATTCAATCTTCAATCCTCGACACTCAATACTCAATCCTCAATCCTCAATCCTCAATCCGCAATCCTCAATCCTCAATTCTCAAACCTCAATCCTCAACCCTCAGTCCACAGTCCTCAATACTCAACCTTCAGTCCTCTATCCTCAATCCTCAATTCTCAATCCTCAATTATCAATCCTGAATCCTCAAACCTCAATCCCCAATCCTCAATCCTGAATCCTCCTTCCTCAAACCTCAATCCTCAATAATCAATGCTCAATCCTCGATCCTGAATCCTCAGTCATTAATTCTCAATCCTCAATATCCAATCCTCAATCCTCAGTCCTCAAGCCTCAATCCTCAATCCTCAATCCTCAATCTTCAATCCTCATTCCTCAATCCTCAACCCTCAATCCTCAACCCTCAGTAATCAATCCTCAGTCCTCAATCCTCAATCCTCAATCATCAATTCTCAATCCTCAATCTTCAATCCTCAACACTCAACCCTCAATGCTCAATACTCTATCCTCAATCCTCAATCCCCAATCCTCAATCTTCAATCCTCAATCCTCGATCCTCAATCTTCAGTACTCAATCATCAATCCTCAACCCTCCGACCTCAAACATCAATCCTCAATATTCAATGCTCAATCCTCAATCCTCAATCCTCAGTCATCAGTTCTCAATCCTCAATATTCAATCCTCAATCCTCAGTCCTCAAGCCTTAATCCTCAATCCTCAATCCACAATCCTAATCGTAAATCCTCAATCCTCAACATTCAATCCTCAATACTCAATTTTCAATCCTCAATCCTCAATCCTCAATCCTCAATTCTCAATCCTCAATCCTCTGTCCTCAGTCCTCAAACCTCAATCCTCAACACTCAGCCCTCATCCTCCATCCTCAATCCTTAATCATCAATCCTCAATCTTCAATCCTCAATATTCAATCATCAACCCTCAATCCTCAACCCTCAATCCTCAATCCTCAATCCTCAGTGATCAATACTCATTCTTTAATACACAATCCTCAATCCTCAATCTTCAATCCTCAATAATCAATCTCCAATTCTAGATCCTCAATCCTCAATCCTCAATCCTCAATCCTCAATCCTCAGTCCTCAATCCTCAATCCTCAATCCTCAATCTTCAATCCTCAATACTCAATCTTCAATCCACAATCCTCAATCCTTCAATACTCAAAACTCAATCTTCAATCCTCAATACTCAATACTCAATTTTCAATCCTCAATCCTCAATCCTCAATCCTCAATCCTCATTCTACAATCCTCAATACCCAATCCTCAATCTTCAATCTTCAATCCTCAATTCGCAATCCTCAATCCTCAATCCTCAGACCTCAAGTATCAATACTCAACCCTCAGTCCTCGTCCTCAATCCGCAACCCTCAATCCTCAATCGTTAATCTTCATTCATCAATATTCAACCTTCAATCCTCAATCCACAATCCTCAATGTTCGGTCCTTAATACCCAATCCTCAATCTTCAATCCTCAACCCTCAATCCTCAATCCTCAATCCTCAATCCTCAATCGTCAATCTTCAATCCTCAATACTCAATCTTCAATCCTCAATCCTCAATCCTCAATCCTCAATCCTCAATCTTCAATCCTCAATACCCAATCCTCAATCTTCAATCCTCAACCCTTAATCCTCAATCCTCAATCCTCAAACCTCAACACTCAATCCTCAATCGTCAATCCTCAACCGTCAACCCTGAGTCATCAATCCTCAACACTCAGTAATCAATCCTCAATCTTCAATCATCAATCCTCAATCATCCATTCTCAATCCTCAATCTTCAATCATCAACACTCAATACTCAACCCTCAATGCTCAATCCTCAATCCTCAATCCTCAATCCTCAATTCTCAATCCTCAATCGTCAATCCTCAATCCTCAATCCTCAATCCTCAATCGTCAATCCTCAATCCTCAACCATCAATCCTCAATCCTCAATCCACAATCCTCAATCCACAATCGTCAATCCTCAAACCTCAAACTTCAATCCTCAACCCTTAATCCTCAATCCTCAATCCTCAATCCTCAATTTTCAATCCTCAATAGAATATCTTCAATTCTCAGTTTTCAATGCTCTGTCCTCAATCTTCAATCCTCAATCATCAATTCTCAATCCTCAATCTTCAATCCTCAACACTCAATCCTCTATGCTCAATCCTCAATCCTCAATCCTCAATCCTCAATCCTCAATCCTCAATCCTCAATCCACAATCTTCAATCCTCAACACTCAACCTTCAATAATCAATCCTCAATCCTCTATCCTCAACGCTCAATCTTCAATACTCAATACTCAATCTTCAATCCTCAATCCTCAATCCTCAATCCTCAATCCTCAGTCCACAATCCACAATCTTCAATCCTCAATACTCAGTCTTCAATCCTCAATCCTCAATCCTCAATCCTCAATCCTCCCATCTTCAATCCTCAATACTCAATCTGCAATCCTCAAACCTCAATCCTCAATCCTCAACTCTCAATCCTCAAGCGTCAATCCTCAATTCTCAATCCTCAATACTCAACCTTCAATCCTCAATTCTCAATCTTCAATCCTCAATCCTCAATTCTCAATCCTCAATACTCAATCCTCAAACCTCAATCCTCAACCGTCAGTCCTCGTTCTCAATCCTCAAACCTCAATACGCAATCCTCAATATTCAATCATCAATATTCAATCTTCAATCCTCAATCCTCAATCCTCAATCCTCAATCCTCAACATTCAACACACGACCCTCAACCACCAATCCTCAATACTCAACCATCAATCCTCAATTCTCAATACTCAGTAGAATATCCTGAATTCCCATGATTCAATACTCAATCCTCAATATTCAATAATCAAATCTCAATCCTCAAACATCAACTCTCAACACTCAATCCTCAATACTCAGTCCTCTGTCTTCAATCCTACATCCTCAATCCTCAATCCTCAAGCGTCAATCCTCAATCCTCAGTCCTCAACCCTCAATCCTCAGTCCTCAAACATCAATCCGGAATCCTCAATCCTGAATCCTCAATATTCAGCCGTCAGTCCTCAACAATCAATTCTCAATCCTCAATCCTCAATCTTCAATCCTGAATCCTCAATCCGCAATCCTCAATCCTCAATCTTCAATCCTCAATACTCAATCTTCTATCCTCAATCCTCAATCCTCAATCCTCAATCCTCAATCCTCAATCCTCAATCCTCAATCCTCAATCGTCAATATTCAATCCTCAATACTCAATCTTCTATCCTCAATCCTCAATCCTCAATCGTCAATACTCATTCTTCAATCCTCAATACCCAATCCTCAATCCTCATTCTTCAATCCTCAATACTCAATCTTCAATCCTCATTCCTCAATCCTCAATCGTCAATCCTCATTCTTCAATCCTCAATACCCAATCCTCAATCTTCAATCCTCAATACTCAATCCTCAATCCTCAATCCTCAATCCACAATCCTCAAAATTCAATCCTCAGTCCCAAATCCTCAATCCTCAATACTCAATCCTCAATCCTCAATCTTCAATCCTCAATACTCAATCTTCAATCCGCAATCCTCAATCCTCAATCCTCAATCCTCATTCTTCAATCCTCAATACCCGATCCTCAATCCCCAGCCCTCAATCTTCAATCGTCAATGGTCAATCCTCAATCCTCAATCCTCAGTCCTCGATCCTCAATCCTCAAACCTCAATCCTCAACCCTCAGCCCTCATCCTCAATCCTCAATCCTCAATCCTCAATCCACAATCTTCAATCCTCAATACTCAACCTTCAACAATCAATCCTCAATCCTCAATCCTCAATACTCAATACTCAATCGTCAATCCTCAATCCCCAATCCTCAATCTCCAATAATCAATCCTCAATCCTCAATCCTCAACCCTCAATCTTCAATACTCAATACTCAATCTTCAATCCTCAATCCTCAATCCTCAATCCTCAATCCTCAGTCCACAATCCTCAATCTTCAATCCTCAATACTCAGTCTTCAATCCTCAATCCTCAATCCTCAATACTCAATCCTCAATCCTCCCATCTTCAATCCTCAATACTCAATCTACAATCCTCAATCCTCAATCCTCCATCCTCAACTCTCAATCCTCAAGCGTCAATACTCAATCCTCAATCCTCAATTTTCAATCCTCAGTCCCCAATCCTCAACCTTCAACCCTCAATCCTCAACCCTCAATCCTCGATCCTCAGTCCTCAATCCTCAATGCTCAATCCTCAATGCTCAATCCGCAATACCCAATCCTCAGTCTTCAATCCTCAATCCTCAATCCTCAATCCTTAATACTCAATCCTCTATCCTCAGTCCTCAAACCTTAATCCTGAATCCACAATCCTGAATCCTCAATCTTCAGCCCTCAGTCCTCAACAATCAGTTGTCAATCCTCAATCCCCAATGGAATATCATCAATTCACAGTTTTCAATACTCAATAGTCAATCTGCAATTTTCAAATCTCTATCCACAAACATCAATACTCATCACACAACACTCAACACTCCGTTCCCAGTCCTCAATCTTCAACCATCAATCCTCGATCCTCAATCCTCAACCCTCAATTTTCTATCCTCAATACTCAATATTCAATACGCAATCTTCAATCTTCAATCCTCAATCTTCAATCCTCAATCCTCAATCCTCAATACTCAATCCTCATTCTTCAATCCTCAATACCCAATCCTCAGTCTTCAATCCTCAATCTTCAAACCTCAATCCGGAATCCTCAATCCTGAATCCTCAATCTTCAGCCGTCAGTCCTCAACAATCAATTCTCAATCCTCAATCCTCAATCTTCAATCCTCAATCCTCAATCCGCAATCCTCAATCCTCAATCCTCAACCCTCAAACGTCAATCCTCAACCGTCAGTACTCGTCCTCAATCGTCAACACTCAATCCTCAATACTCAATCTTCAATCCTCAAACCTCAATCCTCAATCCTCAATCCTCAATCCTCAATCCTGAATACTCAATCCTCAATCGTCAATCTTCAATCCTCAATACTCAATCTTCAATCCTCAATCCTCAATCCTCAATCGTCAATCCTCATTCTTCAATCCTCAATACCCAATCCTCAATCTTCAATCCTCAATACTCAATCCTCAATCCTCAATCCTCAATCCACAATAATCAAAATTCAATCCTCAGTCCCAAATCCTCAATCCTCAATACTCAATCCTCAATCCTCAATCTTCAATCCTCAATACTCAATCTTCAATCCGCAATCCTCAATCCTCAATCCTCAATCCTCATTCTTCAATCCTCAATTCCCGATCCTCAATCCCCAGCCCTCAATCTTCAATCGTCAATGGTCAATCCTCAATCCTCAATCCTCAGTCCTCGATCCTCAATCCTCAAACCTCAATCCTCAACCCTCAGCCCTCATCCTCAATCCTCAATCCTCAATCCTCAATCCACAATCTTCAATCCTCAACACTCAACCTTCAATAATCAATCCTCAATCCTCTATCCTCAACGCTCAATCTTCAATACTCAATACTCAATCTTCAATCCTCAATCCTCAATCCTCAATCCTCAATCCTCAGTCCACAATCCTCAATCTTCAATCCTCAATACTCAGTCTTCAATCCTCAATCCTCAATCCTCAATCCTCAATCCTCCCATCTTCAATCCTCAATACTCAATCTGCAATCCTCAAACCTCAATCCTCCATCCTCAACTCTCAATCCTCAAGCGTCAATCCTCAATTCTCAATCCTCAATACTCAACCTTCAATCCTCAATTCTCAATCTTCAATCCTCAATCCTCAATTCTCAATCCTCAATACTCAATCCTCAAACCTCAATCCTCAACCGTCAGTCCTCGTTCTCAATCCTCAAACCTCAATACGCAATCCTCAATATTCAATCATCAATATTCAATCTTCAATCCTCAATCCTCAATCCTCAATCCTCAATCCTCAACATTCAACACACGACCCTCAACCATCAATCCTCAATACTCAACCATCAATCCTCAATTCTCAATACTCAGTAGAATATCCTGAATTCCCATGATTCAATACTCAATCCTCAATATTCAATAATCAAATCTCAATCCTCAAACATCAACTCTCAACACTCAATCCTCAATACTCAGTCCTCTGTCTTCAATCCTACATCCTCAATCCTCAATCCTCAAGCGTCAATCCTCAATACTCAGTCCTCAACCCTCAATCCTCAGTCCTCAAACATCAATCCGGAATCCTCAATCCTGAATCCTCAATATTCAGCCGTCAGTCCTCAACAATCAATTCTCAATCCTCAATCCTCAATCTTCAATCCTGAATCCTCAATCCGCAATCCTCAATCCTCAATCTTCAATCCTCAATACTCAATCTTCTATCCTCAATCCTCAATCCTCAATCCTCAATCCTCAATCCTCAATCCTCAATCCTCAATCCTCAATCGTCAATATTCAATCCTCAATACTCAATCTTCTATCCTCAATCCTCAATCCTCAATCGTCAATACTCATTCTTCAATCCTCAATACCCAATCCTCAATCCTCATTCTTCAATCCTCAATACTCAATCTTCAATCCTCATTCCTCAATCCTCAATCGTCAATCCTCATTCTTCAATCCTCAATACCCAATCCTCAATCTTCAATCCTCAATACTCAATCCTCAATCCTCAATCCTCAATCCACAATCCTCAAAATTCAATCCTCAGTCCCAAATCCTCAATCCTCAATACTCAATCCTCAATCCTCAATCTTCAATCCTCAATACTCAATCTTCAATCCGCAATCCTCAATCCTCAATCCTCAATCCTCATTCTTCAATCCTCAATACCCGATCCTCAATCCCCAGCCCTCAATCTTCAATCGTCAATGGTCAATCCTCAATCCTCAATCCTCAGTCCTCGATCCTCAATCCTCAAACCTCAATCCTCAACCCTCAGCCCTCATCCTCAATCCTCAATCCTCAATCCTCAATCCACAATCTTCAATCCTCAATACTCAACCTTCAACAATCAATCCTCAATCCTCAATCCTCAATACTCAATACTCAATCGTCAATCCTCAATCCCCAATCCTCAATCTCCAATAATCAATCCTCAATCCTCAATCCTCAACCCTCAATCTTCAATACTCAATACTCAATCTTCAATCCTCAATCCTCAATCCTCAATCCTCAATCCTCAGTCCACAATCCTCAATCTTCAATCCTCAATACTCAGTCTTCAATCCTCAATCCTCAATCCTCAATACTCAATCCTCAATCCTCCCATCTTCAATCCTCAATACTCAATCTACAATCCTCAATCCTCAATCCTCCATCCTCAACTCTCAATCCTCAAGCGTCAATACTCAATTCTCAATCCTGAATACTCAACGTTCAATCCTCAATTCACAATCTTCAATCCTCAATCCTCAATTCTCAATCCTCAATACTCAATCCTCAAACCTCAATCCTCAACCGTCAGTCCTCGTCCTCAATCCTGAATCCTCAGTCCACAATCCTCAATCTTCAATCCTCAATACTCAGTCTTCAATCCTCAATCCTCAATCCTCAATCCTCAATCCTCCCATCTTCAATCCTCAATACTCAATCTGCAATCCTCAATCCTCAATCCTCCATCCTCAACTCTCAATCCTCAAGCGTCAATCCTCAATTCTCAATCCTCAATACTCAACCTTCAATCCTCAATTCTCAATCTTCAATCCTCAATCCTCAATTCTCAATCCTCAATACTCAATCGTCAAACCTCAATACTCAACCGTCAGTCCTCGTTCTCAATCCTCAAACCTCAATACGCAATCCTCAATATTCAATCATCAATACTCAATCTTCAATCCTCAATACTCAATCCTCAACCCTCAATCCTCAACATTCAACACACGACCCTCAACCATCAATCCTCAATACTCAACCATCAATCCTCAATACTCAACCATCAATCCTCAATTCTCAATACTCAGTAGAATATCCTGAATTCCCATGATTCAATACTCAATCCTCAATATTCAATAATCAAATCTCAATCCTCAAACATCAACTCTCAACACTCAATCCTCAATACTCAGTCCTCTCTCTTCAATCCTACATCCTCAATCCTCAATCCTCAAGCGTCAATCCTCAATCCTCAAACCTCAACCCTCAATCCTCAGTCCTCAAACCTCAATCCGGAATCCTCAATCCTGAATCCTCAATCTTCAGCCGTCAGTCCTCAGCAATCAATTCTCAATCCTCAATCCTCAATCTTCAATCCTGAATCCTCACTCCGCAATCCTCAATCCTCAATCTTCAGTCCTCAATACTCAATCTTCTATCCTCAATCCTCAATCCTCAATTCTCAATCCTCAATCCTCAATCCTCAATCCTCAATCGTCAATATTCAATCCTCAATACTCAATCTTCTATCCTCAATCCTCAATCCTCAATCGTCAATCCTCATTCTTCAATCCTCAATACCCAATACTCAATCCTCATTCTTCAATCCTCAATACTCAATCTTCAATCCTCATTCCTCAATCCTCAATCGTCAATCCTCATTCTTCAATCCTCAATACCCAATCCTCAATCTTCAATCCTCAATACTCAACCCTCAATCCTCAATCCTCAATCCACAATCCTCAAAATTCAATCCTCAGTCCCAAATACTCAATCCTCAATACTCAATCCTCAATCCTCAATCTTCAATCCTCAATACTCAATCTTCAATCCGCAATCCTCAATCCTCAATCCTCAATCCTCATTCTTCAATCCTCAATACCCGATCCTCAATCCCCAGCCCTCAATCTTCAATCGTCAATGGTCAATCCTCAATCCTCAATCCTCAGTCCTCGATCCTCAATCCTCAAACCTCAATCCTCAACCCTCAGCCCTCATCCTCAATCCTCAATCCTCAATCCTCAATCCACAATCTTCAATCCTCAATACTCAACCTTCAACAATCAATCCTCAATTCTCAATCATCAATACTCAATCTTCAATCCTGAATCCTCAATCCTCAATCCTCAATCCTCAATCCTCAATATTCAACACACAACCCTCATCCAACAATCCTCAATACTCAACCATCAATCCTCGATTCTCAATACTCAATGGAATATACTGAATTCTCATGGTTGAATATTCAATCCAAAATATTCAATAATCAAATCTCAATCCTCAAACATCAATCCTCAACACTCAATCCTCTACACTCAGTCCTCTCTCTTCAATCCTCCATCCTCAATCCTCAATCCTCAAGCGTCAATCCTCAATCCTCAGTCCTCAACCCTCAATCCTCAGTCCTCCAACCTCAATCCCGAATTCTCAATCCTGAATCCTCAATCTTCAGCCCTCAGTCCTCAACAATCAGTTGTCAATCCTCAATCCTCAATAGAATATCCTCAATTCACAGTTTTCAAAACTCAATCCCCATACTTCAATCTTCAGATCTCAATCCACAAACATCAATTCTCGTCACTCTACACACAACACTCAGTCCTCAATCTTCAATCGTCAATCCTCAATCCTCAACCCTCAATCCCCGATCCTCAGTCCTCAATCCTCAATGCTCAATCCTCAATGCTCAATCCGCCATACCCAATCCTCAGTCTTCAATCCTCAATCCTCAATCCTCAATCCTTAATACTCAATCATCTATCCTCTGTCCTCAAACCTTAATTCTGAATCCACAATCCTGAATCCTCAATCTTCAGCCCTCAGTCCTCAACAATCAGTTGTCAATCCTCAATCCCCAATGGAATATCATCAATTCACAGTTTTCAATACTCAATACTCAATCTGCAATCTTCAAATCTCTATCCACAAACATCAATACTCATCACTCAACACTCAACACTCCGTTCCCAGTCCTCAATCTTCAATCATCAATCCTCGATCCTCAATCCTCAATCCTCAATTTTCTATCCTCAATACTCAATCTTCAATCCTCATTGCTCAATCCTCAATCCTCAATCCTCAGTCCTCAATCCACAATCCTCAATCCTCAGACCTCAATCCTCAATCGTCAGCCCGCGTCCTCAATCCTCAACACTCAATCCTCAATCCTCATTCTTCAATCCTCAATACCCAATCCGAAATACCCAATCCTCAATCTTCAATCCTCAATACTCAATCCTCAATCCTCAATCCTCAATCCACAATCCTCAAAATTCAATCCTCAGCCCCAAGTCCTCAATCCTCAATACTCAATCCTCAATCCTCAATCTTCAATCCTCAATACTCAATCTGCAATCCTCAATCCTCAATCCTCAATCCTCAGCCCTCAATCCTCAAGCGTCAATCCTCAATTCTCAATCCTCAATACTCAGCCTTCAATCCTCAATTCTCAATCTTCAATCCTCAATCCTCAATTCTCAATCCTCAATACTCAATCCTCAAACCTCAATCCTCATTCTTCAATCCTCAATACCCGATCCTCAATCCCCAGTCCTCAATCTTCAATCCTCAATGGTCAATCCTCAATCCTCAATCCTCAGTCCTCAATCCTCAATCCTCAATCCTCAACCCTCAATCCTCAGTCCTCAAACCTCAATCCGGAATCCTCAATCCTGAATCCTCAATATTCAGCCGTCAGTCCTCAACAATCAATTCTCAATCCTCAATCCTCAATCTTCAATCCTGAATCCTCAATCCGCAATCCTCAATCCTCAATCTTCAATCCTCAATACTCAATCTTCTATCCTCAATCCTCAATCCTCAATCCTCAATCCGCAATCCTCAATCCTCAATCCTCAATCGTCAATATTCAATCCTCAATACTCAATCTTCTATCCTCAATCCTCAATCCTCAATCGTCAATCCTCATTCTTCAATCCTCAATACCCAATCCTCAATCCTCATTCTTCAATCCTCAATACTCAATCTTCAATTCTCATTCCTCAATCCTCAATCGTCAATCCTCATTCTTCAATCCTCAATACCCAATCCTCAATCTTCAATCCTCAATACTCAATCCTCAATCCTCAATCCTCAATCCACAATCCTCAAAATTCAATCCTCAGTCCCAAATCCTCAATCCTCAATACTCAATCTTCTATCCTCAATCCTCAATCCTCAATCCTCAATCCTCAATCCTCAGTCCACAATCCTCAATCTTCAATCCTCAATACTCAGTCTTCAATCCTCAATCCTCAATCCTCAATACTCAATCCTCAATCCTCCCATCTTCAATCCTCAATACTCAATCTACAATCCTCAATCCTCAATCCTCCATCCTCAACTCTCAATCCTCAAGCGTCAATCCTCAATTCTCAATCCTCAATACTCAACCTTCAATCCTCAATTCTCAATCTTCAATCCTCAATCCTCAATTCTCAATCCTCAATACTCAATCCTCAAACCTCAATCCTCAACCGTCAGTCCTCGTCCTCAATCCTCAATCCTCAGTCCACAATCCTCAATCTTCAATCCTCAATACTCAGTCTTCAATCCTCAATCCTCAATCCTCAATCCTCAATCCTCCCATCTTCAATCCTCAATACTCAATCTGCAATCCTCAATCCTCAATCCTCCATCCTCAACTCTCGATCCTCAAGCGTCAATCCTCAATTCTCAATCCTCAATACTCAACCTTCAATCCTCAATTCTCAATCTTCAATCCTCAATCCTCAATTCTCAATCCTCAATAATCAATCCTCAAACCTCAATCCTCAACCGTCAGTCCTCGTTCTCAATCCTCAAACCTCAATACGCAATCCTCAATATTCAATCATCAATACTCAATCTTCAATCCTCAATCCTCAATCCTCAATCCTCAATCCTCAACATTCAACACACGACCCTCAACCATCAATCCTCAATACTCAACCATCAATCCTCAATACTCAACCATCAATCCTCAATTCTCAATACTCAGTAGAATATCCTGAATTCCCATGATTCAATACTCAATCCTCAATATTCAATAATCAAATATCAATCCTCAAACATCAACTCTCAACACTCAATCCTCAATACTCAGTCCTCTCTCTTCAATCCTACATCCTCAATCCTCAATCCTCAAGCGTCAATCCTCAATCCTCAAACCTCAACCCTCAATCCTCAGTCCTCAAACCTCAATCCGGAATCCTCAATCCTGAATCCTCAATCTTCAGCCGTCAGTCCTCAACAATCAATTCTCAATCCTCAATCCTCAATCTTCAATCCTGAATCCTCAATCCGCAATCCTCAATCCTCAATCTTCAATCCTCAATACTCAATCTTCTACCCTTAATCCTCAATCCTCAATCCTCAATCGTCAATCCTGAATCCTCAATTCTCAATCGTCAATATTCAATCCTCAATACTCAATCTTCTATCCTCAATCCTCAATCCTCAATCGTCAATCCTCATTCTTCAATCCTCAATACCCAATCCTCAATCCTCATTCTTCAATCCTCAATACTCAATCTTCAATCCTCATTCCTCAGTCCTCAATCGTCAATCCTCATTCTTCAATCCTCAATACCCAATCCTCAATCTTCAATCCTCAATACTCAATCCTCAATCCTCAATCCTCAATCCACAATCCTCAAAATTCAATCCTCAGTCCCAAATCCTCAATCCTCAATACTCAATCCTCAATCCTCAATCTTCAATCCTCAATACTCAATCTTCAATCCGCAATCCTCAATCCTCAATCCTCAATCCTCATTCTTCAATCCTCAATACCCGATCCTCAATCCCCAGCCCTCAATCTTCAATCGTCAATGGTCAATCCTCAATCCTCAATCCTCAGTCCTCGATCCTCAATCCTCAAACCTCAATCCTCAACCCTCAGCCCTCATCCTCAATCCTCAATCCTCAATCCTCAATCCACAATCTTCAATCCTCAATACTCAACCTTCAACAGTCAATCCTCAATCCTCAATCCTCAATACTCAATACTCAATCGTCAATCCTCAATCCCCAATCCTCAATCTCCAATAATCAATCCTCAATCCTCAATCCTCAACCCTCAATCTTCAATACTCAATACTCAATCTTCAATCCTCAATCCTCAATCCTCAATCCTCAATCCTCAATCCTCAGTCCACAATCCTCAATCCTCAATCCTCAATACTCAGTCTTCAATCCTCAATCCTCAATCCTCAATACTCAATCCTCAATCCTCCCATCTTCAATCCTCAATACTCAATCTACAATCCTCAATCCTCAATCCTCCATCCTCAACTCTCAATCCTCAAGCGTCAATCCTCAATTCTCAATCTTCAATCCTCAATCCTCAATCCTCAATACTCAAAACTCAATCTTCAATCCTCAATACTCAATTTTCAATCCTCAATCCTCAATCCTCAATCCTCAATCCTCATTCTACAATCCTCGATACCCAATCCTCAATCTTCAATCTTCAATCCTCAATTCGCAATCCTCAATCCTCAATCCTCAGACCTCAAGTATCAATACTCAACCCTCAGTCCTCGTCCTCAATCCACAACCCTCATTCCTCAATCGTTAATCTTCAATACTCAATTTTCAATCCTCAATCCTCAATCCTCAATCCTCAATCCTCATTCTACAATCCTCGATACCCAATCCTCAATCTTCAACCTTCAATCCTCAATTCGCAATCCTCAATCCTCAATCCTCAGACCTCAAGTATCAATACTCAACCCTCAGTGCTCGTCCTCAATCCACAACCCTCAATCCTCAATCGTTAATCTTCATTCATCAATATTCAACCTTCAATCCTCAATCCACAATCCTCAATCCTCAGTCCTAAATCCTCAATCCTCAATTCTCAGCCCTCAATAGAAAATCCTCAATTCCCATTATTCAATACTCAATCCTCAACCTGCAATCTTCAAATCTCAGTACCCGAACATCAATTCTCAACACTCTATCCTCAACACTCAGTCCTCAATCATCAATCAACAATCCTCAAACCTCTATATTCAATCTTCAATCCTCGACACTCAATACTCAATCCTCAATCCTCAATCCTCAATCCGCAATCCTCAATCCTCAATTCTCAAACCTCAATCCTCAACCCTCAGTCCACAGTCCTCAATCCTCAACCTTCAGTCCTCTATCCTCAATCCTCAATTCTCAATCCTCAATTATCAATCCTGAATCCTCAAACCTCAATCCCCAATCCTCAATCCTGAATCCTCCTTCCTCAAACCTCAATCCTCAATAATCAATGCTCAATCCTCGATCCTGAATCCTCAGTCGTTAATTCTCAATCCTCAATATTCAATCCTCAATCCTCAGTCCTCAAGCCTCAATCCTCAATCCTCAATCCTCAATCTTCAATCCTCATTCCTCAATACTCAACCCTCAATCCTCAACCCTCAGTAATCAATCCTCAGTCCTCAATCCTCAATCCTCAATCATCAATTCTCAATCCTCAATCTTCAATCCTCAACACTCAACCCTCAATGCTCAATACTCTATCCTCAATCCTCAATCCCCAATCCTCAATCTTCAATCCTCAATCCTCAATCCTCAATCTTCAGTACTCAATCATCAATCCTCAACCCTCCGACCTCAAACATCAATCCTCAATATTCAATGCTCAATCCTCAATCCTCAATCCTCAGTCATCAGTTCTCAATCCTCAATATTCAATCCTCAATCCTCAGTCCTCAAGCCTTAATCCTCAATCCTCAATCCACAATCCTAATAGTCAATCCTCAATCCTCAACATTCAATCCTCAATACTCAATTTTCAATCCTCAATCCTCAATCCTCAATCCTCAATTCTCAATCCTCAATCCTCTGTCCTCAGTCCTCAAACCTCAATCCTCAACACTCAGCCCTCATCCTCCATCCTCAATCCTTAATCATCAATCCTCAATCTTCAATCCTCAATATTCAATCATCAACCCTCAATCCTCAACCCTCAATCCTCAATCCTCAATCCTCAGTGATCAATACTCATTCTTTAATACACAATCCTCAATCCTCAATCTTCAATCCTCAATAATCAATCTCCAATTCTAGATCCTCAATCCTCAATCCTCAATCCTCAATCCTCAATCCTCAGTCCTCAATCCTCAATCCTCAATCCTCAATCTTCAATCCTCAATACTCAATCTTCAATCCACAATCCTCAATCCTCAATACTCAAAACTCAATCTTCAATCCTCAATACTCAATTTTCAATCCTCAATCCTCAATCCTCAATCCTCAATCCTCATTCTACAATCCTCAATACCCAATCCTCAATCTTCAATCTTCAATCCTCAATTCGCAATCCTCAATCCTCAATCCTCAGACCTCAAGTATCAATACTCAACCCTCAGTCCTCGTCCTCAATCCGCAACCCTCAATCCTCAATCGTTAATCTTCATTCATCAATATTCAACCTTCAATCCTCAATCCACAATCCTCAATGTTCGGTCCTTAATACCCAATCCTCAATCTTCAATCCTCAACCCTCAATCCTCAATCCTCAATCCTCAATCCTCAATCGTCAATCTTCAATCCTCAATACTCAATCTTCAATCCTCAATCCTCAATCCTCAATCCTCAATCCTCAATCTTCAATCCTCAATACCCAATCCTCAATCTTCAATCCTCAACCCTTAATCCTCAATCCTCAATCCTCAAACCTCAACACTCAATCCTCAATCGTCAATCCTCAACCGTCAACCCTGAGTCATCAATCCTCAACACTCAGTAATCAATCCTCAATCTTCAATCATCAATCCTCAATCATCCATTCTCAATCCTCAATCTTCAATCATCAACACTCAATACTCAACCCTCAATGCTCAATCCTCAATCCTCAATCCTCAATCCTCAATTCTCAATCCTCAATCGTCAATCCTCAATCCTCAATCCTCAATCCTCAATCGTCAATCTTCAATCCTCAATACTCAATCTTCAATCCTCAATCCTCAATCCTCAATCGTCAATCCTCATTCTTCAATCCTCAATACCCAATCCTCAATCTTCAATCCTCAATACTCAATCCTCAATCCTCAATCCTCAATCCACAATAATCAAAATTCAATCCTCAGTCCCAAATCCTCAATCCTCAATACTCAATCCTCAATCCTCAATCTTCAATCCTCAATACTCAATCTTCAATCCGCAATCCTCAATCCTCAATCCTCAATCCTCATTCTTCAATCCTCAATTCCCGATCCTCAATCCCCAGCCCTCAATCTTCAATCGTCAATGGTCAATCCTCAATCCTCAATCCTCAGTCCTCGATCCTCAATCCTCAAACCTCAATCCTCAACCCTCAGCCCTCATCCTCAATCCTCAGTCCTCAATCCTCAATCCACAATCTTCAATCCTCAACACTCAACCTTCAATAATCAATCCTCAATCCTCTATCCTCAACGCTCAATCTTCAATACTCAATACTCAATCTTCAATCCTCAATCCTCAATCCTCAATCCTCAATCCTCAGTCCACAATCCTCAATCTTCAATCCTCAATACTCAGTCTTCAATCCTCAATCCTCAATCCTCAATCCTCAATCCTCCCATCTTCAATCCTCAATACTCAATCTGCAATCCTCAATCCTCAATCCTCCATCCTCAACTCTCAATCCTCAAGCGTCAATCCTCAATTCTCAATCCTCAATACTCAACCTTCAATCCTCAATTCTCAATCTTCAATCCTCAATCCTCAATTCTCAGCCCTCAATAGAAAATCCTCAATTCCCATTATTCAATACTCAATCCTCAACCTGCAATCTTCAAATCTCAGTACCCGAACATCAATTCTCAACACTCTATCCTCAACACTCAGTCCTCAATCATCAATCAACAATCCTCAAACCTCTATATTCAATCTTCAATCCTCGACACTCAATACTCAATCCTCAATCCTCAATCCTCAATCCGCAATCCTCAATCCTCAATTCTCAAACCTCAATCCTCAACCCTCAGTCCACAGTCCTCAATCCTCAACCTTCAGTCCTCTATCCTCAATCCTCAATTCTCAATCCTCAATTATCAATCCTGAATCCTCAAACCTCAATCCCCAATCCTCAATCCTGAATCCTCCTTCCTCAAACCTCAATCCTCAATAATCAATGCTCAATCCTCGATCCTGAATCCTCAGTCATTAATTCTCAATCCTCAATATTCAATCCTCAATCCTCAGTCCTCAAGCCTCAATCCTCAATCCTCAATCCTCAATCTTCAATCCTCATTCCTCAATCCTCAACCCTCAATCCTCAACCCTCAGTAATCAATCCTCAGTCCTCAATCCTCAATCCTCAATCATCAATTCTCAATCCTCAATCTTCAATCCTCAACACTCAACCCTCAATGCTCAATACTCTATCCTCAATCCTCAATCCCCAATCCTCAATCTTCAATCCTCAATCCTCAATCCTCAATCTTCAGTACTCAATCATCAATCCTCAACCCTCCGACCTCAAACATCAATCCTCAATATTCAATGCTCAATCCTCAATCCTCAATCCTCAGTCATCAGTTCTCAATCCTCAATATTCAATCCTCAATCCTCAGTCCTCAAGCCTTAATCCTCAATCCTCAATCCACAATCCTAATCGTCAATCCTCAATCCTCAACATTCAATCCTCAATACTCAATTTTCAATCCTCAATCCTCAATCCTCAATCCTCAATTCTCAATCCTCAATCCTCTGTCCTCAGTCCTCAAGCCTCAATCCTCAACACTCAGCCCTCATCCTCCATCCTCAATCCTTAATCATCAATCCTCAATCTTCAATCCTCAATATTCAATCATCAACCCTCAATCCTCAACCCTCAATCCTGAATCCTCAATCCTCAGTGATCAATACTCATTCTTTAATACACAATCCTCAATCCTCAATCTTCAATCCTCAATAATCAATCTCCAATTCTAGATCCTCAATCCTCAATCCTCAATCCTCAATCCTCAATCCTCAGTCCTCAATCCTCAATCCTCAATCCTCAATCTTCAATCCTCAATACTCAATCTTCAATCCACAATCCTCAATCCTCAATACTCAAAACTCAATCTTCAATCCTCAATACTCAATTTTCAATCCTCAATCCTCAATCCTCAATCCTCAATCCTCATTCTACAATCCTCAATACCCAATCCTCAATCTTCAATCTTCAATCCTCAATTCGCAATCCTCAATCCTCAATCCTCAGACCTCAAGTATCAATACTCAACCCTCAGTCCTCGTCCTCAATCCGCAACCCTCAATCCTCAATCGTTAATCTTCATTCATCAATATTCAACCTTCAATCCTCAATCCACAATCCTCAATGTTCGGTCCTTAATACCCAATCCTCAATCTTCAATCCTCAACCCTCAATCCTCAATCCTCAATCCTCAATCCTCAATCGTCAATCTTCAATCCTCAATACTCAATCTTCAATCCTCAATCCTCAATCCTCAATCCTCAATCCTCAATCTTCAATCCTCAATACCCAATCCTCAATCTTCAATCCTCAACCCTTAATCCTCAATCCTCAATCCTCAAACCTCAACACTCAATCCTCAATCGTCAATCCTCAACCGTCAACCCTGAGTCATCAATCCTCAACACTCAGTAATCAATCCTCAATCCTCAACCGTCAGTCCTCGTCCTCAATCCTGAATCCTCAGTCCACAATCCTCAATCTTCAATCCTCAATACTCAGTCTTCAATCCTCAATCCTCAATCCTCAATCCTCAATCCTCCCATCTTCAATCCTCAATACTCAATCTGCAATCCTCAATCCTCAATCCTCCATCCTCAACTCTCAATCCTCAAGCGTCAATCCTCAATTCTCAATCCTCAATACTCAACCTTCAATCCTCAATTCTCAATCTTCAATCCTCAATCCTCAATTCTCAATCCTCAATACTCAATCGTCAAACCTCAATACTCAACCGTCAGTCCTCGTTCTCAATCCTCAAACCTCAATACGCAATCCTCAATATTCAATCATCAATACTCAATCTTCAATCCTCAATACTCAATCCTCAACCCTCAATCCTCAACATTCAACACACGACCCTCAACCATCAATCCTCAATACTCAACCATCAATCCTCAATACTCAACCATCAATCCTCAATTCTCAATACTCAGTAGAATATCCTGAATTCCCATGATTCAATACTCAATCCTCAATATTCAATAATCAAATCTCAATCCTCAAACATCAACTCTCAACACTCAATCCTCAATACTCAGTCCTCTCTCTTCAATCCTACATCCTCAATCCTCAATCCTCAAGCGTCAATCCTCAATCCTCAATCCTCAACCCTCAATCCTCAGTCCTCAAACCTCAATCCGGAATCCTCAATCCTGAATCCTCAATCTTCAGCCGTCAGTCCTCAGCAATCAATTCTCAATCCTCAATCCTCAATCTTCAATCCTGAATCCTCACTCCGCAATCCTCAATCCTCAATCTTCAGTCCTCAATACTCAATCTTCTATCCTCAATCCTCAATCCTCAATTCTCAATCCTCAATCCTCAATCCTCAATCCTCAATCGTCAATATTCAATCCTCAATACTCAATCTTCTATCCTCAATCCTCAATCCTCAATCGTCAATCCTCATTCTTCAATCCTCAATACCCAATACTCAATCCTCATTCTTCAATCCTCAATACTCAATCTTCAATCCTCATTCCTCAATCCTCAATCGTCAATCCTCATTCTTCAATCCTCAATACCCAATCCTCAATCTTGAATCCTCAATACTCAACCCTCAATCCTCAATCCTCAATCCACAATCCTCAAAATTCAATCCTCAGTCCCAAATACTCAATCCTCAATACTCAATCCTCAATCCTCAATCTTCAATCCTCAATACTCAATCTTCAATCCGCAATCCTCAATCCTCAATCCTCAATCCTCATTCTTCAATCCTCAATACCCGATCCTCAATCCCCAGCCCTCAATCTTCAATCGTCAATGGTCAATCCTCAATCCTCAATCCTCAGTCCTCGATCCTCAATCCTCAAACCTCAATCCTCAACCCTCAGCCCTCATCCTCAATCCTCAATCCTCAATCCTCAATCCACAATCTTCAATCCTCAATACTCAACCTTCAACAATCAATCCTCAATTCTCAATCCTCAATACTCAATACTCAATCCTCAATCCTCCCATCTTCAATCCTCAATACTCAATCTACAATCCTCAATCCTCAATCCTCCATCCTCAACTCTCAATCCTCAAGCGTCAATCCTCAATTCTCAATCCTCAATACTCAACCTTCAATCCTCAATTCTCAATCTTCAATCCTCAATCCTCAATTCTCAATCCTCAATACTCAATCCTCAAACCTCAATCCTCAACCGTCAGTCCTCGTTCTCAACCCTCAAACCTCAATACGCAATCCTCAATATTCAATCATCAATACTCAATCTTCAATCCTCAATACTCAATCCTCAACCCTCAATCCTCAACATTCAACACACGACCCTCAACCATCAATCCTCAATACTCAACCATCAATCCTCAATACTCAACCATCAATCCTCAATTCTCAATACTCAGTAGAATATCCTGAATTCCCATGATTCAATACTCAATCCTCAATATTCAGTAATCAAATCTCAATCCTCAAACATCAACTCTCAACACTCAATCCTCAATACTCAGTCCTCTCTCTTCAATCCTACATCCTCAATCCTCAATCCTCAAGCGTCAATCCTCAATCCTCAATCCTCAACCCTCAATCCTCAGTCCTCAAACCTCAATCCGGAATCCTCAATCCTGAATCCTCAATCTTCAGCCGTCAGTCCTCAGCAATCAATTCTCAATCCTCAATCCTCAATCTTCAATCCTGAACCCTCACTCCGCAATCCTCAATCCTCAATCTTCAGTCCTCAATACTCAATCTTCTATCCTCAATCCTCAACCCTCAATCCTCAATGCTCAATCCTCAATCCTCAATCCTCAATCCTCAATCGTCAATATTCAATCCTCAATACTCAATCTTCTATCCTCAATCCTCAATCCTCAATCTTCATTCTTCAGTCCTCAATACCCAATCCTCAATCTTCAATCCTGAACCCTTAATCCTCAATCCTCAATCCTCAATCCTCAATCCTCAATCGTCAATCCTCAACCCTCAACCCTGAGTCATCAATCCTCAACACTCAGTAATCAACCCTCAATCTTCAGTCATCAATCCTCAATCATCCATTCTCAATCCTCAATCTTCAATCATCAACACTCAATACTCAACCCTCAATGCTTAATCCTCAATCCTCAATCCTCAATCCTCAATCCTCAATCCTCAATCCTCAATTCTCAATCCTCAATCCTCAATCTTCAGTACTCAATCATCAATCCTCAACCCTCCGACCTCAAACATCAATCCTCAATATTCAATGCTCAATCCTCAATCCTCAATCCTCAGTCATCAGTTCTCAATCCTCAATATTCAATCCTCAATCCTCAGTCCTCAAGCCTTAATCCTCAATCCTCAATCCACAATCCTCAATCCTCAATCCTCATTCCTCATTTCTCAAACCTCAATCCTCAACCCTCACTCCTCATCCTCAATTCTCAATCCTCAATCCTCAATCATCAATCCTCAATCTTCAATCCTCAATAATCAATCTCCAATTCTAGATCCTCAATCCTCAATCCTCAATCCTCAATCCTCAATCCTCAATCCTCAATCCTCAATCCTCAATTCTCAATCATCAATCCTCAATACTCAATCTTCAATCCTCAATCCTCAATCCTCAATACTCAAAACTCAATCATCAACCCTCAATACTCAATTTTCAATCCTCAATCCTCAATCCTCAATCCTCAATCCTCATTCTACAATCCTCAATACCCAATCCTCATCTTCAATCTTCAATCCTCAATTCGCAATCCTCAATCCTCAATCCTCAGGCCTCAAGTATCAATACTCAACCCTCAGTCCTCGTCCTCAATCCACAAACCTCAATCCTCAATCGTTAATCTTCATTCATCAATATTCAACCTTCAATCCTCAATCCACAATCCTCAATGTTCAGTCCTCAATACCCGATCCTCAATCTTCAATCCTCAATGCTCAATCCTCAATCCTCAATCCTCAATCCTCAATCGTCTATCTTCAATCCTCAATACTCAATCTTCAATCCTCAATCCTCAATCCTCAATCCTCAATCCTCATTCTTCAATCCTCAATACCCAATCCTCAATCTTGAATCCTGAACCCTTAATCCTCAATCCTCAATCCTCAATCCTCAATCCTCAATCCTCAATCGTCAATCCTCAGTCATTAATTCTCAATCCTCAATATTCAATCCTCAATCCTCAGTCCTCAAGCCTCAATCCTCAATCCTCAATCCTCAATCTTCAATCCTCAATCCTCAATATTCAACACACAACCCTCATCCATCAATCCTCAATACTCAACCATCAATCCTCGATTCTCAATACTCAATGGAATATACTGAATTCTCATGGTTGAATATTCAATCCAAAATATTCAATAATCAAATCTCAATCCTCAAACATCAATCCTCAACACTCAATCCTCTACACTCAGTCCTCTCTCTTCAATCCTCCATCCTCAATCCTCAATCCTCAAGCGTCAATCCTCAATCCTCAATCCTCAACTCTCAATCCTCAGTCCTCATATCTCAATCCCGAATTCTCAATCCTGAATCCTCAATCTTCAGCCCTCAGTCCTCAACAATCAGTTGTCAATCCTCAATCCTCAATAGAATATCCTCAATTCACTGTTTTCAATACTCAATCCCCATACTTCAATCTTCAAATCTCAATCCACAAACATCAATTCTCGTCACTCTACCCACAACACTCAGTCCTCAATCTTCAATCGTCAATCCTCAATCCTCAATCCTCAATGTTCAATCCTCAATACTCAATCTTCAATCATCAATCCTCAGTTCTCAATCCTCAATACTCAATACTAAATCGTCAATCCTCAATCCCCAATCCTCAACCTTCAATCCTCAATCCTCAATTCTCAATCCACAATCCTCAATCTTCAATCCTCAATACTCAATATTCAATACTCAATGTTCAATCCTCAACAGCCAATCCTCAATCTTCAATCCTCAATCGTCAATCCTCAATCCTCAATCCTCAATCCTCAATCCTCAATCCTCAATCCTCAATCCTCAATCCTCAGTCCTCAATACTCAATCCTCAATTTTCAATCCTCAGTCCCCAATCCTCAATCTTCAGCCATCAATCCTCAACCCTCAATCCTCGATCCTCAGTCCTCAATCCTCAATGCTCAATCCTCAATACTCAATCCGCAATACCCAATCCTCAATCTTCAATCCTCAATCCTCAATCCTCAATCCTTAATACTCAATCCTCTATCCTCAGTCCTCAAACCTTAATCCTGAATCCACAATCCTGAATCCTCAATCTTCAGCCCTCAGTCCTCAACAATCAGTTGTCAATCCTCAATCCCAATGGAATATCATCAATTCGCAGTTTTCAATACTCAATACTCAATCTGCAATCTTCAAATCTCTATCCACAAACATCAATACTCATCACTCAACACTCAACACTCCGTTCCCAGTCCTCAATCTTCAATCCTCAATCCTCGATCCTCAATCCTCAATCCTCAATTTTCTATCCTCAATACTCAATCTTCAATCCTCATTGCTCAATCCTCAATCCTCAATCCTCAGTCCTCAATCCACAATCCTCAATCCTCAGACCTCAATCCTCAATCGTCAGCCCGCGTCCTCAATCCTCAACACTCAATCCTCAATCCTCATTCTTCAATCCTCAATACCCAATCCTCAATACCCAATCCTCAATCTTCAATCCTCAATACTCAATCCTCAATCCTCAATCCTCAATCCACAATCCTCAAAATTCAATCCTCAGCCCCAAGTCCTCAATCCTCAATACTCAATCCTCAATCCTCAATCTTCAATCCTCAATACTCAATCTGCAGTCCTCAATCCTCAATCCTCAATCCTCAACCCTCAATCCTCAAGCGTCAATCCTCAATTCTCAATCCTCAATACTCAACCTTCAATCCTCAATTCTCAATCTTCAATCCTCAATCCTCAATTCTCAATCCTCAATACTCAATCCTCAATCCTCAATCCTCATTCTTCAATCCTCAATACCCGATCCTCAATCCCCAGTCCTCAATCTTCAATCCTCAATGGTCAATCCTCAATCCTCAATCCTCAGTCCTCAATCCTCAATCCTCAACCCTCAACCCTGAGTCATCAATCCTCAACACTCAGTAATCAACCCTCAATCTTCAATCATCAATCCTCAATCATCCATTCTCAATCCTCAATCTTCAATCATCAACACTCAATCTTCAATCCTCAATCCTCAATCCTCAATCCTCATTCATCAATCCTCAATACCCAATCCTCAATCTTCAATCCTGAACCCTCAATCCTCAATACTCAATCCTCAATCCTCAATCCTCAATCCTCAATCGTCAATACTCAACCCTCAACCCTGAGTCATCAATCCTCAACACTCAGTAATCAACCCTCAATCTTCAATCATCAATCCTCAATCATCCATTCTCAATCCTCAATCTTCAATCATCAACACTCAATACTCAACCCTCAATGCTTAATCCTCAATCCTCAATCATCCATTCTCAATCCTCAATCTTCAATCATCAACACTCAATACTCAACCCTGTATGCTTAATCCTCAATCCTCAATCCTCAATCCTCAATCCTCAATCCTCAATCGTCAATCCTTAGTCATCAATCCTCAATCTTCAATCCTCAATATTCAATTTTCAACCCTCAATCATCAATCCTCAATTCTCAATCCTCATTCTTCAATCCTCAATACCCAATCCTCAATCTTCAATCCTCAATACTCAATCCTCAATCCTCAATCCTCGATCCACAATAATCAAAATTCAATCCTCAGTCCCAAATCCTCAATCCTCAGTACTCAATCCTCAATCCTCAATCTTCAATCCTCAATACTCAATCTTCAATCCGCAATCCTCAATCCTCAATCCTCATTCTTCAATCCTCAATTCCCGATCCTCAATCCCCAGCCCTCAATCTTCAATGGTCAATGGTCAATCCTCAATCCTCAATCCTCAGTCCTCGATCCTCAATCCTCAAACCTCAATCCTCAACCCTCAGCCCTCATCCTCAATCCTCAATCCTCAATCCCCAATCCACAATCTTCAATCCTCAATACTCAACCTTCAATAATCAATCCTCAATCCTCAATCCTCAATACTCAATACTCAATCGTCAATCCTCAATCCACAATCCTCAATCTCCAATAATCAATCCTCAATCCTCTATCCTCAACCCTCAATCTTCAATACTCAATACTCAATCTTCAATCCTCAATCCTCAATCCTCAATCCTCAATCCTCAGTCCACAATCCTCAATCTTCAATCCTCAATACTCAGTCTTCAATCCTCAATCCTCAATCCTCAATCCTCAATCCTCAATACTCAATCTGCAATCCTCAATCCTCAATCCTCCATCCTCAACTCTCAATCCTCAAGCGTCAATCCTCAATTCTCAATCCTCAATACTCAACCTTCAATCCTCAATTCTCAATCTTCAATCCTCAATCCTCAATTCTCAATCCTCAATACTCAATCCTCAAACCTCAATCCTCAACCGTCAGTCCTCGTCCTCAATCCTCAAACCTCAATACGCAATCCTCAATATTCAATCATCAATACTCAATCTTCAATCCTCAATCCTCAATCCTTAATCCTCAATCCTCAACATTCAACACACGACCCTCAACCATCAAACCTCAATACTCAACCATCAATCCTCAATTCTCAATACTCAGTAGAATATCCTGAATTCCCATGATTCAATACTCAATCCTCAATATTCAATAATCAAATCTCAATCCTCAAACATCAACTCTCAACACTCAATCCTCAATACTCAGTCCTCTCTCTTCAATCCTACATCCTCAATCCTCAATCCTCAAGCGTCAATCCTCAATCCTCAATCCTCAACCCTCAATCCTCAGTCCTCAAACCTCAATCCGGAATCCTCAATCCTGAATCCTCAATCTTCAGCCGTCAGTCCTCAACAATCAATTCTCAATCCTCAATCCTCAATCTTCAATCATGAATCCTGAATCCGCAATCCTCAATCCTCATTCTTCAATCCTCAATACCCAATCCCCAATCTTCAATCCCCAATACTCAATCCTCAATCCTCAATCCTCAATCCTCAATCCTCAAACTTCAATCCTCAGTCCCAAATCCTCAATCCTCAATACTCAATCCTCAATCCTCAATCTTCAATCCTCAATGCTCAATCTTCAATCCTCAATCCTCAATCCTGAATCCTCAATCTTCATTCTTCAATCCTCAATACCCAATCCTCAATCCTCATCCTTCAATCCTCAATACCCAATCCTCAGTCTTCAATCCTCAATCCTCAAACCTCAATCCGGAATCCTCAATCCTGAATCCTCAAACTTCAGCCGTCAGTCCTCAACAATCAATTCTCAATCCTCAATCCTCAATCTTCAATCTTCAATCCTCAATCCGCAATCCTCAATCCTCAACCTTCAATCCTCAATACTCAATCTTCAATCCACAATCCTCAATCCTCAAACCTCAATCCTCAATACTCAATCCTCAATCGTCAATCTTCAATCCTCAATACTCAATCTTCAATCCTCATTCCTCAATCCTCAATCGTCAATCCTCATTCTTCAATCCTCAATACCCAATCCTCAATCTTCAATCCTCAATACTCAATCCTCAATCCTCAATCCTCAATCCACAATCCTCAAAATTCAATCCTCAGTCCCAAATCCTCAATCCTCAATACTCAATCCTCAATCCTCAATCTTCAATCCTCAATACTCAATCTTCAATCTGCAATCCTCAATCCTCAATCCTCAATCCTCATTCTTCAATCCTCAATACCCGATCCTCAATCCCCAGCCCTCAATCTTCAATCGTCAATGGTCAATCCTCAATCCTCAATCCTCAGTCCTCGATCCTCAATCCTCAAACCTCAATCCTCAACCCTCAGCCCTCATCCTCAATCCTCAATCCTCAATCCTCAATCCACATTCTTCAATCCTCAATACTCAACCTTCAACAATCAACCCTCAATCCTCAATCCTCAATACTCAATACTCAATCGTCAATCCTCAATCCCCAATCCTCATTCTCCAATAATCAATCCTCAATCCTCAATCCTCAACCCTCAATCTTCAATACTCAATACTCAATCTTCAATCCTCAATCCTCAATCCTCAATCCTCAATCCTCAGTCCACAATCCTCAATCTTCAATCCTCAATACTCAGCCATCAATCCTCAATACTCAACCATGAATCCTCAATTCTCAATACTCAGTAGAATATCCTGAATTCCCATGGTTCAATACTCAATCCTCAATATTCAATAATCAAATCTCAATCCTCAAACATCAACTCTCAACACTCAATCCTCAATACTCAGTCCTCTCTCTTCAATCCTACATCCTCAATCCTCAATCCTCAAGCGTCAATCCTCAATCCTCAATCCTCAACCCTCAATCCTCAGTCCTCAAACCTCAATCCGGAATCCTCAATCCTGAATCCTCAATCTTCAGCCGTCAGTCCTCAGCAATCAATTCTCAATCCTCAATCCTCAATCTTCAATCCTGAATCCTCACTCCGCAATCCTCAATCCTCAATCTTCAGTCCTCAATACTCAATCTTCTATCCTCAATCCTCAATCCTCAATTCTCAATCCTCAATCCTCAATCCTCAATCCTCAATCGTCAATATTCAATCCTCAATACTCAATCTTCTATCCTCAATCCTCAATCCTCAATCGTCAATCCTCATTCTTCAATCCTCAATACCCAATACTCAATCCTCATTCTTCAATCCTCAATACTCAATCTTCAATCCTCATTCCTCAATCCTCAATCGTCAATCCTCATTCTTCAATCCTCAATACCCAATCCTCAATCTTCAATCCTCAATACTCAACCCTCAATCCTCAATCCTCAATCCACAATCCTCAAAATTCAATCCTCAGTCCCAAATACTCAATCCTCAATACTCAATCCTCAATCCTCAATCTTCAATCCTCAATACTCAATCTTCAATCCGCAATCCTCAATCCTCAATCCTCAATCCTCATTCTTCAATCCTCAATACCCGATCCTCAATCCCCAGCCCTCAATCTTCAATCGTCAATGGTCAATCCTCAATCCTCAATCCTCAGTCCTCGATCCTCAATCCTCAAACCTCAATCCTCAACCCTCAGCCCTCATCCTCAATCCTCAATCCTCAATCCTCAATCCACAATCATCAATCCTCAATACTCAACCTTCAACAATCAATCCTCAATTCTCAATCCTCAATACTCAATACTCAATCCTCAATCCTCCCATCTTCAATCCTCAATACTCAATCTACAATCCTCAATCCTCAATCCTCCATCCTCAACTCTCAATCCTCAAGCGTCAATCCTCAATTCTCAATCCTCAATACTCAACCTTCAATCCTCAATTCTCAATCTTCAATCCTCAATCCTCAATTCTCAATCCTCAATACTCAATCCTCAAACCTCAATCCTCAACCGTCAGTCCTCGTTCTCAACCCTCAAACCTCAATACGCAATCCTCAATATTCAATCATCAATACTCAATCTTCAATCCTCAATACTCAATCCTCAACCCTCAATCCTCAACATTCAACACACGACCCTCAACCATCAATCCTCAATACTCAACCATCAATCCTCAATACTCAACCATCAATCCTCAATTCTCAATACTCAGTAGAATATCCTGAATTCCCATGATTCAATACTCAATCCTCAATATTCAGTAATCAAATATCAATCCTCAAACATCAACTCTCAACACTCAATCCTCAATACTCAGTCCTCTCTCTTCAATCCTACATCCTCAATCCTCAATCCTCAAGCGTCAATCCTCAATCCTCAATCCTCAACCCTCAATCCTCAGTCCTCAAACCTCAATCCGGAATCCTCAATCCTGAATCCTCAATCTTCAGCCGTCAGTCCTCAGCAATCAATTCTCAATCCTCAATCCTCAATCTTCAATCCTGAATCCTCACTCCGCAATCCTCAATCCTCAATCTTCAGTCCTCAATACTCAATCTTCTATCCTCAATCCTCAACCCTCAATCCTCAATGCTCAATCCTCAATCCTCAATCCTCAATCCTCAATCGTCAATATTCAATCCTCAATACTCAATCTTCTATCCTCAATCCTCAATCCTCAATCTTCATTCTTCAGTCCTCAATACCCAATCCTCAATCTTCAATCCTGAACCCTTAATCCTCAATCCTCAATCCTCAATCCTCAATCCTCAATCGTCAATCCTCAACCCTCAACCCTGAGTCATCAATCCTCAACACTCAGTAATCAACCCTCAATCTTCAGTCATCAATCCTCAATCATCCATTCTCAATCCTCAATCTTCAATCATCAACACTCAATACTCAACCCTCAATGCTTAATCCTCAATCCTCAATCCTCAATCCTCAATCCTCAATCCTCAATCCTCAATTCTCAATCCTCAATCCTCAATCTTCAGTACTCAATCATCAATCCTCAACCCTCCGACCTCAAACATCAATCCTCAATATTCAATGCTCAATCCTCAATCCTCAATCCTCAGTCATCAGTTCTCAATCCTCAATATTCAATCCTCAATCCTCAGTCCTCAAGCCTTAATCCTCAATCCTCAATCCGCAATCCTCAATCCTCAATCCTCATTCCTCATTTCTCAAACCTCAATCCTCAACCCTCACTCCTCATCCTCAATTCTCAATCCTCAATCCTCAATCATCAATCCTCAATCTTCAATCCTCAATAATCAATCTCCAATTCTAGATCCTCAATCCTCAATCCTCAATCCTCAATCCTCAATCCTCAATCCTCAATCCTCAATTCTCAATCATCAATCCTCAATACTCAATCTTCAATCCTCAGTCCTCAATCCTCAATACTCAAAACTCAATCATCAACCCTCAATACTCAATTTTCAATCCTCAATCCTCAATCCTCAATCCTCAATCCTCATTCTACAATCCTCAATACCCAATCCTCATCTTCAATCTTCAATCCTCAATTCGCAATCCTCAATCCTCAATCCTCAGGCCTCAAGTATCAATACTCAACCCTCAGTCCTCGTCCTCAATCCACAAACCTCAATCCTCAATCGTTAATCTTCATTCATCAATATTCAACCTTCAATCCTCAATCCACAATCCTCAATGTTCAGTCCTCAATACCCGATCCTCAATCTTCAATCCTCAATCCTCAATCCTCAATCCTCAATCCTCAATCCTCAATCGTCTATCTTCAATCCTCAATACTCAATCTTCAATCCTCAATCCTCAATCCTCAATCCTCAATCCTCATTCTTCAATCCTCAATACCCAATCCTCAATCTTGAATCCTGAACCCTTAATCCTCAATCCTCAATACTCAATCCTCAATCCTCAATCCTCAATCGTCAATCCTCAACCCTCAACCCTGAGTCATCAATCCTCAACACTCAGTAATCAACCCTCAATCTTCAATCATCAATCCTCAATCATCCATTCTCAATCCTCAATCTTCAATCATCAACACTCAATACTCAACCCTCAATGCTTAATCCTCAATCCTCAATCATCCATTCTCAATCCTCAATCTTCAATCATCAACACTCAATACTCAACCCTCTATGCTTAATCCTCAACCCTCAATCCTCAATCCTCAATCCTCAATCCTCAATCGTCAATCCTTAGTCATCAATCCTCAATCTTCAATCCTCAATATTCAATTTTCAACCCTCAATCATCAATCCTCAATTCTCAATCCTCAATCCTCAATCCTCAATCCTTAATCCTCGACTCTCGATCCTCAATCCTCAGTCCTCAGACATCAAACCTCAATCCTGAACCCTCAGCCCTCATCCTCCATCCTCAACCCTCAATCCTCAATCCTCAATATTCAATCCTCAATATTCAATCTTCAATCCTCAATCCTCAATCCTCAATCCTCAATCCTCAATCGTCAACCCTCAATCCTCAATCCTCAATCCTCAATCGTCAATCCTCAATCGTCTATCCTCAATCCTCAACCACCAATCCTCAATCCTCAATCCCCAAACCTCAATCCTCAATCGTCAATCCTCAAACCTCAGCCTTCAATCCTCAAACCTTGATCCTCAATCCTCAACCCTCTGTCCTCATTCCTCAATTCTCAATCCTCAGTCCTCAGTCGTCAATCGTCAATCCTCAATCCTCAATCGTCAATCCTCAATCATCAACCATCAATCCCAAATCCTCAATCCTCAATCCTCAATCCTCAATCCTCAATCCTCAATTCTCAGCCCTCAATAGAAAATCCTCAATTCCCGGTATTCAATACTCGATCCTCAACCTACAATCTTCAAATCTCAGTTCCCGTACATCAATTCTCAACACTCCATCCTCAACACTCAGTCCTCAATCATCAATCAACAATCCTCAAACCTCTATATTCAATCTTCAATCCTCGACACTCAGTACTCAATCCTCAATCCTCAATCCCCAACACTCAATCCTCAACCCTCAGTAGTCAACCCTCAATACTCAATCCTCAATCCTCAATCTTCAATCCTCAATCCTCAATCTTCAACCCTCAATTCTCTGTCCTCAATCCTCTATCCTCAATCCTCAATCCTCAATCCTCAATCCTCAATCCTCAATCCTCAATCCTCAATCCTCAACTGTCAATCCTCAATCCTCAGCCATCAATCCTCAATCCTCAATCCCAAATCATCAATCATCAATCCTCAATCCTTAATCTTCAATCCCCAATACTCAATCCTCAATCCTCAGACCTCGATCCTCAATCCTCAGTATTCAATTAACAATCCTGGATTCTGAAACCTCAATCCACAACCCTCAGTACTCAATCCTCAATCTTCAGTCCTCATACCTCTACCATCAATCCTCAATACTTAATCCTCAATCCTCAATCCTCAATGCTCAATAGAAAATCCTCAATTCTCTGTTTTCAATACTCAACCCTCAATCTTTAATTTTCAAATCTCAGTTCACAGACATCAATCCTCAGCACTCTGTCCTCAACACTCAGTCCTCAATCTTCAATCATCAAATCTCAATTCATTATCTTCAGTCATCAATCCTCAGTCCACAACATTCAATCCTCAATAATCAACACTCAATCCTCAATCCTCAATCCTCAATCCTCAATCCTCAATCCTCAATCCTCAATCCTCAATCCTCAATCCTCAATCCTCAATCCACAGTCCTCAATCCTCCGTCCTCAATTCTCTACCCTCAATCCTCAATGCTCAATCCTCAATACTCAACCCTCAATCCTCAATCCTCAATCCTCAACATTTAATGCTCAATCCTCGATCCTCAATCCTCAGTCATTAATTATCAATCCTCAATATTCAATCCTCAATCCTCAGACCTCAAGCCTCAACACTCAATATTCAATTGTCAATCATAAACTCACAGCATTCAAACCTCACCCTTCAGTCCTCAATCCTCAGTCCTCAATCATCAACCATCAATCATCAATACTCAATCTTCAATCCTCATTACTCAATCCTCAACCCTTAAACCTCAACCCTCAGTATTCAACCCTCAGTCATCAATCCTCAACCCTCAATCATCAATTCTCAATCCTCAATCTTCAATCCTCAACAGTCAATCCTCAATGCTCAATCCTCTATCCTCAATCCTCAATCCTCAATCCTCAATCCTCAATACTCAATCCTCAATCCTCAATCCTCAATCCTCAATCCTCAACCCTCAAACCTCAATGTTCAATCCTCAATACTCAATCTTCAGTCATCAACCCTCAATCCTCAATCCTCAATACTCAGTACTCAATCGTCAATCCTCAATCCCCAATCCTCAATCTTCAATCCTCAAACCTCAATCCTCAATCCTCAATCCTCAATCTTCAATCCTCAATACTCAATATTCAATCCTCAATCCTCAATCCTCAATCCTCCCATCCTCAATCCTCAATACTCAATCTGCAATCCTCAATCCTCAATCCTCCATCCTCAGCCCTCAATACTCAAGCGTCAATACTCAATCCTCAATCCTCAATCCTCAATCTTCAATCCTCAATTCTCAATCTTCAATCCTCAATCCTCAATTCTCAACCCTCAATACTCAATCCTCAAACCTCAACCCTCAACCGACTTTCCTCGTCCTCAATCCTCAAACCTCAATCCACAATCCTCAACATTCAATCATCAATACTCAATCTTCAATCCTCAATCCTCAATCCTCAATCCTCAATCCTCAATCCTCAATATTCAACACACAACCCTCATCCAACAATCCTCAATACTCAACCATCAATCCTCGATTCTCAATACTCAATGGAATATAATGAATTCTCATGGTTGAATATTCAATCCAAAATATTCAATAATCAAATCTCAATCCTCAAACATCAATCCTCAACACTCAATCCTCTACACTCAGTCCTCTCTCTTGAATCCTCCATCCTCAATCCTCAATCCTCAAGCGTCAATCCTCAATCCTCAGTCCTCAACCCTCAATCCTCAGTCCTCAAACCTCAATCCCGAATTCTCAATCCTGAATCCTCAATCTTCAGCCCTCAGTCCTCAACAATCAGTTGTCAATCCTCAATCCTCAATAGAATATTCTTAATTCACAGTTTTCAATACTCAATCCCCATACTTCAATCTTCAGATCTCAATCCACAAACATCAATTCTCGTCACTCTACACACAACACTCAGTCCTCAATCTTCAATCGTCAATCCTCAATCCTCAATCCTCAATGTTCAATCCTCAATACTCAATCTTCAATCATCAATCCTCAGTTCTCAATCCTCAATACTCAATACTAAATCGTCAATCCTCAATCCTCAACCGTCAGTACTCGTCCTCAATCGTCAACACTCAATCCTCAATCATCAATCTTCAATCCTCAATACTCAATATTCAATACGCAATCTTCAATCTTCAATCCTCAATCTTCAATCCTCAATCCTCAATCCTCAATACTCAATCCTCATTCTTCAATCCTCAATACCCAATCCTCAGTCTTCAATCCTCAATCTTCAAACCTCAATCCGGAATCCTCAATCCTGAATCCTCAATCTTCAGCCGTCAGTCCTCAACAATCAATTCTCAATCCTCAATCCTCAATCTTCAATCCTCAATCCTCAATCCGCAATCCTCAATCCTCAATCCTCAACCCTCAAACGTCAATCCTCAACCGTCAGTACTCGTCCTCAATCGTCAACACTCAATCCTCAATACTCAATCTTCAATCCTCAAACCTCAATCCTCAATCCTCAATCCTCAATCCTCAATCCTGAATACTCAATCCTCAATCGTCAATCTTCAATCCTCAATACTCAATCTTCAATCCTCAATCCTCAATCCTCAATCGTCAATCCTCATTCTTCAATCCTCAATACCCAATCCTCAATCTTCAATCCTCAATACTCAATCCTCAGTCCTCAATCCTCAATCCACAATAATCAAAATTCAATCCTCAGTCCCAAATCCTCAATCCTCAATACTCAATCCTCAATCCTCAATCTTCAATCCTCAATACTCAATCTTCAATCCGCAATCCTCAATCCTCAATCCTCAATCCTCATTCTTCAATCCTCAATTCCCGATCCTCAATCCCCAGCCCTCAATCTTCAATCGTCAATGGTCAATCCTCAATCCTCAATCCTCAGTCCTCGATCCTCAATCCTCAAACCTCAATCCTCAACCCTCAGCCCTCATCCTCAATCCTCAATCCTCAATCCTCAATCCACAATCTTCAATCCTCAATACTCAACCTTCAATAATCAATCCTCAATCCTCTATCCTCAACGCTCAATCTTCAATACTCAATACTCAATCTTCAATCCTCAATCCTCAATCCTCAATCCTCAATCCTCAGTCCACAATCCTCAATCTTCAATCCTCAATACTCAGTCTTCAATCCTCAATCCTCAATCCTCAATCCTCAATCCTCCCGTCTTCAATCCTCAATACTCAATCTGCAATCCTCAATCCTCAATCCTCCATCCTCAACTCTCAATCCTCAAGCGTCAATCCTCAATTCTCAATCCTCAATACTCAACCTTCAATCCTCAATTCTCAATCTTCAATCCTCAATCCTCAATTCTCAATCCTCAATACTCAATCCTCAAACCTCAATCCTCAACCGTCAGTCCTCGTTCTCAATCCTCAAACCTCAATACGCAATCCTCAATATTCAATCATCAATATTCAATCTTCAATCCTCAATCCTCAATCCTCAATCCTCAATCCTCAACATTCAACACACGACCCTCAACCATCAATCCTCAATACTCAACCATCAATCCTCAATTCTCAATACTCAGTAGAATATCCTGAATTCCCATGATTCAATACTCAATCCTCAATATTCAATAATCAAATCTCAATCCTCAAACATCAACTCTCAACACTCAATCCTCAATACTCAGTCCTCTCTCTTCAATCCTACATCCTCAATCCTCAATCCTCAAGCGTCAATCCTCAATCCTCAATCCTCAACCCTCAATCCTCAGTCCTCAAACATCAATCCGGAATCCTCAATCCTGAATCCTCAATATTCAATCCTCAGTCCCAAATCCTCAATCCTCAATACTCAATCCTCAATCCGCAATCCTCAATCCTCAATCTTCAATCCTCAATACTCAATCTTCTATCCTCAATCCTCAATCCTCAATCCTCAATCCTCAATCCTCAATCCTCAATCCTCAATCGTCAATATTCAATCCTCAATACTCAATCTTCTATCCTCAATCCCCAATCCTCAATCGTCAATCCTCATTCTTCAATCCTCAATACCCAATCCTCAATCTTCAATCCCCAATACTCAATCCTCAATCCTCAATCCTCAATCCTCAATCCTCAAACTTCAATCCTCAGTCCCAAATCCTCAATCCTCAATACTCAATCCTCAATCCTCAATCTTCAATCCTCAATGCTCAATCTTCAATCCTCAATCCTCAATCCTGAATCCTCAATCTTCATTCTTCAATCCTCAATACCCAATCCTCAATCCTCATCCTTCAATCCTCAATACCCAATCCTCAGTCTTCAATCCACAATCCTCAAACCTCAATCCGGAATCCTCAATCCTGAATCCTCAAACTTCAGCCGTCAGTCCTCAACAATCAATTCTCAATCCTCAATCCTCAATCTTCAATCTTCAATCCTCAATCCGCAATCCTCAATCCTCAACCTTCAATCCTCAATACTCAATCTTCAATCCACAATCCTCAATCCTCAATCCTCAATCCTCAATACTCAATCCTCAATCGTCAATCTTCAATCCTCAATACTCAATCTTCAATCCTCATTCCTCAATCCTCAATCGTCAATCCTCATTCTTCAATCCTCAATACCCAATCCTCAATCTTCAATCCTCAATACTCAATCCTCAATCCTCAATCCTCAATCCACAATCCTCAAAATTCAATCCTCAGTCCCAAATCCTCAATCCTCAATACTCAATCCTCAATCCTCAATCTTCAATCCTCAATACTCAATCTTCAATCTGCAATCCTCAATCCTCAATCCTCTATCCTCAATCCTCATTCTTCAATCCTCAATACCCGATCCTCAATCCCCAGCCCTCAATCTTCAATCGTCAATGGTCAATCCTCAATCCTCAATCCTCAGTCCTCGATCCTCAATCCTCAAACCTCAATCCTCAACCCTCAGCCCTCATCCTCAATCCTCAATCCTCAATCCTCAATCCACATTCTTCAATCCTCAATACTCAACCTTCAACAATCAACCCTCAATCCTCAATCCTCAATACTCAATACTCAATCGTCAATCCTCAATCCCCAATCCTCATTCTCCAATAATCAATCCTCAATCCTCAATCCTCAACCCTCAATCTTCAATACTCAATACTCAATCTTCAATCCTCAATCCTCAATCCTCAATCCTCAATCCTCAGTCCACAATCCTCAATCTTCAATCCTCAATACTCAGCCATCAATCCTCAATACTCAACCATGAATCCTCAATTCTCAATACTCAGTAGAATATCCTGAATTCCCATGGTTCAATACTCAATCCTCAATATTCAATAATCAAATCTCAATCCTCAAACATCAACTCTCAACACTCAATCCTCAATACTCAGTCCTCTCTCTTCAATCCTACATCCTCAATCCTCAATCCTCAAGCGTCAATCCTCAATCCTCAATCCTCAACCCTCAATCCTCAGTCCTCAAACCTCAATCCGGAATCCTCAATCCTGAATCCTCAATCTTCAGCCGTCACTCCTCAACAATCAGTTGTCAATCCTCAATCCCAATGGAATATCATCAATTCACAGTTTTCAATACTCAATACTCAATCTGCAATCTTCAAATCTCTATCCACAAACATCAATACTCATCACTCAACACTCAACACTCCGTTCCCAGTCCTCAATCTTCAATCCTCAATCCTCGATCCTCAATCCTCAATCCTCAATTTTCTATCCTCAATACTCAATCTTCAATCCTCATTGCTCAATCCTCAATCCTCAATCCTCAGTCCTCAATCCACAATCCTCAATCCTCAGACTTCAATCCTCAATCGTCAGCCCGCGTCCTCAATCCTCAACACTCAATCCTCAATCCTCATTCTTCAATCCTCTGTACCCAATCCTCAATACCCAATCCTCAATCTTCAATACTCAATACTCAATCCTCAATCCTCAACACTCAACCCTCAATGCTCAATACTCTATCCTCAATCCTCAATCCTCAATCCTCAATCCTCAATCCTCAATTCTCAATCCTCAATCCTCAATCTTCAGTACTCAATCATCAATCCTCAACCCTCCGACCTCAAACATCAATCCTCAATATTCAATGCTCAATCCTCAATCCTCAATCCTCAGTCATCAGTTCTCAATCCTCAATATTCAATCCTCAATCCTCAGTCCTCAAGCCTTAATCCTCAATCCTCAATCCACAATCCTCAATCCTCAATCCTCATTCCTCATTTCTCAAACCTCAATCCTCAACCCTCAGTCCTCATCCTCAATTCTCAATCCTCAATCCTCAATCATCAATCCTCAATCTTCAATCCTCAATAATCAATCTCCAATTCTAGATCCTCAATCCTCAATCCTCAATCCTCAATCCTCAATCCTCAATCCTCAATCCTCATCTCTCAAACCTCAATCCTCAACCCTCAGTCTTCATCCTCAATTCTCAATCCTCAATCCTCAATCATCAATCCTCAATCTTCAATCCTCAATAATCAATCTCCAATTCTAGATCCTCAATCCTCAATCCTCAATCCTCAATCCTCAATCCTCAATCCTCAATCCTCAATCCTCAATCCTCAATCATCAATCCTCAATACTCAATCTTCAATCCTCAATCCTCAGTCCTCAATACTCAAAACTCAATCTTTAACCCTCAATACTCAATTTTCAATCCTCAATCCTCAATCCTCAATCCTCAATCCTCATTCTACAATCCTCAATACCCAATCCTCAATCTTCAATCTTCAATCCTCAGTTCGCAATCCTCAATCCTCAATCCTCAGACCTCAAGTATCAATACTCAACCCTCAGCCCTCGTCCTCAATCCACAACCCTCAATCCTCAATCGTTAATCTTCATTCATCAATATTCAACCTTCAATCCTCAATCCACAATCCTCAATGTTCAGTCCTCAATACCCAATCCTCAATCTTCAATCCTCAATCCTCAATCCTCAATCCTCAATCCTCAATCCTCAATCGTCTATCTTCAATCCTCAATACTCAATCTTCAATCCTCAATCCTCAATCCTCAATCCTCAATCCTCATTCTTCAATCCTCAATACCCAATCCTCAATCTTCAATCCTGAACACTTAATCCTCAATCCTCAATCTTCAATCCTCAATAATCAATCTCCAATTCTAGATCCTCAATCCTCAATCCTCAATCCTCAATCCTCAATCCTCAATCCTCAATCCTCATCTCTCAAACCTCAATCCTCAACCCTCAGTCCTCATCCTCAATTCTCAATCCTCAATCCTCAATCATCAATCCTCAATCTTGAATCCTCAATAATCAATCTCCAATTCTAGATCCTCAATCCTCAATCCTCAATCCTCAATCCTCAATTCTCAATCCTCAATCCTCAATCCTCAATCCTCAATCATCAATCCTCAATACTCAATCTTCAATCCTCAATCCTCAATCCTCAATACTCAAAACTCAATCTTTAACCCTCAATACTCAATTTTCAATCCTCAATCCTCAATCCTCAATCCTCAATCCTCATTCTACAATCCTCAATACCCAATCCTCAATCTTCAATCTTCAATCCTCAATTCGCAATCCTCAATCCTCAATCCTCAGACCTCAAGTATCAATACTCAACCCTCAGCCCTCGTCCTCAATCCACAGCCCTCAATCCTCAATCGTTAATCTTCATTCATCAATATTCAACCTTCAATCCTCAATCCACAATCCTCAATCTTCAATCCTCAATACTCAGTCTTCAATCCTCAATCCTCAATCCTCAATACTCAATCCTCAATCCTCCCATCTTCAATCCTCAATACTCAATCTACAATCCTCAATCCTCAATCCTCCATCCTCAACTCTCAATCCTCAAGCGTCAATACTCAATTCTCAATCCTGAATACTCAACCTTCAATCCTCAATTCACAATCTTCAATCCTCAATCCTCAATTCTCAATCCTCAATACTCAATCCTCAAACCTCAATCCTCAACCGTCAGTCCTCGTCCTCAATCCTGAATCCTCAGTCCACAATCCTCAATCTTCAATCCTCAATACTCAGTCTTCAATCCTCAATCCTCAATCCTCAATCCTCAATCCACAACCCTCAATCCTCAATCCTCAATCTTCAATCATCACTATTCAATCTTCAATCCTCAATGCTCAATCCTCAATCCCCAATCCTCAATCCTCAATACTCAAAACTCAATCTTCAATCCTCAATACTCAATTTTCAATCCCCAATCCTCAATCCTCAATCCTCAATCCTCATTCTACAATCCTCGATACCCAATCCTCAATCTTCAATCCTCAATCCTCAATTCGCAATCCTCAATCCTCAATCCTCAGACCTCAAGTATCAATACTCAACCCTCAGTCCTCGTCCTCAATCCACAACCCTCAATCCTCAATCGTTAATCTTCATTCATCAATATTCAAACTTCAATCCTCAATCCACAATCCTCAAACCTCAGTCCTCAATCCTCAATCCTCAATTATCAGCACTCAATAGAAAATCCTCAATTCCCATTATTCAATACTCAATCCTCAACCTGCAATCTTCAAATCTCAGTTCCCGAACATCAATTCTCAACACTCTATCCTCAACACTCAGTCCTCAATCATCAATAAACAATCCTCAAACCTCTATATTCAATCTCCAATCCTCGACACTCAATACTCAGTCCTCAATCCTCAATCCGCAATCCTCAATCCTCAATTCTCAAACCTCAATCCTCAACCCTCAGTCCACAGTCCTCAATCCTCAACCTTCAGTCCTCTATCCTCAATCCTCAATTCTCAATCCTCAATTATCAATCCTGAATCCTCAAACCTCAATCCCCAATCCTCAATCCTGAATCCTCCGTCCTCAAACCTCAATCCTCAATAATCAATGCTCAATCCTCGATCCTCAATCCTCAGTCATTAATTCTCAATCCTCAATAATCAATCCTCAATCCTCAGTCCTCAAGCCTCAATCCTCAATCCTCAATCCTCAATCTTCAATCCTCATTCCTCAATCCTCAACCCTCAATCCTCAACCCTCAGTAATCAATCCTCAGTCCTCAATCCTCAATCCTCAATCATCAATCCTCCATCCTCAGCCCTCAATACTCAAGCGTCAATACTCAATCCTCACTCCTCAATCCTCAATCTTCAATCCTCAACCCTCAATATTCAACACACAACCCTCATCCATCAATCCTCAATACTCAACCATCAATCCTCGATTCTCAATACTCAATGGAATATACTGAATTCTCATGGTTGAATATTCAATCCAAAATATTCAATAATCAAATCTCAATCCTCAAACATCAATCCTCAACACTCAATCCTCTACACTCAGTCCTCTCTCTTCAATCCTCCATCCTCAATCCTCAATCCTCAAGCGTCAATCCTCAATCCTCAATCCTCAACTCTCAATCCTCAGTCCTCATACCTCAATCCCGAATTCTCAATCCTGAATCCTCAATCTTCAGCCCTCAGTCCTCAACAATCAGTTGTCAATCCTCAATCCTCAATAGAATATCCTCAATTCACTGTTTTCAATACTCAATCCCCATACTTCAATCTTCAAATCTCAATCCACAAACATCAATTCTCGTCACTCTACCCACAACACTCAGTCCTCAATCTTCAATCGTCAATCCTCAATCCTCAATCCTCAATGTTCAATCCTCAATACTCAATCTTCAATCATCAATCCTCAGTTGTCAATCCTCAATCCTCAATCCTCAGACCTCAAGTATCAATACTCAACCCTCAGTCCTCGTCCTCAATCCGCAACCCTCAATCCTCAATCGTTAATCTTCATTCATCAATATTCAACCTTCAATCCTCAATCCACAATCCTCAATGTTCGGTCCTTAATACCCAATCCTCAATCTTCAATCCTCAACCCTCAATCCTCAATCCTCAATCCTCAATCCTCAATCATCAATCTTCAATCCTCAATACTCAATCTTCAATCCTCAATCCTCAATCCTCAATCCTCAATCCTCAATCTTCAATCCTCAATACCCAATCCTCAATATTCAATCCTCAACCCTTAATCCTCAATCCTCAATCCTCAAACCTCAACACTCAATCCTCAATCGTCAATCCTCAACCGTCAACCCTGAGTCATCAATCCTCAACACTCAGTAATCAATCCTCAATCTTCAATCATCAATCCTCAATCATCCATTCTCAATCCTCAATCTTCAATCATCAACACTCAATACTCAACCCTCAATGCTCAATCCTCAATCCTCAATCCTCAATCCTCAATTCTCAATCCTCAATCGTCAATCCTCAATCCTCAATCCTCAATCCTCAATCGTCAATCCTCAATCCTCAACCATCAATCCTCAATCCTCAATCCACAATCCTCAATCCACAATCGTCAATCCTCAAACCTCAAACTTCAATCCTCAACCCTTAATCCTCAATCCTCAATCCTCAATCCTCAATTTTCAATCCTCAATAGAATATCTTCAATTCTCAGTTTTCAATGCTCTGTCCTCAATCTTCAATCCTCAATCATCAATTCTCAATCCTCAATCTTCAATCCTCAACACTCAATCCTCTATGCTCAATCCTCAATCCTCAATCCTCAATCCTCAATCCTCAATCGTCAATGCTCAGTCCTCAAGCCTTAATCCTCAATCCTCAATCCTCAATCTTCAATCCTCAATACTCAATCCTCAATCCTGAGACCTCGATCCTCAATCCTCAATATTCAATTAACAATCCTGGATACTGAAACCTCAATCCACAACCCTCAGTACTCAATCCTCAATCTTCAATCCTCAAACCTCTACCATCAATCCTCAATACTTAATCCTCAATCCTCAATCCTCAATGCTCAATAGAAAATCCTCAATTCTCTGTTTTCAATACTCAACCCTCAATCTTTAATTTTCAAATCTCAGTTCACAGACATCAATCCTCAGCACTCTGTCCTCAACACTCAGTCCTCAATCTTCAATCATCAAATCTCAATTCATTATCTTCAGTCATCAATCCTCAGTCCACAACATTCAATCCTCAATAATCAACACTCAATCCTCAATCCTCAATCCTCAATCCTCAATCCTCAATCCTCAATCCTCAATCCTCAATCCTCAATCCTCAATCCTCAATCCACAGTCCTCAATCCTCCGTCCTCAATTCTCTACCCTCAATCCTCAATGCTCAATCCTCAATACTCAACCCTCAATCCTCAATCCTCAATCCTCAACATTTAATGCTCAATCCTCGATCCTCAATCCTCAGTCATTAATTATCAATCCTCAATATTCAATCCTCAATCCTCAGACCTCAAGCCTCAACACTCAATATTCAATTGTCAATCATAAACTCACAGCATTCAAACCTCACCCTTCAGTCCTCAATCCTCAGTCCTCAATCATCAACCATCAATCATCAATACTCAATCTTCAATCCTCATTACTCAATCCTCAACCCTTAAACCTCAACCCTCAGTATTCAACCCTCAGTCATCAATCCTCAACCCTCAATCATCAATTCTCAATCCTCAATCTTCAGTCCTCAACAGTCAATCCTCAATGCTCAATCCTCTATCCTCAATCCTCAATCCTCAATCCTCAATCCTCAATACTCAATCCTCAATCCTCAATCCTCAATCCTCAATCCTCAACCCTCAAACCTCAATGTTCAATCCTCAATACTCAATCTTCAGTCATCAACCCTCAATCCTCAATCCTCAATACTCAGTACTCAATCGTCAATCCTCAATCCCCAATCCTCAATCTTCAATCCTCAAACCTCAATCCTCATTCTTCAATCCTCAATACCCAATCCTCAGTCTTCAATCCTCAATCTTCAAACCTCAATCCGGAATCCTCAATCCTGAATCCTCAATCTTCAGCCGTCAGTCCTCAACAATCAATTCTCAATCCTCAATCCTCAATCCTCAATCTTCAATCCTCAATCCTCAATCCGCAATCCTCAATCCTCAATCCTCAACCCTCAAACGTCAATCCTCAACCGTCAGTACTCGTCCTCAATCGTCAACACTCAATCCTCAATACTCAATCTTCAATCCTCAAACCTCAATCCTCAATCCTCAATCCTCAATCCTCAATCCTGAATACTCAATCCTCAATCGTCAATCTTCAATCCTCAATACTCAATCTTCAATCCTCAATCCTCAATCCTCAATCGTCAATCCTCATTCTTCAATCCTCAATACCCAATCCTCAATCTTCAATCCTCAATACTCAATCCTCAATCCTCAATCCTCAATCCACAATAATCATAATTCAATCCTCAGTCCCAAATCCTCAATCCTCAATACTCAATCCTCAATCCTCAATCTTCAATCCTCAATACTCAATCTTCAATCCGCAATCCTCAATCCTCAATCCTCAATCCTCATTCTTCAATCCTCAATACCCGATCCTCAATCCCCAGCCCTCAATCTTCAATCGTCAATGGTCAATCCTCAATCCTCAATCCTCAGTCCTCGATCCTCAATCCTCAAACCTCAATCCTCAACCCTCAGCCCTCATCCTCAATCCTCAATCCTCAATCCTCAATCCACAATCTTCAATCCTCAATACTCAACCTTCAACAATCAATCCTCAATCCTCAATCCTCAATACTCAATACTCAATCGTCAATCCTCAATACTCAACCTTCAACAATCAATCCTCAATTCTCAATCCTCAATACTCAATACTCAATCCTCAATCCTCCCATCTTCAATCCTCAATACTCAATCTACAATCCTCAATCCTCAATCCTCCATCCTCAACTCTCAATCCTCAAGCGTCAATCCTCAATTCTCAATCCTCAATACTCAACCTTCAATCCTCAATTCTCAATCTTCAATCCTCAATCCTCAATTCTCAATCCTCAATACTCTATCCTCAAACCTCAATCCTCAACCGTCAGTCCTCGTTCTCAACCCTCAAACCTCAATACGCAATCCTCAATATTCAATCATCAATACTCAATCTTCAATCCTCAATACTCAATCCTCAACCCTCAATCCTCAACATTCAACACACGACCCTCAACCATCAATCCTCAATACTCAACCATCAATCCTGAATACTCAACCATCAATCCTCAATTCTCAATACTCAGTAGAATATCCTGAATTCCCATGATTCAATACTCAATCCTCAATATTCAGTAATCAAATCTCAATCCTCAAACATCAACTCTCAACACTCAATCCTCAATACTCAGTCCTCTCTCTTCAATCCCACATCCTCAATCCTCAATCCTCAAGCGTCAATCCTCAATCCTCAATCCTCAACCCTCAATCCTCAGTCCTCAAACCTCAATCCGGAATCCTCAATCCTGAATCCTCAATCTTCAGCCGTCAGTCCTCAGCAATCAATTCTCAATCCTCAATCCTCAATCTTCAATCCTGAATCCTCACTCCGCAATCCTCAATCCTCAATCTTCAGTCCTCAATACTCAATCTTCTATCCTCAATCCTCAACCCTCAATCCTCAATGCTCAATCCTCAATCCTCAATCCTCAATACTCAATCCTCAATCCTCAATCCTCAATCGTCAACCCTCAATCCTCAATCCTCAATCCTCAATCGTCAATCCTCAATCGTCTATCCTCAATCCTCAACCACCAATCCTCAATCCTCAATCCCCAAACCTCAATCCTCAATCGTCAATCCTCAAACCTCAGCCCTCAATCCTCAAACCTTGATCCTCAATCCTCAACCCTCTGTCCTCATTCTTCAATTCTCAATCCTCAGTCCTCAGTCGTCAATCGTCAATCCTCAATCCTCAATCGTCAATCCTCAATCATCAACCATCAATCCCAAATCCTCAATCCTCAATCCTCAATCCTCAATCCTCAATCCTCAATTCTCAGCCCTCAATAGAAAATCCTCAATTCCCAGTATTCAATACTCGATCCTCAACCTACAATCTTCAAATCTCAGTTCCCGTACATCAATTCTCAACACTCCATCCTCAACACTCAGTCCTCAATCATCAATCAACAATCCTCAAACCTCTATATTCAATCTTCAATCCTCGACACTCAGTACTCAATCCTCAATCCTCAATCCCCAACACTCAATCCTCAACCCTCAGTAGTCAACCCTCAATACTCAATCCTCAATCCTCAATCTTCAATCCTCAATCCTCAATCTTCAACCCTCAATTCTCTGTCCTCAATCCTCTATCCTCAATCCTCAATCCTCAATCCTCAATCCTCAATCCTCAATCCTCAATCCTCAATCCTCAATCCTCAACTGTCAATCCTCAATCCTCAGCCATCAATCCTCAATCCTCAATCCCCAATCATCAATCATCAATCCTCAATCCTTAATCTTCAATCCCCAATACTCAATCCTCAATCCTCAGACCTCGATCCTCAATCCTCAGTATTCAATTAACAATCCTGGATTCTGAAACCTCAATCCACAACCCTCAGTACTCAATCCTCAATCTTCAGTCCTCATACCTCTACCATCAATCCTCAATACTTAATCCTCAATCCTCAATCCTCAATGCTCAATAGAAAATCCTCAATTCTCTGTTTTCAATACTCAACCCTCAATCTTTAATTTTCAAATCTCAGTTCAGAGACATCAATCCTCAACACTCTGTCCTCAACACTCAGTCCCCAATCTTCAATCATCAAATCTCAATTCATTAACTTCAGTCATCAATCCTCAGTCCACAACATTCAATCCTCAATAATCAACACTCAATCCTCAATCCTCAATCCTCAATCCTCAATCCTCAATCCTCAATCCTCAATCCTCAATCCTCAATCCACAACCCTCAATCCTCAATCCTCAATCTTCAATCATCACTATTCAATCTTCAATCCTCAATGCTCAATCCTCAATCCCCAATCCTCAATCCTCAATCTTCAATCCTCAATCCTCAAACCTCAATCCTCAATCCTCAATCTTCAATCCTCAATACTCAATCTTCAATCCTCAATCCTCAATCCTCAATACTCAAAACTCAATCTTCAATCCTCAATACTCAATTTTCAATCCCCAATCCTCAATCCTCAATCCTCAATCCTCATTCTACAATCCTCGATACCCAATCCTCAATCTTCAATCCTCAATCCTCAATTCGCAATCCTCAATCCTCAATCCTCAGACCTCAAGTATCAATACTCAACCCTCAGTCCTCGTCCTCAATCCACAACCCTCAATCCTCAATCGTTAATCTTCATTCATCAATATTCAAACTTCAATCCTCAATCCACAATCCTCAAACCTCAGTCCTCAATCCTCAATCCTCAATTATCAGCACTCAATAGAAAATCCTCAATTCCCATTATTCAATACTCAATCCTCAACCTGCAATCTTCAAATCTCAGTTCCCGAACATCAATTCTCAACACTCTATCCTCAACACTCAGTCCTCAATCATCAATCAACAATCCTCAAACCTCTATATTCAATCTCCAATCCTCGACACTCAATACTCAATCCTCAATCCTCAATCCGCAATCCTCAATCCTCAATTCTCAAACCTCAATCCTCAACCCTCAGTCCACAGTCCTCAATCCTCAACCTTCAGTCCTCTATCCTCAATCCTCAATTCTCAATCCTCAATTATCAATCCTGAATCCTCAAACCTCAATCCCCAATCCTCAATCCTGAATCCTCCGTCCTCAAACCTCAATCCTCAATAATCAATGCTCAATCCTCGATCCTCAATCCTCAGTCATTAATTCTCAATCCTCAATATTCAATCCTCAATCCTCAGTCCTCAAGCCTCAATCCTCAATCCTCAATCCTCAATCTTCAATCCTCATTCCTCAATCCTCAACCCTCAATCCTCAACCCTCAGTAATCAATCCTCAGTCCTCAATCCTCAATCCTCAATCATCAATCCTCCATCCTCAGCCCTCAATACTCAAGCGTCAATACTCAATCCTCACTCCTCAATCCTCAATCTTCAATCCTCAACCCTCAATATTCAACACACAACCCTCATCCATCAATCCTCAATACTCAACCATCAATCCTCGATTCTCAATACTCAATGGAATATACTGAATTCTCATGGTTGAATATTCAATCCAAAATATTCAATAATCAAATCTCAATCCTCAAACATCAATCCTCAACACTCAATCCTCTACACTCAGTCCTCTCTATTCAATCCTCCATCCTCAATCCTCAATCCTCAAGCGTCAATCCTCAATCCTCAATCCTCAACTCTCAATCCTCAGTCCTCATACCTCAATCCCGAATTCTCAATCCTGAATCCTCAATCTTCAGCCCTCAGTCCTCAACAATCAGTTGTCAATCCTCAATCCTCAATAGAATATCCTCAATTCACTGTTTTCAATACTCAATCCCCATACTTCAATCTTCAAATCTCAATCCACAAACATCAATTCTCGTCACTCTACCCACAACACTCAGTCCTCAATCTTCAATCGTCAATCCTCAATCCTCAATCCTCAATGTTCAATCCTCAATACTCAATCTTCAATCATCAATCCTCAGTTGTCAATCCTCAATCCTCAATCCTCAGACCTCAAGTATCAATACTCAACCCTCAGTCCTCGTCCTCAATCCGCAACCCTCAATCCTCAATCGTTAATCTTCATTCATCAATATTCAACCTTCAATCCTCAATCCACAATCCTCAATGTTCGGTCCTTAATACCCAATCCTCAATCTTCAATCCTCAACCCTCAATCCTCAATCCTCAATCCTCAATCCTCAATCATCAATCTTCAATCCTCAATACTCAATCTTCAATCCTCAATCCTCAATCCTCAATCCTCAATCCTCAATCTTCAATCCTCAATACCCAATCCTCAATCTTCAATCCTCAACCCTTAATACTCAATCCTCAATCCTCAAACCTCAACACTCAATCCTCAATCGTCAATCCTCAACCGTCAACCCTGAGTCATCAATCCTCAACACTCAGTAATCAATCCTCAATCTTCAATCATCAATCCTCAATCATCCATTCTCAATCCTCAATCTTCAATCATCAACACTCAATACTCAACCCTCAATGCTCAATCCTCAATCCTCAATCCTCAATCCTCAATTCTCAATCCTCAATCGTCAATCCTCAATCCTCAATCCTCAATCCTCAATCGTCAATCCTCAATCCTCAACCATCAATCCTCAATCCTCAATCCACAATCCTCAATCCACAATCGTCAATCCTCAAACCTCAAACTTCAATCCTCAACCCTTAATCCTCAATCCTCAATCCTCAATCCTCAATTTTCAATCCTCAATAGAATATCTTCAATTCTCAGTTTTCAATGCTCTGTCCTCAATCTTCAATCCTCAATCATCAATTCTCAATCCTCAATCTTCAATCCTCAACACTCAATCCTCTATGCTCAATCCTCAATCCTCAATCCTCAATCCTCAATCCTCAATCGTCAATGCTCAGTCCTCAAGCCTTAATCCTCAATCCTCAATCCTCAATCTTCAATCCTCAATACTCAATCCTCAATCCTGAGACCTCGATCCTCAATCCTCAATATTCAATTAACAATCCTGGATACTGAAACCTCAATCCACAACCCTCAGTACTCAATCCTCAATCTTCAATCCTCAAACCTCTACCATCAATCCTCAATACTTAATCCTCAATCCTCAATCCTCAATGCTCAATAGAAAATCCTCAATTCTCTGTTTTCAATACTCAACCCTCAATCTTTAATTTTCAAATCTCAGTTCACAGACATCAATCCTCAGCACTCTGTCCTCAACACTCAGTCCTCAATCTTCAATCATCAAATCTCAATTCATTATCTTCAGTCATCAATCCTCAGTCCACAACATTCAATCCTCAATAATCAACACTCAATCCTCAATCCTCAATCCTCAATCCTCAATCCTCAATCCTCAATCCTCAATCCTCAATCCTCAATCCTCAATCCTCAATCCTCAATCCACAGTCCTCAATCCTCCGTCCTCAATTCTCTACCCTCAATCCTCAATGCTCAATCCTCAATACTCAACCCTCAATCCTCAATCCTCAATCCTCAACATTTAATGCTCAATCCTCGATCCTCAATCCTCAGTCATTAATTATCAATCCTCAATATTCAATCCTCAATCCTCAGACCTCAAGCCTCAACACTCAATATTCAATTGTCAATCATAAACTCACAGCATTCAAACCTCACCCTTCAGTCCTCAATCCTCAGTCCTCAATCATCAACCATCAATCATCAATACTCAATCTTCAATCCTCATTACTCAATCCTCAACCCTTAAACCTCAACCCTCAGTATTCAACCCTCAGTCATCAATCCTCAACCCTCAATCATCAATTCTCAATCCTCAATCTTCAGTCCTCAACAGTCAATCCTCAATGCTCAATCCTCTATCCTCAATCCTCAATCCTCAATCCTCAATCCTCAATACTCAATCCTCAATCCTCAATCCTCAATCCTCAATCCTCAACCCTCAAACCTCAATGTTCAATCCTCAATACTCAATCTTCAGTCATCAACCCTCAATCCTCAATCCTCAATACTCAGTACTCAATCGTCAATCCTCAATCCCCAATCCTCAATCTTCAATCCTCAAACCTCAATCCTCATTCTTCAATCCTCAATACCCAATCCTCAGTCTTCAATCCTCAATCTTCAAACCTCAATCCGGAATCCTCAATCCTGAATCCTCAATCTTCAGCCGTCAGTCCTCAACAATCAATTCTCAATCCTCAATCCTCAATCTTCAATCCTCAATCCTCAATCCGCAATCCTCAATCCTCAATCCTCAACCCTCAAACGTCAATCCTCAACCGTCAGTACTCGTCCTCAATCGTCAACACTCAATCCTCAATACTCAATCTTCAATCCTCAAACCTCAATCCTCAATCCTCAATCCTCAATCCTCAATCCTCAATCCTGAATACTCAATCCTCAATCGTCAATCTTCAATCCTCAATACTCAATCTTCAATCCTCAATACTCAATCCTCAATCCTCAATCCTCAATCCACAATAATCATAATTCAATCCTCAGTCCCAAATCCTCAATCCTCAATACTCAATCCTCAATCCTCAATCTTCAATCCTCAATACTCAATCTTCAATCCGCAATCCTCAATCCTCAATCCTCAATCCTCAGTCTTCAATCCTCAATCCACAATCTTCAATCCTCAATACTCAACCTTCAACAATCAATCCTCAATCCTCAATCCTCAATACTCAATCGTCAATCCTCAATCCCCAATCCTCAATCTCCAATAATCAATCCTCAATCCTCAATCCTCAACCCTCAATCTTCAATACTCAATACTCAATCTTCAATCCTCAATCCTCAATCCTCAATCCTCAATCCTCAGTCCACAATCCTCAATCTTCAATCCTCAATACTCAGTCTTCAATCCTCAATCCTCAATCCTCAATCCTCAATCCTCCCATCTTCAATCCTCAATACTCAATCTGCAATCCTCAATCCTCAATCCTCCATCCTCAACTCTCAATCCTCAAGCGTCAATCCTCAATTCTCAATCTTCAATCCTCAATCCTCAATTCTCAATCCTCAATACTCAATCGTCAAACCTCAATACTCAACCGTCAGTCCTCGTTCTCAATCCTCAAACCTCAATACGCAATCCTCAATATTCAATCATCAATACTCAATCTTCAATCCTCAATACTCAATCCTCAACCCTCAATCCTCAACATTCAACACACGACCCTCAACCATCAATCCTCAGTACTCAACCATCAATCCTCAATACTCAACCATCAATCCTCAATTCTCAATACTCAGTAGAATATCCTGAATTCCCATGATTCAATACTCAATCCTCAATATTCAATAATCAAATCTCAATCCTCAAACATCAACTCTCAACACTCAATCCTCAATACTCAGTCCTCTCTCTTCAATCCTACATCCTCAATCCTCAATCCTCAAGCGTCAATCCTCAATCCTCAATCCTCAACCCTCAATCCTCAGTCCTCAAACCTCAATCCGGAATCCTCAATCCTGAATCCTCAATCTTCAGCCGTCAGTCCTCAGCAATCAATTCTCAATCCTCAATCCTCAATCTTCAATCCTGATTCCTCACTCCGCAATCCTCAATCCTCAATCTTCAGTCCTCAATACTCAATCTTCTATCCTCAATCCTCAATCCTCAATTCTCAATCCTCAATCCTCAATCCTCAATCCTCAATCGTCAATATTCAATCCTCAATACTCAATCTTCTATCCTCAATCCTCAATCCTCAATCGTCAATCCTCATTCTTCAATCCTCAATACCCAATACTCAATCCTCATTCTTCAATCCTCAATACTCAATCTTCAATCCTCATTCCTCAATCCTCAATCGTCAATCCTCATTCTTCAATCCTCAATACCCAATCCTCAATCTTCAATCCTCAATACTCAACCCTCAATCCTCAATCCTCAATCCACAATCCTCAAAATTCAATCCTCAGTCCCAAATACTCAATCCTCAATACTCAATCCTCAATCCTCAATCTTCAATCCTCAATACTCAATCTTCAATCCGCAATCCTCAATCCTCAATCCTCAATCCTCATTCTTCAATCCTCAATACCCGATCCTCAATCCCCAGCCCTCAATCTTCAATCGTCAATGGTCAATCCTCAATCCTCAATCCTCAGTCCTCGATCCTCAATCCTCAAACCTCAATGCTCAACCCTCAGCCCTCATCCTCAATCCTCAATCCTCAATCTTCAGTACTCAATCATCAATCCTCAACCCTCCGACCTCAAACATCAATCCTCAATATTCAATGCTCAATCCTCAATCCTCAATCCTCAGTCATCAGTTCTCAATCCTCAATATTCAATCCTCAATCCTCAGTCCTCAAGCCTTAATCCTCAATCCTCAATCCACAATCCTCAATCCTCAATCCTCAATCTTCAGTACTCAATCATCAATCCTCAACCCTCCGACCTCAAACATCAATCCTCAATATTCAATGCTCAATCCTCAATCCTCAATCCTCAGTCATCAGTTCTCAATCCTCAATATTCAATCCTCAATCCTCAGTCCTCAAGCCTTAATCCTCAATCCTCAATCCACAATCCTCAATCCTCAATCCTCATTCCTCAACCCTCAACCCTGAGTCATCAATCCTCAACACTCAGTAATCAACCCTCAATCTTCAGTCATCAATCCTCAATCATCCATTCTCAATCCTCAATCTTCAATCATCAACACTCAATACTCAACCCTCAATGCTTAATCCTCAATCCTCAATCCTCAATCCTCAATCCTCAATCCTCAACCCTCAATTCTCAATCCTCAATCCTCAATCTTCAGTACTCAATCATCAATCCTCAACCCTCCGACCTCAAACATCAATCCTCAATATTCAATGCTCAATCCTCAACCCTCAGTCCTCATCCTCAATTCTCAATCCTCAATCCTCAATCATCAATCCTCAATCTTCAATCCTCAATAATCAATCTCCAATTCTAGATCCTCAATCCTCAATCCTCAATCCTCAATCCTCAATCCTCAATCCTCAATCCTCAATCCTCAATCATCAATCCTCAATACTCAATCTTCAATCCTCAATCCTCAATCCTCAATACTCAAAACTCAATCTTCAACCCTCAATACTCAATTTTCAATCCTCAATCCTCAATCCTCAATACTCAATCCTCATTCTACAATCCTCAATACCCAATCCTCATCTTCAATCTTCAATCCTCAATTCGCAATCCTCAATCCTCAATCCTCAGGCCTCAAGTATCAATACTCAACCCTCAGTCCTCCTCCTCAATCCACAAACCTCAATCCTCAATCGTTAATCTTCATTCATCAATATTCAACCTTCAATCCTCAATCCACAATCCTCAATGTTCAGTCCTCAATACCCGATCCTCAATCTTCAATCCTCAATCCTCAACCCTCAATCCTCAATCCTCAATCCTCAATCCTCAATCCTCAATCGTCTATCTTCAATCCTCAATACTCAATCTTCAATCCTCAATCCTCAATCCTCAATCCTCAATCCTCATTCTTCAATCCTCAATACCCAATCCTCAATCTTGAATCCTGAACCCTTAATCCTCAATCCTCAATCCTCAATCCTCAATCCTCAATCCTCAATCGTCAATCCTCAACCCTCAACCCTGAGTCATCAATCCTCAACACTCAGTAATCAACCCTCAATCTTCAATCATCAATCCTCAATCATCCATTCTCAATCCTCAATCTTCAATCATCAACACTCAATACTCAACCCTCAATGCTTAATCCTCAATCCTCAATCATCCATTCTCAATCCTCAATCTTCAATCATCAACACTCAATACTCAACCCTCTATGCTTAATCCACAACCCTCAATCCTCAATCGTTAATCTTCATTCATCAATATTCAAACTTCAATCCTCAATCCACAATCCTCAAACCTCAGTCCTCAATCCTCAATCCTCAATTATCAGCACTCAATAGAAAATCCTCAATTCCCATTATTCAATACTCAATCCTCAACCTGCAATCTTCAAATCTCAGTTCCCGAACATCAATTCTCAACACTCTATCCTCAACACTCAGTCCTCAATCATCAATCAACAATCCTCAAACCTCTATATTCAATCTCCAATCCTCGACACTCAATACTCAATCCTCAATCCTCAATCCGCAATCCTCAATCCTCAATTCTCAAACCTCAATCCTCAACCCTCAGTCCACAGTCCTCAATCCTCAACCTTCAGTCCTCTATCCTCAATCCTCAATTCTCAATCCTCAATTATCAATCCTGAATCCTCAAACCTCAATCCCCAATCCTCAATCCTGAATCCTCCGTCCTCAAACCTCAATCCTCAATAATCAATGCTCAATCCTCGATCCTCAATCCTCAGTCATTAATTCTCAATCCTCAATATTCAATCCTCAATCCTCAGTCCTCAAGCCTCAATCCTCAATCCTCAATCCTCAATCTTCAATCCTCATTCCTCAATCCTCAACCCTCAATCCTCAACCCTCAGTAATCAATCCTCAGTCCTCAATCCTCAATCCTCAATCATCAATCCTCCATCCCCAGCCCTCAATACTCAAGCGTCAATACTCAATCCTCACTCCTCAATCCTCAATCTTCAATCCTCAATCCTCAATATTCAACACACAACCCTCATCCATCAATCCTCAATACTCAACCATCAATCCTCGATTCTCAATACTCAATGGAATATACTGAATTCTCATGGCTGAATATTCAATCCAAAATATTCAATAATCAAATCTCAATCCTCAAACATCAATCCTCAACACTCAATCCTCTACACTCAGTCCTCTCTCTTCAATCCTCCATCCTCAATCCTCAATCCTCAAGCGTCTATCCTCAATCCTCAATCCTCAACTCTCAATCCTCAGTCCTCATACCTCAATCCCGAATTCTCAATCCTGAATCCTCAATCTTCAGCCCTCAGTCCTCAACAATCAGTTGTCAATCCTCAATCCTCAATAGAATATCCTCAATTCACTGTTTTCAATACTCAATCCCCATACTTCAATCTTCAAATATCAATCCACAAACATCAATTCTCGTCACTCTACCCACAACACTCAGTCCTCAATCTTCAATCGTCAATCCTCAATCCTCAATCCTCAATGTTCAATCCTCAATACTCAATCTTCAATCATCAATCCTCAGTTCTCAATCCTCAATACTCAATACTAAATCGTCAATCCTCAATCCCCAATCCTCAACCTTCAATCCTCAATCCTCAATTCTCAATCCACAATCCTCAATCTTCAATCCTCAATACTCAATATTCAATACTCAATGTTCAATCCTCAACAGCCAATCCTCAATCTTCAATCCTCAATCGTCAATCCTCAATCCTCAATCCTCAATCCTCAATCCTCAATCCTCAATCCTCAATCCTCAATCCTCAGTCCTCAATACTCAATCCTCAATTTTCAATCCTCAGTCCCCAATCCTCAATCTTCAGCCATCAATCCTCAACCATCAATCCTCGATCCTCAGTCCTCAATCCTCAATGCTCAATCCTCAATACTCAATCCGCAATACCCAATCCTCAATCTTCAATCCTCAATCCTCAATCCTCAATCATTAATACTCAATCCTCTATCCTCAGTCCTCAAACCTTAATCCTGAATCCACAATCCTGAATCCTCAATCTTCAGCCCTCAGTCCTCAACAATCAGTTGTCAATCCTCAATCCCAATGGAATATCATCAATTCGCAGTTTTCAATACTCAATACTCAATCTGCAATCTTCAAATCTCTATCCACAAACATCAATACTCATCACTCAACACTCAACACTCCGTTCCCAGTCCTCAATCTTCAATCCTCAATCCTCGATCCTCAATCCTCAATCCTCAATTTTCTATCCTCAATACTCAATCTTCAATCCTCATTGCTCAATCCTCAATCCTCAATCCTCAGTCCTCAATCCACAATCCTCAATCCTCAGACCTCAATCCTCAATCGTCAGCCCGCGTCCTCAATCCTCAACGCTCAATCCTCAATCCTCATTCTTCAATCCTCAATACCCAATCCTCAATACCCAATCCTCAATCTTCAATCCTCAATACTCAATCCTCAATCCTCAATCCTCAATCCACAATCCTCAAAATTCAATCCTCAGCCCCAAGTCCTCAATCCTCAATACTCAATCCTCAATCCTCAATCTTCAATCCTCAATACTCAATCTGCAGTCCTCAATCCTCAATCCTCAATCCTCAACCCTCAATCCTCAAGCGTCAATCCTCAATTCTCAATCCTCAATACTCAACCATCAATCCTCAATTCTCAATCTTCAATCCTCAATCCTCAATTCTCAATCCTCAATACTCAATCCTCAATCCTCAATCCTCATTCTTCAATCCTCAATACCCGATCCTCAATCCCCAGTCCTCAATCTTCAATCCTCAATGGTCAATCCTCAATCCTCAATCCTCAGTCCTCAATCCTCAATCCTCAACCCTCAACCCTGAGTCATCAATCCTCAACACTCAGTAATCAACCCTCAATCTTCAATCATCAATCCTCAATCATCCATTCTCAATCCTCAATCTTCAATCATCAACACTCAATCTTCAATCCTCAATCCTCAATCCTCAATCCTCATTCTTCAATCCTCAATACCCAATCCTCAATCTTCAATCCTGAACCCTCAATCCTCAATACTCAATCCTCAATCCTCAATCCTCAATCCTCAATCGTCAATACTCAACCCTCAACGCTGAGTCATCAATCCTCAACACTCAGTAATCAACCCTCAATCTTCAATCATCAATCCTCAATCATCCATTCTCAATCCTCAATCTTCAATCATCAACACTCAATACTCAACCCTCAATGCTTAATCCTCAATCCTCAATCATCCATTCTCAATCCTCAATCTTCAATCATCAACACTCAATACTCAACCCTCTATGCTTAATCCTCAATCCTCAATCCTCAATCCTCAATCCTCAATCCTCAATCGTCAATCCTTAGTCATCAATCCTCAATCTTCAATCCTCAATATTCAATTTTCAACCCTCAATCATCAATCCTCAATTCTCAATCCTCATTCTTCAATCCTCAATACCCAATCCTCAATCTTCAATCCTCAATACTCAATCCTCAATCCTCAATCCTCGATCCACAATAATCAAAATTCAATCCTCAGTCCCAAATCCTCAATCCTCAATACTCAATCCTCAATCCTCAATCTTCAATCCTCAATACTCAATCTTCAATCCGCAATCCTCAATCCTCAATCCTCATTCTTCAATCCTCAATTCCCGATCCTCAATCCCCAGCCCTCAATCTTCAATCGTCAATGGTCAATCCTCAATCCTCAATCCTCAGTCCTCGATCCTCAATCCTCAAACCTCAATCCTCAACCCTCAGCCCTCATCCTCAATCCTCAATCCTCAATCCTCAATCCACAATCTTCAATCCTCAATACTCAACCTTCAATAATCAATCCTCAATCCTCAATCCTCAATACTCAATACTCAATCGTCAATCCTCAATCCACAATCCTCAATCTCCAATAATCAATCCTCAATCCTCTATCCTCAACCCTCAATCTTCAATACTCAATACTCAATCTTCAATCCTCAATCCTCAATCCTCAATCCACAATCCTCAGTCCACAATCCTCAATCTTCAATCCTCAATACTCAGTCTTCAATCCTCAATCCTCAATCCTCAATCCTCAATCCTCCCATCTTCAATCCTCAATACTCAATCTGCAATCCTCAATCCTCAATCCTCCATCCTCAACTCTCAATCCTCAAGCGTCAATCCTCAATTCTCAATCCTCAATACTCAACCTTCAATCCTCAATTCTCAATCTTCAATCCTCAATCCTCAATTCTCAATCCTCAATACTCAATCCTCAAACCTCAATCCTCAACCGTCAGTCCTCGTCCTCAATCCTCAAACCTCAATACGCAATCCTCAATATTCAATCATCAATACTCAATCTTCAATCCTCAATCCTCAATCCTCAATCCTCAATCCTCAACATTCAACACACGACCCTCAACCATCAAACCTCAATACTCAACCATCAATCCTCAATTCTCAATACTCAGTAGAATATCCTGAATTCCCATGATTCAATACTCAATCCTCAATATTCAATAATCAAATCTCAATCCTCAAACATCAACTCTCAACACTCAATCCTCAATACTCAGTCCTCTCTCTTCAATCCTACATCCTCAATCCTCAATCCTCAAGCGTCAATCCTCAATCCTCAATCCTCAACCCTCAATCCTCAGTCCTCAAACCTCAATCCGGAATCCTCAATCCTGAATCCTCAATCTTCAGCCGTCAGTCCTCAACAATCAATTCTCAATCCTCAATCCTCAATCTTCAATCATGAATCCTCAATCCGCAATCCTCAATCCTCAATCTTCAATCCTCAATACTCAATCTTCTATCCTCAATCCTCAATCCTCAATCCTCAATCCTCAATCCTCAATCCTCAATCCTCAATCGTCAATATTCAATCCTCAATACTCAATCTTCTATCCTCAATCCTCAATCCTCAATCGTCAATCCTCATTCTTCAATCCTCAATACCCAATCCTCAATCTTCAATCCCCAATACTCAATCCTCAATCCTCAATCCTCAATCCTCAATCCTCAAACTTCAATCCTCAGTCCCAAATCCTCAATCCTCAATACTCAATCCTCAATCCTCAATCTTCAATCCTCAATGCTCAATCTTCAATCCTCAATCCTCAATCCTGAATCCTCAATCTTCATTCTTCAATCCTCAATACCCAATCCTCAATCCTCATCCTTCAATCCTCAATACCCAATCCTCAGTCTTCAATCCTCAATCCTCAAACCTCAATCCGGAATCCTCAATCCTGAATCCTCAAACTTCAGCCGTCAGTCCTCAACAATCAATTCTCAATCCTCAATCCTCAATCTTCAATCTTCAATCCTCAATCCGCAATCCTCAATCCTCAACCTTCAATCCTCAATACTCAATCTTCAATCCACAATCCTCAATCCTCAATCCTCAATCCTCAATACTCAATCCTCAATCGTCAATCTTCAATCCTCAATACTCAATCTTCAATCCTCATTCCTCAATCCTCAATCGTCAATCCTCATTCTTCAATCCTCAAAACCCAATCCTCAATCTTCAATCCTCAATACTCAATCCTCAATCCTCAATCCTCAATCCACAATCCTCAAAATTCAATCCTCAGTCCCAAATCCTCAATCCTCAATACTCAATCCTCAATCCTCAATCTTCAATCCTCAATACTCAATCTTCAATCTGCAATCCTCAATCCTCAATCCTCAATCCTCATTCTTCAATCCTCAATACCCGATCCTCAATCCCCAGCCCTCAATCTTCAATCGTCAATGGTCAATCCTCAATCCTCAATCCTCAGTCCTCGATCCTCAATCCTCAAACCTCAATCCTCAACCCTCAGCCCTCATCCTCAATCCTCAATCCTCAATCCTCAATCCACAATCTTCAATCCTCAATACTCAACCTTCAACAATCAACCCTCAATCCTCAATCCTCAATACTCAATACTCAATCGTCAATCCTCAATCCCCAATCCTCATTCTCTAATAATCAATCCTCAATCCTCAATCCTCAACCCTCAATCTTCAATACTCAATACTCAATCTTCAATCCTCAATCCTCAATCCTCAATCCTCAATCCTCAGTCCACAATCCTCAATCTTCAATCCTCAATACTCAGCCATCAATCCTCAATACTCAACCATCAATCCTCAATTCTCAATACTCAGTAGAATATCCTGAATTCCCATGGTTCAATACTCAATCCTCAATATTCAATAATCAAATCTCAATCCTCAAACATCAACTCTCAACACTCAATCCTCAATACTCAGTCCTCTCTCTTCAATCCTACATCCTCAATCCTCAATCCTCAAGCGTCAATCCTCAATCCTCAATCCTCAACCCTCAATCCTCAGTCCTCAAACCTCAATCCGGAATCCTCAATCCTGAATCCTCAATCTTCAGCCGTCACTCCTCAACAATCAATTCTCAATCCTCAATCCTCAATCTTCAATCCTCAATCCTCAATCCGCAATCCTCAATCCTCAGTCTTCAATCCTCAATACTCAATCGTCTATCCTCAATCCTCAACCCTCAATCCTCAATGCTCAATCCTCAAGCCTCAATACTCAATTCTCAATCCTCAATACTCAATCCTCAGTCCTCAACACTCAATCCTCAATTTTCAATCCTCAGTCCCCAATCCTCAATCTTCAGACCTCAATCCTCAACCCTCAATCCTCGATCCTCAGTCCTCAATCCTCAATGCTCAATCCTAAATACTCAATCCGCAATACCCAATCCTCAATATTCAATCCTCAATACTCAATCCTCAATCCTTAATACTCAATCCTCTATCCTCAGTCCTCAAACCTTAATCCTGAATCCACAATCCTGAATCCTCAATCTTCAGCCCTCAGTCCTCAACAATCAGTTGTCAATCCTCAATCCCAATGGAATATCATCAATTCACAGTTTTCAATACTCAATACTCAATCTGCAATCTTCAAATCTCTATCCACAAACATCAATACTCATCACTCAACACTCAACACTCCGTTCCCAGTCCTCAATCTTCAATCCTCAATCCTCGATCCTCAATCCTCAATCCTCAATTTTCTATCCTCAATACTCAATCTTCAATCCTCATTGCTCAATCCTCAATCCTCAATCCTCAGTCCTCAATCCACAATCCTCAATCCTCAGACTTCAATCCTCAATCGTCAGCCCGCGTCCTCAATCCTCAACACTCAATCCTCAATCCTCATTCTTCAATCCTCAGTACCCAATCCTCAATACCCAATCCTCAATCTTCAATCCTCAATACTCAATCCTCAATCCTCAACACTCAACCCTCAATGCTCAATACTCTATCCTCAATCCTCAATCCTCAATCCTCAATCCTCAATCCTCAATTCTCAATCCTCAATCCTCAATCTTCAGTACTCAATCATCAATCCTCAACCCTCCGACCTCAAACATCAATCCTCAATATTCAATGCTCAATCCTCAATCCTCAATCCTCAGTCATCAGTTCTCAATCCTCAATTTTCAATCCTCAATCCTCAGTCCTCAAGCCTTAATCCTCAATCCTCAATCCACAATCCTCAATCCTCAATCCTCATTCCTCATTTCTCAAACCTCAATCCTCAACCCTCAGTCCTCATCCTCAATTCTCAATCCTCAATCCTCAATCCTCAATCATCAATCCTCAATCTTCAATCCTCAATAATCAATCTCCAATTCTAGATCCTCAATCCTCAATCCTCAATCCTCAATCCTCAATCCTCAATCCTCAATCCTCATCTCTCAAACCTCAATCCTCAACCCTCAGTCCTCATCCTCAATTCTCAATCCTCAATCCTCAATCATCAATCCTCAATCCTCAATCCTCAATAATCAATCTCCAATTCTAGATCCTCAATCCTCAATCCTCAATCCTCAATCCTCAATCCTCAATCCTCAATCCTCAATCCTCAATCATCAATCCTCAATACTCAATCTTCAATCCTCAATCCTCAATCCTCAATACTCAAAACTCAATCTTTAACCCTCAATACTCAATTTTCAATCCTCAATCCTCAATCCTCAATCCTCAATCCTCATTCTACAATCCTCAATACCCAATCCTCAATCTTCAATCTTCAATCCTCAGTTCGCAATCCTCAATCCTCAATCCTCAGACCTCAAGTATCAATACTCAACCCTCAGCCCTCGTCCTCAATCCACAACCCTCAATCCTCAATCGTTAATCTTCATTCATCAATATTCAACCTTCAATCCTCAATCCACAATCCTCAATGTTCAGTCCTCAATACCCAATCCTCAATCTTCAATCCTCAATCCTCAATCCTCAATCCTCAATCCTCAATCCTCAATCGTCTATCTTCAATCCTCAATACTCAATCTTCAATCCTCAATCCTCAATCCTCAATCCTCAATCCTCATTCTTCAATCCTCAATACCCAATCCTCAATCTTCAATCCTGAACACTTAATCCTCAATCCTCAATCCTCAATCCTCAATCCTCAATCCTCAATCGTCAATACTCAACCCTCAACCCTGAGTCATCAATCCTCAACACTCAGTAATCAACCCTCAATCTTCAATCATCAATCCTCAATCATCCATTCTCAATCCTCAATCTTCAATCATCAACACTCAATACTCAACCCTCTATGCTTAATCCTCAATCCTCAATCCTCAATCCTCAATCCTCAATCCTCAATCGTCAATCCTTAGTCATCAATCCTCAATCTTCAATCCTCAATATTCAATTTTCAACCCTCAATCATCAATCCTCAATTCTCAATCCTCAATCCACAATCCTCAATCCTTAATCCTCGACTCTCGATCCTCAATCCTCAGTCCTCAGACCTCAAACCTCAATCCTGAACCCTCAGCCCTCATCCTCCATCCTCAACCCTCAATCCTCAATCCTCAATCTTCAATCCTCAATATTCAACCTTCAATCCTCAATCCTCAATCCTCAATCCTCAATCCTCAATCGTCAATCCTCAATCCTCAATCCTCAATCCTCAATCGTCAATCCTCAATCGTCTATCCTCAATCCTCAACCACCAATCCTCAATCCTCAATCCCCAAACCTGAATCCTCAATCGTCAATCCTCAAACCTCAGCCTTCAATCCTCAAACCTTGATCCTCAATCCTCAACCCTCTGTCCTCATTCTTCAATTCTCAATCCTCAGTCCTCAGTCTTCAACCGTCAATCCTCAATCCTCAATCGTCAATCCCCAATCATCAACCATCAATCCCAAATCCTCAATCCTCAATCCTCAATCCTCAATCCTCAATCCTCAATTCTCAGCCCTCAATAGAAAATCCTCAATTCCCAGTACTCAATACTCGATCCTCAACCTACAATCTTCAAATCTCAGTTCCCGTACATCAATTCTCAACACTCCATCCTCAACACTCAGTCCTCAATCATCAATCAACAATCCTCAAACCTCTATATTCAATCTTCAATCCTCGACACTCAGTACTCAATCCTCAATCCTCAATCCCCAACACTCAATCCTCAACCCTCAGTAGTCAACCCTCAATACTCAATCCTCAATCCTCAATCTTCAATCCTCAATCCTCAATCTTCAATCCTCAATACTCTGTCCTCAATCCTCTATCCTCAATCCTCAATCCTCAATCCTCAATCCTCAATCCTCAATCCTCAATCCTCAATCCCCAATTGTCAATCCTCAATCCTCAGCCATCAATCCTCAATCCTCAATCCCCAATCATCAATCATCAATCCTCAATCCTTAATCTTCAATCCTTAATACTCAATCCTCAATCCTCAGACCTCGATCCTCAATCCTCAATATTCAATTAACAATCCTGGATTCTGAAACCTCAATCCACAACCCTCAGTACTCAATCCTCAATCTTCAGTCCTCATACCTCTACCATCAATCCTCAATACTTAATCCTCAATCCTCAATCCTCAATGCTCAATAGAAAATCCTCAATTCTCTGTTTTCAATACTCAACCCTCAATCTTTAATTTTCAAATCTCAGTTCAGAGACATCAATCCTCAACACTCTGTCCTCAACACTCAGTCCCCAATCTTCAATCATCAAATCTCAATTCATTATCTTCAGTCATCAATCCTCAGTCCACAACATTCAATCCTCAATAATCGACACTCAATCCTCAATCCTCAATCCTCAATCCTCAATCCTCCATCCTCAATCCTCAATCCTCAATCCTCAATCCACAACCCTCAATCCTCAATCCTCAATCTTCAATCATCAATATTCAATCTTCAATCCTCAATGCTCAATCCTCAATCCCCAATCCTCAATCCTCAATCTTCAATCCTCAATCCTCAAACCTCAATCCTCAATCCTCAATCTTCAATCCTCAATACTCAATCTTCAATCCTCAATCCTCAATCCTCAATACTCAAAACTCAATCTTCAACCCTCAATACTCAATTTTCAATCCTCAATCCTCAATCCTCAATCCTCAATCCTCATTCTACAATCCTCGATACCCAATCCTCAATCTTCAATCTTCAATCCTCAATTCGCAATCCTCAATCCTCAATCCTCAGACCTCAAGTATCAATACTCAACCCTCAGTCCTCGTCCTCAATCCACAACCCTCAATCCTCAATCGTTAATCTTCATTCATCAATATTCAACCTTCAATCCTCAATCCACAATCCTCAATCCTCAGTCCTCAATCCTCAATCCTCAATTCTCAGCCCTCAATAGAAAATCCTCAATTCCCATTATTCAATACTCAATCCTCAACCTGCAATCTTCAAATCTCAGTACCCGAACATCAATTCTCAACACTCTATCCTCAACACTCAGTCCTCAATCATCAATCAACAATCCTCAAACCTCTATATTCAATCTCCAACCCTCGACACTCAATACTCAATCCTCAATGCTCAATCCTCGATCCTCAATTCTCAATCCTCAATTCTCAATCCTCAATCGTCAATCCTCAATCCTCAATCCTCAATCCTCAATCCTCAATCCACAATCCTCAATCCACAATCGTCAATCCTCAAACCTCAAACTTCAATCCTCAACCCATAATCCTCAACCCTCAATCCTCAATCCTCAATTTTCAATCCTCAATAGAATATCTTCAATTCTCAGTTTTCAATACTCTGTCCTCAATCTTCAATCCTCAATTATCAATTCTCAATCCTCAATCTTCAATCCTCAACACTCAATCCTCAATGCTCAATCCTCAATCCTCAATCCTCAATCCTCAATCGTCAATCCTCAATCGTCAATCCTCAATCCTCAATCCTCAATCCTCAATCGTCAATCCTCAATCGTCTATCCTCAATCCTCAACCACCAATCCTCAATCCTCAATCCCCAAACCTCAATCATCAATCGTCAATCCTCAAACCTCAGCCTTCAATCCTCAAACCTTGATCCTCAATCCTCAACCCTCTGTCCTCATTCTTCAATACTCAATCCTCAGTCCTCAGTCTTCAATCGTCAATCCTCAATCCTCAATCGTCAATCCTCAATCATCAACCATCAATCCCAAATCCTCAATCCTCAATCCTCAATCCTCAATCCTCAATCCTCAATTCTCAGCCCTCAACAGAAAATCCTCAATTCCCAGTATTCAATACTCGATCCTCAACCTACAATCTTCAAATCTCAGTTCCCGTACATCAATTCTCAACACTCTATCCTCAACACTCAGTCCTCAATCATCAATCAACAATCCTCAAACCTCTATATTCAATCTTCAATCCTCGACACTCAATACTCAATCCTCAATCCTCAATCCCCAAAACTCAATCCTCAACCCTCAGTAGTCAACCCTCAATACTCAATCCTCAATCCTCAATCTTCAATCCTTAATCCTCAATCTTCAATCCTCAATTCTCTGTCCTCAATCCTCTATACTCAATCCTCAATCCTCAATCCTCTATCCTCAATCCTCAATCCTCAATCCTCAATTGTCAATCCTCAATCCTCAGCCATCAATCCTCAATCCTCAATCACCAATCATCAATCATCAATCCTCAATCCTCAATCTTCAATCCTCAACATTCATTCCTCAATGCTCAATACTCAATCCTCAATCCTCATTCCTCAGTCATCAGTTCTCAATCCTCAATATTCAATCCCCAATCCTCAGTCCTCAAGCATTAATCCTCAATCCTCAATCCTCAATCTTCAATCCTCAATACTCAATCCTCAATCCTCAGACCTCGATCCTCAATCCACAATATTCAATTAACAATCCTGGATTCTGAAACCTCAATCCACAACCCTCAGTACTCAATCCTCAATCTTCAATCCTCAAATCTCTACCATCAATCCTCAATACTTAATCCTCAATCCTCAATCCTCAATGCTCCATAGAAAATCCTCAATTCTCTGTTTTCAATACTCAACCCTCAATCTTTAATTTTCAAATCTCAGTTCACAGACATCAAACCTCAACACTCTGTCCTCAACACTCAGTCCTCAATCTTCAATCATCAAATCTCAATTCATTATCTTCAGTCATCAATCCTCAGTCCACGACAATCAATCCTCAATAATCAACACTCAATCCTCAATCCTCAATCCTCAATCCTCAATCCTCAATCCTCAATCCTCAATCCTCAATCCTCAATCCTCAATCCTCAATCCTCAATCCTCAGTCCTCGAGCCTCAATACTCAATCCTCAATCCTCAGTCCTCGAGCCTCAATCCTCAATAGAAAATCCTCAATTCTCAGTTTTCAATACTCAACCCTCAATCTTCAATTTTTAAATCTCAGTTCACAGACATCAATCCTCGTCACTCTGTTCTGAACCCTCAGTCCTCAATCATCAACCATCAATCATCAATACTCAATCTTCAATCCTCATTACTCAATCCTCAACCCTTAAACCTCAACCCTCAGTATTCAACCCTCAGTCATCAATCCTCAACCCTCAATCATCAATTCTCAATCCTCAATCTTCAATCCTCAACAGTCAATCCTCAATGCTCAATCCTCTATCCTCAATCCTCAATCCTCAATCCTCAATCCTCAATCCTCAATCCTTAATCCTCAATCCTCAAGCCTCAATCCTCAATCCTCAATCCTCAATCCTCAAACCTCAATCTTCAATCCTCTATACTCAATCCTCAATCCTCAGTCCTCAATCCTCAATCCTCAATTCTCAGCCCTCAATAGAAAATCCTCAATTCCCAGTATTCAATACTCAATCCTCAACCTGCAATCTTCAAATCTCAGTTCTCGAACATCAATTCTCAACACTCTATCCTCAACACTCAGTACTCAATCATCAATCAACAATCCTCAAACCTCTATATTCAATCTTCAATCCTCGACACTCAATACTCAATCCTCAATCCTCAATCCGCAATCCTCAATCCTCAATTCTCAAACCTCAATCCTCAATCGTCAATCCTCAAACCTCAGCCTTCAATCCTCAAACCTTGATCCTCAATCCTCAACCCTTTGTCCTCATTCTTCAATACTCAATCCTCAGTCCTCAGTCTTCAATCGTCAATCCTCAATCCTCAATCGTCAATCCTCAATCATCAACCATCAATCCCAAATCCTCAATCCTCAATCCTCAATCCTCAATCCTCAATCCTCAATTCTCAGCCCTCAACAGAAAATCCTCAATTCCCAGTATTCAATACTCGATCCTCAACCTACAATCTTCAAATCTCAGTTCCCGTACATCAATTCTCAACACTCTATCCTCAACACTCAGTCCTCGATCATCAATCAACAATCCTCAAACCTCTATATTCAATCTTCAATCCTCGACACTCAATACTCAATCCTCAATCCTCAATCCCCAAAACTCAATCCTCAACCCTCAGTAGTCAACCCTCAATACTCAATCCTCAATCCTCAATCCTCAATCCTCAATCCTCAATTGTCAATCCTCAATCCTCAGCCATCAATCCTCAATCCTCAATCCCCAATCATCAATCATCAATCCTCAATCCTCAATCTTCAATCCTCAACATTCATTCCTAAATGCTCAATACTCTATCTTCAATCCTCAATCCTCAATCCTCAATCCTCAATCCTCAATCCTCAATCCTCAATCCTCAATCGTCAATCCTCAATCCTCAATCCTCAATCCTCAATCGTCAATCCTCAATCCTCAACCATCAATCCTCAATCCTCAATCCCCAATCCTCAATCCACAATCGTCAATCCTCAAACCTCAAACTTTAATCCTCAACCCTTAATCCTCAATCCTCAATCCTCAATCCTCAAATTTCAATCCTCAATAGAATATCTTCAATTCTCAGTTTTCAATACTCTGTCCTCAATCTTCAATCCTCAATCATCAATTCTCAATCCTCAATCTTCAATCCTCAACACTCAATCCTCAATGCTCAATCCTCAATCCTCAATCCTCAATCCTCAATACTCAATCGCCAATCCTCAAACCACAGCCTTCAATCCTCAAACCTTGATCCTCAATCCTCAACCCTCTGTCCTCATTCTTCAATACTCAATCCTCAGTCCTCGGTCTTCCATCGTCAATCCTCAATCCCCAATCGTCAATCCTCAATCCTCAACCATCAATCCTAAATCATCAATCCTCAATCCTCAATCCTCAATCCTCAATCCTCAATTCTCAGCCCTCAATAGAAAATCCTCAATTCCCAGTATTCAATACTCGATCCTCAACCTACAATCTTCAAATCTCAGTTCCCGTACATCAATTCTCAACACTCTATCCTCAACACTCAGTCCTCAATCATCAATCAACAACCCTCAAACCTCTATATTCAATCTTCAATCCTCGACACTCAATACTCAATCCTCAATCCTCAATCCGCAATCCTCAATCCACAATTCTCAAACCTCAATCCTCAACCCTCAGTCCACAGTCCTCAATCCTCAACCTTCAGTCCTCTATCCTCAATCCTCAATTATCAATCCTAAATCCTCAAACTTCAACCTCAATCCTCAATCTTGAAACATGAATACACAATCCTCAATCTCCAATCCTCGAACCTCAATCGTCAACCCTCAATCCTCAACACTGAGTCCTCAATCCTCAATACTCAATCTTCAATCCTTTTCCCGCAATCTCCAATTCTCAATCCTCAATACTCAATCCTCCATCCTGAACCTTCGATTCTCACCCTGCAATACCCAATCCTCCATCCTCAAACCTCAATTGTAAATCCTCAGTCGAATATCGTCAGATCTCAGTTTTCATTAGTCAATCCACATTCTACAGTCTTCAAATGCCAATACTCAAACATAAAATCTCAGAACCCGGTCCTCAACCCTAAATCCTCAATCTTCAATCTTCAACCCTCAATCCTCAATCTTCAATCCCCAAACCTCAATCCTCAATTTTCAATCCTCTATCCTCAATCCTCAATCGCCAATACTCAATCCTAAGTAATCAAGCCTCAATTCTCAATATTCAATTGTCAATCCTCAAATCTCAAACCTCAATCCTCAGCCATCAGTCCTCAATCCTCAGTCCTCAATCGTTAATCCTCAATCGTCAGTCGTCAATCCTCAATCCTCAGCCATCAATCCTCAACCCTCAATCGCCTATCCTCAATCCTCAATCCTCAATCCTCAAACCTCAGCCTTCAATCCTCAACACTTAATCCTCAATCCACAATCCTCAATCCTCAATTTTCAATCCTCAATAGAATATCCTCAATTCTCAGTTTTTAATACTCAATACTCAATCCTCAGTACACGACACTCAATCTTCAATCCTCAATCCTCAATCGTCATTCCTCAATCCTCAACCATCAATCCTCAATCATCAATCATCAATCCTCAATCTTCAATCCACAATCCTCAATCCCCAACCCTCAATCCTCAACACTCAACCCTCAATGCTCAATACTCTATCCTCAATCCTCAATCCTCAATCCTCAATCCTCAATCCTCAATCCTCAATCTTCAGTACTCAATCATCAATCCTCAACCCTCCGACCTCAAACATCAATCCTCAATATTCAATGCTCAATCCTCAATCCTCAATCCTCAGTCATCAGTCCTCAATCCTCAATATTCAATCCTCAATCCTCAGTCCTCAAGCCTTAATCCTCAATCCTTAATCCACAATCCTCAATCGTCAATCCTCAATCCTCAACCTTCAATCCTCAATACTCAATCTTCAATCCTCAATCCTCAATCCTCAATCCTCAATCCTCATTCTTCAATCCTCAATACCCAATCCTCAATTTTCAATCCTCAATGCTCAATCCTCAATCCTCAATCGTCAATCCTCAATCCTCAATCGTCAATCCTCAATCCTCAACCATCAATCCTAAATCATCAATCCTCAATCCTCAATCCTCAATCCTCAATCCTCAATTCTCAGCCCTCAATAGAAAATCCTCAATTCCCAGTATTCAATACTCGATCCTCAACCCACAATCTTCAAATCTCAGTTCCCGTACATCAATTCTCAACACTCTATCCTCAACACTCAGTCCTCAATCATCAATCAACAACCCTCAAACCTCTATATTCAATCTTCAATCCTCGACACTCAATACTCAATCCTCAATCCTCAATCCGCAATCCTCAATCCACAATTCTCAAACCTCAATCCTCAACCATCAGTCCACAGTCCTCAATCCTCAACCTTCAGTCCTCTATCCTCAATCCTCAATTATCAATCCTAAATCCTCAAACTTCAACCTCAATCCTCAATCTTGAAACATGAATACACAATCCTCAATCTCCAATCCTCGAACCTCAATCGTCAACCCTCAATCCTCAAAACTGAGTCCTCAATCCTCAATACTCAATCTTCAATCCTTTTCCCGCAATCCCCAATTCTCAATCCTCAATACTCAATCCTCCATCCTGAACCTTCAATTCTCACCCTGCAATACCCAATCCTCCATCCTCAAACCTCAATTGTAAATCCTCAGTCGAATATCGTCAGTTCTCAGTTTTCATTAGTCAATCCACATTCTACAGTCTTCAAATGCCAATACTCAAACATAAAATCTCAGAACCCGATCCTCAACCCTAAATCCTCAATCTTCAATCTTCAACCCTCAATCCTCAATCTTCAATCCCCAAACCTCAATCCTCAATTTTCAATCCTCTATCCTCAATCCTCAATCGCCAATACTCAATCCTAAGTAATCAAGCCTCAATTCTCAATATTCAATTGTCAATCCTCAAATCTCAAACCTCAATCCTCAGCCATCAGTCCTCAATCCTCAGTCCTCAATCGTCAATCCTCAATCGTCAGTCGTCAATCCTCAATCCTCAGCCATCAATCCTCAGTCCTCAATCCTCAATCCTCAATCATCAATTCTCAATCCTCAATCTTCAACCCTCAACACTCAACCCTCAATGCTCAATACTCTATCCTCAATCCTCAATCCTCAATCCTCAATCCTCAATCCTCAATCCTCAATCCTCAATCTTCAGTACTCAATCATCAATCCTCAACCCTCCGACCTCAAACATCAATCCTCAATATTCAATGCTCAATCCTCAATCCTCAATCCTCAGTCATCAGTTCTCAATCCTCAATATTCAATCCTCAATCCTCAGTCCTCAAGCCTTAATCCTCAATCCTCAATCCACAATCCTCAATCGTCAATCCTCAATCCTCAACCTTCAATCCTCAATACTCAATCTTCAATCCTCAATCCTCAATCCTCAATCCTCAATCCTCATTCTTCAATCCTCAATACCCAATCCTCAATCTTCAATCCTCAACCCTTAATCCTCAATCCTCAATCCTCAATCCTCAATCCTCAATCCTCAATCGTCAATCCTCAACCCTCAACCCTGAGTCATCAATCCTCAACACTCAGTAATCAATCCTCAATCTTCAATCATCAATCCTCAATCATCCATTCTCAATCCTCAATCTTCAATCATCAACACTCAATACTCAATCCCCAATCCTCAATCCTCAATCTTCAATCCTCAATCCTCAATCCTCAATCCTCAATCCTCAATCTTCAATCCTCAATACTCAATCTTCAATCCTCAATCCTCAATCCTCAATACTCAAAACTCAATCTTCAATCCTCAATACTCAATTTTCAATCCTCAATCCTCAATCCTCAATCCTCAATCCTCATTCTACAATCCTCAATACCCAATCCTCAATCTTCAATCTTCAATCCTCAATTCGCAATCCTCAATACTCAATCCTCAGACCTCATGTATCAATACTCAACCCTCAGTCCTCGTCCTCAATCCACAGCCCTCAATTCTCAATCGTTAATCTTCATTCATCAATATTCAACCTTCAATCCTCAATCCACAATCCTCAATGTTCAGTCCTCAATACCCAATCCTCAATCTTCAGTCCTCAATCCTCAATCCTCAATCCTCAATACTCAATCCTCAATCGTCAATCTTCAATCCTCAATACTCAATCTTCAATCCTCAATCCTCAATCCTCAATCCTCAATCCTCAATCCTCATTCTTCAATCCTCAATACCCAATCCTCAATCTTCAATCCTCAACCCTTAATCCTCAATCCTCAATCCTCAATCCTCAATCCTCAATCCTCAATCGTCAATCCTCAACCCTCAACCCTGAGTCGTCAATGCTCAACACTCAGTAATCAACCCTCAGTCTTCAATCGTCAATCCTCAATCGTCAATCCTCAATCCTCAACCATCAATCCTCAATCCTCAATCCACAATCGTCAATCCACAATCGTCAATCCTCAAACCTCAAACTTCAACCCTCAACCCTTAATCCTCAATCCTCAATCCTCAATCCTCAATTTTCAATCCTCAATAGAATATCTTCAATTCTCAGTTTTCAATACTCTGTCCTCAATCTTCAATCCTCAATCATCAATTCTCAATCCTCAATCTTCAATCCTCAACACTCAATCCTCAACGATCAATCCTCAATCCTCAATCCTCAGTCCTCAATCCTCAATCGTCAATCCTCAATCGTCTATCCTCGATCCTCAACCACCAATCCCCAATCCTCAATCCCCAAACCTCAATCCTCAATCGTCAATCTGCAAACCTCAGCCTTCAATCCTCAAACCTTGATCCTCAATCCTCAACCCTTTGTCCTCATTCTTCAATACTCAATCCTCAGTCCTCAGTCTTCAGTCGTCAATCCTCAATCCTCAATCGTCAATCCTCAATCATCAACCATCAATCCCAAATCCTCAATCCTCAATCCTCAATCCTCAATCCTCAATCCTCAATTCTCAGCCCTCAACAGAAAATCCTCAATTCCCAGTATTCAATACTCGATCCTCAACCTACAATCTTCAAATCTCAGTTCCCGTACATCAATTCTCAACACTCTATCCTCAACACTCAGTCCTCAATCATCAATCAACAATCCTCAAACCTCTATATTCAATCTTCAATCCTCGACACTCAATACTCAATCCTCAATCCTCAATCCCCAAAACTCAATCCTCAACCCTCAGTAGTCAACCCTCAATACTCAATCCTCAATCCTCAATCCTCAATCCTCAATCCTCAATTGTCAATCCTCAATCCTCAGCCATCAATCCTCAATCCTCAATCCCCAATCATCAATCCTCAATCCTCAATCCTCAACCTTCAATCCTCAAACATGAAACCTCTATCCACGATCCACAATCCTCAATACTCAATCCTCATTCCTCAATACTCAGTCCTCAAACCTAAGTACTCAATCCGCAATACTCAATCCTCAATCCTCAATGCTCAATTCTCAATCCTCAATAGAATATCTTCAATTCTCAGCTTTCAATACTCAACACACAATCTCCAGTCCTCTATCCTCAATCCTCAATCCTCAATTATCAATCCTCTATCCTCACTCTTCAACCTCAATCCTCAATCTTGAAACATCAATACACAATAACGAATCTGCAGTCCACAAACCTCAGTCGTCAGTCCTCAATCCTCAATCTTCAGGCCTCAATCCTCAATCATCAATCCTCAATTATCAATACTCAATCCTCAATCCTCAGTACTCAGTCCTCAACCCTCAATTCTCAATCCTCAGTAGAATATCCTCAATTCTCAATTTTCAATACTCAATCCACAATCTTCAATACTCAATCCTCAAACCTAAATTTTCAATCCTCAATCCTCAATCCTCAATCCTCAATCCACAATCCTCAGTACTCAATCCTCAATCATCAGTTCTCAAACTTCAATCCTCAATCCTCAATACTCAATTATCGATCCTCAATCCTCAAGCTTCAACCACAATACTCAGTCTTGATACATCAACACAATTCTCAATCATCGATCCTCAAACCTCAATACTCAATCCTCGAACGCAACACTTAGTCCTCAATCCTCAATCATCAATCTTCAATCATCAATCCGCAATCCACAAACCTCAATCATTAATTCTGCAGTTCTCAATCCCCAGCATAATATCCTCGATTCACTGCTTTCAATACTGAATCCACAAAGCTCAACCTTGAGATCACAATCGTCAAACATCAATTCTCGACACTCGACCCTCAACTCTCAGTACCCAATCTTCAATCCCCAATCCTCAATCCTCAATATTCAATCCTCAATCCGCAATCCTCAATCCTCAATCCTCAGAACTCAATCCTCAATTCTCAATTCTCAATAGAATATCGTCAATTCTCCGTTTTCGACACTCGATCCATTATCTTCAATCTTCAAATCTCAATCCTCAAACATCAATGCTCAACACTCAATCCTCAACCCTCAGTCCCCAATCTTCAATCCTCAATCCTCAATCCTCAATCCTCAGTACTCAACCCTCAATCCTCATTCCTCAATCCTCAATTCTCAATCCTCGATCCTCAATTCTCACGCCTCAATAGATTATCCTCAATTCTCAGTGTTCAATACTCAACCCTCAACCTTCAATTTTCAAATCTCAGTTCAGAAACATCATTTCTCAACACTCTGTCCTCAACACTCAGTTCTCAGTCTTCAATCATCAATCCTCAATCCTCAATCTTCAATCCTCATTCCTCGACCCTCAAACCTCAATCCTCAATCCTCATTCAGCAATCTTCAATCCTCAGTTCTCAAACCTCAATCCTCAGCACTCAGTCCTCAGTCCTCAATCCTCAATCTTCAGTCGTCTATCCTCAATTCTCAATCCTCAATTATCAATCCTCAATCCTCAAACCTCAACCTCAATCCTCAATCTTGAAACATCAATACACAATCCTCAATCTTCAATACACAAACATAAATCGTCAGTCCTCAATCCTCAATCCTCAGTACTCAACCCTCAATCCTCATTCCTCAATCCTCAATTCTCAATCCTCGATCCTCAATTCTCACGCCTCAATAGATTATCCTCAATTCTCAGTTTTCAATACTCAACCCTCAACCTTCTATTTTCAAATCTCAGTTCAGAAACATCATTTCTCAACACTCTGTCCTCAACACTCAGTTCTCAGTCTTCAATCATCAATCCTCAATCCTCAATCTTCAATCCTCATTCCTCGACCCTCAAACCTCAATCCTCAATCCTCATTCAGCAATCTTCAATCCTCAGTTCTCAAACCTCAATCCTCAGCACTCAGTCCTCAGTCCTCAATCCTCAATCTTCAGTCGTCTATCCTCAATTCTCAATCCTCAATTATCAATCCTCAATCCTCAAACCTCAACCTCAATCCTCAATCCTCAAACATCAATTCTCAACACTCAATCCTCAACCCTCAGTCCATCATCTTCAATCCTCAATCTTCAATCGTCAACGTTCGTACCACAGTCCTCAACCTCAATCGTCAATATTCAATTTTCAATCCTCAACTCTGAATCCTAAATCCTCAACGCTCAATCCTCAATCCTCAATCTGCAATCCTCATCCTTCAATCCTCAATCCGCAAGCATCAATCCTCAATTCTTAATCCTCAAACCTCGACACTCAGTCCTCAATCCTCAATCGTCAATGTTCAAACCTCAGTGATCAAATCTCCATCCTGAATATTCAATTCTAAATCCTCAATTCCCAAACCTGAATCCTCAACACTCAATCCTCAATCCACAAACCTCAATCCTCAGTCCTCAATTCTCAATCTTCAGTCCACAATCCCCAATCCTCGATTATCAATCCACAATCCTCAATCATCAATACGTAACCCTCAGTCCTCAATCCTCAATCCTCAATCCTCAATCGTCAATCCTCAAACCTCAACCATCAAACCTCAACCCTTAATCCTCAATACTCAATCCTCAATCCTCAATCCTCAATTCTCACGCCTCAATAGATTATCCTCAATTCTCAGTTTTCAATACTCAACCCTCAATCTTTAATTTTCAAATCTCAGTTCACAGACATCAATTCTCAACACTCTGTCCTCAACACTCAGTCCTCAATCTTCAATCATCAAACCTCAATTCATAATCTTCAGCCCTCAATCCTCAGTCCTCAACCCTCAATACTTAACCCTCTACACTCAATCCTCAACCCTCAATCTTCAGTACTCAACATGCAGCCATCAATCCTGAATCCTCAATCTTCAATCCTCAACATTCAATCCTCAATGCTCAATACTCTATCCTGAATCCTCAATCCTCAATCCTCAATCCTCAATCCGCAATCCTCAATCATCCGTCCTCAAACCTCAATCCTCAATCCTCAATCCTCAATACTCGATCCTCAATCCTCAGTCCTCATGCCTCAACACTCAATATTCAATTGTCAATCATAAACTCACAGCACTCAAACCTCACCCATCATTCCTCAATCCTCAGTCCTCAATCTTCAATCATCAATCGTCAATCCTCAATACTCAATCCTCATTCCTCAATCCTCAACCCTCAATCCTCAACCCTCAGTAATCAATCCTCAGTCCTCAATCCTCAATCCTCAATCATCAATTCTCAATCCTCAATCTTCAATCCTCAACACTCAACCCTCAATGCTCAATACTCTATCCTCAATCCTCAATCCTCAATCCTCAACCCTCAATCCTCAATCTTCAATACTCAACCATCAATCCTCAATCCTCCGACCTCAAACGTCAATCCTCAATATTCAATGCTCAATCCTCAATCCCCAATCCTCAGTCATCATTTCTCAATCCTCAATATTCAATCCTCAATCCTCAGTCCTCAACCCTTAATCCTCAATCCTCAATCCTCAACCTTCAATCCTCAATACTCAATCCTCAATCCTCAGACCTCGATCCTCAATCCTCAATATTCAATTACCAATCCTGGATTCTTCAACCTCAATCCACAACCCTCAGTCCTCAATCCTCAATCGTCAATCCTCAAACCTCTACCATCAATCCTCAATACTTAATCCTCAATTCTCAATCCTCAATGCTCAATAGAAAATCCTCAATTCTCTGTTTTCAATACTCAACCCTCAATCTTTAATTTTTAAATCTCAGTTCACAGACATCAATCCTCAACACTCTGTCCTCAACACTCAGTCCTCAATCTTCAATCATCAAATCTCAATTCATTATCTTCAGTCATCAATCCTGAGTCCACAACATTCAATCCTCAATAATCAACCCTCAATCCTCAATCCTCAATCCTCAATCCTCAATCCTCAATCCTCAATCCTCGATCTTCAATCCTCAATCCACAGTCCTCAATACTCCGTCCTCAATACTCTACCCTCAATCCTCAATGCTCAATCCTCAATACTCAACCCTCAATCCTCAATCCCCAATCCTCAACATTCAATGCTCAATCCTCGATCCTCAATCCTCAGTCATTAATTATCAATCCTCAATATTCAATCCTCAATCCTCAGACCTCAAGCCTCAACACTCAATATTCAATTGTCAATCATAAACTCACAGCACTCAAACCTCACCACTCAGTCCTCAATCCTCAGTCCTCAATCATCAATCATCAATCATCAATCATCAATACTCAATCTTCAATCCTCATTACTCAATCCTCAACCCTCAATCCTCAACCCTCAGTATTCAACCCTCAGTCATCAATCCTCAACCCTCAATCATCAACTCTCAATCCTCAATATTCAATCCTCAACACTCAACCCTCAATGCTCAATCCTCAATCCTCAATCCTCAATCCTCAATCCTCAATCCTCAATCCTCAATCCTCAATCCTCTATCCTCAATCCTCAATCCTCAATCCCGAATCCTCAATCCACAATCCTCAATCCTAAATCCTCAAACTTCAACCTCAATCCCCAATCTTGAAACATGAATACACAATTCTCAATCTTCAATCCTCAAACCTCAATCCTCAATTCTCAAACCTCAGTCCTCAATCCTCCATCCTCCATTCTCAAACCTCATACTTCAACATCAATCCTCAATCCTCAATCTTCAATCCACAATCCTCAAGACTCAAACCTCAATCCTCAACCCTCATTCCTCAGTCCTCAGTCCTCAATCCTCAGTCCTCAATCTTCAATCCTCAATCCACTTTACTCGACCCTGAATCCTCAGTCCTCAAGCCTCAACACTCAATATTCAATTGTCAATCATAGATTCTAAGCACTCAAACCTCACGCCTCAGTCCTGAATCCACAGTCCTCAATCTTCAATCATCAAACCTCAATTCTTAACTTTCAGTACCCATTCCTCAGTCCACAACCCTCAATCCTCAATCCTCTATACTCAACCCTCAATCCTCAATCTTCAATCTTCAGCCTGCTGCCATCAATCCTCAATCCTCAATCGTCAATTCTCAAATCTCAATCCTCAACAGAATATCCTCAACTCTCAGTTTTCAATACTCTGTCCTCAATCTTCAATCCTCAATCATCAATTCTCAATCCTCAATCTTCAATCCTCAACACTCAATCCTCATTGCTCAATCCTCAATCCTCAATCCTCAATCCTCAATCCTCAATCGTCAATCCTCAACCCTCAACACTGAGTCATCAAACCTCAACACTCAGTAATCAACCCTCAATCTTCAATCATCAATCCTCAATCATCCATTCTCAATCCTCAATCTTCAATCATCAACACTCAATACACAACCCTCAATGCTCAATCAGCAATCCTCAATCCTCAATCCTCAATCCTCAATTTTCAATCCTCAATAGAATATCTTCAATTCTCAGTTTTCAATACTCTGTCCTCAATCTTCAACCCTCAATCATCAATACTCAATCCTCAATCTTCAATCCTCAACACTCAATCCTCAATGCTCAATCCTCAATCCTCAATCCTCAATCCTCAATCGTCAATCCTCAATCGTCTATCCTCAATCCTCATCCACCAATCCTCAATCCTCAATCCCCAAACCTCAATCCTCAATCGTCAATCCTCAAACCTCAGCCTTCAATCCTCAAACCTTGATCCTCAATCCTCAACCCTCTGTCCTCATTCTTCAATGCTCAATCCTCAGTCCTCAGTCTTCAATCGTCAATCCTCAATCCTCAATCGTCAATCCTCAATCATCAACCATCAATCCTAAATCCTCAATCCTCAATCCTCAATCCTCAATCCTCAATCCTCAATCCTCAATCCTCAATTCTCAGGCCTCAATAGAAAATCCTCAATTCCCAGTATTCAATACTCGATCCTCAACCTACAACCTCCAAATCTCAGTTCCCGTACATCAATTCTCAACACTCTATCCTCAACACTCAGTCCTCAATCATCAATCAACAATCCTCAAACCTCTATATTCAATCTTCAATCCTCGACACTCAATACTCAATCCTCAATCCTCAATCCGCAATCCTCAATCGTCAATTCTCAAACCTCAATCCTCAACCCTCAGTCCACAGTCCTCAATCCTCAACCTTCAGTCCTCTATCCTCAATCCTCAATTGTAAATCCTCAGTCGAATATCGTCAGTTCTCTGTTTTCAATACTCAACCCTCAATCTTCAATTTTTAAATCTCAGTTCACAGACATCAACCCTCGTCACTCTGTTCTCAACACTCAGTCCTGAATCTTCAATCATCTATCCTCAATCCTTAATCTTCAATCCTCAATCCTCAATCCTCAACCCTCAATCCTCAACCCTCCATCCTCGATCCTCAATCCTCACCTTCAATCCTCAAACTGCAGCCATCAATACTCAATCCTGAATCCTCAATCGTCAATACGCAAATCTCAATCCTCAACAGAATATCCTCAACTCTCAGTTTTCAATACTCTGTTCTCAATCTTCAATCCTCAATCATCAATTCTCAATCCTCAATCTTCAATCCTCAACACTCAATCCTCAATGCTCAATCCTCAATACTCAATCCTCAATCCTCAATCCTCACTCCTCAATCGTCAATCCTCAACCCTCAACCCTGAGTCATCAATCCTCAACACTCAGTAATCAACCCTCAATCTTCAATCATCAATCCTCAATCATCCATTCTCAATCCTCAATCTTCAATCATCAACACTCAATACTCAACCCTCAATGCTCAATTCTCAATCTTCAAACCTCAATCCTCAAACCTCAATCCTCAATCCTCAACCGTCAATTCGCAATCCTCAATCCTCAATCCTCAATCGTCAATCCTCAATCCTCAACCATCAATCCTCAATCCTCAATCCCCAATCCTCAATCCACAATCGTCAACCCTCAAACATCAAACATCAATCCTCAATCTTCAATACTCAATCCTCAATCCTCAATCCTCAATCCTCAATCCTCAATTCTCAATACGCAATCCTCATTCCTCAAACCTCATTCCTCAACCCTCAGTCCTCATACTCAATTCTCAATTCTTAATCCTCAATCCTCAATCTTCAATCCTCAATCCTAAATCCTCGATCCTCAATCCTCAATCCTCAGTCATCAATCCTCATTCTTCAACACACAATCCTCAATACCCAATCCTCAATCCTCAATCCTCAATCATAAATCCTCAATCTTCAATACTCAATCCTCAATCCTCAATCCTCAATCCTCAATACTCAACCATCAATCCTCAATTCTCAATACTCAATAGAATATCCTGAATTCTCAGTATTCAATACTTAAACCTCAATTCTCAACCCTCAGCCCTCATCCTCCATCCTCAATCCTCAATCCTCAAACCTCAATCTTCAATCCTCAATACTCAATCTTCGATCCTCAATCCTCAACCCTCAATCCTCAATCCTCTATCCTCAGTCATGAATACTCAATCTTCAATACTCAATCCTCAATCCTCAGTCCTCCATCCTCAACCCTCAATCCTCAATCCTCAATCGTCAATCATCAATACTCAATCTTCAATGCTCAATCCTCAATCCTCAATCCTCAATCCTCAATACTCAATATTCAATACACAACCCCCAGACATCAATCCTCGATACTCAATCGTCAGTCTTCAATACTCAATACTCAATCCTCAATCCTCAATCCTCAATCCTCAATCATCAATCCTCAATCTTCAATACTCAATACTCAATCCTCAATCCTCAATCCTCAATACTCAATCTTCAAGCCTCAATCCTCAATCCTCAATCCTCAACCCTCAGCCCTCATCCTCAATCCTCAATCCTGAATCCTCAATCCTCAATGTTCAATCCTCAATACTCAGTCTTCAATCATCAATCCTCAATACTCAATCCTCAATCCTCAATCCTCAATCATCAATCCTCAAACCTCAATCATCAACATTCAATCCTCAATACTCAATCTTCAATCCTCAATACTCAATCCTCAATATTCAACACACAACCATCAACCATCAACTCTCAATACTCAACCATCAATCCTCAATTCTCAATACTCAATAGAATATCCTGAATTCTCATGATTCAAAACTCAATCCACAATATTCAATAATCAAATCTCGATCCTCAAACATCAATTCTCAACACTCAATCCTCAACACTCGGTCCTCTCTCTTCAATCCTCCATCCTCAATCCTCTATCCCCAAGCGTCAATCCTCAATCCTCAATCCTCAACCCTCAATCCTCAGTCCTCAACCTCAATTCCGAATCCTCAATCCTGAATGCTCAATCTTCATCCCTCAGTCCGCAACCATCAATTGTCAATCCTCAATCCTCAATAGAATTTCCTCAATTCACAGTTTTCAATACTGAATCCCCAATCTTCAGTCTTCAAATCTCAATTCACAGACATCAATTCTCATCACTCAACCCTCAACACTCAGTCCTCAATCTACAATCCTGAATCCTCAATCCTCAATCTTCAATCCTCCATACTCAATCTTCAATCCTCAATCCTCAATCATCAATCCTCAATCCTCAATCCTCAGTCATCAATCCTCAATCTTCAATCCTCAATAATCAATCTCCAATTCTAGATCCTCAATCCTCAAGCCTCAATCCTCAATCCTCAATCCTCAATCCTCAATCCTCAATTCTCAATCATCAATCCTCAATACTCAATCTTCAATCATAAATCCTCAATACTCAATCCTCAATCCTCATTCCTCAAACCTCAAGCCTCAACCCTCAGTCCTCATATTCAATTCTCAATTCTTAATCCTCAATCCTCAATCCTCAATCTTCAATCCTCAATAATCAATCCTCAATACTCAGTCTTCAATCCTGAATACTCAACCCTCAATCCTCAGTCATCAATCCTCAATCTTCAATCCTCAATCCTCAATCCTCAATCCTCAATCCTCAATCCTCAATTCTCAATACGCAATCCTCATTCCTCAAACCTCATTCCTCAACCCTCAGTCCTCATACTCAATTCTCAATTCTTAATCCTCAATCCTCAATGCTCAATCTTCAATCCTCAATAATCAATCCTCAATACTCTGTCTTCAATCCTCAATCCTCAATCCTCAATCCTCAATCCTCAGTCCGCAATCCTCAATCATCAATCCTCAATCTTCAATACTCAATCCTCAATCCTGAATCCTCAATCCTCAATGTTCAATCTTCAATACTCAATGCTCAATCCTCAATCCTCAATCCTCAATACTCGATCTTCAATCCTCAATCCTCAATCCTCAATCCTCAACCCTCAGCCCTCACCCTCAATCCTCAATCCTGAATCCTCAAACCTCAATCTTCAATCCTTAATACTCAGTCTTCATTCCTCAATCCTCAATCCTCAATCCTCAATCCCCAATCCTCAATTCTCAATCCTAAATCCTCAACCCTCAGCCCTCATCCTCAATCCTCAATCCTGAATCCTCAATCCTCAATCCTCAATTCCCAATCCTCAATCCTCAGTCCTCAGTCCTCGAACCTCAATCCTCATCCCACAGCCCTCATCGTCAATCCCCAATCCTCAATCCTCAATCCTTAATTCTCAATCCTCAATCCTCAGTCCTCAGTCCTCAACCCTCAATCCTCAACCCTCTGCCCTCATCGTCAATCCTCAATACTCAATCCTCAATCCGCAATCTTCAATCCTCAATACTCAATCTTCAATCCTCATTACTCAATTCTCAATCCTCAATCCTCAATCCTCAATCCTCAATCCTGAATCCTCAATCCTCAATCCTCAATTCTCAATCCTCAATCCTCAATCCTCAATCCTCAATCTTCAATCCTCAATACTGAATCTTCAATCCTCAATCCTGGATCCTCAATCCTCAATCTTCATACCTCAATCCTCAATCCTCAATCCTCAATCCTCATTCTTCAATCCTCAATACCCAATCCTCTATCTTCAATCCTCAATCCTCAATCCTCAATTCTCAGTCCACAATCCTCAGTCCTCAGTCCTCAAACCTGAATCCTCAACCCTCAGCCCTCACCGTCAATCCTCAATCCTCAATCCTCAATCCTCAATCCTCAATCTTCAATCCTCAATACTCAATCTTCAATCCTCAATCTTCAATCTTCAATCCTCACTACTCAGTCTTCAACCCTCAATCCTCAATCCTCAATCCTCATTCTTCAATCCTCAATCCTAAATCCTCAGACCTCAAACATCAATACTCAACCCTCAGTCCTCGTCCTCAATCTACAACCCTCAATCCTCAACCCTGAACCATCAATCCTCAATACTCAACCATCCATCCTCAATTCTCAATACTCAATAGAATATCCTGAATTCTCACGGTTCAATACTCAATCCACAATATGCAATAATCGATCCTCAATCCTCAAACATCTATTCTCAACACTCAATCCCCAACACTCAGTCCCCTCTCTTCAATCCTCCATCCTCAACCCTCAATCCTCAAGCGTCAATCCTCAATCCTCAATCCTCAACCCTCAATCCTCAGTCCTCAAACCTCAATCCCGAATCCTCAATCCTGAATCCTCAATCTTCAGCCCGCAGTCCTCAACAATCAATTGTCAACCCCCAATCCTCAATAGAATATCCTCAATTCACAGTTTTCAATACTCAATCCCCATTCTTCAATCTTCAAACCTCAATCCATGATAATCAATTCCCATCACTCAACCCTCAACACTTAAACCTCAATCTTCAATCCTCAATTCTCAATCCTCAATCTACAATCCTCAATACCGAATCTTCAATCCTCAATCCTCAATTCTCAATCCTCAATACTCAAACCTCAATCGTCAATCCTCAATCCCCAATCCTCAATCTTCAACCCTCAACCTTCAATCCTCAATCCTCAATCCTCAACTTTCAGTCCTCAATACTCAATCTTCAATCCTCAATCCTCAATCCTCAATCCTCAACCCTCAATCCTCAATCCTCAATCTTCAATCCTCAGTACTCAATCCTCAATTCTCAATCCTCAATCCTCAGTCCTCAGTCCTCAAACCTCAATCCTCAACCCTCAGCCCTCATCGTCAATCCTCAATCCTCAATCCTCAATCCTCAATCCGCAATCCTCAATCTACAATACTCAATACTCAATCTTCAACCCTCAGCCCTCATCCTCAATCCTCAATCCTCAATCTTCAATCCTCAACCCTCAATCCTCAATACTCAATCTTCAATCGTCAATCCTCAGTCCTCAAACCTCAATTCTGAATCCTCAATCTTCAATCCTCAATAATCAATCTCCAATCCTAGATCCTCAATCCCCAATCCTCAATCCTTATTCCTAAATCTTCAATCCTCAATCCCCAGACCTCAATCTTCAATCCTCAATGCTCCATCCTCGATCCTCAATCCTCGTTCCTCAATCCTCAATCCTCAATCCTCAAGCCTCAATCCTAAACCGTCAGTCCTCAAACTTCAATCCCGAATCCTCAACACTGAATCCCCAATCTTCAGCACTCAGTCCTCAACAATCAGTTGTCAATCGTCAATCCTCAGTAGAATATCCTCAATTCGCAGTTTTCTATACTCAATACTAGATCTGCAATCTTCAAATGTCTACCCACAAACATCAATTCTCATCACCCAACCCTCAACACTCAGACCCCAGTCCTCAATCTTCAATCCTCAATCCACAATCATCAATCCTCAATCTTCAATACTCAATACTCAATCCTCAATCCTCAATCCTCAATACTCAATCTTCAAGCCTCAATCCTCAATCCTCAATCCTCAACCCTCAGCCCTCATCCTCAATCCTCAATCCTGAATCCTCAATCCTCAATGTTCAATCCTCAATACTCAGTCTTCAATCATCAATCCTCAATACTCAATCCTCAATCCTCAATCCTCAATCCTCAATCATCAATCCTCAAACCTCAATCATCAACCTTCAATCCTCAATACTCAATCTTCAATCCTCAATACTCAATCCTCAATATTCAACACACAACCATCAACCATCAACTCTCAATACTCAACCATCAATCCTCAATTCTCAATACTCAATAGAATATCCTGAATTCTCATGATTCAAAACTCAATCCACAATATTCAATAATCAAATCTCGATCCTCAAACATCAATTCTCAACACTCAATCCTCAACACTCGGTCCTCTATCTTCAATCCTCCATCCTCAATCCTCAATCCTCAATCCTCAGTCCGCAATCCTCAATCATCAATCCTCAATCCTCAATCCTCAATCCTCAATCCTCAGTCCTCAATCCACAATCATCAATCCTCAATCTTCAATACTCAATCCTCAATCCTCAATCCTCAATCCTCAATACTCGATCTTCAATCCTCAATCCTCAATCCTCAATCCTCAACCCTCAGCCCTCATCCTCAATCCTCAATCCTGAATACTCAAACCTCAATCTTCAATCCCCAATACTCAGTCTTCAATCCTCAATCCTCAATCCTCAATCCTCAATCCTCAATCCTCAATTCTCAATCCTAAATCCTCAACCCTCAGCCCTCATCCTCAATCCTCAATCCTGAATCCTCAATCCTCAATCCTCAATCTTCAATCCTCAATACTCAGTCTTCAATCCTCAATCCTCAATCCTCAATCCTCAGTCCTCAATCCACAATCATCAATCCTCAATCTTCAATACTCAATCCTCAATCCTCAATCCTCAATCCTCAATTCTCAACCCTCAATCCTCAGTCCTCAGTCCTCAAACCTCAGTCCTCAAACCTCAGCCATCATCCTCAATCGTCAATCCTCGTTCCTCAATCCTCGATCCTCAATATTCAATCCTCCATACTCAATCTTCAATCCTCAATCCTCAATCATCAATCCTCAATCCTCGATCCTCAGTCATCAATCATCAATCTTCAATACGCAATCCTCAATCATCATTCCTCAATCCTCAATCCTCAATCCTCATTCCACAAACCTCAATCCTCAACCCTCAGTCCTCACCCTCAATTCTCAATTCTTAATCCTCAATCCTCAATCCTCAATCTTCAATCCTCAAAATTCAATCCTGAATACTCAATCTTCAATCCTCAATACTCAGTCTTCAATCCTCAATCCTCAATCCTCAATCCTCAGTACTCAATCCACAATCATCAACCCTCAATCTTCAATACTCAATCCTCAATCCTCAATCCTCAATCCTCAATACTCAGTCTTCAAGCCTCAATCCTCAATCCTCAATCCTCAACCCTCAGCCCTCATCCTCAATCCTCAATCCTCAATGTTCAATCCTCAATACTCAGTCTTCAACCATCAATTCTCAATACTCAACCATCAATCCTCAATTCTCAATATTCAATAGAATATCCTGAATTCTCATGATTCAATACTCAATCCACAATATTCAATAATCAAATCTCGATCCTCAAACATCAATTCTCAACACTCAATCCTCAACACTCGGTCCTCTCTCTTCAATCCTCCATCCTCAATCCTCTATCCCCAAGCGTCAATCCTCAATGCTCAATCCTCAACCCTCAATCCTCAGTCCTCAAACCTCAATTCCGAATCCTCAATCCTGAATGCTCAATCTTCATCCCTCAGTCCGCAACCATCAATTGTCAATCCTCAATCCTCAATAGAATATCCTAAATTCACAGTTTTCAATACTGAATCCCCAATCTTCAGTCTTCAAATCTCAATTCACAGACATCAATTCTCATCACTCAACCCTCAACACTCAGTCCTCAATCTACAATCCTCAATCCTCGTTCCTCAATCCTCAATCCTCAATCCTCAACCCTCAATCCTAAACCGTCAGTCCTCAAACTTCAATCCCGAATCCTCAACCCTGAATCCCCAATCTTCAGCACTCAGTCCTCAACAATCAGTTGTCAGTCGTCAATCCTCGGTAGAATATCCTCAATTCGCAGTTTTCTATACTCAATACTAGGTCTGCAATCTTCAAATGTCTACCCACAAACATCAATTCTCATCACCCAACGCTCAACACTCAGTCCCCAATCCTCAATCTTCAATCCTCAATCCTCAATCCTCAATCCTCAATCCTCAATCTTCAATCCTCAATACTCAATCTTCAAACGTCAATCCTCAATCCTCAACACTCAATCTTCAATCCTCAAGACTCAATGTTCAATCCTAAATCCTCAATCTTCAATCCTCAATACTCAGTCATCAATCCTCAATCCTCAATCCTCAATCCTCAATCCTCAATCCTCAATCTTCAATCCTCAAGACTCAAGACTCAATCTTGAATCCTCAATCCTCAACCTTCAATCCTCAATACTCAATCATCAATCCCCAACCCTCAGCCCTCATCCTCAATCCTCAGTCCTCATTCCTCAATCCTCAATCTTCAACCCTCAATACTCAATCTTCAATCCTCAATCCTCAATCCTCAATCCTCAATCCTCAATCCTCAATCCTCAATCCTCAATCATCAATCCTCAATCTTCAATCCTCAATACTCAGTCTTCAATCCTCAATCCTCAATCCTCAATCCTCAGCCCTCAATCCAGAATCATCAATCCTCAATCTTCAATACTCAATCCTCAATCCTCAATCCTCAATCCTCAATACTCAATCTTCAATCCTCAATCCTCAATCCTCAATCCTCAACCCTCAGCCCTCATCCTCAATCCTCAATCCTGAATCCTCAATCCCCAATGTTCAATCTTCAATACTCAATCCTCAATCCTCAATCCTCAATCCTCAATACTCGATCTTCAATCCTCAATCCTCAATCCTCAATCCTCAACCCCCAGCCCTCACCCTCAATCCTCAATCCTGAATCCTCAAACCTCAATCTTCAATCCTTAATACTCAGTCTTCATTCCTCAATCCTCAATCCTCAATCCTCAATGCCCAATCCTCAATTCTCAATCCTAAATCCTCAACCCTCAGCCCTCATCCTCAATCCTCAATCCTGAATCCTAAATCCTCAATCCTCAATTCCCAATCCTCAATCCTCAGTCCTCAGTCCGCGAACCTCAATCCTCATCCCACAGCCCTCATCGTCAATCCCCAATCCTCAATCCTCAATCCTTAATTCTCAATCCTCAATCCTCAGTCCTCAGTCCTCAACCCTCAATCCTCAACCCTCTGCCCTCATCGTCAATCCTCAATACTCAATCCTCAATCCGCAATCTTCAATCCTCAATACTCAATCTTCAATCCTCATTACTCAATTCTCAATCCTCAATCCTCAATCCTCAATCCTCAATCCTGAATCCTCAATCCTCAATCCTCAATTCTCAATCCTCAATCCTCAATCCTCAGTCCTCAAACCTCAATTCTGAATGCTCAATCCTGAACCCTCAATCTTCAGCCCGCAGCCCTCAACAATCAGATGTCAATCGTCCATCCTCAGTAGAATGTCCTCAATTCACAGTTTTCAATACTCAATACTCAATCTGCAATCTTCAAATCTCTATCCACATACATCAATTCTCATCACTCAACCCTCAACACTCAGTCCCCAATCCTCAATCTTCAATCCTCAATCCTCAATCCTCAATCCTCAATCCTCAATCCTCAATCTTCAATCCTCAATACTGAATCTTCAATCCTCAATCCTGGATCCTCAATCCTCAATCTTCATACCTCAATCCTCAATCCTCAATCCTCAATCCTCATTCTTCAATCCTCAATACCCAATCCTCTATCTTCAATCCTCAATCCTCAATCCTCAATTCTCAGTCCGCAATCCTCAATCTACAATACTCACTGCTCAATCTTCAACCCTCAGCCCTCATCCTCAATCCTCAATCCTCAATCTTCAATCCTCAACCCTCAATCCTCAATACTCAATCTTCAATCGTCAGTCCTCAGTCCTCAAACCTCAATTCTGAATCCTCAATCTTCAATCCTCAATAATCAATCTCCAATCCTAGATCCTCAATCCCCAATCCTCAATCGTTACTCCTAAATCTTCAATCCTCAATCCCCAGACCTCAATCTTCAATCCTCAATGCTCCATCCTCGATCCTCAATCCTCGTTCCTCAATCCTCAATCCTCAATCCTGAAGCCTCAATCCTAAACCGTCAGTCCTCAAACTTCAATCCCGAATCCTCAACACTGAATCCCCAATCTTCAGCACTCAGTCCTCAACAATCAGTTGTCAATCGTCAATCCTCAGTAGAATATCCTCAATTCGCAGTTTTCTATACTCAATACTAGATCTGCAGTCTTCAAATGTCTACCCACAAACATCAATTCTCATCACCCAACCCTCAACACTCAGACCCCAATCCTCAATCTTCAATCCTCAATCCACAATCATCAATCCTCAATCTTCAATACTCAATACTCAATCCTCAATCCTCAATCCTCAATACTCAATCTTCAAGCCTCAATCCTCAATCCTCAATCCTCAACCCTCAGCCCTCATCCTCAATCCTCAATCCTGAATCCTCAATCCTCAATGTTCAATCCTCAATACGCAGTCTTCAATCATCAATCCTCAATACTCAATCCTCAATCCTCAATCCTCAATCATCAATCCTCAAACCTCAATCATCAACCTTCAATCCTCAATACTCAATCTTCAATCCTCAATACTCAATCCTAAATATTCAACACACAACCATCAACCATCAACTCTCAATACTCAACCATCAATCCTCAATTCTCAATACTCAATAGAATATCCTGAATTCTCATGATTCAAAACTCAATCCACAATTTTCAATAATCAAATCTCGATCCTCAAACATCAATTCTCAACACTCAATCCTCAACACTCGGTCCTCTCTCTTCAATCCTCCATCCTCAATCCTCTATCCCCAAGCGTCAATCCTCAATCCTCAATCCTCAACCCTCAATCCTCAGTCCTCAAACCTCAATTCCGAATCCTCAATCCTGAATGCTCAATCTTCATCCCTCAGTCCGCAACCATCAATTGTCAATCCTCAATCCTCAATAGAATTTCCTCAATTCACAGTTTTCAATACTGAATCCCCAATCTTCAGTCTTCAAATCTCAATTCACAGACATCAATTCTCATCACTCAACCCTCAGCACTCAGTCCTCAATCTACAATCCTGAATCCTCAATCCTCAATCTTCAATCCTCCATACTCAATCTTCAATCCTCAATCCTCAATCATCAATCCTCAATCCTCAATCGTCAGTCATCAATCCTCAATCTTCAATACTCAATCCTCAATCATCAATCCTCAATACTCAATCCTCAATCCTCATTCCTCAAACCTCAAGCCTCAACCCTCAGTCCTCATACTCAATTCTCATTTCTTAATCCTCAATCCTCAATCCTCAATCTTCAATCCTCAATAATCAATCCTCAATACTCAGTCTTCAATCCTGAATCCTCAACCCTCAATCCTCAGTCATCAATCCTCAATCTTCAACCCTCAATCCTCAATCCTCAATCCTCAATTCTCAATCCTCAATTCTCAATACGCAATCCTCATTCCTCAAACCTCATTCCTCAACCCTCAGTCCTCATACTCAATTCTCAATTCTTAATCCTCAATCCTCAATGCTCAATCCTCAATCCTCAATAATCAATCCTCAATACTCTGTCTTCAATCCTCAATCCTCAATCCTCAATCCTCAATCCTCAGTCCGCAATCCTCAATCATCAATCCTCAATCTTCAATACTCAATCCTCAATCCTCAATCTTCAATACTCAATCTTCAATCCTCAATTCTCAATCCTCAATCCTCAACCCTCAATCCTCAATCCTCAATCCTCAGACCTCAATCTTCAATCCTCAATACTCAATCTTCGATTCTCAATCCTCAATCCTCAATCCTCAATCCCAATCCTCAATCTTCAATCCTCAATCCTCAATCCTCAATCCTCAATCCTCAATCCGCAATCATCAATCCTCAATCTTCAACACTCAATCCTCAATCCTCAATCCTGAATCTTCAATCCTCAATCCTAAATCCTCGATCCTCAATCCTCAATCCTCAATCACCAATCCTCAATATTCAACACACAATCCTCAATCCCCAATCCTCAATCCTCAATCCTCAATCATAAATCCTCAATCTTCAATACTCAATCCTCAATCCTCAATCCTCATTCCTCAGTACTCAACCATCAATCCTCAATTCTTAATACTCAATAGAATATCCTGAATTCTCAGTATTCAATACTTAAACCTCAATCCTCAACTCTCAGCCCTCATCCTCCATCCTCAATCCTCAATACTCAAACCTCAATCTTCAATCCTCAATACTCAATCTTCGATCCTCAATCCTCAACCCTCAATCCTCAATCCTCAGTCCTCAGTCATGAATACCCAATCTTCAATTCTCAATCCTCAATACTCAATCTTCAATCCTCAATCCTCAATCCTCAATCCTCAATCCTCATTCTTCAATCCTCAATACCCAATCCTCAATCTTCAATGCTCAATCTTCAATCCTCAATCCCCAATCCTCAATCCTTAATCCTCAATCTTCAATCCTCAATCCCCAGTCCAAAATCTTCAATCCTCAATGCTAAATCCTCAATCCTAAATCCTCAGTCATCAGTCCTCAATCCTCAATCCCCAAACCTGAATCCTCAACCGTCAGTCCTCGTCCTCAAACCTCAATCCCGAATCCTCAATCCTGAATCGTCAATCTTCAGCCCTCAGTTCTCAACAATCAATTGTCAATCCTCAGTCCCCATTAGAATATCCTCAATTCACAGTTTTCAGTACTCAATCCCCAATCTTCAATCTTCAAATCTCAGTCTACAAACATCAATTCGCATCACTCAAAACTCAACACTCGGTCCTCAATCTTCAGTCCTCAATCCTCAATCCTCAATCTTTAATCCTCAATACTCAATCTTCAATCCTCAATCCTCAATTCTCAATCCTCAGTCCTCAACCCTCAATCGCCAATACTCAATCCCCAATCCTCAATCTTCAATCCTCAGTCCTCAGTCCTCAATCATCAATACTCAATGATCAATCCTCAATACTCAACCTTCAATCCTCAACCCGCAATCCTCAAACCACATTCCTCAATCCTCAATCATCAACCTTCAATCCTCAATACTCAATCTTCAATCCTCGATTCCCAATCTTTAATCGTCAATCCTCAATCCTCAATCCTCAGTCATCAATCATCAATCTTCAATACTCAATCCTCAATCCTCAATCCTCAATCCTCAATCCTCAATCCTCAATCCTCATTCCTCAAACCTCAATCCTCAACCCTCGGTCATCAGCCTCAATTCTCAATTCTCAATCTTCAATCCTCAATCCTCAATCTTCAATCGTCAATAATCAATCCTCAATCCTCAATCCTCAATCCTCAATCCTCAATCATCAATCCTGAATCTTCAATACTCAATCCTCAATCCTCAATCCTCAATCCTCAATCGTCAATCCTCATTCTTCAATCCTCAATACCCAATCCTATATCCTCAATCCTAAATCCTCAATTCTCAATCCTCAATCCTCAGTCCTCAGTCCTCGAACCTCAGTCCTCAAACCTCAGCCATCATCCTCAATCGTCAATCCTCGTTCCTCAATCCTCAATCCTCAATCTTCAATCCTCCATACTCAATCTTCAATCCTCAATCCTCAATCCTCAGTCATGAAACCTCAATCTTCAATACTCAATCCTCAATCATCAATCCTCAATCCTCAATCCTCATTCCTCATTCCTCAATCCTTAATCCTCAATCCTCAGTCCGCAATCCTCAACATTCAATACTCAATCTTCAATACTCAATTCTATATCCTCAATCCTCAATCGTCAAACCTCAATACTCAACCTTCAATCCTCCATACTCAATCTTCAATCCTCAATCCTCAATCATCAATCCTCAATCCTCAATCCTCCGTCATCAATCCTCAATCTTCAATTCTCAATCCTCAATCCTCAATCCTCAATCCTCAATACTCGATCTTCAATCCTCAATCCTCAATCCTCAATCCTCAACCCTCAGCCCTCACCCTCAAACCTCAATCCTGAATCCTCAAACCTCATTCTTCAATCCTCAATACTCAGTCTTCAATCCTCAATCCTGAATCCTCAATCCTCAATCCTCAATCTTCAATCCTCAATACTCAACCATCAATCCTCAATTCTCAATACTCAATTGAATATCCTGAATTCTCATGATTCAATACTCAATCCACAATATTCAATAATCAAATCTCAATCCTCAAACGTCAATACTCAACACTCAATCCTCAACACTCGGTCCTCTCTCTTCAATCCTCCATCCTCAATCCTCTATCCCCAAGCGTCAATCCTCAATCCTCAATCCTCAACCCTCAATCCTCAGTCTTCACACCTCAATTCCGAATCCTCAATCCTGAATGCTCAATCTTCATCCCTCAGTCCGCAACCATCAATTGTCAATCCTCAATCCTCAATAGAATTTCCTCAATTCACAGTTTTCAATACTGAATCCCCAATCTTCAGTCTTCAAATCTCAATTCACAGACATCAATTCTCATCACTCAACCCTCAACACTCAGTCCTCAATCTACAATCCTCAATCCTCAATCCTCAATCTTCAATCCTCCATACTCAATCTTCAATCCTCAATCCTCAATCATCAATCCTCAATCCTCAATCATCAGTCATCAATCCTCAATCTTCAATACTCAATCCTCAATCATCAATCCTCAATACTCAATCCTCAATCCTCATTCCTCAAACCTCAAGCCTCAACCCTCAGTCCTCATACTCAATTCTCAATTCTTAATCCTCAATCCTCAATCCTCAATCTTCAATCCTCAATAATCAATCCTCAATACTCAGTCTTCAATCCTGAATCCTCAACCCTCAATCCTCAGTCATCAATCCTCAATCTTCAATCCTCAGTCCTCAATCCTCAATCCTCAATCCTCAATCCTCAATTCTCAATACGCAATCGTCAATCCTCAATCTTCAATCCTCAAAATTCAATCCTCAATACTCAATCTTCATTCCTTAATACTCAGTCTTCAATCCTCAATTCTCAATCCTGAATCCTCAGTCCTCAATCCACAATCATCAATCCTCAATCTTCAATACTCAATCCTCAATCCTCAATCCTCAATCCTCAATACTCAATCTTCAAGCCTCAATCCTCAATCCTCAATCCTCAACCCTCAGCGCTCGTCCTCCATCCTCAATCCTCAATCCTCAAACATCAATCTTCAATCCTCAATACTCAATCTTCGATTCTCAATCCTCAATCCTCAATCCTCAATCCCAATCCTCAATCCTCAATCCTCAATCCTCAATCCTCAATGATCAATCCTCAATCTTCAACACTCAATCCTCAATCCTCAATCCTCAATCTTCAATCCTCAATCCTAAATCCTCGATCCTCAATCCTCAATAATCAATCATCAATCCTCAATCTTCAACACACAATCCTCAATCCCCAATCCTCAATCCTCAATCCTCAATCATCAATCCTAAATCTTCTCTACTCAATCCTCAATCCTCAATTCTCAATCCTCAATCATCATTCCTCAATCTTCAACACACAATCCTCAATCCCCAATCCTCAATCCTCAATCCTCAATCATCAACCCTCAATCTTCAATACTCAATCCTCAATCCACAATCCTCAATCCTCAATACTCAACCATCAATCCTCAATTCTCAATACTCAATAGAATATCCAGAATTCTCAGTATTCAATACTTAAACCTCAATCCTGAACCCTCAGCCCTCATCCTCCATCCTCAATCCTCAATCCTCAAACCTCAATCTTCAATCCTCAATAGTTAATCTTCAATCCTCAATCCTCAACCCTCAATCCTCAATCCTCAATCCTCAATCCTCAATCCTCAATCCTCAATCATCAATCCTGAACCTTCAATACTCAATACTCAACCCTCAATCCTCAATCCGCAATCGTCAATCCTCATTCTTCAATCCTCAATACCCAATCCTCAATCCTCAAACCTCAATCCTCAATTCTCAATCCTCAATCCTCAGTCCCCAGTCCTCAAACCTCAGTCCTCAAACCTCAGCCATCATCCTCAATCGTCAATCCTCGTTCCTCAATCCTCATTCCTCAATCCTCAATCCTCAATCCTCAGTCATCAATCCTCAATCTTCAATACTCAATCCTCAATCCTCAATCCTCAATCCTCAATCCTCAATCCTCAGTCCTCAAACCTCAATCCCGAATCCTCAATCCTGAAACCTCAATCTTCAGCCCGCAGTCCTCAACAATCAATTGTCAACCCCCAATCCTCAATAGAATATCCTCAATTCACAGTTTTCAATACTCAATCCCCATTCTTCAATCTTCAAACCTCAATCCATGATATTCAATTCCCATCACTCAACCCTCAACACTTGAACCTCAATCTTCAATCCTCAATTCTCAATCCTCAATCTTCAATCCTCAATACCGAATCTTCAATCCTCAATCCTCAATTCTCAATCCTCAATACTCAAACCTCAATCGTCAATCCTCAATCCCCAATCCTCAATCTTCAACCCTCAACCTTCAATCCTCAATCCTCAATCCTCAACTTTCAGTCCTCAATACTCAATCTTCAATCCTCAATCCTCAATCCTCAATCCTCAACCCTCAATCCTCAATCCTCAATCTTCAATCCTCAGTACTCAATCCTCAATTCTCAATCCTCAATCCTCAGTCCTCAGTCCTCAAACCTCAATCCTCAACCCTCAGCCCTCATCGTCAATCCTCAATCCTCAATCCTCAATGCTCAATCCGCAATCCTCAATCTACAATACTCAATACTCAATCTTCAACCCTCAGCCCTCATCCTCAATCCTCAATCCTCAATCTTCAATCCTCAACCCTCAATCCTCAATACTCAATCTTCAATCGTCAATCCTCAGTCCTCAAACCTCAATTCTGAATCCTCAATCTTCAATCCTCAATAATCAATCTCCAATCCTAGATCCTCAATCCCCAATCCTCAATCCTTACTCCTAAATCTTCAATCCTCAATCCCCAGACCTCAATCTTCAATCCTCAATGCTCCATCCTCGATCCTCAATCCTCGTTCCTCAATCCTCAATCCTCAATCCTGAAGCCTCAATCCTAAACCGTCAGTCCTCAAACTTCAATCCCGAATCCTCAACACTGAATCCCCAATCTTCAGCACTCAGTCCTCAACAATCAGTTGTCAATCGTCAATCCTCAGTAGAATATCCTCAATTCGCAGTTTTCTATACTCAATACTAGATCTGCAGTCTTCAAATGTCTACACACAAACATCAATTCTCATCACCCAACCCTCAACACTCAGACCCCAATCCTCAATCTTCAATCCTCAATCCACAATCATCAATCCTCAATCTTCAGTACTCAATACTCAATCCTCAATCCTCAATCCTCAATACTCAATCTTCAAGCCTCAATCCTCAATCCTCAATCCTCAACCCTCAGCCCTCATCCTCAATCCTCAATCCTGAATCCTCAATCCTCAATGTTCAATCCTCAATACGCAGTCTTCAATCATCAATCCTCAATACTCAATCCTCAATCCTCAATCATCAATCCTCAAACCTCAATCATCAACCTTCAATCCTCAATACTCAATCTTCAATCCTCAATACTCAATCCTCAATATTCAACACACAACCATCAACCATCAACTCTCAATACTCAACCATCAATCCTCAATTCTCAATACTCAATAGAATATCCTGAATTCTCATGATTCAAAACTCAATCCACAATATTCAATAATCAAATCTCGATCCTCAAACATCAATTCTCAACACTCAATCCTCAACACTCGGTCCTCTCTCTTCAATCCTCCATCCTCAATCCTCTATCCCCAAGCGTCAATCCTCAATCCTCAATCCTCAACCCTCAATCCTCAGTCCTCAAACCTCAATTCCGAATCCTCAATCCTGAATGCTCAATCTTCATCCCTCAGTCCGCAACCATCAATTGTCAATCCTCAATCCTCAATAGAATTTCCTCAATTCACAGTTTTCAATACTGAATCCCCAATCTTCAGTCTTCAAATCTCAATTCACAGACATCAATTCTCATCACTCAACCCTCAACACTCAGTCCTCAATCTACAATCCTGAATCCTCAATCCTCAATCTTCAATCCTCCATACTCAATCTTCAATCCTCAATCCTCAATCATCAATCCTCAATCCTCAATCGTCAGTCATCAATCCTCAATCTTCAATACTCAATCCTCAATCATCAATCCTCAATACTCAATCCTCAATCCTCATTCCTCAAACCTCAAGCCTCAACCCTCAGTCCTCATACTCAATTCTCAATTCTTAATCCTCAATCCTCAATCCTCAATCTTCAATCCTCAATAATCAATCCTCAATACTCAGTCTTCAATCCTGAATCCTCAACCCTCAATCCTCAGTCATCAATCCTCAATCTTCAATCCCCAATCCTCAATCCTCAATCCTCAATCCTCAATCCTCAATTCTCAATACGCAATCCTCATTCCTCAAACCTCATTCCTCAACCCTCAGTCCTCATACTCAATTCTCAATTCTTAATCCTCAATCCTCAATGCTCAATCCTCAATCCTCAATAATCAATCCTCAATACTCTGTCTTCAATCCTCAATCCTCAATCCTCAATCCTCAATCCTCAGTCCGCAATCCTCAATCATCAATCCTCAATCTTCAATACTCAATCCTCAATCCTCAATCCTCAATACTCAATCTTCAATCCTCAATTCTCAATCCTCAATCCTCAACCCTCAATCCTCAATCCTCAATCCTCAGACCTCAATCTTCAATCCTCAATACTCAATCTTCGATTCTCAATCCTCAATCCTCAATCCTCATTCCCAATCCTCAATCTTCAATCCTCAATCCTCAATCCTCAATCCTCAATCCTCAATCCGCAATCATCAATCCTCAATCTTCAACACTCAATCCTCAATCCTCAATCCTGAATCTTCAATCCTCAATCCTAAATCCTCGATCCTCAATCCTCAATCCCCAATCACCAATCCTCAATATTCAACACACAATCCTCAATCCCCAATCCTCAATCCTCAATCCTCAATCATAAATCCTCAATCTTCAATACTCAATCCTCAATCCTCAATCCTCATTCCTCAGTACTCAACCATCAATCCTCAATTCTTAATACTCAATAGAATATCCTGAATTCTCAGTATTCAATACTTAAACCTCAATCCTCAACTCTCAGCCCTCATCCTCCATCCTCAATCCTCAATACTCAAACCTCAATCTTCAATCCTCAATACTCAATCTTCGATCCTCAATCCTCAACCCTCAATCCTCAATCCTCAATCCTCAGTCATGAATACCCAATCTTCAATTCTCAATCCTCAATCCTCAATCCTCCATCCTCAACCCTCAATCCTCATCCCTCAATCTTCAATCATCAATACTCAATCTTCAGTGCTCAATCCCCAATCCTCAATCCTCAATCCTCAATCCTCAATATTCAATACACAACCCTCAAACATCAATCCTCAGTACTCAATCGTCAGTCTTCAATCCTCAATACTCAATCTTCAATCCTCAATCCTCAATCCTCAATCCCCAATCCTCATTCTTCAATCCTCAATACCCAATCCTCAATCTTCAATGCTCAATCTTCAATCCTCAATCCCCAATCCTCAATCCTTAATCCTCAATCTTCAATCCTCAATCCCCAGTCCAAAATCTTCAATCCTCAATGCTAAATCCTCAATCCTAAATCCTCAGTCATCAGTCCTCAATCCTCAATCCCCAAACCTGAATCCTCAACCGTCAGTCCTCGTCCTCAAACCTCAATCCCGAATCCTCAATCCTGAATCGTCAATCTTCAGCCCTCAGTTCTCAACAATCAATTGTCAATCCTCAGTCCCCATTAGAATATCCTCAATTCACAGTTTTCAGTACTCAATCCCCAATCTTCAATCTTCAAATCTCAGTCTACAAACATCAATTCGCATCACTCAAAACTCAACACTCGGTCCTCAATCTTCAGTCCACAATCCTCAATCCTCAATCTTTAATCCTCAATACTCAATCTTCAATCCTCAATCCTCAATTCTCAATCCTCAGTCCTCAACCCTCAATCGCCAATACTCAATCCCCAATCCTCAATCTTCAATCCTCAGTCCTCAGTCCTCAATCATCAATACTCAATGATCAATCCTCAATACTCAACCTTCAATCCTCAACCCGCAATCCTCAAACCACATTCCTCAATCCTCAATCATCAACCTTCAATCCTCAATACTCAATCTTCAATCCTCAATTCCCAATCTTTAATCGTCAATCCTCAATCCTCAATCCTCAGTCATCAATCATCAATCTTCAATACTCAATCCTCAATCCTCAATCCTCAATCCTCAATCCTCAATCCTCATTCCTCAAACCTCAATCCTCAACCCTCGGTCATCAGCCTCAATTCTCAATTCTCAATCTTCAATCCTCAATCCTCAATCTTCAATCGTCAATAATCAATCCTCAATCCTCAATCCTCAATCCTCAATCCTCAATCATCAATCCTGAATCTTCAATACTCAATCCTCAATCCTCAATCCTCAATCCTCAATCGTCAATCCTCATTCTTCAATCCTCAATACCCAATCCTATATCCTCAATCCTAAATCCTCAATTCTCAATCCTCAATCCTCAGTCCTCAGTCCTCGAACCTCAGTCCTCAAACCTCAGCCATCATCCTCAATCGTCAATCCTCGTTCCTCAATCCTCAATCCTCAATCTTCAATCCTCCATACTCAATCTTCAATCCTCAATCCTCAATCCTCAGTCATGAAACCTCAATCTTCAATACTCAATCCTCAATCATCAATCCTCAATCCTCAATCCTCATTCCTCATTCCTCAATCCTTAATCCTCAATCCTCAGTCCGCAATCCTCAACATTCAATACTCAATCTTCAATACTCAATTCTATATCCTCAATCCTCAATCGTCAATCCTCAATCTTCAATCCTCAATACTCAACCATCAATCCTCAATTCTCAATACTCAATTGAATATCCTGAATTCTCATGATTCAATACTCAATCCACAATATTCAATAATCAAATCTCGATCCTCAAACGTCAATACTCAACACTCAATCCTCAACACTCGGTCCTCTCTCTTCAATCCTCCATCCTCAATCCTCTATCCCCAAGCGTCAATCCTCAATCCTCAATCCTCAACCCTCAATCCTCAGTCTTCAAACCTCAATTCCGAATCCTCAATCCTGAATGCTCAATCTTCATCCCTCAGTCCGCAACCATCAATTGTCAATCCTCAATCCTCAATAGAATTTCCTCAATGCACAGTTTTCAATACTGAATCCCCAATCTTCAGTCTTCAAATCTCAATTCACAGACATCAATTCTCATCACTCAACCCTCAACACTCAGTCCTCAATCTACAATCCTGAATCCTCAATCCTCAATCTTCAATCCTCCATACTCAATCTTCAATCCTCAATCCTCAATCATCAATCCTCAATCCTCAATCGTCAGTCATCAATCCTCAATCTTCAATACTCAATCCTCAATCATCAATCCTCAATACTCAATCCTCAATCCTCATTCCTCAAACCTCAAGCCTCAACCCTCAGTCCTCATACTCAATTCTCAATTCTTAATCCTCAATCCTCAATCCTCAATCTTCAATCCTCAATAATCAATCCTCAATACTCAGTCTTCAATCCTGAATCCTCAACCCTCAATCCTCAGTCATCAATCCTCAATCTTCAATCCCCAATCCTCAATCCTCAATCCTCAATCCTCAATCCTCAATTCTCAATACGCAATCCTCATTCCTCAAACCTCATTCCTCAACCCTCAGTCCTCATACTCAATTCTCAATTCTTAATCCTCAATCCTCAATGCTCAATCCTCAATCCTCAATAATCAATCCTCAATACTCTGTCTTCAATCCTCAATCCTCAATCCTCAATCCTCAATCCTCAGTCCGCAATCCTCAATCATCAATCCTCAATCTTCAATACTCAATCCTCAATCCTCAATCCTCAATACTCAATCTTCAATCCTCAATTCTCAATCCTCAATCCTCAACCCTCAATCCTCAATCCTCAATCCTCAGACCTCAATCTTCAATCCTCAATACTCAATCTTCGATTCTCAATCCTCAATCCTCAATCCTCATTCCCAATCCTCAATCTTCAATCCTCAATCCTCAATCCTCAATCCTCAATCCTCAATCCGCAATCATCAATCCTCAATCTTCAACACTCAATCCTCAATCCTCAATCCTGAATCTTCAATCCTCAATCCTAAATCCTCGATCCTCAATCCTCAATCCTCAATCACCAATCCTCAATATTCAACACACAATCCTCAATCCCCAATCCTCAATCCTCAATCCTCAATCATAAATCCTCAATCTTCAATACTCAATCCTCAATCCTCAATCCTCATTCCTCAGTACTCAACCATCAATCCTCAATTCTTAATACTCAATAGAATATCCTGAATTCTCAGTATTCAATACTTAAACCTCAATCCTCAACTCTCAGCCCTCATCCTCCATCCTCAATCCTCAATACTCAAACCTCAATCTTCAATCCTCAATACTCAATCTTCGATCCTCAATCCTCAACCCTCAATCCTCAATCCTCAATCCTCAGTCATGAATACCCAATCTTCAATTCTCAATCCTCAATCCTCAATCCTCCATCCTCAACCCTCAATCCTCATCCCTCAATCTTCAATCATCAATACTCAATCTTCAGTGCTCAATCCCCAATCCTCAATCCTCAATCCTCAATCCTCAATATTCAATACACAACCCTCAAACATCAATCCTCAGTACTCAATCGTCAGTCTTCAATCCTCAATACTCAATCTTCAATCCTCAATCCTCAATCCTCAATCCCCAATCCTCATTCTTCAATCCTCAATACCCAATCCTCAATCTTCAATGCTCAATCTTCAATCCTCAATCCCCAATCCTCAATCCTTAATCCTCAATCTTCAATCCTCAATCCCCAGTCCAAAATCTTCAATCCTCAATGCTAAATCCTCAATCCTAAATCCTCAGTCATCAGTCCTCAATCCTCAATCCCCAAACCTGAATCCTCAACCGTCAGTCCTCGTCCTCAAACCTCAATCCCGAATCCTCAATCCTGAATCGTCAATCTTCAGCCCTCAGTTCTCAACAATCAATTGTCAATCCTCAGTCCCCATTAGAATATCCTCAATTCACAGTTTTCAGTACTCAATCCCCAATCTTCAATCTTCAAATCTCAGTCTACAAACATCAATTCGCATCACTCAAAACTCAACACTCGGTCCTCAATCTTCAGTCCACAATCCTCAATCCTCAATCTTTAATCCTCAATACTCAATCTTCAATCCTCAATCCTCAATTCTCAATCCTCAGTCCTCAACCCTCAATCGCCAATACTCAATCCCCAATCCTCAATCTTCAATCCTCAGTCCTCAGTCCTCAATCATCAATACTCAATGATCAATCCTCAATACTCAACCTTCAATCCTCAACCCGCAATCCTCAAACCACATTCCTCAATCCTCAATCATCAACCTTCAATCCTCAATACTCAATCTTCAATCCTCAATTCCCAATCTTTAATCGTCAATCCTCAATCCTCAATCCTCAGTCATCAATCATCAATCTTCAATACTCAATCCTCAATCCTCAATCCTCAATCCTCAATCCTCAATCCTCAATCCTCATTCCTCAAACCTCAATCCTCAACCCTCGGTCATCAGCCTCAATTCTCAATTCTCAATCTTCAATCCTCAATCCTCAATCTTCAATCGTCAATAATCAATCCTCAATCCTCAATCCTCAATCCTCAATCCTCAATCATCAATCCTGAATCTTCAATACTCAATCCTCAATCCTCAATCCTCAATCCTCAATCGTCAATCCTCATTCTTCAATCCTCAATACCCAATCCTATATCCTCAATCCTAAATCCTCAATTCTCAATCCTCAATCCTCAGTCCTCAGTCCTCGAACCTCAGTCCTCAAACCTCAGCCATCATCCTCAATCGTCAATCCTCGTTCCTCAATCCTCAATCCTCAATCTTCAATCCTCCATACTCAATCTTCAATCCTCAATCCTCAATCCTCAGTCATGAAACCTCAATCTTCAATACTCAATCCTCAATCATCAATCCTCAATCCTCAATCCTCATTCCTCATTCCTCAATCCTTAATCCTCAATCCTCAGTCCGCAATCCTCAACATTCAATACTCAATCTTCAATACTCAATTCTATATCCTCAATCCTCAATCGTCAATCCTCAATCTTCAATCCTCAATACTCAACCATCAATCCTCAATTCTCAATACTCAATTGAATATCCTGAATTCTCATGATTCAATACTCAATCCACAATATTCAATAATCAAATCTCGATCCTCAAACGTCAATACTCAACACTCAATCCTCAACACTCGGTCCTCTCTCTTCAATCCTCCATCCTCAATCCTCTATCCCCAAGCGTCAATCCTCAATCCTCAATCCTCAACCCTCAATCCTCAGTCTTCAAACCTCAATTCCGAATCCTCAATCCTGAATGCTCAATCTTCATCACTCAGTCCGCAACCATCAATTGTCAATCCTCAATCCTCAATAGAATTTCCTCAATTCACAGTTTTCAATACTGAATCCCCAATCTTCAGTCTTCAAATCTCAATTCGCAGACATCAATTCTCATCACTCAACCCTCAACACTCAGTCCTCAATCTACAATCCTGAATCCTCAATCCTCAATCTTCAATCCTCCATACTCAATCTTCAATCCTCAATCCTCAATCATCAATCCTCAATCCTCAATCGTCAGTCATCAATCCTCAATCTTCAATACTCAATCCTCAATCATCAATCCTCAATACTCAATCCTCAATCCTCATTCCTCAAACCTCAAGCCTCAACCCTCAGTCCTCATACTCAATTCTCAATTCTTAATCCTCAATCCTCAATCCTCAATCTTCAATCCTCAATAATCAATCCTCAATACTCAGTCTTCAATCCTGAATCCTCAACCCTCAATCCTCAGTCATCAATCCTCAATCTTCAATCCTCAATCCTCAATCCTCAATCCTCAATCCTCAATCCTCAATTCTCAATACGCAATCCTCATTCCTCAAACCTCATTCCTCAACCCTCAGTCCTCATACTCAATTCTCAATTCTTAATCCTCAATCCTCAATGCTCAATCCTCAATCCTCAATAATCAATCCTCAATACTCTGTCTTCAATCCTCAATCCTCAATCCTCAATCCTCAATCCTCAGTCCGCAATCCTCAATCATCAATCCTCAATCTTCAATACTTAATCCTCAATCCTCAATCCTCAATACTCAATCTTCAATCCTCAATTCTCAATCCTCAATCCTCAACCCTCAATCCTCAATCCTCAATCCTCAGACCTCAATCTTCAATCCTCAATACTCAATCTTCGATTCTCAATCCTCAATCCTCAATCCTCAATCCCAATCCTCAATCTTCAATCCTCAATCCTCAATCCTCAATCCTCAATCCTCAATCCGCAATCATCAATCCTCAATCTTCAACACTCAATCCTCAATCCTCAATCCTGAATCTTCAATCCTCAATCCTAAATCCTCGATCCTCAATCCTCAATCCTCAATCACCAATCCTCAATATTCAACACACAATCCTCAATCCCCAATCCTCAATCCTCAATCCTCAATCATAAATCCTCAATCTTCAATACTCAATCCTCAATCCTCAATCCTCATTCCTCAGTACTCAACCATCAATCCTCAATTCTTAATACTCAATAGAATATCCTGAATTCTCAGTATTCAATACTTAAACCTCAATCCTCAACTCTCAGCCCTCATCCTCCATCCTCAACCCTCAATACTCAAACCTCAATCTTCAATCCTCAATACTCAATCTTCGATCCTCAATCCTCAACCCTCAATCCTCAATCCTCAATCCTCAGTCATGAATACCCAATCTTCAATTCTCAATCCTCAATCCTCAATCCTCCATCCTCAACCCTCAATCCTCATCCCTCAATCTTCAATCATCAATACTCAATCTTCAGTGCTCAATCCCCAATCCTCAATCCTCAATCCTCAATCCTCAATATTCAATACACAACCCTCAAACATCAATCCTCAGTACTCAATCGTCAGTCTTCAATCCTCAATACTCAATCTTCAATCCTCAATCCTCAATCCTCAATCCTCAATCCTCATTCTTCAATCCTCAATACCCAATCCTCAATCTTCAATGCTCAATCTTCAATCCTCAATCCCCAATCCTCAATCCTTAATCCTCAATCTTCAATCCTCAATCCCCAGTCCAAAATCTTCAATCCTCAATGCTAAATCCTCAATCCTAAATCCTCAGTCATCAGTCCTCAATCCTCAATCCCCAAACCTGAATCCTCAACCGTCAGTCCTCGTCCTCAAACCTCAATCCCGAATCCTCAATCCTGAATCGTCAATCTTCAGCCCTCAGTTCTCAACAATCAATTGTCAATCCTCAGTCCCCATTAGAATATCCTCAATTCACAGTTTTCAGTACTCAATCCCCAATCTTCAATCTTCAAATCTCAGTCTACAAACATCAATTCGCATCACTCAAAACTCAACACTCGGTCCTCAATCTTCAGTCCTCAATCCTCAATCCTCAATCTTTAATCCTCAATACTCAATCTTCAATCCTCAATCCTCAATTCTCAATCCTCAGTCCTCAACCCTCAATCGCCAATACTCAATCCCCAATCCTCAATCTTCAATCCTCAGTCCTCAGTCCTCAATCATCAATACTCAATGATCAATCCTCAATACTCAACCTTCAATCCTCAACCCGCAATCCTCAAACCACATTCCTCAATCCTCAATCATCAACCTTCAATCCTCAATACTCAATCCTCAATCCTCAATTCCCAATCTTTAATCGTCAATCCTCAATCCTCAATCCTCAGTCATCAATCATCAATCTTCAATACTCAATCCTCAATCCCCAATCCTCAATCCTCAATCCTCAATCCTCAATCCTCATTCCTCAAACCTCAATCCTCAACCCTCGGTCATCAGCCTCAATTCTCAATTCTCAATCTTCAATCCTCAATCCTCAATCTTCAATCGTCAATAATCAATCCTCAATCCTCAATCCTCAATCCTCAATCCTCAATCATCAATCCTGAATCTTCAATACTCAATCCTCAATCCTCAATCCTCAATCCTCAATCGTCAATCCTCATTCTTCAATCCTCAATACCCAATCCTATATCCTCAATCCTAAATCCTCAATTCTCAATCCTCAATCCTCAGTCCTCAGTCCTCGAACCTCAGTCCTCAAACCTCAGCCATCATCCTCAATCGTCAATCCTCGTTCCTCAATCCTCAATCCTCAATCTTCAATCCTCCATACTCAATCTTCAATCCTCAATCCTCAATCCTCAGTCATGAAACCTCAATCTTCAATACTCAATCCTCAATCATCAATCCTCAATCCTCAATCCTCATTCCTCATTCCTCAATCCTTAATCCTCAATCCTCAGTCCGCAATCCTCAACATTCAATACTCAATCTTCAATACTCAAATCTATATCCTCAATCCTCAATCGTCAATCCTCAATACTCAACCTTCAATCCTCCATACTCAATCTTCAATCCTCAATCCTCAATCATCAATCCTCAATCCTCAATCCTCCGTCATCAATCCTCAATCTTCAATTCTCAATCCTCAATCCTCAATCCTCAATCCTCAATACTCGATCTTCAATCCTCAATCCTCAATCCTCAATCCTCAACCCTCAGCCCTCACCCTCAAACCTCAATCCTGAATCCTCAAACCTCATTCTTCAATCCTCAATACTCAGTCTTCAATCCTCAATCCTGAATCCTCAATCCTCAATCCTCAATCTTCAATCCTCAATACTCAACCATCAATCCTCAATTCTCAATACTCAATCGAATATCCTGAATTCTCATGATTCAATACTCAATCCACAATATTCAATAATCAAATCTCGATCCTCAAACGTCAATACTCAACACTCAATCCTCAACACTCGGTCCTCTGTCTTCAATCCTCCATCCTCAATCCTCTATCCCCAAGCGTCAATCCTCAATCCTCAATCCTCAACCCTCAATCCTCAGTCTTCAAACCTCAATTCCGAATCCTCAATCCTGAATGCTCAATCTTCATCCCTCAGTCCGCAACCATCAATTGTCAATCCTCAATCCTCAATAGAATTTCCTCAATTCACAGTTTTCAATACTGAATCCCCAATCTTCAGTCTTCAAATCTCAATTCACAGACATCAATTCTCATCACTCAACCCTCAACACTCAGTCCTCAATCTACAATCCTCAATCCTCAATCCTCAATCTTCAATCCTCCATACTCAATCTTCAATCCTCAATCCTCAATCATCAATCCTCAATCCTCAATCATCAGTCATCAATCCTCAATCTTCAATACTCAATCCTCAATCATCAATCCTCAATACTCAATCCTCAATCCTCATTCCTCAAACCTCAAGCCTCAACCCTCAGTCCTCATACTCAATTCTCAATTCTTAATCCTCAATCCTCAATCCTCAATCTTCAATCCTCAATAATCAATCCTCAATACTCAGTCTTCAATCCTGAATCCTCAACCCTCAATCCTCAGTCATCAATCCTCAATCTTCAATCCTCAGTCCTCAATCCTCAATCCTCAATCCTCAATCCTCAATTCTCAATACGCAATCGTCAATCCTCAATCTTCAATCCTCAAAATTCAATCCTCAATACTCAATCTTCATTCCTTAATACTCAGTCTTCAATCCTCAATTCTCAATCCTGAATCCTCAGTCCTCAATCCACAATCATGAATCCTCAATCTTCAATACTCAATCCTCAATCCTCAATCCTCAATCCTCAATACTCAATCTTCAAGCCTCAATCCTCAATCCTCAATCCTCAACCCTCAGCGCTCGTCCTCCATCCTCAATCCTCAATCCTCAAACATCAATCTTCAATCCTCAATACTCAATCTTCGATTCTCAATCCTCAATCCTCAATCCTCAATCCCAATCCTCAATCCTCAATCCTCAATCCTCAATCCTCAATGATCAATCCTCAATCTTCAACACTCAATCCTCAATCCTCAATCCTCAATCTTCAATCCTCAATCCTAAATCCTCGATCCTCAATCCTCAATAATCAATCATCAATCCTCAATCTTCAACACACAATCCTCAATCCCCAATCCTCAATCCTCAATCCTCAATCATCAATCCTAAATCTTCAATACTCAATCCTCAATCCTCAATCCTCAATCCTCAATCATCATTCCTCAATCTTCAACACACAATCCTCAATCCCCAATCCTCAATCCTCAATCCTCAATCATCAACCCTCAATCTTAAATACTCAATCCTCAATCCACAATCCTCAATCCTCAATACTCAACCATCAATCCTCAATTCTCAATACTCAATAGAATATCCAGAATTCTCAGTATTCAATACTTAAACCTCAATCCTCAACCCTCAGCCCTCATCCTCCATTCTCAATCCTCCATCCTCAAACCTCAATCTTCAATCCTCAATCCTCAATCCTCAATCCTCAATATTCAATACACAACCCTCAAACATCAATCCACAATACTCAATCGTCAGTCTTCAATCCTCAATACTCAACCTTCAATCCTCAATCCTCAATCCTCAATCCTCAATCCTCATTCTTCAATCCTCAATACCCAATCCCCTATCTTCAATCCTCAATCCTCAATCCTCAGTCATCAATCCTCAATCTTCAATACTCAATCCTCAACCCTCAATCCTCAATCTTCAATCCTCAATCCTAAATCCTCGATCCTCAATCCTCAATCCTCAATCATCAATCCTCAATCTTCAACAATGAATCCTCAATCGCCAATCTTCAATCCTCAATCCTCAATCCTCAATCCTCAATACTCAACCATCAATATTCAATTCTCAATACTCAATAGAATATCCTGAATTCTCAGTATTCAATACTTAAACCTCAATCCTGAACCCTCAGCCTTCATCCTCCATCCTCAATCCTCAATCCTCAAACCTCAATCTTCAATCCTCAATAGTTAATCTTCAATCCTCAATCCTCAACCCTCAATCCTCAATCCTCAATCCTCAATCCTCAATCCTCAATCCTCAATCATCAATCCTGAACCTTCAATACTCAATACTCAACCCTCAATCCTCAATCCGCAATCGTCAATCCTCATTCTTCAATCCTCAATACCCAATCCTCAATCCTCAAACCTCAATCCTCAATTCTCAATCCTCAATCCTCAGTCCCCAGTCCTCAAACCTCAGTCCTCAAACCTCAGCCATCATCCTCAATCGTCAATCCTCGTTCCTCAATCCTCATTCCTCAATCCTCAATCCTCAATCCTCAGTCATCAATCCTCAATCTTCAATACTCAATCCTCAATCCTCAATCCTCAATCCTCAATCCTCAATCCTCTATCCTCATTCCTCAAACCTCAATCCTCAACCCTCAGTCCTCATCCTCAATTCTCAATTCTCAATCCTCAATCCTCAATCCTCAATCTTCAATCCTCAATAATCAATCTCCTATCCTAGATCCTCAATCCCCAATACTCTATCCTTAATCCTCAATATTCAATCCTCTATCCCCAGTCCACAATCTTCAATCCCCAAAGCTCAATAATCAATCCACAATCCTCTGTCCTCAATCGTCAATCATCAGTCCACAATCTTCAATACTCAATCCTCAATCCTCAATACTCAATCCTCAATCCTCAATCCTCAATCGTCAATCCTGAATCTTCAATACTCAATCCTCAATTCTCAATCCTCAATCCTCAATCGTCAATCCTCATTCTTCAATCCTCAATACCCAATCCTCAATCCTCAATCCTCAATCCTCAATTCTCAATCCTCAATCTTCAGTCCCCAGTCCTCAATCCTCAATCATCAATCCTCAATCTTCAATACTTAATCCTCAACCCTCAATCCTCAATCTTCAATCCTCAATAATCAATCCTCAATACTCAGTCTTCAATCCTGAATCCTCAACCCTCAATCCTCAGTCATCAATCCTCAATCTTCAATCCTCAATCCTCAATCCCCAATCCTCAATCCTCAATCCTCAATTCTCAATACGCAATCCTCATTCCTCAAACCTCATTCCTCAACCCTCAGTCCTCATACTCAATTCTCAATTCTTAATCCTCAATCCTCAATGCTCAGTCTTCAATTCTCAATAATCAATCCTCAATACTCTGTCTTCAATCCTCAATCCTCAATCCTCAATCCTCAATCCTCAGTCCGCAATCCTCAATCATCAATCCTCAATCTTCAATACTCAATCCTCAATCCTCAATCCTCAATCCTCAATACTCAATCTTCAATCCTCAATTCTCAATCCTCAATCCTCAACCCTCAATCCTCAATCCTCAATCCTCAGACCTCAATCTTCAATCCTCAATACTCAATCTTCGATTCTCAATCCTCAATCCTCAATCCTCAATCCCAATCCTCAATCTTCAATCCTCAATCCTCAACCCTCAATCCTCAATCCTCAATCCTCAGTCATGAATACCCAATCTTCAATTCTCAATCCTCAATCCTCAATCCTCCATCCTCAACCCTCAATCCTCATCCCTCAATCTTCAATCATCAATACTCAATCTTCAGTGCTCAATCCCCAATCCTCAATCCTCAATCCTCAATCCTCAATATTCAATACAAAACCCTCAAACATCAATCCTCAGTACTCAATCGTCAGTCTTCAATCCTCAATACTCAATCTTCAATCCTCAATCCTCAATCCTCAATCCTCAATCCTCATTCTTCAATCCTCAATACCCAATCCTCAATCTTCAATCCTCAATCTTCAATCCTCAATCCCCAATCCTCAATCCTTAATCCTCAATCTTCAATCCTCAATCCCCAGTCCAAAATCTTCAATCCTCAATGCTAAATCCTCAATCCTAAATCCTCAGTCATCAGTCCTCAATCCTCAATCCCAAAACCTGAATCCTCAACCGTCAGTCCTCGTCCTCAAACCTCAATCCCGAATCCTCAATCCTGAATCGTCAATCTTCAGCCCTCAGTTCTCAACAATCAATTGTCAATCCTCAGTCCGCATTAGAATATCCTCAATTCACAGTTTTCAGTACTCAATCCCCAATCTTCAATCTTCAAATCTCAGTCTACAAACATCAATTCGCATCACTCAAAACTCAACACTCGGTCCTCAATCTTCAGTCCTCAATCCTCAATCCTCAATCTTTAATCCTCAATACTCAATCTTCAATCCTCAATCCTCAATTCTCAATCCTCAGTCCTCAACCCTCAATCGCCAATACTCAATCCCCAATAATCAATCTTCAATCCTCAGTCCTCAGTCCTCAATCATCAATACTCAATGATCAATCCTCAATACTCAACCTTCAATCCTCAACCCGCAATCCTCAAACCACATTCCTCAATCCTCAATCATCAACCTTCAATCCTCAATACTCAATCTTCAATCCTCAATTCCCAATCCTCAATCGTCAATCCTCAATCCTCAATCCTCAGTCATCAATCCTCAATCTTCAATACTCAATCCTCAATCCTCAATCCTCAATCCTCAATCCTCAATCCTCAATCCTCATTCCTCAAACCTCAATCCTCAACCCTCGGTCATCATCCTCATTTCTCAATTCTCAATCCTCAATCCTCAATCCTCAATCTTCAATCCTCAATAATCAATCCTCAATCCTCAATCCTCAATCTTCAACAATGAATCCTCAATCGCCAATCTTCAATCCTCAATCCTCAATCCTCAATCCTCAATACTCAACCATCAATCCTCAATTCTCAATACTCAATAGAATATCCTGAATTCTCATGATTCAAAACTCAATCCACAATATTCAATAATCAAATCTCGATCCTCAAACATCAATTCTCAACACTCAATCCTCAACACTCGGTCCTCTCTCTTCAATCCTCCATCCTCAATCCTCTATCCCCAAGCGTCAATCCTCAATCGTCAATCCTCAACCCTCAATCCTCAGTCCTCAAACCTCAATTCCGAATCCTCAATCCTGAATGCTCAATCTTCATCCCTCAGACCGCAACCATCAATTGTCAATCCTCAATCCTCAATAGAATTTCCTCAATTCACAGTTTTCAATACTGAATCCCCAATCTTCAGTCTTCAAATCTCAATTCACAGACATCAATTCTCATCACTCAACCCTCAACACTCAGTCCTCAATCTACAATCCTGAATCCTCAATCCTCAATCTTCAATCCTCCATACTCAATCTTCAATCCTCAATCCTCAATCATCAATCCTCAATCCTCAATCCTCAGTCATCAATCCTCAATCTTCAATATTCAATCCTCAATCATCAATCCTCAATACTCAATCCTCAATCCTCATTCCTCAAACCTCAAGCCTCAACCCTCAGTCCTCATACTCAATTCTCAATTCTTAATCCTCAATCCTCAATCCTCAATCTTCAATCCTCAATAATCAATCCTCAATACTCAGTCTTCAATCCTGAATCCTCAACCCTCAATCCTCAGTCATCAATCCTCAATCCTCAATCCTCAATCCTCAACCCTCAGCCCTCACCCTCAAACCTCAATCCTGAATCCTCAAACCTCATTCTTCAATCCTCAATACTCAGTCTTCAATCCTCAATCCGCAATCCTCAATCCTCAATCCTCAATCCTCAATTCTCAATCCTCAATCCTCAACCCTCAGCCCTCATCCTCAATCCTCAATCCTGAATCCTCAATCCTCAATCCTCAATCTTCAATCCTCAATACTCAACCATCAATCCTCAATTCTCAATACTCAATTGAATATCCTGAATTCTCATGATTCAATACTCAATCTACAATATTCAATAATCAAATCTCGATCCTCAAACGTCAATACTCAACACTCAATCCTCAACACTCGGTCCTCTCTCTTCAATCCTCCATCCTCAATCCTCTATCCCCAAGCGTCAATCCTCAATCCTCAATCCTCAACCCTCAATCCTCAGTCTTCAAACCTCAATTCCGAATCCTCAATCCTGAATGCTCAATCTTCATCCCTCAGTCCGCAACCATCAATTGTCAATCCTCAATCCTCAATAGAATTTCCTCAATTCACAGTTTTCAATACTGAATCCCCAATCTTCAGTCTTCAAATCTCAATTCACAGACATCAATCCTCATCACTCAACCCTCAACACTCAGTCCTCAATCTACAATCCTCAATCCTCAATCCCCAATCTTCAATCCTCCATACTCAATCTTCAATCCTCAACCCTCAATCATCAATCCTCAATCCTCAATCCTCAGTCATCAATCCTCAATCTTCAATACTCAATCCTCAATCATCAATCCTCAATACTCAATCCTCAATCCTCATTCCTCAAACCTCAAGCCTCAACCCTCAGTCCTCATACTCAATTCTCAATTCTTAATCCTCAATCCTCAATCCTCAATCTTCAATCCTCAATAATCAATCCTCAATACTCAGTCTTCAATCCTGAATCCTCAACCCTCAATCCTCAGTCATCAATCCTCAATCTTCAATCCTCAATCCTCAATCCTCAATCCTCAATCCTCAATCCTCAATTCTCAATACGCAATCGTCAATCCTCAATCTTCAATCCTCAAAATTCAATCCTCAATACTCAATCTTCATTCCTCAATACTCAGTCTTCAATCCTCAATCCTCAATCCTGAATCCTCAGTCCTCAATCCACAATCATCAATCCTCAATCCTCAATCTTCAATACTCAATCCTCAATCCTCAATCCTCAATCCTCAATACTCAATCTTCAAGCCTCAATCCTCAATCCTCAATCCTCAACCCTCAGCGCTCGTCCTCCATCCTCAATCTTCAATCCTCAAACCTCAATCTTCAATCCTCAATACTCAATCTTCGATTCTCAATCCTCAATCCTCAATTCTCAATCCCAATCCTCAATCCTCAATCCTCAATCCTCAATCCTCAATGATCAATCCTCAATCTTCAACACTCAATCCTCAATCCTCAATCCTCAATCTTCAATCCTCAATCCTAAATCCTCGATCCTCAATCCTCAATAATCAATCATCAATCCTCAATCTTCAACACACAATCCTCAATCCCCAATCCTCAATCCTCAATCCTCAATCATCAACCCTCAATCTTCAATACTCAATCCTCAATCCACAATCCTCAATCCTCAATACTCAACCATCAATCCTCAATTCTCAATACTCAATAGAATATCCAGAATTTACAGTATTCAATACTTAAACCTCAATCCTCAACCCTCAGCCCTCATCCTCCATTCTCAATCCTCCATCCTCAAACCTCAATCTTCAATCCTCAATCCTCAATCCTCAATCCTCAATATTCAATACACAACCCTCAAACATCAATCCACAATACTCAATCGTCAGTCTTCAATCCTCAATACTCAACCTTCAATCCTCAGTCCTCAATCCTCAATCCTCAATCCTCATTCTTCAATCCTCAATACCCAATCCTCTATCTTCAATCCTCAATCCTCAATCCTCAGTCATCAATCCTCAATCTTCAATACTCAATCCTCAACCCTCAATCCTCAATCTTCAATCCTGAATCCTAAATCCTCGATCCTCAATCCTCAATCCTCAATCATCAATCCTCAATCTTCAACAATGAATCCTCAATCGCCAATCTTCAATCCTCAATCCTCAATCCTCAATCCTCAATACTCAACCATCAATCCTCAATTCTCAATACTCAATAGAATATCCTGAATTCTCAGTATTCAATACTTCAACCTCAATCCTCAACCCTCAGCCCTCATCCTCCATCCTCAATCCTCAATCCTCAAACCTCAATCTTCAATCCTCAATAGTCAATCTTCGATCCTCAATCCTCAACCCTCAATCCTCAATCCTCAATCCTCAATCCTCAATCCTCAATCCTCAATCATCAATCCTGAACCTTCAATACTCAATACTCAATCCTCAATCCTCAATCCTCAATCGTCAATCCTCATTCTTCAATCCTCAATACCCAATCCTCAATCCTCAATCCTCATTCCTCAATTCTCAATCCTCAATCCTCAGTCCCCAGTCCTCAAACCTCAGTCCTCAAACCTCAGCCATCATCCTCAATCGTCAATCCTCGTTCCTCAATCCTCATTCCTCAATCCTCAATCCTCAATCCTCAGTCATCAATCCTCAATCTTCAATACTCAATCCTCAATCCTCAATCCTCAATCCTCAATCCTCAATCCTCAATCCTCATTCCTCAAACCTCAATCCTCAACCCTCAGTCCTCATTCTCAATTCTCAATTCTCAATCCTCAATCCTCAATCCTCAATCTTCAATCCTCAATAATCAATCTCCTATCCTAGACCCTCAATCCCCAATACTCTATCCTTAATCCTCAATATTCAATCCTCTATCCCCAGTCCACAATCTTCGATCCCCAAAGCTCAATAATCAATCCTCAATCCTCTGTCCTCAATCGTCAATCATCAGTCCACAATCTTCAATACTCAATCCTCAATCCTCAATACTCAATCCTCAATCCTCAATCCTCAATCGTCAATCCTGAATCTTCAATACTCAATCCTCAATTCTCAATCCTCAATCCTCAATCGTCAATCCTCATTCTTCAATCCACAATACCCAATCCTCAATCCTCAACCCCAATCCTCAATCCTCAATCCTCAATAATCAATCCTCAATCTTCAATACTTAATCCTCAATCCTCAATCCTCAATCCTCAATCCTCAATCATCAATCCTCAATCTTCGACACACAATCCTTAATCCCCAATCCTCAATCCTCAATCCTCAATCATAAATCCTCAATCTTCAATACTCAATCCTCAATCCTCAATCCTCATTCCTCAGTACTCAACCGTCAATCCTCAATTCTTAATACTCAATAGAATATCCTGAATTCTCAGTATTCAATACTTAAACCTCAATCCTCAACTCTCAGCCCTCATACTCCATCCTCAATCCTCAATACTCAAACCTCAATCTTCAATCCTCAATACTCAATCTTCGATCCTCAATCCTCAACCCTCAATCCTCAATCCTCAATCCTCAGTCATGAATACCCAATCTTCAATTCTCAATCCTCAATCCTCAATCCTCCATCCTCAACCCTCAATCCTCATCCCTCAATCTTCAATCATCAATACTCAATCTTCAGTGCTCAATCCCCAATCCTCAATCCTCAATCCTCAATCCTCAATATTCAATACACAACCCTCAAACATCAATCCTCAGTACTCAATCGTCAGTCTTCAATCCTCAATACTCAATCTTCAATCCTCAATCCTCAATCCTCAATCCTCAATCATCATTCTTCAATCCTCAATACCCAATCCTCAATCTTCAATCCTCAATCTTCAATCCTCAATCCCCAATCCTCAATCCTTAATCCTCAATCTTCAATCCTCTATCCCCAGTCCAAAATCTTCAATCCTCAATGCTAAATCCTCAATCCTAAATCCTCAGTCATCAGTCCTCAATCCTCAATCCCCAAACCTGAATCCTCAACCGTCAGTCCTCGTCCTCAAACCTCAATCCCGAATCCTCAATCCTGATTCGTCAATCTTCAGCCCTCAGTCCTCAACAATCAATTGTCAATCCTCAGTCCCCATTAGAATATCCTCAATTCACAGTTTTCAGTACTCAATCCCCAATCTTCAATCTTCAAATCTCAGTCTACAAACATCAATTCGCAAAACTCAACACTCGGTCCTCAATCTTCAGTCCTCAATCCTCAATCCTCAATCTTTAATCCTCAATACTCAATCTTCAATCCTCAATCGTCAATTCTCAATCCTCAGTCCTCAATCCTCAATCGCCAATACTCAATCCCCAATCCTCAATCTTCAATCCTCAGTCCTCAGTCCTCAACCATCAATACTCAATGATCAATCCTCAATACTCAACCTACAATCCTCAACCCTCAATCCTCAAACCACATTCCTCAATCCTCAATCATCAACCTTCAATCCTCAATACTCAATCTTCAATCCTCAATTCCCAATCCTCAATCGTCAATCCTCAATCCTCAATCCGCAGTCATCAATCCTCAATCTTCAATACTCAATCCTCAATCCTCAATCCTCAATCCTCAATCCTCAATCCTCAATCCTCATTCCTCAAACCTCAATCCTCAACCCTCGGTCATCATCCTCAATTCTCAATTCTCAATCTTCAATCCTCAATCCTCAATCTTCAATCCTCAATAATCAATCCTCAATCCTCAATCCTCAATCCTCAATTCTCAATCATCAATCCTGAATCTTCAATACTCAATCCTCAATCCTCAATCCTCAATCCTCAATCGTCAATCCTCATTCTTCAATCCTCAATACCCAATCCTATATCCTCAATCCTAAATCCTCAATTCTCAATCCTCAATCCTCAGTCCTCAGTCCTCAAACCTCATTCCTCAAACCTCAGCCATCATCCTCAATCGTCAATCCTCGTTCCTCAATCCTCAATCCTCAATCTTCAATCCTCCATACTCAATCTTCAGTCCTCAATCCTCAATCATCACTCCTCAATCCTCAATCCTCAGTCATGAAACCTCAATCTTCAATACTCAATCCTCAATCATCAATCCTCAATCCTCAATCCTCATTCCTCATTCCTCAATCCTTAATCCTCAATCCTCAGTCCGCAATCCTCAACATTCAATACTCAATCTTCAATACTCAATCCTATATCCTCAATCCTCAATCGTCAATCCTCAATACTCAACCTTCAATCCTCCATACTCAATCTTCAATCCTCAATCCTCAATCATCAATCCTCAATCCTCAATCCTCCGTCATCAATCCTCAATCTTCAATTCTCAATCCTCAATCCTCAATCCTCAATCCTCAATACTCGATCTTCAATCCTCAATCCTCAATCCTCAATCCTCAACCCTCAGCCCTCACCCTCAAACCTCAATCCTGAATCCTCAAACCTCATTCTTCAATCCTCAATACTCAGTCTTCAATCCTCAATCCGCAATCCTCAATCCTCAATCCTCAATCCTCAATTCTCAATCCTCAATCCTCAACCCTCAGCCCTCATCCTCAATCCTCAATCCTGAATCCTCAATCCTCAATCCTCAATCTTCAATCCTCAATACTCAGTCTTCAATCCTCAATCCTCAATCCTCAATCCTCAGTCCTCAATCCACAATCATCAATCCTCAATCTTCAATGCTCAATCCTCAATCCTCAATCCTCAATCCTCAATTCTCAATCCTCAATCCTCAGTCCGCAGTCCTCAAACCTCAGTCCTCAAACCTCAGCCATCATCCTCAATCGTCAATACTCGTTCCTCAATCCTCAATCCTCAATCCTCAATCTTCAATCCTCCATACTCAATCTTCAATCCTCAATCCTCAATCATCAATACTCAATCCTCAACCCTCAGTCATCAATCCTCAACCCTCAGTCCTCATCCTCAATTCTCAATTCTTAATCCTCAATCCTCAATCCTCAGTCTTCAATCCTCAAAATTCAATCCTCAATACTCAGTCTTCAATCCTCAATCCTCTATCCTCAATCCTCAGTCCGCAATCCTCAACATTCAATCCTCAATCTTCAATACTCAATCCTCAATCCTCAATCCTCAATCCTCAATCCTCAATATTCAACCTTCAATCCTCCATACTCAATCTTCAAACCTCAATCCTCAATCATCAATCCTCAATCATCAACCTTGAATCCTCAATACTCAATCTTCAATCCTCAATTCCCAATCCTCAATCGTCAATCCTCAATCCTCAATCCTCAGTCATCAATCCTCAATCTTCAATACTCAATCCTCAATCCTCAATCCTCAATCCTCATTCCTCAAACCTCAATCCTCAGTCCTCAATCCACAATCATCAATCCTCAATCTTCAATACTCAATCCTCAATCCTCAATCCTCAATCCTCAATACTGGGTCTTCAATCCACAATCCTCAATCCTCAATCCTCAACCCTCAGCCCTCATCCTCAATTCTCAATCCTCAATCCTCAATCCTCAATCCTCAATCCTCAATCTTAAATCCTCAATTCTCAATCCTCAATCCTCAGTCCTCAGTCCTCAAACCTCAGTCCTCAAACCTCAGCCATCATCCTCAATCGTCAATCCTCGTTCCTCAATCCTCAATCCTCAATCTTCAATCCTCCATACTCAATCTTCAATCCTCAATCCTCAATCATCAATCCTCAATCTTCAATCCTCAGTCATGAATCCTCAATCTTCAATACACAAACCTCAATCATCAATCCTCAATCCTCAATCCTCATTCCTCATTCCTCAATCCTTAATCCTCAATCCTCAGTCCGCAATACTCAACATTCAATACTCAATCTTCAATACTCAATCCTCTATCCTCAATCCTCAATCCACAATCCCCAACACTCAACCTTCAATCCTCCATACTCAATCTTCAATCCTCAATCCTCAATCATCAATCCTCAATCCTCAATCCTCAGTCATCAATACTCAATCTTCAATACCCAATCCTCAATCCTCAATCCTCAATACTCAATCCACAATCCTCAATCCTCCATCCTCAATACACAATCTTCAATCCTCAATCCTCAATCCTCGATCCTCAGTCCTCAGACATCAATCCTCAATCTTCAATACTCAATCGTCAATCCTCAGTCCTCAATTCTCAATCCTTAATCCTCAACCCTCAGCCCTCATCCTCAAACCTCAATCCTGAATCCTCAAACCTCAATCTTCAATCCTCAATACTCAGTCTTCAATCCTCAACCCTCAATCCTCAATCCTCAATCCTCAATCCTCAATTCTCAATCCTCAATCCTCAACCCTCAGCCCTCATCCTCAATCCTCAATCCTGAATCCTCAATCCTCAATCCTCAATCATCAATCCTCAATACTCAATCCTCAATCCTCAATCCTCAATCCTCAATACGCAATCTTCAATCCTCAATCCTCAATCCTCAATCCTCAATCCTCAATCCTCGATCCTGAATCCTCAGACATAAGTCCTCAATCTTCAATACTCAATCGTCAATCCTCAGTCCTCAATTCTCAATTCTCAATCCTCGTTCCTCAAACCTCAATCCTCAACCCTCAGTCCTCATCCTCAATTCTCAACTCTCAATCCTCAAACCTCAATCTTCAATCCTCAGTACTTAGTCCTCAATCCTCAATACGCAACCATCAATCCTCAATTCTCAATACTCAACCTAATATCCTGAATTCTCAGTATTCAATACTCAAACCTCAACGCTCAACCCTCAGCCCTCATCCCCCATCCTCAATCCTCAATCCTCAAACCTCAATCTTCAATCCTCAAAACTCAATCTTCGATTCTCAATCCTCAAACCTGAATCCTCAATCCCAATCCTCAATCTTCAATCCTCAATCCTCAATCCTCAATCCTCAATCCTCAATCCGCAATCATCAATCCTCAATTTTCAACACTCAATCCTCAATCCTCAATCCTCAATCTTCAATCCTCAATCCTAAATCCTCGATCCTCAATCCTCAATCCTCAATCCTCAATCCTCAATCCTCAATATTCAATACACAACCCTCAAACATCAATCCTCAGTACTCAATCGTCAGTCTTCAATCGTCAATGCTCAATCTTCAATCCTCAATCCTCAATCCTCAATCCTCAATCCTCATTCTTCAATCCTCAATACCCAATCCTCAATCTTCAATCCTCAATCCCCAATCCTCAATCCTTAATCCTCAATCTTCAATCCTCAATCCCCAGTCCAAAATCTTCAATCCTCAATGCTAAATCCTCAATCCTAAATCCTCAGTCATCAGTCCTCAATCCTAAATCCCCAAACCTGAGTCCTCAACCGTCAGTCCCCGTCCTCAAACCTCAATCCCGAATCCTGAATCCTGAATCGTCAATCTTCAGCCCTCAGTGATCAACAATCAATTGTCGATCCTCAGTCCCCATTAGAATATCCTCAATTCACAGTTTTCAGTACTCAATCCCCAATCTTCAATCTTCAAATCTCAGCCTACAAACATCAATTCGCATCACTCAAAACTCAACACTCAGTCCTCAATCTTCATTCCTCAATCCTCAATCCTCAATCTTTAATCCTCAATACTCAATCTTCAATCCTCAATCCTCAATTCTCAATCCTCAGTCCTCAATCCTCAATCGCAAATACTCAATCCCCAATCCTCAATCTTCAGTCCTCAGTCCTCAGTCCTCAATCATCAATACTCAATGATCAATCCTCAATACTCAACCTTCAATCCTCAACCCTCAATCCTCAAACCACATTCCTCAATCCTCAATCATCAACCTTCAATCCTCAATACTCAATCTTCAATCCTCAATTCCCTATCCTCAATCGTCAATCCTCAATCCTCAATCCTCAGTCATCAATCCTCAATCTTCAATACTCAATCCTCAATCCTCAATCCTCAATCCTCAATCCTCAATCCTCAATCCTCATTCCTCAAACCTCAATCCTCAACCCTCGGTCATCATCCTCAATTCTCAATTCTCAATCCTCAATCCTCAATCCTCAATCTTCAATCCTCAATAATCAATCCTCAATCCTCAATCCTCAATCTTCAACAATGAATCCTCAATCGCCAATCTTCAATCCTCAATCCTCAATCCTCAATCCTCAATACTCAACCATCAATCCTCAATTCTCAATACTCAATAGAATATCCTGAATTCTCAGTATTCAATACTTCAACCTCAATCCTCAACCCTCAGCCCTCATCCTCCATCCTCAATCCTCAATCCTCAAACCTCAACCTTCAATCCTCAATAGTCAATCTTCGATCCTCAATCCTCAACCCTCAATCCTCAATCCTCAATCCTCAATCCTCAATCCTCAATCCTCAATCATCAATCCTGAACCTTCAATACTCAATACTCAATCCTCAATCCTCAATCCTCAATCGTCAATCCTCATTCTTCAATCCTCAATACCCAATCCTCAATCCTCAATCCTCAATCGTCAATCCTCATTCTTCAATCCTCAATACCCAATCCTCAATCCTCAATCCTCATTCCTCAATTCTCAATCCTCAATCCTCAGTCCCCAGTCCTCAAACCTCAGTCCTCAAACCTCAGCCATCATCCTCAATCGTCAATCCTCGTTCCTCAATCCTCATTCCTCAATCCTCAATCCTCAATACTCAGTCATCAATCCTCAATCTTCAATACTCAATCCTCAATCCTCAATCCTCAATCCTCAATCCTCAATCCTCAATCCTCATTCCTCAAACCTCAATCCTCAACCCTCAGTCCTCATCCTCAATTCTCAATTCTCAATCCTCAATCCTCAATCCTCAATCTTCAATCCTAAATAATCAATCTCCTATCCTAGATCCTCAATCCCCAATACTCTATCCTTAATCCTCAATATTCAATCCTCTATCCCCAGTCCACAATCTTCAATCCCCAAAGCTCAATAATCAATCCTCAATCCTCTGTCCTCAATCGTCAATCATCAGTCCACAATCTTCAATACTCAATCCTCAATCCTCAATACTCAATCCTCAATCCTCAATACTCAATCGTCAATACTGAATCTTCAATACTCAATCCTCAATTCTCAATCCTCAATCCTCAATCGTCAATCCTCATTCTTCAATCCTCAATACCCAATCCTCAATCCTCAATCCTCAATCCTCAATTCTCAATCCTCAATCCTCAGTCCCCAGTCCTCAAACCTCAGTCCTCAAACCTCAGCCATCATCCTCAATCGTCAATCCTCGTTCCTCAATCCTCAATCCACAGTCATCAATCCTCAATCTTCAAAACTCAATCCTCAATCATCAATCCTCAATCCTCAATCCTCAATCCTCATTCCTCAAACCTCAATCCCCAACCCTCAGTCCTCATCCTCAATTCTCAATTCTTAATCCTCAATCCTCAATCCACAATCTTCAATCCCCAAAATTCAATCCTCAATACTCAATCTTCATTCCTCAATACTCAGTCTTCAATCCTCAATTCTCAATCCTCAATCCTCAGTACTCAATCCACAATCATCAATCCTCAATCTTCAATACTCAATCCTCAATCCTCTATCCTCAATCCTCAATACTCAATCTTCAAGCCTCAATCCTCAATCCTCAATCCTCAACCCTCAGCGCTCAGCCTCCATCCTCAATCCTCAATCCTCAATCCTCAATCATCAATCCTCAATCTTCAACACACAATCCTCAATCCCCAATCCTCAATCCTCAATCCTCAATCATCAATCCTCAATCTTCAATACTTAAACCTCAATCCTCAATCCTCAATCCTCAATCCTCAATCGTCAATCCTCAATCTTCGACACACAATCCTCAATCCCCAATCCTCAATCCTCAATCCTCAATCGTAAATCCTCAATCTTCAATACTCAATCCTCAATCCTCAATCCTCATTCCTCAGTACTCAACCGTCAATCCTCAATTCTTAATACTCAATAGAATATCCTGAATTCTCAGTATTCAATACTTAAACCTCAATCCTCAACTCTCAGCCCTCATCCTCCATCCTCAATCCTCAATACTCAAACCTCAACCTTCAATCCTCAATACTCAATCTTCGATCCTCAATCCTCAACCCTCAATCCTCAATCCTCAATCCTCAGTCATGAATACCCAATCTTCAATTCTCAATCCTCAATCCTCAATCCTCCATCCTCAACCCTCAATCCTCATCCCTCAATCTTCAATCATCAATACTCAATCTTCAGTGCTCAATCCCCAATCCTCAATCCTCAATCCTCAATCCTCAATATTCAATACACAATCCTCAAACATCAATCCTCAGTACTCAATCGTCAGTCTTCAATCCTCAATACTCAATCTTCAATCCTCAATCCTCAATCCTCAATCCTCAATCCTCATTCTTCAATCCTCAATACCCAATCCTCAATCTTCAATCCTCAATCTTCAATCCTCAATCCCCAATCCTCAATCCTTAATCCTCAATCTTCAATCCTCTATCCCCAGTCCAAAATCTTCAATCCTCAATGCTAAATCCTCAATCCTAAATCCTCAGTCATCAGTCCTCAATCCTCAATCCCCAAACCTGAATCCTCAAACGTCAGTCCTCGTCCTCAAACCTCAATCCCGAATCCTCAATCCTGAATCGTCAATCTTCAGCCCTCAGTCCTCAACAATCAATTGTCAATCCTCAGTCCCCATTAGAATATCCTCAATTCACAGTTTTCAGTACTCAATCCCCAATCTTCAATCTTCAAATCTCAGTCTACAAACATCAATTCGCATCACTCAAAACTCAACACTCGGTCCTCAATCTTCAGTCCTCAATCCTCAATCCTCAATCTTTAATCCTCAATACTCAATCTTCAATCCTCAATCCTCAATTCTCAATCCTCAGTCCTCAATCCTCAATCGCCAATACTCAATCCCCAATCCTCAATCTTCAATCCTCAGTCCTCAGTCCTCAATCATCAATACTCAATGATCAATCCTCAATACTCAACCTTCAATCCTCAACCCTCAATCCTCAAACCACATTCCTCAATCCTCAATCATCAACCTTCAATCCTCAATACTCAATCTTCAATCCTCAATTCCCAATCCTCAATCGTCAATCCTCAATCCTCAATCCTCAGTCATCAATTCTCAATCTTCAATACTCAATCCTCAATCCTCAATCCTCAATCCTCAATCCTCAATCCTCAATCCTCATTCCTCAAACCTCAATCCTCAACCCTCGGTCATCATCCTCAATTCTCAATTCTCAATCTTCAATCCTCAATCCTCAATTTCAATCCTCAATAATCAATCCTCAATCCTCAATCCTCAATCCTCAATCCTCAATCATCAATCCTGAATCTTCAATACTCAATCCTCAATCCTCAATCCTCAATCCTCAATCGTCAATCCTCATTCTTCAATCCTCAATACCCAATCCTATATCCTCAATCCTAAGTCCTCAATTCTCAATCCTCAATCCTCAGTCCTCAGTCCTCAAACCTCAGTCCTCAAACCTCAGCCATCATCCTCAATCGTCAATCCTCGTTCCTCAATCCTCAATCCTCAATCTTCAATCCTCCATACTCAATCTTCAGTCCTCAATCCTCAATCATCAATCCTCAATCCTCAAACCTCAGTCATGAAACCTCAATCTTCAATACTCAATCCTCAATCATCAATCCTCAATCCTCAATCCTCATTCCTCATTCCTCAATCCTTAATCCTCAATCCTCAGTCCGCAATCCTCAACATTCAATACTCAATCTTCAATACTCAATCCTATATCCTCAATCCTCAATCGTCAATCCTCAATACTCAACCTTCAATCCTCCATACTCAATCTTCAATCCTCAATCCTCAATCATCAATCATCAATCCTCAATCCTCAATCCTCCGTCATCAATCCTCAATCTTCAATTCTCAATCCTCAATCCTCAATCCTCAATCCTCAATACTCGATCTTCAATCCTCAATCCTCAATCCTCAATCCTCAATATTCAACCTTCAATCCTCCATACTCAATCTTCAAACCTCAATCCTCAATCATCAATCCTCAATCATCAACCTTCAATCCTCAATACTCAATCTTCAATCCTCAATTCCCAATACTCAATCGTCAATCCTCAATCCTCAATCCTCAGTCATCAATCCTCAATCTTCACTACTCAATCCTCAATCCTCAATCCTCAATCCTCAATCCTCAATCCTCAATCCTCATTCCTCAAACCTCAATCCTCAGTCCTCAATCCACAATCATCAATCCTCAATCTTCAATACTCAATCCTCAATCCTCAATCCTCAATCCTCAATACTGGGTCTTCAATCCACAATCCTCAATCCTCAATCCTCAACCCTCAGCCCTCATCCTCAATTCTCAATCCTCAATCCTCAATCCTCAATGTTCAATCCTCAATAATCAACCTCCTAACCTAGATACTCAATCCCCAATACTCTATCCTTAATCCTCAATATTCAATCCTCTATCCCCAGTCCACAATCTTCAATCCCCAAAGCTCAATAATCAATCCTCAATCCTCAGTCCTCAATCGTCAAACATCAGTCCACAATCTTCAATACTCAATCCTCAATCCTCAATCCTCAATCTTCAATCCTCCATAGTCAATCTTCAATCCTCAATCCTCAATCATCAATCCTCAATCCTCAATCCTCAGTCATGAATCCTCAATCTTCAATACACAAACCTCAATCATCAATCCTCAATCCTCAATCCTCATTCCTCATTCCTCAATCCTTAATCCTCAATCCTCAGTCCGCAATACTCAACATTCAATACTCAATCTTCAATACTCAATCCTCTATCCTCAATCCTCAATCCACAATCCCCAATACTCAACCTTCAATCCTCCATACTCAATCTTCAATCCTCAATCCTCAATCATCAATCCTCAATCCTCAATCCTCAGTCATCAATACTCAATCTTCAATACCCAATCCTCAATCCTCAATCCTCAATACTCAATCCACAATCCTCAATCCTCCATCCTCAATACACAATCTTCAATCCTCAATCCTCAATCCTCAATCCTCAATCCTCAATCCTCGATCCTCAATCCTCAATCCTCAACCCTCAGCCCTCATCCTCAATCCTCAATCCTGAATCCTCAATCCTCAGTCCGCAATCCTCATCATTCAATACTCAATCTTCAATACTCAATCCTCAATCATCAATCCTCAATCCTCAATCCTCAGTCATGAATCCTCAATCTTCAATACTCAATCCTCAATCATCAATCCTCAATCCTCAATCCTCATTCCTCATTCCTCAATCCTTAATCCTCAATCCTCAGTCCGCAATCCTCATCATTCAATACTCAATCTTCAATACTCAATCCTCTATCCTCAATCCTCAATCCTCAGTCCTCAATACTCAACTTTCAATCCTCCATACTCAATCTTCAATCCTCAATCCTCAATCATCAATCCTCAATCCTCAATCCTCCGTCATCAATCCTCAATCTTCAATACTCAATCCTCAATCCTCAATCCTCAATCCTCAATACTCGATCTTCAATCCTCAATCCTCAATCCTCAATCCTCAATCCTCCGTCATCAATCCTCAATCTTCAATACTCAATCCTCAATCCTCAATCCTCAATCCTCAATACTCGATCTTCAATCCTCAATCCTCAATCCTCAATCCTCAATCCTCAACCCTCAGCCCTCACCCTCAAACCTCAATCCTGAATCCTCAAACCTCAATATTCAATCCTCAATACTCAGTCTTCAATCCTCAATCCTCAATCCTCAATCCTCAATCCTCAATCCTCAATTCTCAATCCTCAATCCTCAACCCTCAGCCCTCATCCTCAATCCTCAATCCTGAATCCTCAATCCTCAATCCTCAATCTTCAATCCTCAATACTCAGTCTTCAATCCTCAATCCTCAATCCTCAATCCTCAGTCCTCAATCCACAATCATCAATCCTCAATCTTCAATGCTGAATCCTCAATCCTCAATCCTCAATCCTCAATTCTCAATCCTCAATCCTCAGTCCGCAGTCCTCAAACCTCAGTCCTCAAACCTCAGCCATCATCCTCAATCGTCAATCCTCGTTCCTCAATCCTCAATCCTCAATCCTCAATCTTCAATCCTCCATACACAATCTTCAATCCTCAATCCTCAATCCTCTATCATCAATCCTCAATCCTCAATCCTCAGTCATCAATCCTCAATCTTTCATACTCAATCATCAATCATCAATCCTCAATCCTCAATTCTCAACCCTCATTCCTCAAACCTCAATCCTCAACCCTCAGTCCTCATCCTCAATTCTCAATTCTTAATCCTCAATCCTCAATCCTCAGTCTTCAATCCTCAAAATTCGATCCTCAATACTCAGTCTTCAATCCTCAATCCTCTATCCTCAATCCTCAGTCCGCAATCCTCAACATTCAATCCTCAATCTTCAATACTCAATCCTCAATCCTCAATCCTAAATCCTCGATCCTCAATCCTCAATCCTCAATCATCAATCCTCAATCTTCAACACACAATCCTCAATCGCCAATATTCAATCCTCAATCCTCAATCCTCAATCCTCAATACTCAACCATCAATCCTCAATCCTCAATCCTCAATCTTCAATCCTGAATCCTAAATCCTCGATCTTCAATCCTCAATCCTCAATCATCAATCCTCAATCTTCAACACACAATCCTCAATCGCCAATCTTCAATCCTCAATCCTCAATCCTCAATCCTCAATCCTCAATCCTCGATCCTCAATCCTCAATCCTCAACCCTCAGCCCTCATCCTCAATCCTCAATCCTGAATCCTCAATCCTCAGTCCGCAATCCTCATCATTCAATACTCAATCTTCAATACTCAATCCTCAATCATCAATCCTCAATCCTCAATCCTCAGTCATGAATCCTCAATCTTCAATACTCAATCCTCAATCATCAATCCTCAATCCTCAATCCTCATTCCTCATTCCTCAATCCTTAATCCTCAATCCTCAGTCCGCAATCCTCATCATTCAATACTCAATCTTCAATACTCAATCCTCTATCCTCAATCCTCAATCCTCAGTCCTCAATACTCAACTTTCAATCCTCCATACTCAATCTTCAATCCTCAATCCTCAATCATCAATCCTCAATCCTCAATCCTCCGTCATCAATCCTCAATCTTCAATACTCAATCCTCAATCCTCAATCCTCAATCCTCAATACTCGATCTTCAATCCTCAATCCTCAATCCTCAATCCTCAATCCTCAACCCTCAGCCCTCACCCTCAAACCTCAATCCTGAATCCTCAAACCTCAATATTCAATCCTCAATACTCAGTCTTCAATCCTCAATCCTCAATCCTCAATCCTCAATCCTCAATCCTCAATTCTCAATCCTCAATCCTCAACCCTCAGCCCTCATCCTCAATCCTCAATCCTGAATCCTCAATCCTCAATCCTCAATCTTCAATCCTCAATACTCAGTCTTCAATCCTCAATCCTCAATCCTCAATCCTCAGTCCTCAATCCACAATCATCAATCCTCAATCTTCAATGCTGAATCCTCAATCCTCAATCCTCAATCCTCAATTCTCAATCCTCAATCCTCAGTCCGCAGTCCTCAAACCTCAGTCCTCAAACCTCAGCCATCATCCTCAATCGTCAATCCTCGTTCCTCAATCCTCAATCCTCAATCCTCAATCTTCAATCCTCCATACACAATCTTCAATCCTCAATCCTCTATCATCAATCCTCAATCCTCAATCCTCAGTCATCAATCCTCAATCTTTAATACTCAATCATCAATCATCAATCCTCAATCCTCAATTCTCAACCCTCATTCCTCAAACCTCAATCCTCAACCCTCAGTCCTCATCCTCAATTCTCAATTCTTAATCCTCAATCCTCAATCCTCAGTCTTCAATCCTCAAAATTCGATCCTCAATACTCAGTCTTCAATCCTCAATCCTCTATCCTCAATCCTCAGTCCGCAATCCTCAACATTCAATCCTCAATCTTCAATACTCAATCCTCAATCCTCAATCCTAAATCCTCGATCCTCAATCCTCAATCCTCAATCATCAATCCTCAATCTTCAACACACAATCCTCAATCGCCAATATTCAATCCTCAATCCTCAATCCTCAATCCTCAATACTCAACCATCAATCCTCAATCCTCAATCCTCAATCTTCAATCCTGAATCCTAAATCCTCGATCTTCAATCCTCAATCCTCAATCATCAATCCTCAATCTTCAACACACAATCCTCAATCGCCAATCTTCAATCCTCAATCCTCAATCCTCAATCCTCAATACTCAACCATCAATCCTCAATTCTCAATACTCAATCCTCAATCCTCAATCCTCCATCCTCAACCCTCAATCCTCAATCCTCAATCTTCAATCATCAATACTCAATCTTCAATGCTCAATCCTCAATCCTCAATCTTCAATCCTCAATCCTCAATATTCAATACACAACCCTCAAACATCAACCCTCAATACTCAAACGTCAGTCTTCAATCCTCAATACTCAATCTCCAATCCTCAATCCTCAATCCTCAATCCTCAAGCCTCATTCTTCAATCCTCAATACCCAATCCTCAATCTCCAATCCTCAATCCCCAATCCTCAATCCTTAATCCTCAATCTTCAATCCTCAATCCCCAATCCACAATCTTCAATCCTCAATGCTCAATCCTCAATCCTAAATCCTCAGTCATCAGTCCTCAATTCTCACTCCCCAAACCTGAATCCTCAACCGTCAGTCCTCGTCCTCAAACCTCAATCCCGAATCCTAAATCCTGTATCGTCAATCTTCAGCCCTCAGTCCTCAACAATCAATTGACAATCCTCAGTCCTCATTAGAATATCCTCAATTCACAGTTTTCAGTACTCAATCCCCAATCTTCAATCTTCAATTCTCAGTCTACAAACATCAATTCGCAACACTCAAAACTCAACACTCAGTCCTCAATCTTCAGTCCTCAATCCTCAATCCTCAATCTTCAATCCTCAATACTCAATCTTCAATCCTCAATACTCAATTCTCAATCCTCAGTACTCAATCCTCAATCGCCAATCCTCAATCCCCAATCCTCAATCTTCAATCCTCAGTCCTCAGTCCTCAATCATCAATACTCAATGATCAATCCTCAATACTCAACCTTCAACCCTCAACCCTCAATCCTCAAACCACAATCCTCAATCCTCAGTCATCAACATTCAATCCTCAATACTCAATCTTCAATCCTCAATTCCCAATCCTCAATACTCAATCTTCAATCCTCAATTCCCAATCCTCAGTCGTCAATCCTCAATCCTCAATCCTCAGTCATCAATCCTCAGTCTTCAATACTCAATCCTCAATCCTCAATCCTCAATCCTCAATCCTCAATCCTCAATCCTCATTCCTCAAACCTCAATCCTCGACCCTCAGTTCTCATCCTTAATTCTCAATTCTCAATCCTCAATCCTCAATCCTCAATCTTTAATCCTCAATAATCAATCTCCTATCCTAGATCCTCAATCCCCAATACTCTATCCTTAATCCTCAATATTCAATCCTCTATCCCCAGTCCACAATCTTCAATCCCCAAAGCTCAATAATCAATCCTCAATCCTCAGTCCTCAATCGTCAATCATCAGTCCACAAACTTCAATACTCAATCCTCAATCCTCAATCCTCAATCCTCAACCCTCAATCCTCAATCATCAATCCTGTATCTTCAATACTCAATCCTCAATCCCCAATCCTCAATCGTCAATCGTCAATCCTCATTCTTCAATCCTCAATACCCAATCCTAAATGCTCAATCCTCAATCCTCAATTCTCAATCCTCAATCCTCAGTCCTCAGTCCTCAAACCTCAATCCTCAATCCTCAATACTCAACCTTCAATCCTCCATACTCAATCGTCAATCCTCAATCCTCAATCATCAATCCTCAATCCTCAATCCTCAGTCATCAATCCTCAATCTTCAATACTCAATCCTCAATTCTCAATCCTCAATCCTCAATCCTCAGTCCTCAATCCACAATCATCAATCCTCAATCTTCAATACTCAATCCTCAATCCTCAATCCTCGATCTTCAGTCATCAGTCCTCAATCCTCAATCCTCAAACCTGAATCCTCAACCGTCAGACCACGTCCTCAAACCTCAATCCCGAATCCTCAATCCTGAATCGTCAATCTTCAGCCCTCAGTCCTCAACAATCAATTGTCAATCCTCAGTCCTCATTAGAGTATCCTCAATTCACAGTTTTCAGTACTCAATCCCCAATCTTCAATCTTCAAATCTCTGTCTACAAACATCAACTCGTATCACTCAAAACTCAATACTCAGTCCTCAATCTTCAGTCCTAAATCCTCAATCCTCAATCTTCAATCCTCAATACTCAATCTTCAATCCTCAATCCTCAATTCTCAATCCTCACTCCTCAATACTCAATCTTCAATCCTCAATAATCAGTCATCAATACTCAGTCTTCAATCCTCAATCCTCAATCCGCAATCCTCAGTCCGCCATCCTCAATCATCAATCCTCAATCTTCAATACTCAATCCTCAATCCTCAATCCTCAATCCTCAATACTCAACCTTCAACCCTCGATACTCAATCTTCAATCCTCAATTCTCAATCATCAATCCTCAATCATCAATCCTCAGTCATCAATCCTCAATCTTCAATACTCAATCCTCAATCCTCAATCCTCAATCCTGAATCCTCAGTCCTCAATCCACAATCATCAATCCTCAACCTTCAATACTCAATCCTCATTCCTCAATCCTCAATCCTCAATACTCGATCTTCAATCCTCAATCCTCAATCCTCAATCCTCAATACTCGATCTTCAATCCTCAATCCTCAATCCTCAACCCTCAGCCCTCATCATCAATACTCAATCCTCAACCTTCAATCCTCAATACTCAGTCTTCAATCCTCAATCCTCAATCCTCAATCCTCAGTTCTCAATCCACAATCATCAATCCTCAATCTTCAATACTCAATCCTCAATCCTCAATCCTCAATTCTCAATCCTCAACCCCAGTCCTCAGTCTTCAAACCTCAATCCTCAATCCTCAGCCCTCATCCTCAATCCTCAATCCTCAATCCTCAATCCTCAATCTTCAATCCTCAATACTCAACCTTCAATAATCAATCGTCAACTCTCAATCCTCAATACTCAATCCTCAATCGTCAATCCTCAATCCCCAATCCTCAATCTTCAGTCCTCAATCCTCAATCCTCAATCCTCAACCCTCAATCTTCAATACTCAATACTCAATCATCAATCCTCAATCCTCAATCCTCAATCCTCAGTCCTCAATCCTCAGTCCTCAATCCTCAATCTACAATCCTCAATACTCAGTCTTCAATCCTGAATCCTCAATCCTCAATCCTCAATCCTCATTCTTCAATCCTCAATACCCAATCCTCAATCTTCAGTCCACAATCCTCAATCCTCAATCCTCAACCCTCAATCTTCAATACTCAATACTCAATCTTCAATAGTCAATCCTCATTATTCAATCCTCAACACCCAATCCTCAACCTTCAATACGCAATCCTCAATCCTCAATTCTCAATCATCAATCCTCAATCCTCAGACCTCAAGCATCAATACTCAACCCTCAGTCCTCGTCCTCAATCCACAACCCTCAATCCTCAATCCTCAATCTTCAGTACTCAACCCTCAATCCTCAATGCTCAATCCTCAGTACCCAATCCTCAATCTTCAACCCTCAATCCACAATCCTCAATCGCCAATCCTCAGTCGTCAATCCTCATTCCACAAACCTCAATCCTGAATCCTCAATCCTGAATCCTCAATCTTCAGCCCACAGTCCTCAACTATCAGTTGTCAATCCTCAATCCTCAATAGAATATCCTCACTTCACAGGATTCAATACTCAATACTCAACCTGCAATCTTCAAATCTATATCCACAAACATCAATTCTCATCACTCAACCCTCAATACTCAGTCCCCAATCCTCAATCTTCAACCCTCAATCCTCAATCCTCAATCCTCAATCCTCAATCCTCAATCTTCAATCCTCAATACTCAATCCTCAATCCTCAATCCTCAATCCTCAATCCTCAATCCTCATTCCTCAAACCTCAATCCTCAACCCTCGGTCATCATCCTCAATTCTCAATTCTCAATCCTCAATCCTCAATCGTCAATCTTCAATCCTCAATAATCAATCCTCAATCCTCAATCCTCAATCCTCAATCCTCAATCATCAATCCTGAATCTTCAATACTCAATCCTCAATCCTCAATCCTCAATCCTCAGTCGTCAATCCTCATACTTCAATCCTCAATACCCAATCCTATATCCTCAATCCTAAATCCTCAATTCTCAATCCTCAATCCTCAGTCCTCAGTCCTCAAACCTCAGTCCTCAAACCTCAGCCATCATCCTCAATCGTCAATCCTCGTTCCTCAATCCTCAATCCTCAATCTTCAATCCTCCATACTCAATCTTCAATCCTCAATCCTCAATCATCAATCCTCAATCCTCAATCCTCAGTCATCAATCCTCAATCTTTAATACTCAATCATCAATCATCAATCCTCAATCCTCAATTCTCAACCCTCATTCCTCAAACCTCAATCCTCAACCCTCAGTCCTCATCCTCAATTCTCAATTCTTAATCCTCAATCCTCAGTCTTCAATCCTCAAAATTCGAACCTCAATACTCAGTCTTCAATCCTCAATCCTCTATCCTCAATCCTCAGTCCGCAATCCTCAACATTCAATCCTCAATCTTCAATACTCAATCCTCAATCCTCAATCCTAAATCCTCGATCCTCAATCCTCAATCCTCAAACCTCAATCTTCAATCCTCAATAGTCAATCTTCGATCCTCAATCCTCAACCCTCAATCCTCAATCGTCAATCCTCAGTCATGAATACTCAATCTTCAATACTCAATCCTCAATCCTCAATCCTCCATTCTCAACCCTCAATCCTCAATCCTCAATCTTCAATCATCAATACTCAATCTTCAATGCTCAGTCCTCAATCCTCAATCTTCAATCCTCAATCCTCAATATTCAATACACAACCCTCAAACATCAACCCTCAATACTCAAACGTCAGTCTTCAATCCTCAATACTCAATCTCCAATCCTCAATCCTCAATCCTCAATCCTCAAGCCTCATTCTTCAATCCTCAATACCCAATCCTCAATCTCCAATCCTCAATCCCCAATCCTCAATCCTTAATCCTCAATCTTCAATCCTCAATCCCCAATCCACAATCTTCAATCCTCAATGCTCAATCCTCAATCCTAAATCCTCAGTCATCAGTCCTCAATTCTCACTCCCCAAACCTGAATCCTCAACCGTCAGTCCTCGTCCTCAAACCTCAATCCCGAATCCTAAATCCTGTATCGTCAATCTTCAGCCCTCAGTCCTCAACAATCAATTGACAATCCTCAGTCCTCATTAGAATATCCTCAATTCACAGTTTTCAGTACTCAATCCCCAATCTTCAATCTTCAATTCTCAGTCTACAAACATCAATTCGCATCACTCAAAACTCAACACTCAGTCCTCAATCTTCAGTCCTCAATCCTCAATCCTCAATCTTCAATCCTCAATACTCAATCTTCAATCCTCAATCCTCAATTCTCAATCCTCAGTACTCAATCCTCAATCGCCAATCCTCAATCCCCAATCCTCAATCTTCAATCCTCAGTCCTCAGTCCTCAATCATCAATACTCAATGATCAATCCTCAATACTCAACCTTCAACCCTCAACCCTCAATCCTCAAACCACAATCCTCAATCCTCAGTCATCAACATTCAATCCTCAATACTCAATCTTCAATCCTCAATTCCCAATCCTCAATACTCAATCTTCAATCCTCAATTCCCAATCCTCAGTCGTCAATCCTCAATCCTCAATCCTCAGTCATCAATCCTCAGTCTTCAATACTCAATCCTCAATCCTCAATCCTCAATCCTCAATCCTCAATCCCCAATCCTCAATCGTCAATCGTCAATCCTCATTCTTCAATCCTCAATACCCAATCCTAAATGCTCAATCCTCAATCCTCAATTCTCAATCCTCAATCCTCAGTCCTCAGTCCTCAAACCTCAATCCTCAATCCTCAATACTCAACCTTCAATCCTCCATACTCAATCGTCAATCCTCAATCCTCAATCATCAATCCTCAATCCTCAATCCTCAGTCATCAATCCTCAATCTTCAATACTCAATCCTCAATTCTCAATCCTCAATCCTCAATCCTCAGTCCTCAATCCACAATCATCAATCCTCAATCTTCAATACTCAATCCTCAATCCTCAATCCTCGATCTTCAGTCATCAGTCCTCAATCCTCAATCCTCAAACCTGAATCCTCAACCGTCAGACCACGTCCTCAAACCTCAATCCCGAATCCTCAATCCTGAATCGTCAATCTTCAGCCCTCAGTCCTCAACAATCAATTGTCAATCCTCAGTCCTCATTAGAGTATCCTCAATTCACAGTTTTCAGTACTCAATCCCCAATCTTCAATCTTCAAATCTCTGTCTACAAACATCAACTCGTATCACTCAAAACTCAATACTCAGTCCTCAATCTTCAGTCCTAAATCCTCAATCCTCAATCTTCAATCCTCAATACTCAATCTTCAATCCTCAATCCTCAATTCTCAATCCTCACTCCTCAATCCTCAATCTTCAATCCTCAATAATCAGTCATCAATACTCAGTCTTCAATCCTCAATCCTCAATCCGCAATCCTCAGTCCGCAATCCTCAATCATCAATCCTCAATCTTCAATACTCAATCCTCAATCCTCAATCCTCAATCCTCAATACTCAACCTTCAACCCTCGATACTCAATCTTCAATCCTCAATTCTCAATCATCAATCCTCAATCATCAATCCTCAGTCATCAATCCTCAATCTTCAATACTCAATCCTCAATCCTCAATCCTCAATCCTGAATCCTCAGTCCTCAATCCACAATCATCAATCCTCAACCTTCAATACTCAATCCTCATTCCTCAATCCTCAATCCTCAATACTCGATCTTCAATCCTCAATCCTCAATCCTCAATCCTCAATACTCGATCTTCAATCCTCAATCCTCAATCCTCAACCCTCAGCCCTCATCATCAATACTCAATCCTCAACCTTCAATCCTCAATACTCAGTCTTCAATCCTCAATCCTCAATCCTCAATCCTCAGTTCTCAATCCACAATCATCAATCCTCAATCTTCAATACTCAATCCTCAATCCTCAATCCTCAATTCTCAATCCTCAACCCCAGTCCTCAGTCCTCAAACCTCAATCCTCAATCCTCAGCCCTCATCCTCAATCCTCAATCCTCAATCCTCAATCCTCAATCTTCAATCCTCAATACTCAACCTTCAATAATCAATCGTCAACTCTCAATCCTCAATACTCAATCCTCAATCGTCAATCCTCAATCCCCAATCCTCAATCTTCAGTCCTCAATCCTCAATCCTCAATATTCAACCCTCAATCTTCAATACTCAATACTCAATCATCAATCCTCAATCCTCAATCCTCAATCCTCAATCCTCAATCCTCAGTCCTCAATCCTCAATCTACAATCCTCAATACTCAGTCTTCAATCCTCAATCCTCAATCCTCAATCCTCAATCCTCATTCTTCAATCCTCAATACCCAATCCTCAATCTTCAGTCCACAATCCTCAATCCTCAATCCTCAACCCTCAATCTTCAATACTCAATACTCAATCTTCAATAGTCAATCCTCATTATTCAATCCTCAACACCCAATCCTCAACCTTCAATACGCAATCCTCAATCCTCAATTCTCAATCATCAATCCTCAATCCTCAGACCTCAAGCATCAATACTCAACCCTCAGTCCTCGTCCTCAATCCACAACCCTCAATCCTCAATCCTCAATCTTCAGTACTCAACCCTCAATCCTCAATGCTCAATCCTCAGTACCCAATCCTCAATCTTCAACCCTCAATCCACAATCCTCAATCGCCAATCCTCAGTCGTCAATCCTCATTCCACAAACCTCAATCCTGAATCCTCAATCCTGAATCCTCAATCCTGAATCCTCAATCTTCAGCCCACAGTCCTCAACTATCAGTTGTCAATCCTCAATCCTCAATAGAATATCCTCACTTCACAGGATTCAATACTCAATACTCAACCTGCAATCTTCAAATCTATATCCACAAACATCAATTCTCATCACTCAACCCTCAATACTCAGTCCCCAATCCTCAATCTTCAACCCTCAATCCTCAATCCTCAATCCTCAATCCTCAATCCTCAATCTTCAATCCTCAATACTCAATCCTCAATCCTCAATCCTCAATCCTCAATCCTCATTCTTCAATCCTCAATACCCAATCCTCAATCTTCAGTCCTCAATCCTCAATCCTCAATCCTCAATTCTCAGTCCTCAACCCCAGTCCTCAGTCCTCAAACCTCAATCCTCAATCCTCAGCCCTCATCCTCAATCCTCAATCCTCAATCCTCAATCCTCCATCTTCAATCCTCAATACTCAACCTTCAATAATCAATCCTCAACTCTCAATCCTCTATACTCAATCCTCAATCCTCAATCCTCATTCTTCAATCCTCAATACCCAATCCTCAATCTTCAATCCGCAATCCTCAATCCTCAATTCTCAATCATCAATCCTCAATCCTCAGACCTCAAGCATCAATACTCAACCCTCAGTCCTCGTCCTCAATCCACAACCCTCAATCCTCAATCCTCAATCCTCAGTCCTCAGTCCTCAATCCTCAATTTACAATCCTCAATACTCAGTCTTCAATCCTCAATCCTCAATCCTCAGTCCTCAATCCACAATCATCAATCCTCAATCTTCAATACTCAATCCTCAATCCTCAATCCTCAATCCTCAATACTGGGTCTTCAATCCACAATCCTCAATCCTCAATCCTCAATATTCAACCTTCAATCCTCCATACTCAATCTTCAAACCTCAATCCTCAATCATCAATCCTCAATCATCAACCTTCAATCCTCAATACTCAATCTTCAATCCTCAATTCCCAATACTCAATCGTCAATCCTCAATCCTCAATCCTCAGTCATCAATCCTCAATCTTCACTACTCAATCCTCAATCCTCAATCCTCAATCCTCAATCCTCAATCCTCAATCCTCATTCCTCAAACCTCAACCCTCAGTCCTCAATCCACAATCATCAATCCTCAATCTTCAATACTCAATCCTCAATCCTCAATCCTCAATCCTCAATACTGGGTCTTCAATCCACAATCCTCAATCCTCAATCCTCAACCCTCAGCCCTCATCCTCAATTCTCAATCCTCAATCCTCAATCCTCAATGTTCAATCCTCAATAATCAACCTCCTAACCTAGATACTCAATCCCCAATACTCTATCCTTAATCCTCAATATTCAATCCTCTATCCCCAGTCCACAATCTTCAATCCCCAAAGCTCAATAATGAATCCTCAATCCTCAGTCCTCAATCGTCAAACATCAGTCCACAATCTTCAATACTCAATCCTCAATCCTCAATCCTCAATCTTCAATCCTCCATAGTCAATCTTCAATCCTCAATCCTCAATCATCAATCCTCAATCCTCAATCCTCAGTCATGAATCCTCAATCTTCAATACACAAACCTCAATCATCAATCCTCAATCCTCAATCCTCATTCCTCATTCCTCAATCCTTAATCCTCAATCCTCAGTCCGCAATACTCAACATTCAATACTCAATCTTCAATACTCAATCCTCTATCCTCAATCCTCAATCCACAATCCCCAATACTCAACCTTCAATCCTCCATACTCAATCTTCAATCCTCAATCCTCAATCATCAATCCTCAATCCTCAATCCTCAGTCATCAATACTCAATCTTCAATACCCAATCCTCAATCCTCAATCCTCAATACTCAATCCACAATCCTCAATCCTCCATCCTCAATACACAATCTTCAATCCTCAATCCTCAATCCTCAATCCTCAATCCTCAATCCTCGATCCTCAATCCTCAGACATCAATCCTCAATCTTCAATACTCAATCGTCAATCCTCAGTCCTCAATTCTCAATCCTCAATCCTCGTTCCTCAAACCTCAATCCTCAATCTTCAATCCTCAATACTCAATCCTCAATCCTCAATCCTCAATCCTCAATCCTCAACCCTCGGTCATCATCCTCAATTCTCAATTCTCAATACTCAATCCTCAATCCTCAATCTTCAATCCTCAATAATCAATCCTCAATCCTCAATCCTCAATCCTCAATCCTCAATCATCAATCCTGAATCTTCAATACTCAATCCTCAATCCTCAATCCTCAATCCTCAGTCGTCAATCCTCATTCTTCAATCCTCAATACCCAATCCTATATCCTCAATCCTAAATCCTCAATTCTCAATCCTCAATCATCAATCCTCAATCCTCATTCCTCAGTCATCAATCCTCAATCTTCAATACTCAATCCTCAATCCTCAATCCTCAATCCTCAATCCTCAATCCTCAATCCTCAATCCTCATTCCTCAAACCTCAATCCTCAACCCTCGGTCATCATCCTCAATTCTCAATTCTCAATCCTCAATCCTCAATCCTCAATCTTCAATCCTCAATAATCAATCCTCAATCCTCAATCCTCAATCCTCAATCCTCAATCATCAATCCTGAATCTTCAATACTCAATCCTCAATCCTCAATCCTCAATCCTCAGTCGTCAATCCTCATTCTTCAATCCTCAATACCCAATCCTATATCCTCAATCCTAAATCCTCAATTCTCAATCCTCAATCATCAGTCCTCAGTCCTCAAACCTCAGTCCTCAAACCTCAGCCATCATCCTCAATCGTCAATCCTCGTTCCTCAATCCTCAATCCTCAATCTTCAAAACTCCATACTCAATCTTCAATCCTCAATCCTCAATCATCAATCTTCAATCCTCAATCCTCAGTCATGAATCCTCAATCTTCAATACTCAGTCATCAATACTCAATCTTCAATACCCAATCCTCAATCCTCAATCCTCAATCCTCAATACTCGATCTTCAATCCTCAATCCTCAATCCTCAATCCTCAACCCTCAGCCCTCATCCTCAAACCTCAATCCTGAATCCTCAAACCTCAATCTTCAATCCTCAATACTCAGTCTTCAATCCTCAACCCTCAATCCTCAATCCTCAATCCTCAATCCTCAATTCTCAATCCTCAATCCTCAACCCTCAGCCCTCATCCTCAATCCTCAATCCTGAATCCTCAATCCTCAATCCTCAATCTTCAATCCTCAATACTCAATCCTCAATCCTCAATCCTCAATCCTCAATACACAATCCTCAATCCCAATCCTCAATCTTCAATCCTCAATCCTCATTCCTCAATCCTCAATCCTCAATCCGCAATCATCAATCCTCAATCTTCAACACTCAATCCTCAATCCTCAATCCTCAATCTTCAATCCTCAATCCTAAATCCTCGATCCTCAATCCTCAATCCTCAATCCTCAATCCTCAATATTCAATACACAACCCTCAAACATCAATCCTCAGTACTCAATCGTCAGTCTTCAATCGTCAATACTCAATCTTCAATCCTCAATCCTCAATCCTCAATCCTCAATCCTCATTCTTCAATCCTCAATACCCAATCCTCAATCTTCAATCCTCAATCCCCAATCCTCAATCCTTAATCCTCAATCTTCAATCCTCAATCCCCGGTCCAAAATCTTCAATCCTCAATGCTAAATCCTCAATCCTAAATCCTCAGTCATCAGTCTTCAATCCTAAATCCCCAAACCTGAGTCCTCAACCGTCAGTCCTCGTCCTCAAACCTCAATCCCGAATCCTGAACCCTGAATCGTCAATCTTCAGCCCTCAGTGATCAACAATCAATTGTCGATCCTCAGTCCCCATTAGAGTATCCTCAATTCACAGTTTTCAGTACTCAATCCCCAATCTTCAATCTTCAAATCTCTGTCTACAAACATCAACTCGTATCACTCAAAACTCAATACTCAGTCCTCAATCTTCAGTCCTCAATCCTCAATCCTCAATCTTCAATCCTCAATACTCAATCTTCAATCCTCAATCCTCAATTCTCAATCCTCAGTACTCAATCCTCAATCGCCAATCCTCAATCCCCAATCCTCAATCTTCAATCCTCAGTCCTCAGTCCTCAATCATCAATACTCAATGATCAATCCTCAATACTCAACCTTCAACCCTCAACCCTCAATCCTCAAACCACAATCCTCAATCCTCAGTCATCAACATTCAATCCTCAATACTCAATCTTCAATCCTCAATTCCCAATCCTCAATACTCAATCTTCAATCCTCAATTCCCAATCCTCAGTCGTCAATCCTCAATCCTCAATCCTCAGTCATCAATCCTCAGTCTTCAATACTCAATCCTCAATCCTCAATCCTCAATCCTCAATCCTCAATCCCCAATCCTCAATCGTCAATCGTCAATCCTCATTCTTCAATCCTCAATACCCAATCCTAAATGCTCAATCCTCAATCCTCAATTCTCAATCCTCAATCCTCAGTCCTCAGTCCTCAAACCTCAATCCTCAATCCTCAATACTCAACCTTCAATCCTCCATACTCAATCGTCAATCCTCAATCCTCAATCATCAATCCTCAATCCTCAATCCTCAGTCATCAATCCTCAATCTTCAATACTCAATCCTCAATTCTCAATCCTCAATCCTCAATCCTCAGTCCTCAATCCACAATCATCAATCCTCAATCTTCAATACTCAATCCTCAATCCTCAATCCTCGATCTTCAGTCATCAGTCCTCAATCCTCAATCCTCAAACCTGAATCCTCAACCGTCAGACCACGTCCTCAAACCTCAATCCCGAATCCTCAATCCTGAATCGTCAATCTTCAGCCCTCAGTCCTCAACAATCAATTGTCAATCCTCAGTCCTCATTAGAGTATCCTCAATTCACAGTTTTCAGTACTCAATCCCCAATCTTCAATCTTCAAATCTCTGTCTACAAACATCAACTCGTATCACTCAAAACTCAATACTCAGTCCTCAATCTTCAGTCCTAAATCCTCAATCCTCAATCTTCAATCCTCAATACTCAATCTTCAATCCTCAATCCTCAATTCTCAATCCTCACTCCTCAATCCTCAATCTTCAATCCTCAATAATCAGTCATCAATACTCAGTCTTCAATCCTCAATCCTCAATCCGCAATCCTCAGTCCGCAATCCTCAATCATCAATCCTCAATCTTCAATACTCAATCCTCAATCCTCAATCCTCAATCCTCAATACTCAACCTTCAACCCTCGATACTCAATCTTCAATCCTCAATTCTCAATCATCAATCCTCAATCATCAATCCTCAGTCATCAATCCTCAATCTTCAATACTCAATCCTCAATCCTCAATCCTCAATCCTGAATCCTCAGTCCTCAATCCACAATCATCAATCCTCAACCTTCAATACTCAATCCTCATTCCTCAATCCTCAATCCTCAATACTCGATCTTCAATCCTCAATCCTCAATCCTCAATCCTCAATACTCGATCTTCAATCCTCAATCCTCAATCCTCAACCCTCAGCCCTCATCATCAATACTCAATCCTCAACCTTCAATCCTCAATACTCAGTCTTCAATCCTCAATCCTCAATCCTCAATCCTCAGTTCTCAATCCACAATCATCAATCCTCAATCTTCAATACTCAATCCTCAATCCTCAATCCTCAATTCTCAATCCTCAACCCCAGTCCTCAGTCCTCAAACCTCAATCCTCAATCCTCAGCCCTCATCCTCAATCCTCAATCCTCAATCCTCAATCCTCAATCTTCAATCCTCAATACTCAACCTTCAATAATCAATGGTCAACTCTCAATCCTCAATACTCAATCCTCAATCGTCAATCCTCAATCCCCAATCCTCAATCTTCAGTCCTCAATCCTCAATCCTCAATATTCAACCCTCAATCTTCAATACTCAATACTCAATCATCAATCCTCAATCCTCAATCCTCAATCCTCAATCCTCAATCCTCAGTCCTCAATCCTCAATCTACAATCCTCAATACTCAGTCTTCAATCCTCAATCCTCAATCCTCAATCCTCAATCCTCATTCTTCAATCCTCAATACCCAGTCCTCAATCTTCAGTCCACAATCCTCAATCCTCAATCCTCAACCCTCAATCTTCAATACTCAATACTCAATCTTCAATAGTCAATCCTCATTATTCAATCCTCAACACCCTATCCTCAACCTTCAATACGCAATCCTCAATCCTCAATTCTCAATCATCAATCCTCAATCCTCAGACCTCAAGCATCAATACTCAACCCTCAGTCCTCGTCCTCAATCCACAACCCTCAATCCTCAATCCTCAATCTTCAGTACTCAACCCTCAATCCTCAATGCTCAATCCTCAGTACCCAATCCTCAATCTTCAACCCTCAATCCACAATCCTCAATCGCCAATCCTCAGTCGTCAATCCTCATTCCACAAACCTCAATCCTGAATCCTCAATCCTGAATCCTCAATCCTGAATCCTCAATCTTCAGCCCACAGTCCTCAACTATCAGTTGTCAATCCTCAATCCTCAATAGAATATCCTCACTTCACAGGATTCAATACTCAATACTCAACCTGCAATCTTCAAATCTATATCCACAAACATCAATTCTCATCACTCAACCCTCAATACTCAGTCCCCAATCCTCAATCTTCAACCCTCAATCCTCAATCCTCAATCCTCAATCCTCAATCCTCAATCTTCAATCCTCAATACTCAATCCTCAATCCTCAATCCTCAATCCTCAATCCTCATTCTTCAATCCTCAATACCCAATCCTCAATCTTCAGTCCTCAATCCTCAATCCTCAATCCTCAATTCTCAGTCCTCAACCCCAGTCCTCAGTCCTCAAACCTCAATCCTCAATCCTCAGCCCTCATCCTCAATCCTCAATCCTCAATCCTCAATCCTCCATCTTCAATCCTCAATACTCAACCTTCAATAATCAATCCTCAACTCTCAATCCTCTATACTCAATCCTCAATCCTCAATCCTCATTCTTCAATCCTCAATACCCAATCCTCAATCTTCAATCCGCAATCCTCAATCCTCAATTCTCAATCATCAATCCTCAATCCTCAGACCTCAAGCATCAATACTCAACCCTCAGTCCTCGTCCTCAATCCACAACCCTCAATCCTCAATCCTCAATCCTCAGTCCTCAGTCCTCAATCCTCAATTTACAATCCTCAATACTCAGTCTTCAATCCTCAATCCTCAATCCTCAGTCCTCAATCCACAATCATCAATCCTCAATCTTCAATACTCAATCCTCAATCCTCAATCCTCAATCCTCAATACTGGGTCTTCAATCCACAATCCTCAATCCTCAATCCTCAATATTCAACCTTCAATCCTCCATACTCAATCTTCAAACCTCAATCCTCAATCATCAATCCTCAATCATCAACCTTCAATCCTCAATACTCAATCTTCAATCCTCAATTCCCAATACTCAATCGTCAATCCTCAATCCTCAATCCTCAGTCATCAATCCTCAATCTTCACTACTCAATCCTCAATCCTCAATCCTCAATCCTCAATCCTCAATCCTCAATCCTCATTCCTCAAACCTCAACCCTCAGTCCTCAATCCACAATCATCAATCCTCAATCTTCAATACTCAATCCTCAATCCTCAATCCTCAATCCTCAATACTGGGTCTTCAATCCACAATCCTCAATCCTCAATCCTCAACCCTCAGCCCTCATCCTCAATTCTCAATCCTCAATCCTCAATCCTCAATGTTCAATCCTCAATAATCAACCTCCTAACCTAGATACTCAATCCCCAATACTCTATCCTTAATCCTCAATATTCAATCCTCTATCCCCAGTCCACAATCTTCAATCCCCAAAGCTCAATAATGAATCCTCAATCCTCAGTCCTCAATCGTCAAACATCAGTCCACAATCTTCAATACTCAATCCTCAATCCTCAATCCTCAATCTTCAATCCTCCATAGTCAATCTTCAATCCTCAATCCTCAATCATCAATCCTCAATCCTCAATCCTCAGTCATGAATCCTCAATCTTCAATACACAAACCTCAATCATCAATCCTCAATCCTCAATCCTCATTCCTCATTCCTCAATCCTTAATCCTCAATCCTCAGTCCGCAATACTCAACATTCAATACTCAATCTTCAATACTCAATCCTCTATCCTCAATCCTCAATCCACAATCCCCAATACTCAACCTTCAATCCTCCATACTCAATCTTCAATCCTCAATCCTCAATCATCAATCCTCAATCCTCAATCCTCAGTCATCAATACTCAATCTTCAATACCCAATCCTCAATCCTCAATCCTCAATACTCAATCCACAATCCTCAATCCTCCATCCTCAATACACAATCTTCAATCCTCAATCCTCAATCCTCAATCCTCAATCCTCAATCCTCGATCCTCAATCCTCAGACATCAATCCTCAATCTTCAATACTCAATCGTCAATCCTCAGTCCTCAATTCTCAATCCTCAATCCTCGTTCCTCAAACCTCAATCCTCAATCTTCAATCCTCAATACTCAATCCTCAATCCTCAATCCTCAATCCTCAATCCTCAACCCTCGGTCATCATCCTCAATTCTCAATTCTCAATACTCAATCCTCAATCCTCAATCTTCAATCCTCAATAATCAATCCTCAATCCTCAATCCTCAATCCTCAATCCTCAATCATCAATCCTGAATCTTCAATACTCAATCCTCAATCCTCAATCCTCAATCCTCAGTCGTCAATCCTCATTCTTCAATCCTCAATACCCAATCCTATATCCTCAATCCTAAATCCTCAATTCTCAATCCTCAATCATCAATCCTCAATCCTCATTCCTCAGTCATCAATCCTCAATCTTCAATACTCAATCCTCAATCCTCAATCCTCAATCCTCAATCCTCAATCCTCAATCCTCAATCCTCATTCCTCAAACCTCAATCCTCAACCCTCGGTCATCATCCTCAATTCTCAATTCTCAATCCTCAATCCTCAATCCTCAATCTTCAATCCTCAATAATCAATCCTCAATCCTCAATCCTCAATCCTCAATCCTCAATCATCAATCCTGAATCTTCAATACTCAATCCTCAATCCTCAATCCTCAATCCTCAGTCGTCAATCCTCATTCTTCAATCCTCAATACCCAATCCTATATCCTCAATCCTAAATCCTCAATTCTCAATCCTCAATCATCAGTCCTCAGTCCTCAAACCTCAGTCCTCAAACCTCAGCCATCATCCTCAATCGTCAATCCTCGTTCCTCAATCCTCAATCCTCAATCTTCAAAACTCCATACTCAATCTTCAATCCTCAATCCTCAATCATCAATCTTCAATCCTCAATCCTCAGTCATGAATCCTCAATCTTCAATACTCAGTCATCAATACTCAATCTTCAATACCCAATCCTCAATCCTCAATCCTCAATCCTCAATACTCGATCTTCAATCCTCAATCCTCAATCCTCAATCCTCAACCCTCAGCCCTCATCCTCAAACCTCAATCCTGAATCCTCAAACCTCAATCTTCAATCCTCAATACTCAGTCTTCAATCCTCAACCCTCAATCCTCAATCCTCAATCCTCAATCCTCAATTCTCAATCCTCAATCCTCAACCCTCAGCCCTCATCCTCAATCCTCAATCCTGAATCCTCAATCCTCAATCCTCAATCTTCAATCCTCAATACTCAATCCTCAATCCTCAATCCTCAATCCTCAATACACAATCTTCAATCCTCAATCCTCAATCCTCAATCCTCAATCCTCAATCCTCGGTCCTCAATCCTCAGACATCAATCCTCAATCTTCAATACTCAATCGTCAATCCTCAGTCCTCAATTCTCAATCCTCAATCCTCGTTCCTCAAACCTCAATCCTCAACCCTCAGTCCTCATCCTCAATTCTCAACTCTCAATCCTCAAACCTCAATCTTCAATCCTCAATACTCAGTCCTCAATCCTCAATACGCAACCATCAATCCTCAATTCTCAATACTCAATCTAATATCCTGAATTCTCAGTATTCAATACTCAAACCTCAACGCTCAACCCTCAGCCCTCATCCCCCATCCTCAATCCTCAATCCTCAAACCACAATCTTCAATCCTCAAAACTCAATCTTCGATTCTCAACCCTCAATCCTGAATCCTCAATCCCAATCCTCAATCTTCAATCCTCAATCCTCATTCCTCAATCCTCAATCCTCAATCCGCAATCATCAATCCTCAATCTTCAACACTCAATCCTCAATCCTCAATCCTCAATCTTCAATCGTCAATCCTAAATCCTCGATCCTCAATCCTCAATCCTCAATCCTCAATCCTCAATATTCAATACACAACCCTCAAACATCAATCCTCAGTACTCAATCGTCAGTCTTCAATCGTCAATACTCAATCTTCAATCCTCAATCCTCAATCCTCAATCCTCAATCCTCATTCTTCAATCCTCAATACCCAATCCTCAATCTTCAATCCTCAATCCCCAATCCTCAATCCTTAATCCTCAATCTTCAATCCTCAATCCCCGGTCCAAAATCTTCAATCCTCAATGCTAAATCCTCAATCCTAAATCCTCAGTCATCAGTCTTCAATCCTAAATCCCCAAACCTGAGTCCTCAACCGTCAGTCCTCGTCCTCAAACCTCAATCCCGAATCCTGAACCCTGAATCGTCAATCTTCAGCCCTCAGTGATCAACAATCAATTGTCGATCCTCAGTCCCCATTAGAATATCCTCAATTCACAGTTTTCAGTACTCAATCCCCAATCTTCAATCTTCAAATCTCAGCCTACAAACATCAATTCGCATCACTCAAAACTCAACACTCAGTCCTCAATCTTCATTCCTCAATCCTCAATCCTCAATCTTTAATCCTCAATACTCAATCTTCATTCCTCAATCCTCAATTCTCAATCCTCAGTCCTCAATCCTCAATCGCAAATACTCAATCCCCAATCCTCAATCTTCAATCCTCAGTCCTCAGTCCTCAATCATCAATACTCAATGATCAATCCTCAATACTCAACCTTCAATCGTCAACCCTCAATCCTCAATCCTCAATCCTCAATCCTCAATCATCAATCCTGAATCTTCAATACTCAATCCTCAATCCTCAATCCTCAATCCTCAGTCGTCAATCCTCATACTTCAATCCTCAATACCCAATCCTATATCCTCAATCCTAAATCCTCAATTCTCAATCCTCAATCCTCAGTCCTCAGTCCTCAAACCTCAGTCCTCAAACCTCAGCCATCATCCTCAATCGTCAATCCTCGTTCCTCAATCCTCAATCCTCAATCTTCAATCCTCCATACTCAATCTTCAATCCTCAATCCTCAATCATCAATCCTCAATCCTCAATCCTCAGTCATGAATCCTCAATCTTCAATACTCAATCCTCAATCATCAATCCTCAATCCTCAATCCTCATTCCTCATTCCTCAATCCTTAATCCTCAATCCTCAGTCCGCAATCCTCATCATTCAATACTCAATCTTCAATTCTCAATCCTCTATCCTCAATCCTCAATCCTCAGTCCTCAATACTCAACTTTCAATCCTCCATACTCAATCTTCAATCCTCAATCCTCAATCATCAATCCTCAATCCTCAATCCTCCGTCATCAATCCTCAATCTTCAATACTCAATCCTCAATCCTCAATCCTCAATCCTCAATACTCGATCTTCAATCCTCAATCCTCAATCCTCAATCCTCAATCCTCAACCCTCAGCCCTCACCCTCAAACCTCAATCCTGAATCCTCAAACCTCAATATTCAATCCTCAATACTCAGTCTTCAATCCTCAATCCTCAATCCTCAATCCTCAATCCTCAATCCTCAATTCTCAATCCTCAATCCTCAACCCTCAGCCCTCATCCTCAATCCTCAATCCTGAATCCTCAATCCTCAATCCTCAATCTTCAATCCTCAATACTCAGTCTTCAATCCTCAGTCCTCAATCCTCAATCCTCAGTCCTCAATCCACAATCATCAATCCTCAATCTTCAATGCTCAATCCTCAATCCTCAATCCTCAATCCTCAATTCTCAATCCTCAATCCTCAGTCCGCAGTCCTCAAACCTCAGTCCTCAAACCTCAGCCATCATCCTCAATCGTCAATCCTCGTTCCTCAATCCTCAATCCTCAATCCTCAATCTTCAATCCTCCATACACAATCTTCAATCCTCAATCCTCTATCATCAATCCTCAATCCTCAATCCTCAGTCATCAATCCTCAATCTTTAATACTCAATCATCTATCATCAATCCTCAATCCTCAATTCTCAACCCTCATTCCTCAAACCTTAATCCTCAACCCTCAGTCCTCATCCTCAATTCTCAATTCTTAATCCTCAATCCTCAATCCTCAGTCTTCAATCCTCAAAATTCGATCCTCAATACTCAGTCTTCAATCCTCAATCCTCTATCCTCAATCCTCAGTCCGCAATCCTCAACATTCAATCCTCAATCTTCAATACTCAATCCTCAATCCTCAATCCTAAATCCTCGATCCTCAATCCTCAATCCTCAATCATCAATCCTCAATCTTCAACACACAATCCTCAATCGCCAATATTCAATCCTCAATCCTCAATCCTCAGTCCTCAATACTCAACCATCAATCCTCAATCCTCAATCCTCAATCTTCAATCCTGAATCCTAAATCCTCGATCTTCAATCCTCAATCCTCAATCATCAATCCTCAATCTTCAACACACAATCCTCAATCGCCAATCTTCAATCCTCAATCCTCAATCCTCAATCCTCAATACTCAACCATCAATCCTCAATTCTCAATACTCAATAGAATATCCTGAATTCTCAGTATTCAATACTTAAACCTCAATCCTCAAACCTCAGCCCACATCCTCCATCCTCAATCCTCAATCCTCAAACCTCAATCTTCAATCCTCAATAGTCAATCTTCGATCCTCAATCCTCAACCCTCAATCCTCAATCCTCAATCCTCAGTCATGAATACTCAATCTTCAATACTCAATCCTCAATCCTCAATCCTCCATCCTCAACCCTCAATCCTCAATCCTCAATCTTCAATCATCAATACTCAATCTTCAATGCTCAATCCTCAATCCTCAATCTTCAATCCTCAATCCTCAATATTCAATACACAACCCTCAAACATCAACCCTCAATACTCAAACGTCAGTCTTCAATCCTCAATACTCAATCTCCAATCCTCAATCCTCAATCCTCAATCCTCAAGCCTCATTCTACAATCCTCAATACCCAATCCTCAATCTCCAATCCTCAATCCCCAATCCTCAATCCTTAATCCTCAATCTTCAATCCTCAATCCCCAATCCACAATCTTCAATCCTCAATGCTCAATCCTCAATCCTAAATCCTCAGTCATCAGTCCTCAATTCTCACTCCCCAAACCTGAATCCTCAACCGTCAGTCCTCGTCCTCAAACCTCAATCCCGAATCCTAAATCCTGTATCGTCAATCTTCAGCCCTCAGTCCTCAACAATCAATTGACAATCCTCAGTCCCCATTAGAATATCCTCAATTCACAGTTTTCAGTACTCAATCCCCAATCTTCAATCTTCAATTCTCAGTCTACAAACATCAATTCGCATCACTCAAAACTCAACACTCAGTCCTCAATCTTCAGTCCTCAATCCTCAATCCTCAATCTTCAATCCTCAATACTCAATCTTCAATCCTCAATCCTCAATTCTCAATCCTCAGTACTCAATCCTCAATCGCCAATCCTCAATCCCCAATCCTCAATCTTCAATCCTCAGTCCTCAGTCCTCAATCATCAATACTCAATGATCAATCCTCAATACTCAACCTTCAACCCTCAACCCTCAATCCTCAAACCACAATCCTCAATCCTCAGTCATCAACATTCAATCCTCAATACTCAATCTTCAATCCTCAATTCCCAATCCTCAATACTCAATCTTCAATCCTCAATTCCCAATCCTCAGTCGTCAATCCTCAATCCTCAATCCTCAGTCATCAATCCTCAGTCTTCAATACTCAATCCTCAATCCTCAATCCTCAATCCTCAATCCTCAATCCTCAATCCTCATTCCTCAAACCTCAATCCTCGACCCTCAGTTCTCATCCTTAATTCTCAATTCTCAATCCTCAATCCTCAATCCTCAATCTTTAATCCTCAATAATCAATCTCCTATCCTAGATCCTCAATCCCCAATACTCTATCCTTAATCCTCAATATTCAATCCTCTATCCCCAGTCCACAATCTTCAATCCCCAAAGCTCAATAATCAATCCTCAATCCTCAGTCCTCAATCGTCAATCATCAGTCCACAAACTTCAATACTCAATCCTCAATCCTCAATCCTCAATCCTCAACCCTCAATCCTCAATCATCAATCCTGAATCTTCAATACTCAATCCTCAATCCCCAATCCTCAATCGTCAATCGTCAATCCTCATTCTTCAATCCTCAATACCCAATCCTAAATGCTCAATCCTCAATCCTCAATTCTCAATCCTCAATCCTCAGTCCTCAGTCCTCAAACCTCAATCCTCAATCCTCAATACTCAACCTTCAATCCTCCATACTCAATCGTCAATCCTCAATCCTCAATCCTCAATCCTCAATCCTCAATCCTCAATCCTCAGTCCTCAATCCTCAATCTACAATCCTCAATACTCAGTCTTCAATCCTCAATCCTCAATCCTCAATCCTCAATCCTCATTCTTCAATCCTCAATACCCAGTCCTCAATCTTCAGTCCACAATCCTCAATCCTCAATCCTCAACCCTCAATCTTCAATACTCAATACTCAATCTTCAATAGTCAATCCTCATTATTCAATCCTCAACACCCTATCCTCAACCTTCAATACGCAATCCTCAATCCTCAATTCTCAATCATCAATCCTCAATCCTCAGACCTCAAGCATCAATACTCAACCCTCAGTCCTCGTCCTCAATCCACAACCCTCAATCCTCAATCCTCAATCTTCAGTACTCAACCCTCAATCCTCAATGCTCAATCCTCAGTACCCAATCCTCAATCTTCAACCCTCAATCCACAATCCTCAATCGCCAATCCTCAGTCGTCAATCCTCATTCCACAAACCTCAATCCTGAATCCTCAATCCTGAATCCTCAATCCTGAATCCTCAATCTTCAGCCCACAGTCCTCAACTATCAGTTGTCAATCCTCAATCCTCAATAGAATATCCTCACTTCACAGGATTCAATACTCAATACTCAACCTGCAATCTTCAAATCTATATCCACAAACATCAATTCTCATCACTCAACCCTCAATACTCAGTCCCCAATCCTCAATCTTCAACCCTCAATCCTCAATCCTCAATCCTCAATCCTCAATCCTCAATCTTCAATCCTCAATACTCAATCCTCAATCCTCAATCCTCAATCCTCAATCCTCATTCTTCAATCCTCAATACCCAATCCTCAATCTTCAGTCCTCAATCCTCAATCCTCAATCCTCAATTCTCAGTCCTCAACCCCAGTCCTCAGTCCTCAAACCTCAATCCTCAATCCTCAGCCCTCATCCTCAATCCTCAATCCTCAATCCTCAATCCTCCATCTTCAATCCTCAATACTCAACCTTCAATAATCAATCCTCAACTCTCAATCCTCTATACTCAATCCTCAATCCTCAATCCTCATTCTTCAATCCTCAATACCCAATCCTCAATCTTCAATCCGCAATCCTCAATCCTCAATTCTCAATCATCAATCCTCAATCCTCAGACCTCAAGCATCAATACTCAACCCTCAGTCCTCGTCCTCAATCCACAACCCTCAATCCTCAATCCTCAATCCTCAGTCCTCAGTCCTCAATCCTCAATTTACAATCCTCAATACTCAGTCTTCAATCCTCAATCCTCAATCCTCAGTCCTCAATCCACAATCATCAATCCTCAATCTTCAATACTCAATCCTCAATCCTCAATCCTCAATCCTCAATACTGGGTCTTCAATCCACAATCCTCAATCCTCAATCCTCAATATTCAACCTTCAATCCTCCATACTCAATCTTCAAACCTCAATCCTCAATCATCAATCCTCAATCATCAACCTTCAATCCTCAATACTCAATCTTCAATCCTCAATTCCCAATACTCAATCGTCAATCCTCAATCCTCAATCCTCAGTCATCAATCCTCAATCTTCACTACTCAATCCTCAATCCTCAATCCTCAATCCTCAATCCTCAATCCTCAATCCTCATTCCTCAAACCTCAACCCTCAGTCCTCAATCCACAATCATCAATCCTCAATCTTCAATACTCAATCCTCAATCCTCAATCCTCAATCCTCAATACTGGGTCTTCAATCCACAATCCTCAATCCTCAATCCTCAACCCTCAGCCCTCATCCTCAATTCTCAATCCTCAATCCTCAATCCTCAATGTTCAATCCTCAATAATCAACCTCCTAACCTAGATACTCAATCCCCAATACTCTATCCTTAATCCTCAATATTCAATCCTCTATCCCCAGTCCACAATCTTCAATCCCCAAAGCTCAATAATGAATCCTCAATCCTCAGTCCTCAATCGTCAAACATCAGTCCACAATCTTCAATACTCAATCCTCAATCCTCAATCCTCAATCTTCAATCCTCCATAGTCAATCTTCAATCCTCAATCCTCAATCATCAATCCTCAATCCTCAATCCTCAGTCATGAATCCTCAATCTTCAATACACAAACCTCAATCATCAATCCTCAATCCTCAATCCTCATTCCTCATTCCTCAATCCTTAATCCTCAATCCTCAGTCCGCAATACTCAACATTCAATACTCAATCTTCAATACTCAATCCTCTATCCTCAATCCTCAATCCACAATCCCCAATACTCAACCTTCAATCCTCCATACTCAATCTTCAATCCTCAATCCTCAATCATCAATCCTCAATCCTCAATCCTCAGTCATCAATACTCAATCTTCAATACCCAATCCTCAATCCTCAATCCTCAATACTCAATCCACAATCCTCAATCCTCCATCCTCAATACACAATCTTCAATCCTCAATCCTCAATCCTCAATCCTCAATCCTCAATCCTCGATCCTCAATCCTCAGACATCAATCCTCAATCTTCAATACTCAATCGTCAATCCTCAGTCCTCAATTCTCAATCCTCAATCCTCGTTCCTCAAACCTCAATCCTCAATCTTCAATCCTCAATACTCAATCCTCAATCCTCAATCCTCAATCCTCAATCCTCAACCCTCGGTCATCATCCTCAATTCTCAATTCTCAATACTCAATCCTCAATCCTCAATCTTCAATCCTCAATAATCAATCCTCAATCCTCAATCCTCAATCCTCAATCCTCAATCATCAATCCTGAATCTTCAATACTCAATCCTCAATCCTCAATCCTCAATCCTCAGTCGTCAATCCTCATTCTTCAATCCTCAATACCCAATCCTATATCCTCAATCCTAAATCCTCAATTCTCAATCCTCAATCATCAATCCTCAATCCTCATTCCTCAGTCATCAATCCTCAATCTTCAATACTCAATCCTCAATCCTCAATCCTCAATCCTCAATCCTCAATCCTCAATCCTCAATCCTCATTCCTCAAACCTCAATCCTCAACCCTCGGTCATCATCCTCAATTCTCAATTCTCAATCCTCAATCCTCAATCCTCAATCTTCAATCCTCAATAATCAATCCTCAATCCTCAATCCTCAATCCTCAATCCTCAATCATCAATCCTGAATCTTCAATACTCAATCCTCAATCCTCAATCCTCAATCCTCAGTCGTCAATCCTCATTCTTCAATCCTCAATACCCAATCCTATATCCTCAATCCTAAATCCTCAATTCTCAATCCTCAATCATCAGTCCTCAGTCCTCAAACCTCAGTCCTCAAACCTCAGCCATCATCCTCAATCGTCAATCCTCGTTCCTCAATCCTCAATCCTCAATCTTCAAAACTCCATACTCAATCTTCAATCCTCAATCCTCAATCATCAATCTTCAATCCTCAATCCTCAGTCATGAATCCTCAATCTTCAATACTCAGTCATCAATACTCAATCTTCAATACCCAATCCTCAATCCTCAATCCTCAATCCTCAATACTCGATCTTCAATCCTCAATCCTCAATCCTCAATCCTCAACCCTCAGCCCTCATCCTCAAACCTCAATCCTGAATCCTCAAACCTCAATCTTCAATCCTCAATACTCAGTCTTCAATCCTCAACCCTCAATCCTCAATCCTCAATCCTCAATCCTCAATTCTCAATCCTCAATCCTCAACCCTCAGCCCTCATCCTCAATCCTCAATCCTGAATCCTCAATCCTCAATCCTCAATCTTCAATCCTCAATACTCAATCCTCAATCCTCAATCCTCAATCCTCAATACACAATCTTCAATCCTCAATCCTCAATCCTCAATCCTCAATCCTCAATCCTCGGTCCTCAATCCTCAGACATCAATCCTCAATCTTCAATACTCAATCGTCAATCCTCAGTCCTCAATTCTCAATCCTCAATCCTCGTTCCTCAAACCTCAATCCTCAACCCTCAGTCCTCATCCTCAATTCTCAACTCTCAATCCTCAAACCTCAATCTTCAATCCTCAATACTCAGTCCTCAATCCTCAATACGCAACCATCAATCCTCAATTCTCAATACTCAATCTAATATCCTGAATTCTCAGTATTCAATACTCAAACCTCAACGCTCAACCCTCAGCCCTCATCCCCCATCCTCAATCCTCAATCCTCAAACCACAATCTTCAATCCTCAAAACTCAATCTTCGATTCTCAACCCTCAATCCTGAATCCTCAATCCCAATCCTCAATCTTCAATCCTCAATCCTCATTCCTCAATCCTCAATCCTCAATCCGCAATCATCAATCCTCAATCTTCAACACTCAATCCTCAATCCTCAATCCTCAATCTTCAATCCTCAATCCTAAATCCTCGATCCTCAATCCTCAATCCTCAATCCTCAATCCTCAATATTCAATACACAACCCTCAAACATCAATCCTCAGTACTCAATCGTCAGTCTTCAATCGTCAATACTCAATCTTCAATCCTCAATCCTCAATCCTCAATCCTCAATCCTCATTCTTCAATCCTCAATACCCAATCCTCAATCTTCAATCCTCAATCCCCAATCCTCAATCCTTAATCCTCAATCTTCAATCCTCAATCCCCGGTCCAAAATCTTCAATCCTCAATGCTAAATCCTCAATCCTAAATCCTCAGTCATCAGTCTTCAATCCTAAATCCCCAAACCTGAGTCCTCAACCGTCAGTCCTCGTCCTCAAACCTCAATCCCGAATCCTGAACCCTGAATCGTCAATCTTCAGCCCTCAGTGATCAACAATCAATTGTCGATCCTCAGTCCCCATTAGAATATCCTCAATTCACAGTTTTCAGTACTCAATCCCCAATCTTCAATCTTCAAATCTCAGCCTACAAACATCAATTCGCATCACTCAAAACTCAACACTCAGTCCTCAATCTTCATTCCTCAATCCTCAATCCTCAATCTTTAATCCTCAATACTCAATCTTCATTCCTCAATCCTCAATTCTCAATCCTCAGTCCTCAATCCTCAATCGCAAATACTCAATCCCCAATCCTCAATCTTCAATCCTCAGTCCTCAGTCCTCAATCATCAATACTCAATGATCAATCCTCAATACTCAACCTTCAATCCTCAACCCTCAATCCTCAAACCACATTCCTCAATCCTCAATCATCAACCTTCAATCCTCAATACTCAATCTTCAATCCTCAATTCCCAATCCTCAATCGTCAATCCTCAATCCTCAATCCTCAGTCATCAATCCTCAATCTTCAATACTCAATCCTCAATCCTCAATCCTCAATCCTCAATCCTCAATCCTCAATCCTCAATCCTCATTCCTCAAACCTCAATCCTCAACCCTCGGTCATCATCCTCAATTCTCAATTCTCAATCCTCAATCCTCAATCCTCAATCTTCAATCCTCAATAATCAATCCTCAATCCTCAATCCTCAATCCTCAATCCTCAATCATCAATCCTGAATCTTCAATACTCAATCCTCAATCCTCAATCCTCAATCCTCAGTCGTCAATCCTCATACTTCAATCCTCAATACCCAATCCTATATCCTCAATCCTAAATCCTCAATTCTCAATCCTCAATCCTCAGTCCTCAGTCCTCAAACCTCAGTCCTCAAACCTCAGCCATCATCCTCAATCGTCAATCCTCGTTCCTCAATCCTCAATCCTCAATCTTCAATCCTCCATACTCAATCTTCAATCCTCAATCCTCAATCATCAATCCTCAATCCTCAATCCTCAGTCATGAATCCTCAATCTTCAATACTCAATCCTCAATCATCAATCCTCAATCCTCAATCCTCATTCCTCATTCCTCAATCCTTAATCCTCAATCCTCAGTCCGCAATCCTCATCATTCAATACTCAATCTTCAATACTCAATCCTCTATCCTCAATCCTCAATCCTCAGTCCTCAATACTCAACTTTCAATCCTCCATACTCAATCTTCAATCCTCAATCCTCAATCATCAATCCTCAATCCTCAATCCTCCGTCATCAATCCTCAATCTTCAATACTCAATCCTCAATCCTCAATCCTCAATCCTCAATACTCGATCTTCAATCCTCAATCCTCAATCCTCAATCCTCAATCCTCAACCCTCAGCCCTCACCCTCAAACCTCAATCCTGAATCCTCAAACCTCAATATTCAATCCTCAATACTCAGTCTTCAATCCTCAATCCTCAATCCTCAATCCTCAATCCTCAATCCTCAATTCTCAATCCTCAATCCTCAACCCTCAGCCCTCATCCTCAATCCTCAATCCTGAATCCTCAATCCTCAATCCTCAATCTTCAATCCTCAATACTCAGTCTTCAATCCTCAGTCCTCAATCCTCAATCCTCAGTCCTCAATCCACAATCATCAATCCTCAATCTTCAATGCTCAATCCTCAATCCTCAATCCTCAATCCTCAATTCTCAATCCTCAATCCTCAGTCCGCAGTCCTCAAACCTCAGTCCTCAAACCTCAGCCATCATCCTCAATCGTCAATCCTCGTTCCTCAATCCTCAATCCTCAATCCTCAATCTTCAATCCTCCATACACAATCTTCAATCCTCAATCCTCTATCATCAATCCTCAATCCTCAATCCTCAGTCATCAAACCTCAATCTTTAATACTCAATCATCTATCATCAATCCTCAATCCTCAATTCTCAACCCTCATTCCTCAAACCTTAATCCTCAACCCTCAGTCCTCATCCTCAATTCTCAATTCTTAATCCTCAATCCTCAATCCTCAGTCTTCAATCCTCAAAATTCGATCCTCAATACTCAGTCTTCAATCCTCAATCCTCTATCCTCAATCCTCAGTCCGCAATCCTCAACATTCAATCCTCAATCTTCAATACACAATCCTCAATCCTCAATCCTAAATCCTCGATCCTCAATCCTCAATCCTCAATCATCAATCCTCAATCTTCAACACACAATCCTCAATCGCCAATATTCAATCCTCAATCCTCAATCCTCAGTCCTCAATACTCAACCATCAATCCTCAATCCTCAATCCTCAATCTTCAATCCTGAATCCTAAATCCTCGATCTTCAATCCTCAATCCTCAATCATCAATCCTCAATCTTCAACACACAATCCTCAATCGCCAATCTTCAATCCTCAATCCTCAATCCTCAATCCTCAATACTCAACCATCAATCCTCAATTCTCAATACTCAATAGAATATCCTGAATTCTCAGTATTCAATACTTAAACCTCAATCCTCAAACCTCAGCCCACATCCTCCATCCTCAATCCTCAATCCTCAAACCTCAATCTTCAATCCTCAATAGTCAATCTTCGATCCTCAATCCTCAACCCTCAATCCTCAATCCTCAATCCTCAGTCATGAATACTCAATCTTCAATACTCAATCCTCAATCCTCAATCCTCCATCCTCAACCCTCAATCCTCAATCCTCAATCTTCAATCATCAATACTCAATCTTCAATGCTCAATCCTCAATCCTCAATCTTCAATCCTCAATCCTCAATATTCAATACACAACCCTCAAACATCAACCCTCAATACTCAAACGTCAGTCTTCAATCCTCAATACTCAATCTCCAATCCTCAATCCTCAATCCTCAATCCTCAAGCCTCATTCTACAATCCTCAATACCCAATCCTCAATCTCCAATCCTCAATCCCCAATCCTCAATCCTTAATCCTCAATCTTCAATCCTCAATCCCCAATCCACAATCTTCAATCCTCAATGCTCAATCCTCAATCCTAAATCCTCAGTCATCAGTCCTCAATTCTCACTCCCCAAACCTGAATCCTCAACCGTCAGTCCTCGTCCTCAAACCTCAATCCCGAATCCTAAATCCTGTATCGTCAATCTTCAGCCCTCAGTCCTCAACAATCAATTGACAATCCTCAGTCCTCATTAGAATATCCTCAATTCACAGTTTTCAGTACTCAATCCCCAATCTTCAATCTTCAATTCTCAGTCTACAAACATCAATTCGCATCACTCAAAACTCAACACTCAGTCCTCAATCTTCAGTCCTCAATCCTCAATCCTCAATCTTCAATCCTCAATACTCAATCTTCAATCCTCAATCCTCAATTCTCAATCCTCAGTACTCAATCCTCAATCGCCAATCCTCAATCCCCAATCCTCAATCTTCAATCCTCAGTCCTCAGTCCTCAATCATCAATACTCAATGATCAATCCTCAATACTCAACCTTCAACCCTCAACCCTCAATCCTCAAACCACAATCCTCAATCCTCAGTCATCAACATTCAATCCTCAATACTCAATCTTCAATCCTCAATTCCCAATCCTCAATACTCAATCTTCAATCCTCAATTCCCAATCCTCAGTCGTCAATCCTCAATCCTCAATCCTCAGTCATCAATCCTCAGTCTTCAATACTCAATCCTCAATCCTCAATCCTCAATCCTCAATCCTCAATCCTCAATCCTCATTCCTCAAACCTCAATCCTCGACCCTCAGTTCTCATCCTTAATTCTCAATTCTCAATCCTCAATCCTCAATCCTCAATCTTTAATCCTCAATAATCAATCTCCTATCCTAGATCCTCAATCCCCAATACTCTATCCTTAATCCTCAATATTCAATCCTCTATCCCCAGTCCACAATCTTCAATCCCCAAAGCTCAATAATCAATCCTCAATCCTCAGTCCTCAATCGTCAATCATCAGTCCACAAACTTCAATACTCAATCCTCAATCCTCAATCCTCAATCCTCAACCCTCAATCCTCAATCATCAATCCTGAATCTTCAATACTCAATCCTCAATCCCCAATCCTCAATCGTCAATCGTCAATCCTCATTCTTCAATCCTCAATACCCAATCCTAAATGCTCAATCCTCAATCCTCAATTCTCAATCCTCAATCCTCAGTCCTCAGTCCTCAAACCTCAATCCTCAATCCTCAATACTCAACCTTCAATCCTCCATACTCAATCGTCAATCCTCAATCCTCAATCATCAATCCTCAATCCTCAATCCTCAGTCATCAATCCTCAATCTTCAATACTCAATCCTCAATTCTCAATCCTCAATCCTCAATCCTCAGTCATCAATCCACAATCATCAATCCTCAATCTTCAATACTCAATCCTCAATCCTCAATCCTCGATCTTCAGTCATCAGTCCTCAATCCTCAATCCTCAAACCTGAATCCTCAACCGTCAGACCACGTCCTCAAACCTCAATCCCGAATCCTCAATCCTGAATCGTCAATCTTCAGCCGTCAGTCCTCAACAATCAATTGTCAATCCTCAGTCCTCATTAGAGTATCCTCAATTCACAGTTTTCAGTACTCAATCCCCAATCTTCAATCTTCAAATCTCTGTCTACAAACATCAACTCGTATCACTCAAAACTCAATACTCAGTCCTCAATCTTCAGTCCTAAATCCTCAATCCTCAATCTTCAATCCTCAATACTCAATCTTCAATCCTCAATCCTCAATTCTCAATTCTCACTCCTCAATCCTCAATCTTCAATCCTCAATAATCAGTCATCAATACTCAGTCTTCAATCCTCAATCCTCAATCCGCAATCCTCAGTCCGCAATCCTCAATCATCAATCCTCAATCTTCAATACTCAATCCTCAATCCTCAATCCTCAATCCTCAATACTCAACCTTCAACCCTCGATACTCAATCTTCAATCCTCAATTCTCAATCATCAATCCTCAATCATCAATCCTCAGTCATCAATCCTCAATCTTCAATACTCAATCCTCAATCCTCAATCCTCAATCCTGAATCCTCAGTCCTCAATCCACAATCATCAATCCTCAACCTTCAATACTCAATCCTCATTCCTCAATCCTCAATCTTCAATACTCGATCTTCAATCCTCAATCCTCAATCCTCAATCCTCAATACTCGATCTTCAATCCTCAATCCTCAATCCTCAACCCTCAGCCCTCATCATCAATACTCAATCCTCAACCTTCAATCCTCAATACTCAGTCTTCAATCCTCAATCCTCAATCCTCAATCCTCAGTTCTCAATCCACAATCATCAATCCTCAATCTTCAATACTCAATCCTCAATCCTCAATCCTCAATTCTCAATCCTCAACCCCAGTCCTCAGTCCTCAAACCTCAATCCTCAATCCTCAGCCCTCATCCTCAATCCTCAATCCTCAATCCTCAATCCTCAATCTTCAATCCTCAATACTCAACCTTCAATAATCAATCGTCAACTCTCAATCCTCAATACTCAATCCTCAATCGTCAATCCTCAATCCCCAATCCTCAATCTTCAGTCCTCAATCCTCAATCCTCAATCCTCAACCCTCAATCTTCAATACTCAATACTCAATCATCAATCCTCAATCCTCAATCTTCAATCCTCAATCCTCAATCCTCAGTCCTCAATCCTCAATCTACAATCCTCAATACTCAGTCTTCAATCCTCAATCCTCAATCCTCAATCCTCAATCCTCATTCTTCAATCCTCAATACCCAATCCTCAATCTTCAGTCCACAATCCTCAATCCTCAATCCTCAACCCTCAATCTTCAATACTCAATACTCAATCTTCAATAGTCAATCCTCATTATTCAATCCTCAACACCCAATCCTCAACCTTCAATACGCAATCCTCAATCCTCAATTCTCAATCATCAATCCTCAATCCTCAGACCTCAAGCATCAATACTCAACCCTCAGTCCTCGTCCTCAATCCACAACCCTCAATCCTCAATCCTCAATCTTCAGTACTCAACCCTCAATCCTCAATGCTCAATCCTCAGTACCCAATCCTCAATCTTCAACCCTCAATCCACAATCCTCAATCGCCAATCCTCAGTCGTCAATCCTCATTCCACAAACCTCAATGCTGAATCCTCAATCCTGAATCCTCAATCTTCAGCCCACAGTCCTCAACTATCAGTTGTCAATCCTCAATCCTCAATAGAATATCCTCACTTCACAGGATTCAATACTCAATACTCAACCTGCAATCTTCAAATCTATATCCACAAACATCAATTCTCATCACTCAACCCTCAATACTCAGTCCCCAATCCTCAATCTTCAACCCTCAATCCTCAATCCTCAATCCTCAATCCTCAATCCTCAATCTTCAATCCTCAATACTCAATCCTCAATCCTCAATCCTCAATCCTCAATCCTCATTCTTCAATCCTCAATACCCAATCCTCAATCTTCAGTCCTCAATCCTCAATCCTCAATCCTCAATTCTCAGTCCTCAACCCCAGTCCTCAGTCCTCAAACCTCAATCCTCAATCCTCAGCCCTCATCCTCAATCCTCAATCCTCAATCCTCAATCCTCCATCTTCAATCCTCAATACTCAACCTTCAATAATCAATCCTCAACTCTCAATCCTCTATACTCAATCCTCAATCCTCAATCCTCATTCTTCAATCCTCAATACCCAATCCTCAATCTTCAATCCGCAATCCTCAATCCTCAATTCTCAATCATCAATCCTCAATCCTCAGACCTCAAGCATCAATACTCAACCCTCAGTCCTCGTCCTCAATCCACAACCCTCAATCCTCAATCCTCAATCCTCAGTCCTCAGTCCTCAATCCTCAATTTACAATCCTCAATACTCAGTCTTCAATCCTCAATCCTCAATCCTCAATCCTCAATCCTCATTCTTCAATCCTCAATACACAATCCTCAATCTTCAGTCCACAATCCTCGATCCTCAATCCTCAACCCCCAATCTTCAATACTCAATACTCAATCTTCAATCCTCAATCCTCAATCCTCAAACCTCAATCCTCAACCGTCAGTCCTCGTCCTCAATCGTCAACACTCAATCCTCAATCCTCAATCTTCAATCCTCAATACTCAATATTCAATACTCAATCCTCAATCTTCAATCCTCAATCTTCAATCCTCAATCCTCAATCCTCAATCCTCAATCCTCAATCCTCATTCTTCAATCCTCAATACCGAATCCTCGATCTTCAATCCTCAATCCTCAATCCTAAATCCTCAATTCTCAATCCTCAATCCTCAGTCCTCAGTCCTCAAACCTCAATCCTCAATCCTCAGCCCTCATCCTCAATCCTCATTCTTCAATCCTCAATACACAATCCTCAATCTTCAGTCCACAATCCTCGATCCTCAATCCTCAACCCCCAATCTTCAATACTCAATACTCAATCTTCAATCCTCAATCCTCAATCCTCAAACCTCAATCCTCAACCGTCAGTCCTCGTCCTCAATCGTCAACACTCAATCCTCAATCCTCAATCTTCAATCCTCAATACTCAATATTCAATACTCAATCCTCAATCTTCAATCCTCAATCTTCAATCCTCAATCCTCAATCCTCAATCCTCAATCCTCATTCTTCAATCCTCAATACCGAATCCTCGATCTTCAATCCTCAATCCTCAATCCTAAATCCTCAATTCTCAATCCTCAATCCTCAGTCCTCAGTCCTCATACCTCAATCCTCAATCCTCAGCCCTCATCCTCAATCCTCAATCCTCAATCCTCAATCCTCAATCCTCAACATTCAATCCTCAATCTTCAATACTCAATCCTCAATCCTCAATCCTAAATCCTCGATCCTCAATCCTCAATCCTCAATCATCAATCCTCAATCTTCAACACACAATCCTCAATCGCCAATATTCAATCCTCAATCCTCAATCCTCAATCCTCAATACTCAACCATCAATCCTCAATCCTCAATCCTCAATCTTCAATCCTGAATCCTAAATCCTCGATCCTCAATCCTCAATCCTCAATCATCAATCCTCAATCTTCAACACACAATCCTCAATCGCCAATCTTCAATCCTCAATCCTCAATCCTCAATACTCAACCATCAATCCTCAATTCTCAATACTCCATAGAATATCCTGAATTCTCAGTATTCAATACTTAAACCTCAATCCTCAAACCTCAGCCCACATCCTCCATCCTCAATCCTCAATCCTCAAACCTCAATCTTCAATCCTCAATAGTCAATCTTCGATCCTCAATCCTCAACCCTCAATCCTCAATCCTCAATCCTCAGTCATGAATACTCAATACTCAATCCTCAATACTCAATACTCAATCCTCAATCCTCAATTGTCAGTCCTCAATACTCAATCCTCAACCGTCAATCCTCAATCCTCAACCCTCAACCGTCAATCATCAGTCCTCAATCCTCAACCCTCAAACCTCAAACCTCAATCCTTAACCGTCAGTCCTCGTCCTCAATCGTCAACGCTCAATCCTCAATCCTCAATCTTCAATCCTCAATACTCAATATTCAATACTCAATCCTCAATCTTCAATCCTCAATCTTCAATCCTCAATCCTCAACCCCAGTCCTCAGTCCTCAAACCTCAATCCTCAATCCTCAGCCCTCATCCTCAGTCCTCAATCCTCAATCCTCAATCCTCAATCTTCAATCCTCAATACTCAACCTTCAATAATCAATCCTCAATTCTCAATCCTCAATACTCAATCCTCAATCGTCAATCCTCAATCCCCAATCCTCAGTCTTCAGTCCACAATCCTCAATCCTCAATCCTCAACCCTCAATCTTCAATACTCAATACTCAATCTTCAATGGTCAATCCTCATTATTCAATCCTCAACACCCAATCCTCAATCTTCAATCCGCAATCCTCAATCCTCAATTCTCAATCATCAATCCTCATTCCTCAGACCTCAAGCATCAATACTCAACCCTCAGTCCTCGTCCTCAATCCACAACCCTCAATCCTCAATCCTCAATCTTCAGTACTCAACCCTCAATCCTCAATGCTCAATCCTCAGTACCCAATCCTCAATCTTCAACCCTCAATCCACAATCCTCAATCGCCAATCCTCAATCGTCAATCCTCAATCCACAAACCTCAATCCTGAATCCTCAATCCTGAATCCTCAATCTTCAGCCCACAGTCCTCAACTATCAGTTGTCAATCCTCAATCCTCAATAGAATATCTTCACTTCACAGGATTCAATACTCAATACTCAACATGCAATCTTCAAATCTATATCCGCAAACATCAATTCTCATCACTCAACCCTCAATACTCAGTCCCCAATCCTCAATCTTCAACCCTCAATCCTCAATCCTCAATCCTCAATCCTCAATCCTCAATCTTCAATCCTCAATACTCAATCCTCAATCCTCAATCCTCAATCCTCAATCCTCATTCTTCAATCCTCAATACCCAATCCTCAATCTTCAGTCCTCAATCCTCAATCCTCAATCCTCAATTCTCAGTCCTCAACCCCAGTCCTCAGTCCTCAAACCTCAATCCTCAATCCTCAGCCCTCATCCTCAATCCTCAATCCTCAATCCTCAATCCTCCATCTTCAATCCTCAATACACAACCTTCAATAATCAATCCTCAACTCTCAATCCTCTATACTCAATCCTCAATCCTCAATCCTCATTCTTCAATCCTCAATACCCAATCCTCAATCTTCAATCCGCAATCCTCAATCCTCAATTCTCAATCATCAATCCTCAATCCTCAGACCTCAAGCATCAATACTCAACCCTCAGTCCTCGTCCTCAATACACAACCCTCAATCCTCAATCCTCAATCCTCAGTCCTCAATCCTCAATTTACAATCCTCAATACTCAGTCTTCAGTCCTCAATCCTCAATCCTCAATCCTCAATCCTCATTCTTCAATCCTCAATACACAATCCTCAATCTTCAGTCCACAATCCTCGATCCTCAATCCTCAACCCCCAATCTTCAATACTCAATACTCAATCTTCAATCCTCAATCCTCAGTCCTCAATATTCAACACACAACCCTCAACCATCAATCCTCTATTCTCAATACTCAATAGAATATCCTGAATTCTCATGGTTCAATACTCAATCCACAAAATTCAATAATCAAATCTCAATCCTCAAACATCAATTCTCAACACTCAATCCTCAATACTCAGTCCTCTCTCTTCAATCCTCCATCCTCAATCCTCAACCCTCAATTCTCAGTCATCAATACTCAATCTGCAATACTCAATCCTCAATCCTCAATCCTCAATTCTCAACCCTCAATCCTCATTCCTCAAACCTCAATCCTCAACCCTCAGCCCTCATCCTCAATTCTCAATTCTCAATCCTCAATCCTCAATCCCCAATCTTCAATCCTCAATAATCAATCTCCAATCCTAGATCCTCAATCCCCAATCTTCAATCCTTAATCCTCAACCTTCAATCCTCATTCCCCAGTCCTCAATCTTCAATCCTCAATGCTCAATCCTCAATCCTCAATCATCATTCCTCAATCCTCAGCCCTCAACCCTCAAACCTCAATCCTCAACCGTCAGTCCTCGTCCTCAATCGTCAACCCTCAATCCTCAATCCTCAATCTTCAATCCTCAATACTCAATATTCAATACTCAATCCTCAATCTTCAATCCTCAATCTTCAATCCTCAATCCTCAATCCTCAATCCTCAGTCCTCATTCTTCAATCCTCAATACCCAATCCTCAATCTTCAATCCTCAATCCTCAATCCTAAATCCTCAATTCTCAATCCTCAATCCTCAGTCCTCAGTCCTCAAACCTCAATCCTCAATCCTCAGCCCTCATCCTCAATCCTCAATCCTCAATCCTCAATCCTCAATCCTCAACCTTTAATCCTCAATACTCAACCTTCAATAATCAATCCTCAATTCTCAATCCTCAATACTCAATCCTCAATCGTCAATCCTCAATCCCCAATCCTCAATCTTCAGTCCACAATCCTCAATCCTCAATCCTCAACACTCAATCTTCAATACTCAATACTCAATCTTCAATCCTCAATCCTCAATCCTCAATCCTCAATCCTCAGTCCTCAATCCTCAATCTACAATCCTCAATACTCAGTCTTCAATGCTCAATCCTCAATGCTCAATCCCCAGTCCTCATTCTTCAATCCCAATACCCAATCCTCAATATTCAATGCTCAATCCTCAATCCTCAATCCTCAATTCTCAATCCTCAATCCTCAATCCTGAATATTCAACGCTCAAGCCTCAATCATCAATCCTCAATTCTCAATACTCAATAGAGTATCCTGAATTCTCATGGTTCAATACTCAATCCACAATATTCAATAATCAAATCTCAATCCTCAAACATCCATTCTCAACACTCAATACTCAACACTCAGTCCTCTCTCTTCAATCCTCCATCCTCAACCCTCAATCCTCAAGCGTCAATCCTCAATCCTCAAACCTCAAACCTCAATCCTCAGTCCTCAAACCTCAATCCCGAATCCTCAATCCTGAATACTCAATCTTCAGACCTCAGTCCTCAAAAATCAATTGTCAATCCTCAATCCTCAATAGAATATCCTCAATTCACAGTTTTCAATACTGAACCCCATTCTTCAATCTTCAAATCTCAATCCACAAACATCAATCCTCATCACTCAACCATCAACACCCAGTCCTCAATCTTCAATCCTCAATCCTCAATCCTCAACATTCAATCCTCAATACTCAATACTCAATCCTCAATCCTCAATTCTCAGTCCTCAATACTCAATCCTCAATCGTCAATCCTCAATCCCCAATCCTCAATCTTCAATCCTCAATTCTCAATCCTCAATCCTCAATCCTCAATATTCAACACACAACCCTCAACCGTCAATCCTCAATACTCAACCATCAATCCTCAATTCTCAATACTCAATAGAATATCCTGAATTCTCATGGTTCAATACTCAATCCATAAAATTCAATAATCAAATCTCAATCCTCAAACATCAATTCTCAACACTCAATCCTCAATACTCAGTCCTCTCTCTTCAATCCTCCATCCTCAATCCTCAACCCTCAATTCTCAGTCATCAATCCTCAATCTTCAATACTCAATCCACAATCCTCAATCCTCAATCCTCAATCCTCAATTCTCAACCCTCAATCCTCATTCCTCAAACCTCAATCCTCAACCCTCAGCCCTCATCCTCAATTCTCAATTCTCAATACTCAATCCTCAATCCCCAATCTTCAATCCTCAATAATCAATCTCCAATCCTAGATCCTCAATCCCCAATCTTCAATCCTTAATCCTCAATCGTCAACCCTCAATCCTCAATCCTCAATCTTCAATTCTGAATACTCAATATTCAATACTCAATCCTCAATCTTCAATCCTCAATCTTCAATCCTCAATCCTCAATCCTCAATCCTCAGTCCTCATTCTTCAATCCTCAATACCCAATCCTCAATCTTCAATCCTCAATCCTCAATCCTCAATCCTCAATTCTGAATTCTCAATCCTCAGTCCTCAGTCCTCAAACCTCAATCCTCAATCCTCAGCCCTCATCCTCAATCCTCAATCCTCAATCCTCAACCCTCAATCCTCAATCTTCGATCCTCAATACTCAACCTTCAATAATCAATCCTCAATTCTCAATCCTCAGTACTCAATCCTCAATCGTCAGTCCTCAATCCCCAAACCTCAATCTTCAGTCCACAATCCTCAATCCTCAATCCTCAACCCTCAATCTTCAATACTCAATACTCAATCTTCAATCCTCAATCCTCAATCCTCAATCCTCAATCCTCAGTCCTCAATCCTCAATCTACAATCCTCAATACTCAGTCTTCAATCCTCAATCCTCAATGCTCAATCCTCAGTCCTCATTCTTCAATCCTCAATACACAATCCTCAATATTCAACACTCAAGCCTCAATCATCAATCCTCAATTCTCAATACTCAATAGAGTATCCTGAATTCTCATGGTTCAATACTCAATCCACAATATTCAATAATCAAATCTCAATCCTCAAACATCCATTCTCAACACTCAATACTCAACACTCAGTCCTCTCTCTTCAATCCTCCATCCTCAACCCTCAATCCTCAAGCGTCAATCCTCAATCCTCAAACCTCAAACCTCAATCCTCAGTCCTCAAACCTCAATCCCGAATCCTCAATCCTGAATACTCAATCTTCAGCCCTCAGTCCTCAAAAATCAATTGTCAATCCTCAATCCTCAATAGAATATCCTCAATTCACAGTTTTCAATACTGAACCCCATTCTTCAATCTTCAAATCTCAATCCACAAACATCAATCCTCATCACTCAACCATCAACACCCAGTCCTCAATCTTCAATCCTCAATCCTCAATCCTCAACATTCAATCCTCAATACTCAATACTCAATCCTCAATCCTCAATTCTCAGTCCTCAATACTCAATCCTCAATCGTCAATCCTCAATCCCCAATCCTCAATCTTCAATCCTCAATTCTCAATCCTCAATCCTCAATCCTCAATATTCAACACACAACCCTCAACCGTCAATCCTCAATACTCAACCATCAATCCTCAATTCTCAATACTCAATAGAATATCCTGAATTCTCATGGTTCAATACTCAATCCATAAAATTCAATAATCAAATCTCAATCCTCAAACATCAATTCTCAACACTCAATCCTCAATACTCAGTCCTCTCTCTTCAATCCTCCATCCTCAATCCTCAACCCTCAATTCTCAGTCATCAATCCTCAATCTTCAATACTCAATCCACAATCCTCAATCCTCAATCCTCAATCCTCAATTCTCAACCCTCAATCCTCATTCCTCAAACCTCAATCCTCAACCCTCAGCCCTCATCCTCAATTCTCAATTCTCAATACTCAATCCTCAATCCCCAATCTTCAATCCTCAATAATCAATCTCCAATCCTAGATCCTCAATCCCCAATCTTCAATCCTTAATCCTCAATCGTCAACCCTCAATCCTCAATCCTCAATCTTCAATTCTGAATACTCAATATTCAATACTCAATCCTCAATCTTCAATCCTCAATCTTCAATCCTCAATCCTCAATCCTCAATCCTCAGTCCTCATTCTTCAATCCTCAATACCCAATCCTCAATCTTCAATCCTCAATCCTCAATCCTCAATCCTCAATTCTGAATTCTCAATCCTCAGTCCTCAGTCCTCAAACCTCAATCCTCAATCCTCAGCCCTCATCCTCAATCCTCAATCCTCAATCCTCAACCCTCAATCCTCAATCTTCGATCCTCAATACTCAACCTTCAATAATCAATCCTCAATTCTCAATCCTCAGTACTCAATCCTCAATCGTCAGTCCTCAATCCACAAACCTCAATCTTCAGTCCACAATCCTCAATCCTCAATCCTCAACCCTCAATCTTCAATACTCAATACTCAATCTTCAATCCTCAATCCTCAATCCTCAATCCTCAATCCTCAGTCCTCAATCCTCAATCTACAATCCTCAATACTCAGTCTTCAATCCTCAATCCTCAATGCTCAATCCTCAGTCCTCATTCTTCAATCCTCAATACACAATCCTCAATATTCAACACTCAAGCCTCAATCATCAATCCTCAATTCTCAATACTCAATAGAGTATCCTGAATTCTCATGGTTCAATACTCAATCCACAATATTCAATAATCAAATCTCAATCCTCAAACATCAATTCTCAACACTCAATACTCAACACTCAGTCCTCTCTCTTCAATCCTCCATCCTCAACCCTCAATCCTCAAGCGTCAATCCTCAATCCTCAAACCTCAAACCTCAATCCTCAGTCCTCAAACCTCAATCCTCAATCCTCAGCCCTCATCCTCAATCCTCAATCCTCAATCCTCAATCCTCAATCCTCAACCTTCAATCCTCAATACTCAACCTTCAATAATCAATCCTCAATTCTCAATCCTCAATACTCAATCCTCAATCGTCAATCCTCAATCCCCAATCCTCAATCTTCAGTCCACAATCCTCAATCCTCAATCCTCAACCCTCAATCTTCAATACTCAATACTCAATCTTCAATCCTCAATCCTCAATCCTCAATCCTCAATCCTCAGTCCTCAATCCTCAATCTACAATCCTCAATACTCAAGCCTCAATCATCAATCCTCAATTCTCAATACTCAATAGAGTATCCTGAATTCTCATGGTTCAATACTCAATCCACAATATTCAATAATCAAATCTCAATCCTCAAACATCCATTCTCAACACTCAATACTCAACACTCAGTCCTCTCTCTTCAATCCTCCATACTCAACCCTCAATCCTCAAGCGTCAATCCTCAATCCCCTATCCTCAACCCTCAATCCTCAGTCCTCAAACCTCAATCCCGAATCCTCAATCCTGAATCCTCAATCTTCAGCCCTCAGTCCTCAAAAATCAATTGTCAATCCTCAATGCTCAATAGAATATCCTCAATTCACAGTTTTCAATACTGAACCCCATTCTTCAATCTTCAAATCTCAATCCACAAACATCAATCCTCATCACTCAAACATCAGCACCCAGTCCTCAATTTTCAATCCTCAATCCTGAATCCTCAATCTTCAATCCTCAAAACTCAATACTCAATCCTCAATCCTCAATCCTCAATTCGCAGTCCTCAATACTCAATCCTCTATCCTCAATCGTCAATCCTCAATCCCCAATCCTCATTCTTCAATCCTCAGTCCTCAATCCTCAATCCTCAATACTCAACCTTCAATAATCAATCCTCAATTCTCAATCCTCAATACTCAATCCTCAATCGTCAGTCCTCAATCCCCAATCCTCAATCTTCAGTCCACAATCGTCAATCCTCAATCCTCAACCCTCAATCTTCAATACTCAATACTCAATCTTCAATCCTCAATCCTCAATCCTCAAACATCAAGCATCAATACTCAACCCTCAGTCCTCGTCCACAATCCACAACCCTCAATCCTCGATCCTCAATCTTCAATACTCAACCCTCAATCCTCAATCCTAAATCCTCAATTCTCAATCCTCAATCCTCACTCCTCAGTCCTCAAACCTCAATCCTCAATCCTCAGCCCTCATCCTCAATCCTCAATCCTCAATCCTCAATCCTCAACCTTCAATCCTCAATACACAACCTTCAATAATCAATCCTCAATTCTCAATCCTCAATACTCAATCCTCAATCGTCAATCCTCAATCCCCAATCCTCAATCTTCAGTCCACAATCCTCAATCCTCAATCCTCAACCCTCAGTCTTCAATACTCAATACTCAATCTTCAATCCTCAATCCTCAATCCTCAATCCTCAATCCTCAGTCCTCAATCCTCAATCTACAATCCTCAATACTCAGTCTTCAATCCTCAATCCTCAATGCTCAATCCTCAGTCCTCATTCTTCAATCCTCAATACACAATCCTCAATATTCAATGCTCAATCCTCAATCCTCAATCCTCAATTCTCAATCCTCAATCCTCAATCCTCAATATTCAACACTCAAGCCTCAATCATCAATCCTCAATTCTCAATACTCAATAGAGTATCCTGAATTCTCATGGTTCAATACTCAATCCACAATATTCAATAATCAAATCTCAATCCTCAAACATCCATTCTCAACACTCAATACTCAACACTCAGTCCTCTCTCTTCAATCCTCCATACTCAACCCTCAATCCTCAAGCGTCAATCCTCAATCCCCTATCCTCAACCCTCAATCCTCAGTCCTCAAACCTCAATCCCGAATCCTCAATCCTGAATCCTCAATCTTCAGCCCTCAGTCCTCAAAAATCAATTGTCAATCCTCAATGCTCAATAGAATATCCTCAATTCACAGTTTTTAATACTGAACCCCATTCTTCAATCTTCAAATCTCAATCCACAAACATCAATCCTCATCACTCAAACATCAACACCCAGTCCTCAATCTTCAATCCTCAATCCTCAACCCTCAATCTTCAATCCTCAAAACTCAATACTCAATCCTCAATCCTCAATCCTCAATTCGCAGTCCTCAATACTCAATCCTCTATCCTCAATCTTCAATCCTCAATCCCCAATCCTCAACCTTCAATCCTCAATCCTCAATCCTCAATCCTCAGTCCTCAATATTCAACACACAACCCTCAACCATCAATCCTCTATTCTCAATACTCAATAGAATATCCTGAATTCTCATGGTTCAATACTCAATCCACAAAATTCAATAATCAAATCTCAATCCTCAAACATCAATTCTCAACACTCAATCCTCAATACTCAGTCCTCTCTCTTCAATACTCCATCCTCAATCCTCAACCCTCAATTCTCAGTCATCAATACTCAATCTGCAATACTCAATCCTCAATCCTCAATCCTCAATTCTCAACCCTCAATCCTCATTCCTCAAACCTCAATCCTCAACCCTCAGCCCTCATCCTCAATTCTCAATTCTCAATCCTCAATCCTCAATCCCCAATCTTCAATCCTCAATAATCAATCTCCAATCCTAGATCCTCAATCCCCAATCTTCAATCCTTAATCCTCAACCTTCAATCCTCATTCCCCAGTCCTCAATCTTCAATCCTCAATGCTCAATCCTCAATCCTCAATCATCATTCCTCAATCCTCAGCCCTCAACCCTCAAACCTCAATCCTCAACCGTCAGTCCTCGTCCTCAATCGTCAACCCTCAATCCTCAATCCTCAATCTTCAATCCTCAATACTCAATATTCAATACTCAATCCTCAATCTTCAATCCTCAATCTTCAATCCTCAATCCTCAATCCTCAATCCTCAGTCCTCATTCTTCAATCCTCAATACCCAATCCTCAATCTTCAATCCTCAATCCTCAATCCTAAATCCTCAATTCTCAATCCTCAATCCTCAGTCCTCAGTCCTCAAACCTCAATCCTCAATCCTCAGCCCTCATCCTCAATCCTCAATCCTCAATCCTCAATCCTCAATCCTCAACCTTTAATCCTCAATACTCAACCTTCAATAATCAATCCTCAATTCTCAATCCTCAATACTCAATCCTCAATCGTCAATCCTCAATCCCCAATCCTCAATCTTCAGTCCACAATCCTCAATCCTCAATCCTCAACACTCAATCTTCAATACTCAATACTCAATCTTCAATCCTCAATCCTCAATCCTCAATCCTCAATCCTCAGTCCTCAATCCTCAATCTACAATCCTCAATACTCAGTCTTCAATGCTCAATCCTCAATGCTCAATCCTCAGTCCTCATTCTTCAATCCCAATACCCAATCCTCAATATTCAATGCTCAATCCTCAATCCTCAATCCTCAATTCTCAATCCTCAATCCTCAATCCTGAATATTCAACGCTCAAGCCTCAATCATCAATCCTCAATTCTCAATACTCAATAGAGTATCCTGAATTCTCATGGTTCAATACTCAATCCACAATATTCAATAATCAAATCTCAATCCTCAAACATCCATTCTCAACACTCAATACTCAACACTCAGTCCTCTCTCTTCAATCCTCCATCCTCAACCCTCAATCCTCAAGCGTCAATCCTCAATCCTCAAACCTCAAACCTCAATCCTCAGTCCTCAAACCTCAATCCCGAATCCTCAATCCTGAATACTCAATCTTCAGCCCTCAGTCCTCAAAAATCAATTGTCAATCCTCAATCCTCAATAGAATATCCTCAATTCACAGTTTTCAATACTGAACCCCATTCTTCAATCTTCAAATCTCAATCCACAAACATCAATCCTCATCACTCAACCATCAACACCCAGTCCTCAATCCTCAATCCTCAATCCTCAATCCTCAATTCTCAACCCTCAATCCTCATTCCTCAAACCTCAATCCTCAACCCTCAGCCCTCATCCTCAATTCTCAATTCTCAATACTCAATCCTCAATCCCCAATCTTCAATCCTCAATAATCAATCTCCAATCCTAGATCCTCAATCCCCAATCTTCAATCCTTAATCCTCAATCGTCAACCCTCAATCCTCAATCCTCAATCTTCAATTCTGAATACTCAATATTCAATACTCAATCCTCAATCTTCAATCCTCAATCTTCAATCCTCAATCCTCAATCCTCAATCCTCAGTCCTCATTCTTCAATCCTCAATACCCAATCCTCAATCTTCAATCCTCAATCCTCAATCCTCAATCCTCAATTCTGAATTCTCAATCCTCAGTCCTCAGTCCTCAAACCTCAATCCTCAATCCTCAGCCCTCATCCTCAATCCTCAATCCTCAATCCTCAACCCTTAATCCTCAATCTTCGATCCTCAATACTCAACCTTCAATAATCAATCCTCAATTCTCAATCCTCAGTACTCAATCCTCAATCGTCAGTCCTCAATCCCCAAACCTCAATCTTCAGTCCACAATCCTCAATCCTCAATCCTCAACCCTCAATCTTCAATACTCAATACTCAATCTTCAATCCTCAATCCTCAATCCTCAATCCTCAATCCTCAGTCCTCAATCCTCAATCTACAATCCTCAATACTCAGTCTTCAATCCTCAATCCTCAATGCTCAATCCTCAGTCCTCATTCTTCAATCCTCAATACACAATCCTCAATATTCAACACTCAAGCCTCAATCATCAATCCTCAATTCTCAATACTCAATAGAGTATCCTGAATTCTCATGGTTCAATACTCAATCCACAATATTCAATAATCAAATCTCAATCCTCAAACATCAATTCTCAACACTCAATACTCAACACTCAGTCCTCTCTCTTCAATCCTCCATCCTCAACCCTCAATCCTCAAGCGTCAATCCTCAATCCTCAAACCTCAAACCTCAATCCTCAGTCCTCAAACCTCAATCCCGAATCCTCAATCCTGAATCCTCAATCTTCAGCCCTCAGTCCTCAAAAATCAATTGTCAATCCTCAATCCTCAATAGAATATCCTCAATTCACAGTTTTCAATACTGAACCCCATTCTTCAATCTTCAAATCTCAATCCACAAACATCAATCCTCATCACTCAACCATCAACACCCAGTCCTCAATCTTCAATCCTCAATCCTCAATCCTCAACCTTCAATCCTCAATACTCAATACTCAATCCTCAGTCCTCAATTCTCAGTCCTCAATACTCAATCCTCAATCGTCAATCCTCAATCCCCAATCCTCAATCTTCAATCCTCAATTCTCAATCCTCAATCCTCAATCCTCAATATTCAACACACAACCCTCAAGCATCAATCCTCAACACTCAACCATCAATCCTCAATTCTCAATACTCAACAGAATACCCTGAATTCTCATGGTTCAATACTCAATCCACAAAATTCAATAATCAAGTCTCAATCCTCAAACATGAATTCTCAGCACTCAATCCTCAATACTCAGTCCTCTCTCTTCAATCCTCCATCCTCAATCCTCAACACTCAATCCTCAGTCATCAATACTCAATCTTCAATACTCAGTCCTCAATCCTCAATCCTCAACCCTCAATCCTCAATCCTCAACCCTCAATACTCATTCCTCAAACCTCAATCCTCAACTCTCAGCCCTCATCCTCAATTCTCAATCCTCAATACCCAATCCTCAATCTTCAATCCTCAATCCTCAATCCTCAATCCTCAATCCTCAATCCTCAATCCTCAATCCACAGACATCAAACAGCAATGCTCAACCCTCAGTCCTCGTCCTCAGTCCACAACCGTCAATCCTCAATCCTCAATCTTCAATCATCAATATTCAATCTTCAGTTTTCAATCCTCAATCCTCAATCCTCAATCCTCAATCCTCAATGTTCAATCCGCAATACCCAAACCTCAATCTTCAATCCTCAATCCTCAATCGTCAATCCTCAATCCCCAATCCTCAAACATCAGTCCACAATCGTCAATCCTCAATCCTCAACCCTCAATCTTCAATACTCAATACTCAATCTTCAATCCTCAATCCTCAATCCTCAAACCTCAAGCATCAATACTCATCCCTCAGTCCTCGTCCACAATCCACAACCCTCAATCCTCGATCCTCAATCTTCAATACTCAACCCTCAATCCTCAATCCTAAATCCTCAATTCTCAATCCTCAATCCTCAGTCCTCAGTCCTCAAACCTCAATCCTCAATCCTCAGCCCTCATCCTCAATCCTCAATCCTCAATCCTCAATCCTCAATCCTCAACCTTCAATCCTCAATACTCAACCTTCAATAATCAATCCTCAATTCTCAATCCTCAATACTCAATCCTCAATCGTCAATCCTCAATCCCCAATCCTCAATCTTCAGTCCACAATCCTCAATCCTCAATCCTCAACCCTCAATCTTCAATACTCAATACTCAATCTTCAATCCTCAATCCTCAATCCTCAATCCTCAATCCTCAGTCCTCAATCCTCAATCTACAATCCTCAATACTCAAGCCTCAATCATCAATCCTCAATTCTCAATACTCAATAGAGTATCCTGAATTCTCATGGTTCAATACTCAATCCACAATATTCAATAATCAAATCTCAATCCTCAAACATCCATTCTCAACACTCAATACTCAACACTCAGTCCTCTCTCTTCAATCCTCCATACTCAACCCTCAATCCTCAAGCGTCAATCCTCAATCCCCTATCCTCAACCCTCAATCCTCAGTCCTCAAACCTCAATCCCGAATCCTCAATCCTGAATCCTCAATCTTCAGCCCTCAGTCCTCAAAAATCAATTGTCAATCCTCAATGCTCAATAGAATATCCTCAATTCACAGTTTTCAATACTGAACCCCATTCTTCAATCTTCAAATCTCAATCCACAAACATCAATCCTCATCACTCAAACATCAACACCCAGTCCTCAATTTTCAATCCTCAATCCTGAATCCTCAATCTTCAATCCTCAAAACTCAATACTCAATCCTCAATCCTCAATCCTCAATTCGCAGTCCTCAATACTCAATCCTCTATCCTCAATCGTCAATCCTCAATCCCCAATCCTCATTCTTCAATCCTCAGTCCTCAATCCTCAATCCTCAATACTCAACCTTCAATAATCAATCCTCAATTCTCAATCCTCAATACTCAATCCTCAATCGTCAATCCTCAATCCCCAATCCTCAATCTTCAGTCCACAATCGTCAATCCTCAATCCTCAACCCTCAATCTTCAATACTCAATACTCAATCTTCAATCCTCAATCCTCAATCCTCAAACCTCAAGCATCAATACTCAACCCTCAGTCCTCGTCCACAATCCACAACCCTCAATCCTCGATCCTCAATCTTCAATACTCAACCCTCAATCCTCAATCCTAAATCCTCAATTCTCAATCCTCAATCCTCACTCCTCAGTCCTCAAACCTCAATCCTCAATCCTCAGCCCTCATCCTCAATCCTCAATCCTCAATCCTCAATCCTCAACCTTCAATCCTCAATACACAACCTTCAATAATCAATCCTCAATTCTCAATCCTCAATACTCAATCCTCAATCGTCAATCCCCAATCCCCAATCCTCAATCTTCAGTCCACAATCCTCAATCCTCAATCCTCAACCCTCAGTCTTCAATACTCAATACTCAATCTTCAATCCTCAATCCTCAATCCTCAATCCTCAATCCTCAGTCCTCAATCCTCAATCTACAATCCTCAATACTCAGTCTTCAATCCTCAATCCTCAATGCTCAATCCTCAGTCCTCATTCTTCAATCCTCAATACACAATCCTCAATATTCAATGCTCAATCCTCAATCCTCAATCCTCAATTCTCAATCCTCAATCCTCAATCCTCAATATTCAACACTCAAGCCTCAATCATCAATCCTCAATTCTCAATACTCAATAGAGTATCCTGAATTCTCATGGTTCAATACTCAATCCACAATATTCAATAATCAAATCTCAATCCTCAAACATCCATTCTCAACACTCAATACTCAACACTCAGTCCTCTCTCTTCAATCCTCCATACTCAACCCTCAATCCTCAAGCGTCAATCCTCAATCCCCTATCCTCAACCCTCAATCCTCAGTCCTCAAACCTCAATCCCGAATCCTCAATCCTGAATCCTCAATCTTCAGCCCTCAGTCCTCAAAAATCAATTGTCAATCCTCAATGCTCAATAGAATATCCTCAATTCACAGTTTTTAATACTGAACCCCATTCTTCAATCTTCAAATCTCAATCCACAAACATCAATCCTCATCACTCAAACATCAACACCCAGTCCTCAATCTTCAATCCTCAATCCTCAACCCTCAATCTTCAATCCTCAAAACTCAATACTCAATCCTCAATCCTCAATCCTCAATTCGCAGTCCTCAATACTCAATCCTCTATCCTCAATCTTCAATCCTCAATCCCCAATCCTCAACCTTCAATCCTCAATCCTCAATCCTCAATCCTCAATCCTCAATCCTCAATCCTCAATCCTCATTCTTCAATCCTCAATACCCAATCCTCAATCTTCAATCCTCAATCCTCAATCCTCAATTCTCAATCCTCAATCCTCAGTCCTCAGTCCTCAAATCTCAATCCTCAATCCTCAGCCCTCAGCCTCAATCGTCAACCCTCAATCCTCAATCCTCAATCTTCAATCCTCAATACTCAACCTTCAATAATCAATCCTCAATTCTCAATCCTCAATACTCAATCCTCAATCGTCAATCCTCTATCCCCAATCCTCAATCTTCAGTCCACAATCCTCAATCCTCAATGCTCAACCCTCAATCTTCAATACTCAATACTCAATCCTCAGTCCTCAATCCTCAATCTTCAATCCTCAGTCCCAAATCCTCAATCTTCAATACACAATCCTCAATCCTCAATCTTCAATCCTCAATACACAATCTTCAATCATCAATACTCAATCCTCAATCGTCAATCCTCAATCCCCAATCCTCAATCTTCAGTCCACAATCCTCAATCCTCAATCCTCAATTCTCAGTCCTCAATACTCAATCCTCTATCCTCAATCGTCAATCCTCAATCCCCAATCCTCAACCTTCAATCCTCAATCCTCAATCCTCAATCCTCAATCCTCAATCTTCAATCCTCAATCCTCAATCCTCAACCCTCAATCCTTAATCCTCAATCCTCAATCTTCAGTCCTCAAACCTTAATCCTGAATCCTCAATCCTCAATCCTCAATCCTCAATCTTCAATCCTCAATCCTCAATCCTCAACCCTCAATCCTTAATCCTCAATCCTCAATCTTCAGTCCTCAAACCTTAATCCTGAATCCACAATCCTGAGACCTCAATCTTCAGCCCTCAGTCCTCAACAATCAGTTGTCAATCCTCAATCCTCAGAGGAATATCATCAATTCACAGTTTTCAATACTCAATACTGAATCTGCAATCTTCAATCCTCTATCCACAAACATCAATACTCATAACTCAACACTCAACACTCCGTCGCCAGTCCTCAATCTGCAATCCTCAATCCTCAATCCTCAATCCTCGATCCTCAATCCTCAATTTTCAAGCCTCAATACTGAATCTTCAATCCTCAATGCTTAAACCTCAATCCTCAATCCTCAATCCCCAATCTTCAATCCTCAATAATCAATCTCCAATCCTAGATCATCTATCCCCAATTTTCAATCCTTAATCCTCAACCTTCAATCCTCATTCCCCAGTCCTCAGTCTTCAATCCTCAATGCTCAATCCTCAATCCTCAATCATCAGTCCTCAATCCTCAACCCTCAACCCTCAAACCTCAATCCCCAATCTTCAATCCTCAATACTCAACCTTCAATAAGCAATCCTCAATTCTCAATCCTCAATACTCAATCCTCAATCGTCAATCCTCAATCCCCAATCCTCCATCTTCAGTCCACAATCCTCAATGCTCAATCCTCAACCCTCAATCTTCAATACTCAATACTCAATCTTCAATCCTCAATCCTCAATCCTCAATCCTCAATCCTCAGTCGTCAATACTCAGTCTACAGTCCTCAATACTCAGTCTTCAATCCTCAATCCTCAATCCTCAATCCTCAATCCTCAATCCTCAATCCTCAATCCTCAATCGTCAACCCTCAATCCTCAATCCTCAATCTTCAATCCTCAATACTCAATACTCAATACTCAATCCTCAATCTTCAATCCTCAACCTTCCACCCTCAATCCTCAATCCTCAATCCTCAATCCTCATTCATCAATCCTCAATACCCAATCCTCGATCTTCAATCCACAATCCTCAATCCTCAATTCTCAATCCTCAATCCTCAGTCCTCCGTCCTCAAATCTCAATCCTCAATCCTCAGCCCCCATCCTCAATCCTCAATCCTCAATCCTCAATCCCCAATCTTCAATCCTCAATACTCAACCTTCAATAAGCAATCCTCAATTCTCAATCCTCAATACTCAATCCTCAATCGTCAATCCTCAATCCCCAATCCTCCATCTTCAGTCCACAATCCTCAATGCTCAATCCTCAACCCTCAATCTTCAATACTCAATACTCTATCTTCAATCCTCAATCCTCAATCTTCAATCCTCAATCCTCAGTCCTCAATCCTCAATTTACAATCCTCAATACTCAGTCTTCAGTCCTCAATCCTCAATCCTCAATCCTCAATCCTCATTCTTCAATCCTCAATACACAATCCTCAATCTTCAGTCCACAATCCTCGATCCTCAATCCTCAACCCCCAATCTTCAATACTCAATACTCAATCTTCAATCCTCAACCCTCAATCCTCAAACCTCAATCCTCAACCGTCAGTCCTCGTCCTCAATCGTCAACACTCAATCCTCAATCCTCAATCTTCAATCCTCAATACTCAATATTCAATACTCAATCCTCAATCTTCAATCCTCAATCTTCAATCCTCAATCCTCAATCCTCAATCCTCAATCCTCATTCTTCAATCCTCAATACCCAATCCTCGATCTTCAATCCTCAATCCTCAATCCTCAAATCTCAATCCTCAATCCTCAGTCCTCAGTCCTCAAACCTCAATCCTGAACCTCAGCCCTCATCCTCAAACCTCAATCCTCAATCCTCAATCCTCAATCGTCAACCCTCAATACTCAACCTTCAATAATCAATCCTCAATTCTCAATCCTCAATACTCAATCCTCAATCGTCAATCCTCAATCCCCAATCCTCAATCTTCAGTCCACAATCCTCAATCCTCAATCCTCAACCCTCAATCTTCTATACTCAATACTCAATCTTCAATCCTCAATCCTCAATACTCAACCCTCAATCCTCAGTCCTCAAACCTCAATCCCGAATCCTCAATCCTGAATCCTCAATCTTCAGCCCTCAGTCCTCAAAGATCAATTGTCAATCCTCAATCCTCAATAGAATATCCTCAATTCACAGTTTTCAATACTGAACCCCATTCTTCAATCTTCAAATCTCAATCCACAAACATCAATTCTCATCACTCAACCATCAACACCCAGTCCTCAATCTTCAATCCTCAATCCTCAATCCTCAATCTTCAATCCTCAAAACTCAATACTCAATCCTCAATTCTCAGTCCTCAATACTCAATCCTCTATCCTCAATCGTCAATCCACAATCCCCAATCCTCAACCTTCAATCCTCAATCCTCAATCCTCAATCCTCAATCCTCAATATTCAACACACAACTCTCAACCATCAATCCTCTATTCTCAATACTCAATAGAATATCCTGAATTCTCATGGTTCAATACTCAATCCACAAAATTCAATAATCAAATCTCAATCCTCAAACATCAATTCTCAACACTCAATCCTCAATACTCAGTCCTCTCTCTTCAATCCTCCATCCTCAATCCTCAACCCTCAATTCTCAGTCATCAATACTCAATCTGCAATACTCAATCCTCAATCCTCAATCCTCAATTCTCAACCCTCAATCCTCATTCCTCAAACCTCAATCCTCAAACCTCAGCCCTCATCCTCAATTCTCAATTCTCAATCCTCAATCCTCAATCCCCAATCTTCAATCCTCAATACTCAATATTCAATACTCAATCCTCAATCTTCAATCCTCAATCTTCAATCCTCAATCCTCAATCCTCAATCCTCAGTCCTCATTCTTCAATCCTCAATACCCAATCCTCAATCTTCAATCCTCAATCCTCAATCCTAAATCCTCAATTCTCAATCCTCAATCCTCAGTCCTCAGTCCTCAAACCTCAATCCTCAATCCTCAGCCCTCATCCTCAATCCTCAATCCTCAATCCTCAATCCTCAACCTTCAATCCTCAATACTCAACCTTCAATAATCAATCCTCAATTCTCAATCCTCAATACTCAATCCTCAATCGTCAATCCTCAATCCCCAATCCTCAATCTTCAGTCCACAATCCTCAATCCTCAATCCTCAACACTCAATCTTCAATACTCAATACTCAATCTTCAATCCTCAATCCTCAATCCTCAATCCTCAATCCTCAGTCCTCAATCCTCAACCTACAATCCTCAATACTCAGTCTTCAATCCTCAATCCTCAATGCTCAATCCTCAGTCCTCATTCTTCAATCCTCAATACACAATCCTCAATATTCAATGCTCAATCCTCAATCATCAATCCTCAATTCTCAATCCTCAATCCTCAATCCTCAATATTCAACACTCAAGCCTCAATCATCAATCCTCAATTCTCAATACTCAATAGAGTATCCTGAATTCTCATGGTTCAATACTCAATCCACAATATTCAATAATCAAATCTCAATCCTCAAACATCCATTCTCAACACTCAATACTCAACACTCAGTCCTCTCTCTTCAATCCTCCATACTCAACCCTCAACCCTCAAGCGTCAATCCTCAATCCCCTATCCTCAACCCTCAATCCTCAGTCCTCAAACCTCAATCCCGAATCCTCAATCCTGAATCCTCTATCTTCAGCTCTCAGTCCCCAAAAATCAATTGTCAATCCTCAATGCTCAATAGAATATCCTCAATTCACAGTTTTCAATACTGAACCCCATCCTTCAATCTTCAAATCTCAATCCACAAACATCAATCCTCATCACTCAACCATCAACACCCAGTCCTCAATCTTCAATCCTCAATCCTCAATCCACAACCTTCAATCCTCAATACTCAATACTCAATCCTCAGTCCTCAATTCTCAGTCCTCAATACTCAATCCTCAATCCTCAATCCTCAATCCTCAATCCTCAATCCTCAATCCTCAATCCTCAATCCTCATTCTTCAATCCTCAATACCCAATCCTCAATCTTCAATCCTCAATCCTCAATCCTCAATTCTCAATCCTCAATCCTCAGTCCTCAGTCCTCAAATCTTAATCCTCAATCCTCAGCCCTCAGCCTCAATCGTCAACCCTCAATCCTCAATCCTCAATCTTCAATCCTCAATACTCAACCTTCAATAATCAATCCTCAATTCTCAATCCTCAATACTCAATCCTCAATCGTCAATCCTCTATCCCCAATCCTCAATCTTCAGTCCACAATCCTCAATCCTCAATGCTCAACCCTCAATCTTCAATACTCAATACTCAATCCTCAGTCCTCAATCCTCAATCTTCAATCCTCAGTCCCAAATCCCCAATCTTCAATACACAATCCTCAATCCTCAATCCTCAATCCTCAACCCTCAATCCTCAATCCTCAATCCTCAATCCTCATTCTTCAATCCTCAATACCCAATCCTCAATCTTCAATCCACAATACTCAATCCTCAATTCTCAATCCTCAATCCTCAGTCCTCAGTCGTCAAATCTCAATCCTCAATCCTCAGCCCTCAGCCTCAATCGTCAACCCTCAATCCTCAATCCACAATCTTCAATCCTCAATACTCAACCTTCAATAATCAATCCTCAATTCTCAATCCTCAATACTCAATCTTCAATCGTCAATCCTCAATCCCCAATCCTCAATCTTCAGTCCACAATCCTCAATCCTCAATGCTCAACCCTCAATCTTCAATACTCAATACTCAATCCTCAGTCCTCAATCCTCAATCTTCAATCCTCAGTCCCAAATCCTCAATCTTCAATACACAATCCTCAATCCTCAATCTTCAATCCTCAATACTCAATCTTCAATCATCAATACTCAATCCTCAATCGTCAATCCTCAATCCCCAATCCTCAATCTTCAGTCCACAATCCTCAATCCTCAATCCTCAATTCTCAGTCCTCAATACTCAATCCTCTATCCTCAATCGTCAATCCTCAATCCCCAATCCTCAACCTTCAATCCTCAATCCTCAATCCTCAATCCTCAATCCTCAATCTTCAATCCTCAATCCTCAATCCTCAATCCTCAATCCTCATTCTTCCATCCTCAATACCAAATCCTCAATCTTCAATCCTCAATCCTCAATCCTAAATCCTCAATCCTCAATCCTCAATCCTCAATCTTCAATCCTCAGTCCCAAATCCTCAATCTTCAATCCTCAATCCTCAATCCTCAACCCTCAATCCTTAATCCTCAATCCTCAATCTTCAGTCCTCAAACCTTAATCCTGAATCCACAATCCTGAGACCTCAATCTTCAGCCCTCAGTCCTCAACAATCAGTTGTCAATCCTCAATCCTCAGAGGAATATCATCAATTCACAGTTTTCAATACTCAATACTGAATCTGCAATCTTCAATCCTCTATCCACAAACATCAATACTCATAACTCAACACTCAACACTCCGTCGCCAGTCCTCAATCTTCAATCCTCAATCCTCAATCCTCAATCCTCAATCCTCGATCCTCAATCCTCAATTTTCAAGCCTCAATACTGAATCTTCAATCCTCAATGCTTAAACCTCAATCCTCAATCCTCAATCCCCAATCTTCAATCCTCAATAATCAATCTCCAATCCTAGATCATCTATCCCCAATTTTCAATCCTTAATCCTCAACCTTCAATCCTCATTCCCCAGTCCTCAGTCTTCAATCCTCAATGCTCAATCCTCAATCCTCAATCATCAGTCCTCAATCCTCAACCCTCAACCCTCAAACCTCAATCCCCAATCTTCAATCCTCAATACTCAACCTTCAATAAGCAATCCTCAATTCTCAATCCTCAATACTCAATCCTCAATCGTCAATCCTCAATCCCCAATCCTCCATCTTCAGTCCACAATCCTCAATGCTCAATCCTCAACCCTCAATCTTCAATACTCAATACTCAATCTTCAATCCTCAATCCTCAATCCTCAATCCTCAATCCTCAATCCTCAGTCCTCAATACTCAGTCTACAGTCCTCAATACTCAGTCTTCAATCCTCAATCCTCAATCCTCAATCCTCAATCCTCATTCATCAATCCTCAATACACAATCCTCAATAATCAATCCTCAATCCTCAATCCTCAATTCTCAATCCTCAATCCTCAATCCTCAATATTCAGCACTCAAGCCTCAAACATCAATCCTCAATACTCAATCATCAATCCTCAATTCTCAATACTCAATATAATATCCTGAATTCTCATGGTTCAATACTCAATCCACAATATTCAATAATCAAATCTCGATCCTCAAACATCAATACTCAACACTCAATACTCAACACTCAGTCCTCTCTCTTCAATCCTCCATCCTCAACCCTCAATCCTCAAGCGTCAATCCTCAATCCTCAATCCTCAATCCTCAATTCTCAGTCCTCAATACTCAATCCTCAATCGTCAATCCTCAATACTCAATACTCAATCCTCAATCCTCAATTCTCAGTCCACAATACTCAATCCTCAATCGTCAATCCTGAATCCCCAATCCTCAATCTTCAATCATCAATCCTCAATCCTCAATCCTCAATCCTCAATATTCAACACACAACCCTCAACCATCAATCCTCAATACTCAACCATCAATCCTCAATTCTCAATCCTCAATAGAATATCCTGAATTCTCATGGTTCAATACTCAATCCACAAAATTCAATAATCAAATCTCAATACTCAAACATCAATTCTCAACACTCAATCCTCAATACTCAGCCCTCTCTCTTCAATCCTCCATCCTCAATCCTTAACCTTCAATCCTCAGTCATCAATACTCAATCTTCAATACTCCATCCTCACTCCTCAATCCTCAATCCTCAATCCTCAATCCTCAATCGTCAACCCTCAATCCTCAATCCTCAATCTTCAATCCTCAATACTCAATACTCAATACTCAATCCTCAATCTTCAATCCTCAACCTTCCACCCTCAATCCTCAATCCTCAATCCTCAATCCTCATTCATCAATCCTCAATACCCAATCCTCGATCTTCAATCCACAATCCTCAATCCTCAATTCTCAATCCTCAATCCTCAGTCCTCCGTCCTCAAATCTCAATCCTCAATCCTCAGCCCTCATCCTCAATCCTCAATCCTCAATCCTCAATCCCCAATCTTCAATCCTCAGTACTCAACCTTCAATAAGCAATCCTCAATTCTCAATCCTCAATACTCAATCCTCAATCGTCAATCCTCAATCCCCAATCCTCCATCTTCAGTCCACAATCCTCAATGCTCAATCCTCAACCCTCAATCTTCAATACTCAATACTCTATCTTCAATCCTCAATCCTCAATCTTCAATCCTCAATCCTCAGTCCTCAATCCTCAATCTACAATCCTCAATACTCAGTCTTCAATCCTCAATCCTCAATGCTCAATCCTCAATCCTCGTTCTTCAATTCTCAAGACACAATCCTCAATATTCAATCCTCAATCCTCAATCCTCAATTCTCAATCCTCAATCCTCAATCCTCAATATTCAACACTCAAGCCTCAAACATCAATCCTGAATACTCAATCATCAATCCTCAATTCTCAATACTCAACAGAATATCCTGAATTCTCATGGTTCAATACTGAATCCACAATATTCAATAATCAAATCTCAATCCTCAAACATCAACTCTCAACACTCAATACTCAACACTCAGTCCTCTCTCTTCAATCCTCCATCCTCAACACTCAATCCTCAAGCGTCAATCCTCAATCCTCAATCCTCAACCCTCAATCCTCAGTCCTCAAACCTCAATCCCGAATCCTCAATCCTGAATCCTCTATCTTCAGCCCTCAGTCCTCAAAAATCAATTGTCAATCCTCAATCTTCAATAGAATATCCTCAATTCACAGTTTTCAATACTGAACCCCATTCTTCAATCCTCAAATCTCAATCCACAAACATCAATTCTAATCACTCAACCATCAACACCCAGTCCTCAATCTTCAATCATCAATCCTCAATCCTCAATCTTCAATCCTCAATACTCAATACTCAATCCTCAATCCTCAATTCTCAATAATCAATCTCCAATCCTAGATCCTCAATCCCCAATCTTCAATCCATAATCCTCAACCTTCAATCCTCATTCCCCAGTCCTCAATCTTCAATCCTCAATGCTCAATCCTCAATCCTCAATCATCAGTCCTCAATCCTCAACCCTCAACATTCAACACACAACCCTCAATATTCAACACTCAAGCCTCAAACATCAATCCTCAATACCCAATCATAAATCCTCAATTCTCAATACTCAATAGAATATCCTGAATTCTCATGGTTCAATACTCAATCCACAATATTCAATAATCAAATCTCAATCCTCAAACATCAATTCTCAACACTCAATACTCAACACTCAGTCCTCTCTCTTCAATCCTCCATCCTCGACCCTCAATCCTCAAGCGTCAATCCTCAATCCTCAATCCTCAACCCTCAATCCTCAGTCCTCAAACCTCAATCCCGAATCCTCAATCCTGAATCCTCTATCTTCAGCCCTCAGTACTCAAAAATCAATTGTCAATCCTCAATCCTCAATAGAATATCCTCAATTCACAGTTTTCAATACTGAACCCCATTCTTCAATCTTCAAATCTCAATCCACAAACATCAATTCTCATCACTCAACCATCAACACCCAGTCCTCAATCTTCAATCCTCAATCCTCAATCCTCAATCTTCAATCCTCAAAACTCAATACTCAATCCTCAATCCTCAATTCTCAGTCCTCAATACTCAATCCTCAATCGTAAATCCTCAATCCCCAATCCTCAATCTTCAATCCTCAATCCTCAATCCACAATCCTCAATCCTCAATATTCAACACACAACCCTCAACCATCAATCCTCAATACTCAACCATCAATCCTCAATTCTCAATACTCAATAGAATATCCTGAATTCTCATGGTTCAATACTCAATCCACAAAATTCAATAATCAAATCTCAATCCTCAAACATCAATTCTCAACACTCAATCCTCAATACTCAGTCCTCTATCTTCAATCCTCCATCGTCAATCCTCAACCCTCAATTCTCAGTCATCAATACTCAATCTTCAATACTCAATCCTCAATCCTCAATCCTCAATCCTCAATCCTCAATCCTCAACCCTCAATCCTCATTCCTCAAACCTCAATCCTCAACCATCAGCCCTCATCCTCAATTCTCAATTCTCAATCCTCAATCCTCAATCCCCAGTCTTCAATCCTCAATAATCAATCTCCAATCCTAGATCCTCAATCCCCAATCTTCAATCCTTAATCCTCAACCTTCAATCCTCATTCCCCAGTCCTCAATCCTCAATCCTCAATGCTCAATCCTCAATCCTCAATCATCATTCCTCAATCCTCAGCCCTCAACCCTCAAACCTCAATCCTCAACCGTCAGTCCTCGTCCTCAATCGTCAACCCTCAATCCTCAATCCTCAACCTTCAATCCTCAATACTCAATATTCAATGCTCAATCCTCAATCTTCAATACTCAATCTTCAATCCTCAATCCTCAATCCTCAATTCTCAATCCTCATTCATCAATCCTCAATACCCAATCCTCGATCTTCAATCCTCAATCTTCAATCTTCAATCCTCAATCCTCAATCCTCAATCCTCAATCCTCATTCTTCAATCCTCAATACCCAATCCTCAATCTTCAATCCTCAATCCTCAATCCTCAATTCTCAATGCTCAATCCTCAATCGTCAATCCTCAATCCCCAATCCTCAATCTTCAATCCTCAATCCTCAATCCTCAATCCTCAATCCTCAATCTTCTATCCTCAATACTCAATATTCAATCCTCAATCCTCAATCCTCAATCTTCAATCCTCAATCCCCAATCCTCAACCCTCAATCCTTAATCCTCAATCCTCACTCTTCAGTCCTCAAACCCTAATCCTGAATCCACAATCCTGAATCCTCAATCTTCAGCCCTCAGTCCTCAACAATCAGTTGTCAATCCTCCATCCTCAATGGAATATCGTCAATTCACAGTTTTCAATACTCAATACTCAATCTGCAATCTTCAAACCTCTATACACAAACATCAATACTCATAACTCAGCACTCAACACTCCGTCCCCAGTCCTCAATCTTCAATCCTCAATCCTCAATCCTCAATCCTCAATCCTCAATCCTCAATTTTCAAGCCTCAATACTGAATCTTCAATCCTCAATGCTTAATCCTCAATCCTCAATCCTCAGTCCTCAATCCCCAATCCTCAATCTTCAATCCTCAATCCTCAATCCTCAATCCTCAATCCTCAATATTCAACACACAACCCTCAACCATCAATCCTCAATACTCAACCATCAATCCTCAATTCTCGATACTCATTAGAATATCCTGAATTCTCATGGTTCAATACTCAATCCACAAAATTCAATAATCAAATCTCAATCCTCAAACATCAATTCTCAACACTCAATCCTCAATACTCAGTCCTCTATCTTCAATCCTCCATCCTCAATCCTCAACCCTCAATTCTCAGTCATCAATACTCAATCTTCAATAATCAATCCTCAATCCTCAATCCTCAATCCTCAATCCTCAATCCTCAACCCTCAATCCTCATTCCTCAAACCTCAATCCTCAACCATCAGCCCTCATCCTCAATTCTCAATTCTCAATTCTCAATCCTCAATCCCCAGTCTTCAATCGTCAATAATCAATCTCCAATCTTAGATCCTCAATCCCCAATCTTCAATCCTTAATCCTCAACCTTCGATCCTCATTCCCCAGTCCTCAATCTTCAATCCTCAATGCTCAATCCTCAATCCTCAATCATCATTCCTCAATCCTCAGCCCTCAACCCTCAAACCTCAATCCTCAACCGTCAGTCCTCGTCCTCAATCGTCAACCCTCAATCCTCAATCCTCAACCATCAATCCTCAATACTCAACCATCAATCCTCAATTCTCAATACTCAATAGAATATCCTGAATTCTCATGGTTCAATACTCAATCCACAAAATTCAATAATCAAATCTCAATTCTCAAACATCAATTCTCAACACTCAATCCTCAATACTCAGTCCTCTATCTTCAAACCTCCATCCTCAATCCTCAACCCTCAATTCTCAGTCATCAATACTCAATCTTCAATAATCAATCCTCAATCCTCAATCCTCAATCCTCAATCCTCAATCCTCAACCCTCAATCCTCATTCCTCAAACCTCAATCCTCAACCATCAGCCCTCATCCTCAATTCTCAATTCTCAATTCTCAATCCTCAATCCCCAGTCTTCAATCGTCAATAATCAATCTCCAATCCTAGATCGTCAATCCCCAATCTTCAATCCTTAATCCTCAACCTTCGATCCTCATTCCCCAGTCCTCAATCTTCAATCCTCAATGCTCAATCCTCAATCCTCAATCATCATTCCTCAATCCTCAGCCCTCAACCCTCAAACCTCAATCCTCAACCGTCAGTCCTCGTCCTCAATCGTCAACCCTCAATCCTCAATCCTCAATCTTCAATCCTCAATACTCAATATTGAATGCTCAATCCTCAATCTTCAATCCTCAATCTTCAATCCTCAATCCTCAATCCTCAATTCTCAATCCTCATTCATCAATCCTCAATACCCAATCCTCGATCTTCAATCCTCAATCTTCAATCTTCAATCCTCAATCCTCAATCCTCAATCCTCAATCCTCATTCTTCAATCCTCAATACCCAATCCTCAATCTTCAATCCTCAATCCTCAATCCTCAATTCTCAATGCTCAATCCTCAATCGTCAATCCTCAATCCCCAATCCTCAATCTTCAATCCTCAATCCTCAATCCTCAATCCTCAATCCTCAATCTTCAATCCTCAATACTCAATATTCAATCCTCAATCCTCAATCGTCAATCTTCAACCCTCAATCCTCAATCCTCAACCCTCAATCCTTAATCCTCAATCCTCAATCTTCAGTCCTCAATCCTCAATACTCAATTCTCAATCCTCAATCCTCAATCCTCAATATTCAACACTAAAGCCTCAAACATCAATCCTGAATACTCAATCATCAATCCTCAATTCTCAATACTCAATAGAATATCCTGAATTCTCATGGTTCAATACTCAATCCACAATATTCAATAATCAAATCTCAATCCTCAAACATCAATTCTCAACACTCAATACTCAACACTCAGTCCTCTCTCTTCAATCCTCCATCCTCAACTCTCAATCCTCAAGCGTCAATCCTCAATCCTCAATCCTCAACCCTCAATCCTCAGTCCTCAAACCTCAATCCCGAATCCTCAATCCTGAATCCTCTATCTTCAGCCCTCAGTCCTCAAAAATCAATTGTCAATCCTCAATCTTCAATAGAATATCCTCAATTCACAGTTTTCAATACTGAACCCCATTCTTCAATCCTCAAATCTCAATCAACAAACATCAATTCTAATCACTCAACCATCAACACCCAGTCCTCAATCTTCAATCATCAATCCTCAATCCTCAATCTTCAATCCTCAATACTCAATACTCAATCCTCAATCCTCAATTCTCAATAATCAATCTCCAATCCTAGATCCTCAATCCCCAATCTTCAATCCATAATCCTCAACCTTCAATCCTCATTCCCCAGTCCTCAATCTTCAATCCTCAATGCTCAATCCTCAATCCTCAATCATCAGTCCTCAATCCTCAACCCTCAACATTCAACACACAACCCTCAATATTCAACACTCAAGCCTCAAACATCAATCCTCAATACCCAATCATAAATCCTCAATTCTCAATACTCAATAGAATATCCTGAATTCTCATGGTTCAATACTCAATCCACAATATTCAATAATCAAATCTCAATCCTCAAACATCAATTCTCAACACTCAATACTCAACACTCAGTCCTCTCTCTTCAATCCTCCATCCTCGACCCTCAATCCTCAAGCGTCAATCGTCAATCCTCAATCCTCAACCCTCAATCCTCAGTCCTCAAACCTCAATCCCGAATCCTCAATCCTGAATCCTCTATCTTCAGCCCTCAGTACTCAAAAATCAATTGTCAATCCTCAATCCTCAATAGAATATCCTCAATTCACAGTTTTCAATACTGAACCCCATTCTTCAATCTTCAAATCTCAATCCACAAACATCAATTCTTATCATTCAACCATCAACACCCAGTCCTCAATCTTCAACCCTCAATCCTCAATCCTCAATCTTCAATCCTCAAAACTCAATACTCAATCCTCAATCCTCAATTCTCAGTCCTCAATACTCAATCCTCAATCGTAAATCCTCAATGCCCAATCCTCAATCTTCAATCCTCAATCCTCAATCCTCAATCCTCAATCCTCAATATTCAACACACAACCCTCAACCATCAATCCTCAATACTCAACCATCAATCCTCAATTCTCAATACTCAATAGAATATCCTGAATTCTCATGGTTCAATACTCAATCCACAAAATTCAATAATCAAATCTCAATCCTCAAACATCAATTCTCAACACTCAATCCTCAATACTCAGTCCTCTATCTTCAATCCTCCATCCTCAATCCTCAACCGTCAATTCTCAGTCATCAATACTCAATCTTCAATACTCAATCCTCAATCCTCAATCCTCAATCCTCAATCCTCAATCCTCAACCCTCAATCCTCATTCCTCAAACCTCAATCCTCAACCATCAGCCCTCAGCCTCAATTCTCAATTCTCAATCCTCAATCCTCAGTCCCCAGGCTTCAATCCTCAATAATCAATCTCCAATCCTAGATCCTCAATCCCCAATCTTCAATCCTTAATCCTCAACCTTCAATCCTCATTCCCCAGTCCTCAATCCTCAATCCTCAATGCTCAATCCTCAATCCTCAATCATCATTCCTCAATCCTCAGCCTTCAACCCTCAAACCTCAATCCTCAACCGTCAGTCCTCGTCCTCAATCGTCAACCCTCAATCCTCAATCCTCAACATTCAATACTCAATACTCAATATTCAATGCTCAATCCTCAATCTTCAATACTCAATCTTCAATCCTCAATCCTCAATCCTCAATTCTCAATCCTCATTCATCAATCCTCAATACCCAATCCTCGATCTTCAATCCTCAATCTTCAATCTGAAATCCTCAATCCTCAATCCTCAATCCTCAATCCTCATTCTTCAATCCTCAATACCCAATCCTCAATCTTCAATCCTCAATCCTCAATCCTCAATTCTCAATGCTCAATCCTCAATCGTCAAACCTCAATCCCCAATCCTCAATCTTCAATCCTCAATCCTCAATCCTCAATCCTCAATCCTCAATCTTCTATCCTCAATACTCAATATTCAATACTCAATCCTCAATCCTCAATCTTCAATCCTCAATCCCCAATCCTCAACCCTCAATCCTTAATCCTCAATCCTCACTCTTCAGTCCTCAAACCCTAATCCTGAATCCACAATCCTGAATCCTCAATCTTCAGCCCTCAGTCCTCAACAATCAGTTGTCAATCCTCCATCCTCAATGGAATATCGTCAATTCACAGTTTTCAATACTCAATACTCAATCTGCAATCTTCAAACCTCTATACACAAACATCAATACTCATAACTCAACACTCAACTCTCCGTCCCCAGTCCTCAATCTTCAATCCTCAATCCTCAATCCTCAATCCTCAATCCTCAATCCTCAGTTTTCAAGCCTCAATACTGAATCTTCAATCCTCAATGCTTAATCCTCAATCCTCAATCCTCAGTCCTCAACCCACAATCCTCAATCCTCAAACCTCAATCCTCAATCGTCAGCCCTCGTCCTCAATCCTCAACACTCAATCCACAATCCTCAATCTTCAATCATCAATACTCAATCTTCAATCCTCAATCCTCAATCTTCAATCCTCAATCCTCAATTCTCACTCCTCAATACTCAATCCTCAATCGTCAATCCTCAATCCCCAATCCTCAATCTTCAATCCTCAATCCTCAATCCTCAATACTCAGTCATCAATCTTCAATCCTCAATACTCAATCTTCAATCCACAATCTTCAATCCTCAATCCTCACTGCTCAATCATCAATCCTCAATTCTCAATACTCAACAGAATATCCTGAATTCTCATGGTTCAATACTCAATCCACAATATTCAATAATCAAATCTCAATCCTCAAACATCAATTCTCAACACTCAATACTCAACACTCAGTCCTCTCTCTTCAATCCTCCATCCTCAACCCTCAATCCTCAAGCGTCAATCCTCAATCCTCAATCCTCAACCCTCAATCCTCAGTCCTCAAACCTCAATCCCGAATCCTCAATCCTGAATCCTCTATCTTCAGCCCTCAGTCCTCAAAAATCAATTGTCAATCCTCAATCTTCAATAGAATATCCTCAATTCACAGTTTTCAATACTGAACCCCATTCTTCAATCCTCAAATCTCAATCCACAAACATCAATTCTAATCACTCAACCATCAACACCCAGTCCTCAATCTTCAATCATCAATCCTCAATCCTCAATCTTCAATCCTCAATACTCAATACTCAATCCTCAATCCTCAATTCTCAATAATCAATCTCCAATCCTAGATCCTCAATCCCCAATCTTCAATCCATAATCCTCAACCTTCAATCCTCATTCCCCAGTCCTCAATCTTCAATCCTCAATGCTCAATCCTCAATCCTCAATCATCAGTCCTCAATCCTCAACCCTCAACATTCAACACACAACCCTCAATATTCAACACTCAAGCCTCAAACATCAATCCTCAATACCCAATCATAAATCCTCAATTCTCAATACTCAATAGAATATCCTGAATTCTCATGGTTCAATACTCAATCCACAATATTCAATAATCAAATCTCAATCCTCAAACATCAATTCTCAACACTCAATACTCAACACTCAGTCCTCTCTCTTCAATCCTCCATCCTCGACCCTCAATCCTCAAGCGTCAATCCTCAATCCTCAGTCCTCAACCCTCAATCCTCAGTCCTCAAAGCTCAATCCCGAATCCTCAATCCTGAATCCTCTATCTTCAGCCCTCAGTACTCAAAAATCAATTGTCAATCCTCAATCCTCAATAGAATATCCTCAATTCACAGTTTTCAATACTGAACCCCATTCTTCAATCTTCAAATCTCAATCCACAAACATCAATTCTCATCACTCAACCATCAACACCCAGTCCTCAATCTTCAATCCTCAATCCTCAATCCTCAATCTTCAATCCTCAAAACTCAATACTCAATCCTCAATCCTCAATTCTCAGTCCTCAATACTCAATCCTCAATCGTAAATCCTCAATCCCCAATCCTCAATCTTCAATCCTCAATCCTCAATCCACAATCCTCAATCCTCAATATTCAACACACAACCCTCAACCATCAATCCTCAATATTCAACCATCAATCCTCAATTCTCAATGCTCAATAGAATATCCTGAATTCTCATGGTTCAATACTCAATCCACAAAATTCAATAATCAAATCTCAATCCTCAAACATCAATTCTCAACACTCAATCCTCAATACTCAGTCCTCTATCTTCAATCCTCCATCGTCAATCCTCAACCCTCAATTCTCAGTCATCAATACTCAATCTTCAATACTCAATCCTCAATCCTCAATCCTCAATCCTCAATCCTCAATCCTCAACCCTCAATCCTCATTCCTCAAACCTCAATCCTCAACCAACAGCCCTCATCCTCAATTCTCAATTCTCAATCCTCAATCCTCAATCCCCAGTCTTCAATCCTCAATAATCAATCTCCAATCCTAGATCCTCAATCCCCAATCTTCAATCCTTAATCCTCAACCTTCAATCCTCATTCCCCAGTCCTCAATCCTCAATCCTCAATGCTCAATCCTCAATCCTCAATCATCATTCCTCAATCCTCAGCCCTCAACCCTCAAACCTCAATCCTCAACCGTCAGTCCTCGTCCTCAATCGTCAACCCTCAATCCTCAATCCTCAACCTTCAATCCTCAATACTCAATATTCAATGCTCAATCCTCAATCTTCAATACTCAATCTTCAATCCTCAATCCTCAATCCTCAATTCTCAATCCTCATTCATCAATCCTCAATACCCAATCCTCGATCTTCAATCCTCAATCTTCAATCTTCAATCCTCAATCCTCAATCCTCAATCCTCAATCCTCATTCTTCAATCCTCAATACCCAATCCTCAATCTTCAATCCTCAATCCTCAATCCTCAATTCTCAATGCTCAATCCTCAATCGTCAATCCTCAATCCCCAATCCTCAATCTTCAATCCTCAACCCTCAATCCTCAATCCTCAATCCTCAAACTTCTATCCTCAATACTCAATATTCAATCCTCAATCCTCAATCCTCAATCTTCAATCCTCAATCCCCAATCCTCAACCCTCAATCCTTAATCCTCAATCCTCACTCTTCAGTCCTCAAACCCTAATCCTGAATCCACAATCCTGAATCCTCAATCTTCAGCCCTCAGTCCTCAACAATCAGTTGTCAATCCTCCATCCTCAATGGAATATCGTCAATTCACAGTTTTCAATACTCAATACTCAATCTGCAATCTTCAAACCTCTATACACAAACATCAATACTCATAACTCAACACTCAACACTCCGTCCCCAGTCCTCAATCTTCAATCCTCAATCCTCAATCCTCAATCCTCAATCCTCAATCCTCCATTTTCAAGACTCAATACTGAATCTTCAATCCTCAATGCTTAATCCTCAATCCTCAATCCTCAGTCCTCAATCCCCAATCCTCAATCTTCAATCCTCAATCCTCAATCCTCAATCCTCAATCCTCAATATTCAACACACAACCCTCAACCATCAATCCTCAATACTCAACCATCAATCCTCAATTCTCAATACTCAATAGAATATCGTGAATTCTCATGGTTCAATACTCAATCCACAATATTCAATAATCAAATCTCAATCCTCAAACATCAATTCTCAACACTCAATCCTCAATACTCAGTCCTCTACCTTCAATCCTCCATCCTCAATCCTCAACCCTCAATTCTCAGTCATCAATACTCAATCTTCAATAATCAATCCTCAATCCTCAATCCTCAATCCTCAATCCTCAATCCTCAACCCTCAATCCTCATTCCTCAAACCTCAATCCTCAACCATCAGCCCTCATCCTCAATTCTCAATTCTCAATCCTCAATCCTCAATCCCCAGTCTTCAATCGTCAATAATCAATCTCCAATCCTAGATCCTCAATCCCCAATCTTCAATCCTTAATCCTCAACCTTCGATCCTCATTCCCCAGTCCTCAATCTTCAATCCTCAATGCTCAATCCTCAATCCTCAATCATCATTCCTCAATCCTCAGCCCTCAACCCTCAAACCTCAATCCTCAACCGTCAGTCCTCGTCCTCAGTCGTCAACCCTCAATCCTCAATCCTCAATCTTCAATCCTCAATACCCAATATTGAATGCTCAATCCTCAATCTTCAATCATCAATCTTCAATCCTCAATCCTCAATCCTCAATTCTCAATCCTCATTCATCAATCCTCAATACCCAATCCTCGATCTTCAATCCTCAATCTTCAATCTTCAATCCTCAATCCTCAATCCTCAATCCTCAATCCTCATTCTTCAATCCCCAATACCCAATCCTCAATCTTCAATCCTCAATCCTCAATCCTCAATTCTCAATGCTCAATCCTCAATCGTCAATCCTCAATCCCCAATCCTCAATCTTCAATCCTCAATCCTCAATCCTCAATCCTCAATCCTCAATCTTCAATCCTCAATACTCAATATTCAATCCTCAATCCTCAATCGTCAATCTTCAATCCTCAATCCTCAATCCTCAACCCTCAATCCTTAATCCTCAATCCTCAATCTTCAGTCCTCAATCCTCAATACTCAATTCTCAATCCTCAATCCTCAATCCTCAATATTCAACACTAAAGCCTCAAACATCAATCCTGAATACTCAATCATCAATCCTCAATTCTCAATACTCAATAGGATATCGTGAATTCTCATGGTTCAATACTCAATCCACAATATTCAATAATCAAATCTCAATCCTCAACCATCAATTCTCAACACTCAATACTCAACACTCAGTCCTCTCTCTTCAATCCTCCATCCTCAACTCTCAATCCTCAAGCGTCAATCCTCAATCCTCAATCCTCAACCCTCAATCCTCAGTCCTCAAACCTCAATCCCGAATCCTCAATCCTGAATCCTCTATCTTCAGCCCTCAGTCCTCAAAAATCAATTGTCAATCCTCAATCTTCAATAGAATATCCTCAATTCACAGTTTTCAAGACTGAACCCCATTCTTCAATCCTCAAATCTCAATCCACAAACATCAATTCTAATCACTCAACCATCAACACCCAGTCCTCAATCTTCAATCATCAATCCTCAATCCTCAACCTTCAATCCTCAATACTCAATACTCAATCCTCAATCCTCAATTCTCAATAATCAATCTCCAATCCAAGATCCTCAATCCCCAATCTTCAATCCATAATCCTCAACCTTCAATCCTCATTCCCCAGTCCTCAATCTTCAATCCTCAATGCTCAATCCTCAATCCTCAATCATCAGTCCTCAATCCTCAACCCTCAACATTCAACACACTACCCTCAATATTCAACACTCAAGCCTCAAACATCAATCCTCAATACCCAATCATAAATCCTCAATTCTCAATACTCAATAGAATATCCTGAATTCTCATGGTTCAATACTCAATCCACAATATTCAATAATCAAATCTCAATCCTCAAACATCAATTCTCAACACTCAATACTCAACACTCAGTCCTCTCTCTTCAATCCTCCATCCTCGACCCTCAATCCTCAAGCGTCAATCCTCAATCCTCAATCCTCAACCCTCAATCCTCAGTCCTCAAACCTCAATCCCGAATCCTCAATCCTGAATCCTCTATCTTCAGTCCTCAGTACTCAAAAATCAATTGTCAATCCTCAATCCTCAATAGAATATCCTCAATTCACAGTTTTCAATACTGAACCCCATTCTTCAATCTTCAAATCTCAATCCACAAACATCAATTCTCATCACTCAACCATCAACACCCAGTCCTCAATCTTCAATCCTCAATCCTCAATCCTCAATCTTCAATCCTCAAAACTCAATACTCAATCCTCAATCCTCAATTCTCAGTCCTCAATACTCAATCCTCAATCGTAAATCCTCAATGCCCAATCCTAAATCTTCAATACTCAATCCTCAATCCTCAATCCTCAATCCTCAATATTCAACACACAACCCTCAACCATCAATCCTCAATACTCAACCATCAATCCTCAATTCTCAATACTCAATAGAATATCCTGAATTCTCATGGTTCAATACTCAATCCACAAAATTCAATAATCAAATCTCAATCCTGAAACATCAATTCTCAACACTCAATCCTCAATACTCAGTCCTCTATCTTCAATCCTCCATCCTCAATCCTCAACCCTCAATTCTCAGTCATCAATACTCAATCTTCAATACTCAATCCTCAATCCTCAATCCTCAATCCTCAATCCTCAATCCTCAACCCTCAATCCTCATTCCTCAAACCTCAATCCTCAACCATCAGCCCTCATCCTCAATTCTCAATTCTCAATCCTCAATCCTCAATCCCCAGTCTTCAATCCTCAATAATCAATCTCCAATCCTAGATCCTCAATCCCCAATCTTCAATCCTTAATCCTCAACCTTCAATCCTCATTCCCCAGTCCTCAATCCTCAATCCTCAATGCTCAATCCTCATTCCTCAGTCATCATTCCTCAATCCTCAGCCCTCAATCCTCAAACCTCAATCCTCAACCGTCAGTCCTCGTCCTCAATCGTCAACCCTCAATCCTCAATCCTCAACCTTCAATACTCAATACTCAATATTCAATGCTCAATCCTCAATCTTCAATACTCAATCTTCAATCCTCAATCCTCAATCCTCAATTCTCAATCCTCATTCATCAATCCTCAATACCCAATCCTCGATCTTCAATCCTCAATCTTCAATCTTCAATCCTCAATCCTCAATCCTCAATCCTCAATCCTCATTCTTCAATCCTCAATACCCAATCCTCAATCTTCAATCCTCAATCCTCAATCCTCAATTCTCAATGCTCAATCCTCAATCGTCAAACCTCAATCCCCAATCCTCAATCTTCAATCCTCAATCCTCAATCCTCAATCCTCAATCCTCAATCTTCTATCCTCAATACTCAATATTCAATCCTCAATCCTCAATCCTCAATCTTTAGCCCTCAGTCCTCAACAATCGGTTGTCAATCCTCAATCCTCAATAGAATATCCTCAATTCACAGGTTTCAATAGTCAATACTCAACCTGCAATCTTCAAATCTCTATCCACAAACATTAATTCTCATCACTCAACCCTCAACACTCAGTCCCCAATCCTCAATCTTCAATCCCCAATCCTCAACCCTCAATCCTCAATAATCAACCTCCAATCCTAGATCCTCAATCCCCAATCTTCAATCCTTAATCCTCAACCTTCAATCCTCATTCCCCAGTCCTCAATCTTCAATCCTCAATGCTCAATCCTCAATCCTCAATCATCAGTCCTCAATCCTCAACCCTCAACCCTCAAACCTCAATCCTCAACCGTCAGTCCTCGTCCTCAATCGTCAACCCTCAATCCTCAATCCTCAATCTTCAATCCTCAATACTCAATATTCAGTACTCAATCCTCAATCTTCAATCCTCAATCCTCAATCCTCAATCCTCAATCCTCATTCTTCAATCCTCAATCCCCAATCCTCAGCCTTCAGTCCACAATCCTCAATCCTCAATCCTCAACCCTCAATCTTTAATACTCAATACTCAATCTTCAATCCTCAATCCTCATTCCTCAATCCTCAATCCTCAGTCCTCAATACTCAATCTACAATCCTCAATACTCAGTCTTCAATCCTCAATCCTCAATCCTCAATCCTCAATCCTCATTCTTCAATCCTCGATGCACAATCCTCAATATTCAATCCTCAATCCTCAATCCTCAATTCTCAATCCTCAATCCTCAATCCTCAATATTCAACACTCAGGCCTCAAACATCAATCCTCAATACTCAATCATCAATCCTCAATTCTCAATACTCAATAGAATATCCTGAATTCTCATGGTTCAATACTCAATCCACAATATTCAATAATCAAACCTCAATCCTCAAACATCAATTCTCAGCACTCAATACTCAACACTCAGTCCTCTCTCTTCAATCCTCCATCCTCAACCCTCAATCCTCAAGCGTCAATCCTCAATCCTCAATCCTCAACCCTCAATCCTCAGTCCTCAAACCTCAATCCCGAATCCTCAATTCTGAATCCTCTATCTTCAGCCCTCAGTCCTCAAAAATCAATTGTCAATCCTCAATCTTCAATAGAATATCCTCAATTCACAGTTTTCAATACTGAACCCCATTCTTCAATCCTCAAATCTCAATCCACAAACATCAATTCTAATCACTCAACCATCAACACCCAGTCCTCAATCTTCAATCATCAATTCTCAATCCTCAATCTTCAATCCTCAATACTCAATACTCAATCCTCAATCCTCAATTCTCAATAACCAATCTCCAATCCTAGATCCTCAATCCCCAATCTTCAATCCATAATCCTCAACCTTCAATCCTCATTCCCCAGTCCTCAATCTTCAATCCTCAATGCTCAATCCTCAATCCTCAATCATCAGTCCTGAATCCTCAACCCTCAACCCTCAATCCTCAGTCCTCAATACTCAATCTACAATCCTCAATACTCAGTCTTCAATCCTCAATCCTCAATCCTCAATCCTCAATCCTCATTCTTCAATCCTCAATACACAATCCTCAATGTTCAATCCTCAATCCTCAATCCTCAATTCTCAATCCTCAATCCTCAGTCCTCAGTCCTCAAACCTCAATCCTCAATCCTCAGCCCTCATCCTCAATCGTCAATCCTCAATCCTCAATCCTCAATCTTCAATCCTCAATACTCAACCTTCAATAATCAATCCTCAATTCTCAATCCTCAATACTCAATCCTCAATCGTCAGTCCTCAATCCCCAATCCTCAACCTTCAGTCCACAATCCTCAATCCTCAATCCTCAACCCTCAATCTTCAATACTCAATACTCAATCTTCAATCCTCAATCCTCATTCCTCAATCCTCAATCCTCAGTCCTCAATACTCAATCTACAATCCTCAATACTCAGTCTTCAATCCTCAATCCTCAATCCTCAATCCTCAATCCTCATTCTTCAATCCTCGATGCACAATCCTCAATATTCAATCCTCAATCCTCAATCCTCAATTCTCAATCCTCAATCCTCAATCCTCAATATTCAACACTCAGGCCTCAAACATCAATCCTCAATACTCAATCATCAATCCTCAATTCTCAATACTCAATAGAATATCCTGAATTCTCATGGTTCAATACTCAATCCACAATATTCAATAATCAAACCTCAATCCTCAAACATCAATTCTCAACACTCAATACTCAACACTCAGTCCTCTCTCTTCAATCCTCCATCCTCAACCCTCAATCCTCAAGCGTCAATCCTCAATCCTCAATCCTCAACCCTCAATCCTCAGTCCTCAAACCTCAATCCCGAATCCTCAATTCTGAATCCTCTATCTTCAGCCCTCAGTCCTCAAAAATCAATTGTCAATCCTCAATCTTCAATAGAATATCCTCAATTCACAGTTTTCAATACTGAACCCCATTCTTCAATCCTCAAATCTCAATCCACAAACATCAATTCTAATCACTCAACCATCAACACCCAGTCCTCAATCTTCAATCATCAATTCTCAATCCTCAATCTTCAATCCTCAATACTCAATACTCAATCCTCAATCCTCAATTCTCAATAACCAATCTCCAATCCTAGATCCTCAATCCCCAATCTTCAATCCATAATCCTCAACCTTCAATCCTCATTCCCCAGTCCTCAATCTTCAATCCTCAATGCTCAATCCTCAATCCTCAATCATCAGTCCTGAATCCTCAACCCTCAACCCTCAATCCTCAGTCCTCAATGCTCAATCTACAATCCTCAATACTCAGTCTTCAATCCTCAATCCTCAATCCTCAATCCTCAATCCTCATTCTTCAATCCTCAATACACAATCCTCAATATTCAATCCTCAATCCTCAATCCTCAATTCTCAATCCTCAATCCTCAGTCCTCAGTCCTCAAACCTCAATCCTCAATCCTCAGCCCTCATCCTCAATCGTCAATCCTCAATCCTCAATCCTCAATCTTCAATCCTCAATACTCAACCTTCAATAATCAATCCTCAATTCTCAATCCTCAATACTCAATCCTCAATCGTCAGTCCTCAATCCCCAATCCTCAACCTTCAGTCCACAATCCTCAATCCTCAATCCTCAACCCTCAATCTTCAATACTCAATACTCAATCTTCAATCCTCAATCCTCATTCCTCAATCCTCAATCCTCAGTCCTCAATACTCAATCTACAATCCTCAATACTCAGTCTTCAATCCTCAATCCTCAATCCTCAATCCTCAATCCTCATTCTTCAATCCTCAATACACAATCCTCAATATTCAATCCTCAATCCTCAATCCTCAACCCTCAATTCTCAGTCATCAATACTCAATCTTCAATACTCAGTCCTCAATCCTCAATCCTCAATCCTCAATCCTCAACCCTCAATCCTCATTCCTCAAACCACAATCCTCAACCCTCAGCCCTCATCCTCAATTCTCAATTCTCAATCCTCAATCCTCAATCCCCAATCTTCAATCCTCAATAATCAATCTCCAATCCTAGATCCTCAATCCCCAATCTTCAATCCCTAATCCTCAACCTTCAATCCTCATTCCCCAGTCCTCAATCTTCAATCCTCAATGCTCAATCCTCAATCCTCAATCATCATTCCTCAATCCTCAGCCCTCAACCCTCAAACCTCAATCCTCAACCGTCAGTCCTCGTCCTCAATCGTCAACCCTCAATCCTCAATTCTCAATCTTCAATCCTCAATACTCAATATTCAATACTCAATCCTCAATCTTCAATCCTCATTCTTCAATCCTCAATCCTCAATCCTCAATCCTCAATCCTCATTCTTCAATCCTCAATACCCAATCCTCAATCTTCAATCCTCAATCCTCGATCCTCAATCCTCAATTCTCGATCCTCAATCCTCAGTCCTCAGTCCTCAAACCTCAATTCTCAATCCTCAGCCCTCATCCTCAATTCTCAATCCCCAATCCTCAATCCTCAATCTTCAATCCTCGATACTCAACCTTCAATAATCAATCCTCAATTCTCAATCCTCAATACTCAATCCTCAATCGTCAACCCTCAATCCCCAATCCTCAGTCTTCAGTCCACAATCCTCAATCCTCAATCCTCAACCCTCAATCTTCAATACTCAATACTCAATCTTCAAACCTCAATCCTCAATCCTCAATCCTCAATCCTCAGTCCTCAATCCTCAATCTACAATCCTCAATACTCAGTCTTCAATCCTCAATCCTCAATGCTCAATCCTCAGTCCTCATTCTTCAATCCTCAATACACAATCCTCAATATACAATCCTCAATCCTCAATCCTCAATCCTCAATTCTCAATCCTCAATCCTCAATCCTCAATATTCAACACTCAAGCCTCAATCATCAATCCTCAATTCTCAATACTCAATAGAGTATCATGAATTCTCATGGTTCAATACTCATTCCACAATATTCAATAATCAAATCTCAATCCTCAAACATCAATTCTCAACACTCAATACTCAACACTCAGGCCTCTCTCTTCAATCCTCCATACTCAACCCTCAATCCTCAAGCGTCAATCCTCAATCCTCTATCCTCAACCCTCAATCCTCAGTCCTCAAACCTCAATCCCGAATCCTCAATCCTGAATCTTCTATCTTCAGCCCTCAGTCCTCAAAAATCAATTGTCAATCCTCAATCCTCAATAGAATATCCTCAATTCACAGTTTTCAATACTGAACCCCATCCATCAATCTTCAAATCTCAATCCACAAACATCAATCCTCATCACTCAACCATCAACACCCAGTCCTCAATCTTCAATCCTCAATCCTCAATCCTCAACCTTCAATCCTCAATACTCAATACTCAATCCTCAATCCTCAATTCTCAGTCCTCAATACTCAATGCTCAATCGTCAATCCTCAATCCCCAATCCTCAAGCGTCAATCCTCAATCCTCAATCCTCAAACCTCAATCCTCAGTCCTCAAACCTCAATCCCGAATCCTCAATCCTGAATCCTCTATCTTCAGCCCTCAGTCCTCAAAAATCAATTGTCAATCCTCAATCCTCAATAGAATATCCTCGATTCACAGTTTTCAATACTGAACCCCATCCATCAATCTTCAAATCTCAATCCACAAACATCAATCCTCATCACTCAACCATCAACACCCAGTCCTCAATCTTCAATCCTCAATCCTCAATCCTCAACCTTCAATCCTCAATACTCAATACTCAATCCTCAATCCTCAATTCTCAGTCCTCAATACTCAATGCTCAATCGTCAATCCTCAATCCCAAATCCTCAAGCGTCAATCCTCAATCCTCAATCGTCAAACCTCAATCCTCAGTCCTCAAACCTCAATCCTGAATCCTCAATCCTGAACCCTCAATCTTCAGCCCTGAGTCCTCAACAATCAGTTGTCAATCCTCAATCCTCAAGAGAATACCCTCAATTCACAGCTATCAATACTCAATACTCAATCTGCAATCTTCAAATCTCTATCCACAAAGATCAATTCTCATTACTCAACCCTCAATACTCAGTCCCCAATCCTCAACCTTCAATCCTCAATCCTCAATCCTCAATACTCGATCTTCGATCCTCAATACTCAATTTTCAATCCTCAATCATCAATCCCCAATCCTCAATATTCAATCCTCAATCCTCAATCCTCAATCCTCAATCCTCAATCTTCAATCAGCAATATTCAATATTCAATCCTCAATCCTCAATCCTCAATCCTCAATCCTCAATCTTCAATCCTCAATACTCAATCTTCAATCCTCAATACTCAATCATCAATCCTCAATCCTCAGTCCTCAACCCTCAGTCCTCATCCTCAGCCCTCAATAATCAACCCTCAATTCACAATCCTCAATCCTCAATCCTCAATCCTCAATCCTCGATCTTCAATCTTCAATTCTCAATCTTCGATCCTCAATCCTCAATCCTCAATCCTCAATCCTCAATCCTCAATCCTCAATCTTCAATCCTCAATCCTCAATCCTCAATCCTCGATCTTCAATCCTCAATACTCAATCTTCAATCCTCAATCCTTAATCCTCAATCCTCAATCCTCAATCCTCAATCGTCAATCTTCAATCCTCAATCTTCAATCCTCAATCCTCAATCCTCAACCCTCAATCCTCAATCCTCAATCCTCAATCCTCAATCATCAATACTCAATCTTCAATACTCAATCCTCAATCCTCAATCCTCAATCCTCAATCCTCAATCATCAGTACTCAATCTTCAATACTCAATCCTCAATCCTCAATCCTCAATCCTCAATCCTCAGTACTCAGCCATCAATCCTCAATTCTCAATACTCAATAGAATACCCTGAATTCTCAGGATTCAATACTCAATCCTCAATCCTCAATCCTCAATCTTCAATCCTCAATCCTCAATCCTCAATACTCGATCTTCGATCCTCAATACTCAATTTTCAATCCTCATTCATCAATCCCCAATCCTCAATATTCAATCCTCAATCCTCAATCCTCAATCTTCAATCAGCAATATTCAATATTCAATCCTCAATCCTCAATCCTCAATCCTCAATCCTCAATCCTCAATCCTCAATCTTCAATCCTCAATACTCAATCTTCAATCCTCAATACTCAATCATCAATCCTCAGTCCTCAGTCCTCAACCCTCAGTCCTCATCCTCAACCCTCAATAATCAACCCTCAATTCTCAATCCTCAATCCTCAATCCTCAATCCTCAATCCTCGATCTTCAATCCTCAATCCTCAGTACTCAACCATCAATCCTCAATTCTCAATACTCAATAGAATATCCTGAATTCTCAGGATTCAATACTCAAACCTCAACCCTCAACCCTCAGCCCTCATCCTTCATCCTCAATCCTCAATCCTCAATCCTCAATCTTCAATCCTCAATCCTCAATCCTCAATCCTCAGTACTCAACCATCAATCCTCAATTCTCAATACTCAATAGAATATCCTGAATTCTCAGGATTCAATACTCAAACCTCAACCCTCAACCCTCAACCCTCAGCCCTCATCCTTCATCCTCAATCCTCAATCCTCAATCCTCAATCTTCAATCCTCAATTCTCAACCCTCAATCCTCAGACCTCAAACATCAATACTCAACCCTCAGTCCTCGTCCTCAATCCACAACCCTCAATCCTCAATACTCAATCCTCGATCTTCAATCCCCAATCCTCAACCTTCAATCCTCAATCCTCAATCCTCAATCCTCAATCCTCGATCTTCAATCCTCAACACTCAATCTTCAATCCTCAATCCTCAATCCTCAATCCTCAATCCTCAATCCTCAATCGTCAATCTTCAATCCCCAATACTCAATACTCAATCTTCAATCTTCAATCCTCAATCCTCAACCCTCAATCCTCATTCTTCAATCCTCAATCTTCAATCCTCAATCCTCAATCCTCCATTCTCAATCCTCAATCCTCAGTCCTCAGTCCTCAAACCTCAATCCTCAACCCTCAGCCCTCATCCTCAATCCTCAATCCTCAATCATCAATCCTCAATCTTCAATACTCAATCCACAATCCTCAATCCTCAATCCTCAATCCTCAATCATCAATCCTCAATCTTCAATACTCAATCCTCAACCCTCAATCCTCAGACCTCAAACATCAATACTCAACCCTCAGTCCTCGTCCTCAATGCACAACCCTCAATCCTCAATCCTCAATCTTCAATCATCAATATTCAATCTTCAATGCTCAATCCTCAATACTCAATGATCAATCCTCAATACCCAATCCTCAATCTTCAATCCTCAATCCTCAAACCTCAATCCTCAATCCTCAATCCTCAATCCTCAGTCCTCAAACCTCAATCCTGAATCCTCAATCCTGAACCCTCAATCTTCAGCCCTGAGTCCTCAACAATCAGCTGTCAATCCTCAATCCTCAAGAGAATATCCTCAATTCACAGCTTTCAATACTCAATACTCAATCTGCAATCTTCAAATCTCTATCCACAAACATCAATTCTCATTACTCAACCCTCAATACTCAGTCCCCAATCCTCAACCTTCAATCCTCAATCCTCAATACTCAATCCTCAATCCTCGATCTTCAATCCTCAATACTCAATCTTCAATCCTCAATCCTTAATCCTCAATCCTCAATCCTCAACCCTCAATCGTCAATCTTCAATCCTCAATCTTCAATCCTCAATCCTCAATCCTCAACCCTCAATCCTCAATCCTCAATCCTCAATCATCAGTCCTCAATCTTCAATACTCAATCCTCAATCCTCAATCCTCAATCCTCAATCCTCAGTACTCAACCATTAATCCTCATTTCTCAATACTCAATAGAATATCCTGAATTCTCAAGATTCAATACTCAAACCTCAATCCTCAACCCTCAGCCCTCATGCTCCATTCTCAATCCATAATCCTCAATCCTCAATCTTCAATCCTCAGTCCTCAATCCTCAATCTTCAATCCTCAATCCTCAATCCTCAGTCCTGAATCCTCATTCTTCAATCCTCAATACCCAATCCTCTATCTTCATTCCTCAATCCTCAATCCTCAATTCTCAATCCTCAATCCTCAGCCCTCAGTCCACAAACCTCAAACCTCAACCCTCAGCCCTCATCCTTAATCCTCAATCCTCAATCCTCAGTCCTCAGTCCTCAAACCTCAATCCTCACCCCTCAGTCCTCGTCCTGTATCCACAACCCTCAATCCTCAATCCTCAATCCTCAATCCTCAATCCTCAAACCTCAATACACAATCTACAATCCTGAATACTCAACCTTCAATCCCCAATCCTCAATACTCAATCCTCAATACTCAATCTTCAATCCTCAGTCCCCAATCCGCAATATTCAATCCTCAATCCTCAATCCTCAATCCTCAACCCTCAGTCCTCAGTCCTCAGTCCTCAGTCCTCAAACCTCAATCCTCAAACCTCCGACCTCATCCTCAATCCTCAATCCTCAAACCTCAGTCCTCAATACTCAACCATAGATCCTCAGTTCTCAATACTCAATAGAATATCCTTAATTCTCAGGATTCAATACTCAAACCTCAATCCTCAACCCTCAGCCCTCATCCTCCATCCTCAATCCTCAATCCTGAATCCTCAATCTTGAATCCTCAATCTTCAATCCTCAATTGTCAATCCTCAATCCTCAACCCTCAATTTTCAATCCTCAATACTCAAACTTCAATCCTCAACCCTCAACCCTCAATCCTCAATCCTCAATCGTCAGTCTTCAATCCTCAATACTCAATCTTCAATCCTCAATCCACAATCCTCAATCCTCAATCCTCAATCGTCATTCTTCAATCCTCAATACCCAATCCTCAATCCTCAATCCTCAATTCTCAATCCTCAATCCTCAGTCCTCAGTCCTCAAACCTCAATCCTCAACCCTCAGCCCTCATCCTCAATCCTCAATCCTCAATGCTCAATCCTCAACCCTCAATCCTCAGTCCTCAATCCTCAATATTCAATCCTCAAACCTCAATCCTCATTCCTCAATCCTCAATACCCAATCCTCAATCTTCATTCCTCAATCCTCAATCCTCAATTCTCAATCCTCAATCCTCAGCCCTCAGTCCTCAAACCTCAATCCTCAACCCTCAGCCCTCATCCTTAATCCTCAATACTCAATCCTCAGTCCTCAGTACTCAAACGTCAATCCTCACCCCTCAGTCCTCGTCCTCAATCCACAACCCTCAATCCTCAATCCTCAATCCTCAATCCTGAATCCTCAAACCTCAATACACAATCTACAATCCTGAATACTCAACCTTCAATCCTCAATCCTCAATACTCAATCCTCAATACTCAATCTTCAATCCTCAGTCCCCAATCATCAATATTCAATCCTCAATCCTCAATACTCAAACCTCAATCCTCAACCCTCAGCCCTCATCCTCCATCCACAGTCCTCAATCCTCAATCCTCAATCTTCAATCCTCAATCCTCAATCCTCAATCCTCAGACCTCAAACATCAATACTCAACCCTCAGTCCTCGTCCTCAATCCACAACACTCAATCCTCAATCCTCAATCTTCAATCATCAATATTCAATCTTCAATCCTGAATCCTCATTCCTCAATGCTCAATCCTCAATACCCAATCCTCAATCTTCAATCCTCGATCCTCAATCCTCAATCCTCAGTCCTCAATCCTCATTCTTCTATCCTCAATACCCAATCCTCAATCTTCAATCCTCAATACTCAATCCTCAACCCTCAATCCTCAATCCTCAATCCTCAGACCTCAAACATCAATACTCAAACCTCAGTCCGCGTCCTCAATCCACAACCCTCAATCCTTAGTCCTCAATCTTCAGTCATCAATAATCAATCTTCAATCCTCAATCCCAATCCTCAATCCTCAATCCTCATTCTTCAATCCTCAATACCCAGTCCTCAATTTTCAATCCTCAATCTTCGATCCTCAATCCTCAAACCTCAATCCTCAATCCTCAGACCTCAATCCTCATTCTTCAATCCTCAATACCCAATCCTAAATCTTCATTCCTCAATCCTCAATCCTCAATTGTCAATCCTCAATCCTCAACCCTCAGTCCTCAAACCTCAAACCTCAACCCTCAGCCCTCATCCTTAATCCTCAATCCTCAATCCTCAGTCCTCAGTCCTCAAACCTCAGCCCTCACCCCTCAGTCCTCGTCCTGTATCCACAACCCTCAATCCTCAATCCTCAATCCTCAATCCTCAATCCTCAAACCTCAATACACAATCTACAACCCTGAATACTCAACCTTCAATCCCCAATCCTCAATACTCAATCCTCAATACTCAATCTTCAATCCTCAGCCCCCAATCCGCAATATTCAATCCTCAATCCTCAATCCTCAATCCTCAACCCTCAGTCCTCAGTCCTCAGTCCTCAAACCTCAATCCTCAAACCTCCGACCTCATCCTCAATCCTCAATCCTCAATCCTCAGTCCTCAATACTCAACCATAGATCCTCAGTTCTCAATACTCAATAGAATTTCCTGAATTCTCAGGATTCAATACTGAAACCTCAATCCTCAACCCTCAGCCCTCATCCTCCATCCTCAATCCTCAATCCTGAATCCTCAATCTTGAATCCTCAATCTTCAATCCTCAATTGTCAATCCTCAATCCTCAACCCTCAATTTTCAATCCTCAATACTCAAACTTCAATCCTCAACCCTCAACCCTCAATCCTCAATCCTCAATCGTCAGTCTTCAATCCTCAATACTCAATCTTCAATCCTCAATCCACAATCCTCAATCCTCAATCCTCAATCGTCATTCTTCAATCCTCAATACCCAATCCTCAATCCTCAATCCTCAATCCTCAATCCTCAATCCTCAATTCTCAATCCTCAATCCTCAGTCCTCAGTCCTCAAACCTCAATCCTCAACCCTCAGCCCTCATCCTCAATCCTCAATCCTCAATGCTCAATCCTCAACCCTCAATCCTCAGTCCTCAATCCTCAATCTTCAATCCTCAATCCTCAATCTTCATTCTTCAATCCTCAATACCCAATCCTCTATCTTCATTCCTCAGTCCTCAATCCTCAATTCTCAATCCTCAATCCTCAGCCCTCAGTCCTCAAACCTCAATCCTCAACCCTCAGCCCTCATCCTTACTCCTCAATCCTCAATCCTCAGTCCTCAGTTCTCAAACCTCAATCCTCACCCCTCAGTCCTCGTCCTCAATCCACAACCCTCAATCCTCAATCCTCAATCCTCAATCCTCAATCCTCAAACCTCAATACACAATCTACAATCCTGAATACTCAACCTTCAATCCTCAATCCTCAATACTCAATCCTCAATACTCAATCTTCAATCCTCAGTCCCCAATCCTCAATATTCAATCCTCAATCCTCAATCCTCAATCCTCAATCCTCAGTCCTCAGTCCTCAGTCCTCAAACCTCAATCCTCAATCCTCAATCCTCAATCCTCAGTCCTCAAACCTCAATCCTGAATCCTCAATCCTGAACCCTCAATCTTCAGCCCTGAGTCCTCAACAATCAGCTGTCAATCCTCAATCCTCAAGAGAATATCCTCAATTCACAGCTTTCAATACTCAATACTCAATCTGCAATCTTCAAATCTCTATCCACAACCATCAATACTCATTACTCAACCCTCAATACTCAGTCCCCAATCCTCAACCTTCAATCCTCAATCCTCAATCCTCAATCCTCAATCCTCGATCTTCAATCCTCAATACTCAATCTTCAATCCTCAATCCTTATTCCTCAATCCTCAATCCTCAATCCTCAATCGTCAATCTTCAATCCTCAAACTTCAATCCTCAATCCTCAATCCTCAACCCTCAATCCTCAATCCTCAATCCTCAATCCTCAATCATCAATACTCAATCTTCAATACTCAATCCTCAATCCTCAATCCTCAATCCTCAATCCTCAATCATCAGTACTCAATCTTCAATACTCAATCCTCAATCCTCAATCCTCAATCCTCGATCTTCAATCCTCAATACTCAATCTTCAATCCTCAATCCTTAATCCTCAATCCTCAATCCTCAATCCTCAATAGTCAATCTTCAATCCTCAATCTACAATCCTCAATCCTCAATCCTCAACCCTCAATCCTCAATCCTCAACCCTCAATCCTCAATCATCAATACTCAATCTTCAATACTCAATCCTCAATCCTCAATCCTCAATGCTCAATCCTCAATCATCAGTACTCAATCTTCAATACTCAATCCTCAATCCTCAATCCTCAATCCTCAATCCTCAGTACTCAACCATCAATCCTCATTTCTCAATACTCAATAGAATATCCTGAATTCTCGGGATTCAATACTCAAACCTCAATCCTCAACCCTCAGCCCTCATCCTCAATCCTCAATCCTCAATGCTCAATCCTCAACCCTCAATCCTCAGTCCTCAATCCTCAATATTCAATCCTCAAACCTCAATCCTCATTCCTCAATCCTCAATACCCAATCCTCAATCTTCATTCCTCAATCCTCAATCCTCAATTCTCAATCCTCAATCCTCAGCCCTCAGTCCTCAAACCTCAATCCTCAACCCTCAGCCCTCATCCTTAATCCTCAATACTCAATCCTCAGTCCTCAGTACTCAAACGTCAATCCTCACCCCTCAGTCCTCGTCCTCAATCCACAACCCTCAATCCTCAATCCTCAATCCTCAATCCTGAATCCTCAAACCTCAATACACAATCTACAATCCTGAATACTCAACCTTCAATCCTCAATCCTCAATACTCAATCCTCAATACTCAATCTTCAATCCTCAGTCCCCAATCATCAATATTCAATCCTCAATCCTCAATACTCAAACCTCAATCCTCAACCCTCAGCCCTCATCCTCCATCCACAGTCCTCAATCCTCAATCCTCAATCTTCAATCCTCGATCCTCAATCCTCAATCCTCAGACCTCAAACATCAATACTCAACCCTCAGTCCTCGTCCTCAATCCACAACACTCAATCCTCAATCCTCAATCTTCAATCATCAATATTCAATCTTCAATCCTGAATCCTCATTCCTCAATGCTCAATCCTCAATACCCAATCCTCAATCTTCAATCCTCGATCCTCAATCCTCAATCCTCAGTCCTCAATCCTCATTCTTCTATCCTCAATACCCAATCCTCAATCTTCAATCCTCAATACTCAATCCTCAACCCTCAATCCTCAATCCTCAATCCTCAGACCTCAATTTTCAATCCTCAATCTTCGATCCTCAATCCTCAAACCTCAATCCTCAATCCTCAGACCTCAATCCTCATTCTTCAATCCTCAATACCCAATCGTAAATCTTCATTCCTCAATCCTCAATCCTCAATTGTCAATCCTCAATCCTCAACCCTCAGTCTTCAAACCTCAAACCTCAACCCTCAGCCCTCATCCTTAATCCTCAATCCTCAATCCTCAGTCCTCAGTCCTCAAACCTCAGCCCTCACCCCTCAGTCCTCGTCCTGTATCCACAACCCTCAATCCTCAATCCTCGATGCTCAATCCTCAATCCTCAAACCTCAATACACAATCTACAACCCTGAATACTCAACCTTCAATCCCCAATCCTCAATACTCAATCCTCAATACTCAATCTTCAATCCTCAGCCCCCAATCCGCAATATTCAATCCTCAATCCTCAATCCTCAATCCTCAACCCTCAGTCCTCAGTCCTCAGTCCTCAAACCTCAATCCTCAAACCTCCGACCTCATCCTCAATCCTCAATCCTCAATCCTCAGTCCTCAATACTCAACCATAGATCCTCAGTTCTCAATACTCAATAGAATTTCCTGAATTCTCAGGATTCAATACTGAAACCTCAATCCTCAACCCTCAGCCCTCATCCTCCATCCTCAATCCTCAATCCTGAATCCTCAATCTTGAATCCTCAATCTTCAATCCTCAATTGTCAATCCTCAATCCTCAACCCTCAATTTTCAATCCTCAATACTCAAACTTCAATCCTCAACCCTCAACCCTCAATCCTCAATCCTCAATCGTCAGTCTTCAATCCTCAATACTCAATCTTCAATCCTCAATCCACAATCCTCAATCCTCAATCCTCAATCGTCATTCTTCAATCCTCAATACCCAATCCTCAATCCTCAATCCTCAATCCTCAATCCTCAATCCTCAATTCTCAATCCTCAATCCTCAGTCCTCAGTCCTCAAACCTCAATCCTCAACCCTCAGCCCTCATCCTCAATCCTCAATCCTCAATGCTCAATCCTCAACCCTCAATCCTCAGTCCTCAATCCTCAATCTTCAATCCTCAATCCTCAATCTTCATTCTTCAATCCTCAATACCCAATCCTCTATCTTCATTCCTCAGTCCTCAATCCTCAATTCTCAATCCTCAATCCTCAGCCCTCAGTCCTCAAACCTCAATCCTCAACCCTCAGCCCTCATCCTTAATCCTCAATCCTCAATCCTCAGTCCTCAGTTCTCAAACCTCAATCCTCACCCCTCAGTCCTCGTCCTCAATCCACAACCCTCAATCCTCAATCCTCAATCCTCAATCCTCAATCCTCAAACCTCAATACACAATCTACAATCCTGAATACTCAACCTTCAATCCTCAATCCTCAATACTCAATCCTCAATACTCAATCTTCAATCCTCAGTCCCCAATCCTCAATATTCAATCCTCAATCCTCAATCCTCAATCCTCAATCCTCAGTCCTCAGTCCTCAGTCCTCAAACCTCAATCCTCAATCCTCAATCCTCAATCCTCAGTCCTCAAACCTCAATCCTGAATCCTCAATCCTGAACCCTCAATCTTCAGCCCTGAGTCCTCAACAATCAGCTGTCAATCCTCAATCCTCAAGAGAATATCCTCAATTCACAGCTTTCAATACTCAATACTCAATCTGCAATCTTCAAATCTCTATCCACAACCATCAATACTCATTACTCAACCCTCAATACTCAGTCCCCAATCCTCAACCTTCAATCCTCAATCCTCAATCCTCAATCCTCAATCCTCGATCTTCAATCCTCAATACTCAATCTTCAATCCTCAATCCTTATTCCTCAATCCTCAATCTTCAATACTCAATCCTCAATCCTCAATCCTCAATCCTCAATCATCAGTACTCAATCTTCAATACTCAATCCTCAATCCTCAATCCTCAATCCTCGATCTTCAATCCTCAATACTCAATCTTCAATCCTCAATCCTTAATCCTCAATCCTCAATCCTCAATCCTCAATAGTCAATCTTCAATCCTCAATCTACAATCCTCAATCCTCAATCCTCAACCCTCAATCCTCAATCCTCAACCCTCAATCCTCAATCATCAATACTCAATCTTCAATACTCAATCCTCAATCCTCAATCCTCAATGCTCAATCCTCAATCATCAGTACTCAATCTTCAATACTCAATCCTCAATCCTCAATCCTCAATCCTCAATCCTCAGTACTCAACCATCAATCCTCATTTCTCAATACTCAATAGAATATCCTGAATTCTCGGGATTCAATACTCAAACCTCAATCCTCAACCCTCAGCCCTCATGCTCCATTCTCAATCCTCAATACTCAATCTTCAATCCTCAATCCTCAATCCTCAATCCTCAATCCTCAATCGTCAATCTTCAATCCTCAATACTCAATACTCAATCTTCAATCTTCAATCCCCAATCCTCAATATTCAATCCTCGATCCTCAATCCTCAATCCTCAATCCTCAGTCCTCAATAATTAAACATCAATACACAGCCTTCAGTCCTCATTACTCAACCTTCAATCCTGAATCCTCAACCTTCAATACTCAAACCTCAATCCTCAACCCTCAGCCCTCATCCTCCATCCTCAATCCTCAATCTTCAATCCTCAATCTTCAATCCTCATTCTTCAATCCTCAATCCTCAATCCTCATTCTTCAATCCTCAATACCCAATCCTCAATCTTCATTCCTCAATCCTCAATCCTCAATTCTCAATCCTCAATCCTCAGCCCTCAGTCCTCAAACCTCAATCCTCAACCCTCAGCCCTCATCCTTAATCCTCAATCCTCAACCCTCAGTCCTCAGTACTCAAACGTCAATCCTCACCCCTCAGTCCTCGTCCTCAATCCACAACCCTCAATCCTCAATCCTCAATCCTCAATCCTGAATCCTCAAACCTCAATACACAATCTACAATCCCGAATACTCAACCTTCAATCCTCAATCCTCAATACTCAATCCTCAATACTCAATCTTCAATCCTCAGTCCCCAATCATCAATATTCAATCCTCAATCCTCAATACTCAAACCTCAATCCTCAACCCTCAGCCCTCATCCTCCATCCACAGTCCTCAATCCTCAATCCTCAATCTTCAATCCTCAATCCACAATCCTCAATCCTCAGACCTCAAACATCAATACTCAACCCTCAGTCCTCGTCCTCAATCCACAACACTCAATCCTCAATCCTCAATCTTCAATCATCAATATTCAATCTTCAATCCTGAATCCTCATTCCTCAATGATCAATCCTCAATACCCAATCCTCAATCTTCAATCCTCGATCCTCAATCCTCAATCCTCAGTCCTCAATCCTCATTCTTCTATCCTCAATACCCAATCCTCAATCTTCAATCCTCAATACTCAATCCTCAACCCTCAATCCTCAATCCTCAATCCTCAGACCTCAAACATCAATACTCAAACCTCAGTCCGCGTCCTCAATCCACAACCCTCAATCCTTAGTCCCCAATCTTCAGTCATCAATAATCAATCTTCAACCCTCAATCCCCTATCCTCAATCCTCAATCCTCATTCTTCAATCCTCAATACCCAGTCCTCAATTTTCAATCCTCAATCTTCGATCCTCAATTCTCAAACCTCAATCCTCAATCCTCAATCCTCAACCCTCAGTCCTCAAACCTCAAACCTCAACCCTCAGCCCTCATCCTTAATCCTCAATCCTCAATCCTCAGTCCTCAGTCCTCAAACCTCAACCCTCACACCTCAGTCCTCGTCCTGTATCCACAACCCTCAATCCTCAATCCTCAATCCTCAATCCTCAATCCTCAAACCTCAATACACAATCTACAATCCTGAATACTCAACCTTCAATCCCCAATCCTCAATACTCAATCCTCAATACTCAATCTTCAATCCTCAGTCCCCAATCCGCAATATTCAATCCTCAATCCTCAATCCTCAATCCTCAATCCTCAGTCCTCAGTCCTCAGTCCTCAAACCTCAATCCTCAAACCTCCGACCTCATCCTCAATCCTCAATCCTCAATCCTCAGTCCTCAATACTCAACCATAGATCCTCAGTTCTCAATACTCAATAGAATATCCTGAATTCTCAGGATTCAATACTCAAACCTCAATCCTCAACCCTCAGCCCTCATCCTCCATCCTCAATCCTCAATCCTGAATCCTCAATCTTGAATCCTCAATCTTCAATCCTCAATTGTCAATCCTCAATCCTCAACCCTCAATTTTCAATCCTCAATACTCAAACTTCAATCCTCAACCCTCAACCCTCAATCCTCAATCCTCAATCGTCAGTCTTCAATCCTCAATACTCAATCTTCAATCCTCAATCCACAATCCTCAATCCTCAATCCTCAATCGTCATTCTTCAATCCTCAATACCCAATCCTCAATCCTCAATCCTCAATCCTCAATCCTCAATTCTCAATCCTCAATCCTCAGTCCTCGTCCTCAAACCTCAATCCTCAACCCTCAGCCCTCATCCTCAATCCTCAATCCTCAATGCTCAATCCTCAACCCTCAATCCTCAGTCCTCAGACCTCAAACATCAATACTCAACCCTCAGTCCTCGTCCTCAATCCACAACACTCAATCCTCAATCCTCAATCTTCAATCATCAATATTCAATCTTCAATCCTGAATCCTCATTCCTCAATGATCAATCCTCAATACCCAATCCTCAATCTTCAATCCTCGATCCTCAATCCTCAATCCTCAATCCTCGATCTTCAATCTTCAATTCTCAATCTTCGATCCTCAATCCTCAATCCTCAATCCTCAATCCCCAATCCTCAATCTTCAATCCTCAGTCCCCAATCCTCAATATTCAATCCTCAATCCTCAATCCTCAATCCTCAATCCTCAATTCTCAATCCTCAAACCTCAATCCACAATCTACAATCCTGAATACTCAACCTTCAATCCTCAATCCTCAATACTCAATCCTCAATACTCAATCTTCAATCCTCAGTCCCCAATCCTCAATATTCAATCATCAATCCTCAATCCTCAATACTCAATCTTCAATCCTCAATCCTCAATCCTCAATCCTCAATCCTCAATCCTCAATCGTCAATCTTCAATCCTCAATACTCAATACTCAATCTTCAATCTTCAATCCCCAATCCTCGATATTCAATCCTCAATCCTCAATCCTCAGTCCTCAATCCTCAGTCTTCAGTCCTCAGTCCTCAAACCTCTATCCTCAAACCTCGGACCTCATCCTCAATCCTCAATCCTCAATCCTCAGTCCTCAATACTCTACCATAGATCCTCAATTCTCAATACGCAACAGAATATCCTGAATTCTCAGGATTCAATACTCAAACCTCAACCCTCAACCCTCAGCCCTCATCCTTCGTCCTCAATCCTCAATCCTCAATCCTCAATCTTCAATCCTCAATCCTCAACCCTCAATCCTCAGACCTCAAACATCAATACTAAACCCTCAGTCCTCGTCCTCAATCCACAACCCTCAATCCTCAATACTCAATCCTCGATCTTCAATCCCCAATCCTCAACCTTCAATCCTCAATCCTCAATTCTCAATCCTCAATCCTCGATCTTCAATCCTCAAAACTCAATCTTCAATCCTCAATCCTCAATCCTCAATGCTCAATCGTCAATCTTCAATCCCCAATACTCAATACTCAATCTTCAATCTTCAATCCTCAATCCTCAATCCTCAATCCTCATTCTTCAATCCTCAATCTTCAATCCTCAATCCTCAATCCTCCATTCTCAATCCTCAATCCTCAGTCCTCAGTCCTCAAACCTCAATCCTCAACCCTCAGCCCTCATCCTCAATCCTCAATCCTCAATCATGAATCCTCAATCTTCAATACTCAATCCACAATCCTCAATCCTCAATCCTCAATCCTCAATCATCAATCCTCAATCTTCAATACTCAATCCTCAATCCCCAATCCTCAATCCTCAATCCTCAATTCTCAATACTCAATAGAATATCCTGAATTCTCAGGATTCAATACTCAAACCTCAACCCTCAACCCTCAACCCTCAGCCCTCATCCTTCATCCTCAATCCTCAATCCTCAATCCTCAATCTTCAATCCTCAATCCTCAACCCTCAATCCTCAGACCTCAAACATCAATACTCAACCCTCAGTCCTCGTCCTCAATCCACAACCCTCAATCCTCAATACTCAATCCTCGATCTTCAATCCCCAATCCTCAACCTTCAATCCTCAATCCTCAATCCTCAATCCTCAATCCTCAATCCTCAATCCTCAGTCCTCAATAATTAAACATCAATACACAGCCTTCAGTCCTCATTACTCAACCTTCAATCCTGAATCCTCAACCTTCAATACTCAAACCTCAATCCTCAACCCTCAGCCCTCATCCTCCATCCTCAATCCTCAATCTTCAATCCTCAATCTTCAATCCTCAATCTTCAATCCTCAATACCCAATCTTCAATCCTCAATCCTCAATCCTCAACCCTCAATCTTCAATCCGCAATATTCAATATTCAATCCTCAATCCTCAATCCTCAATCCTCAATCCTCAATCCTCAATCCTCAATCTTCAATCCTCAATCATCAATCTTCAACATTCAATCCTCAATCCTCAATCCTCAATCCTCAATCCTCAATCCTCAGTCCTCAATCTTCAATACTCAATCCTCAATCCCCAATCCTCAATCCTCAATCCTCAGTACTCAACCATCAATCCTCAATTCTCAATACTCAATAGAATATCCTGAATTCTCAGGATTCAATACTCAAACCTCAACCCTCAACCCTCAACCCTCGGCCCTCATCCTTCATCCTCAATCCTCAATCCTCAATCCTCAATCTTCATTCTTCAATCCTCAATACCCAATCCTCTATCTTCATTCCTCAGTCCTCAATCCTCAATTCTCAATCCTCAATCCTCAGCCCTCAGTCCTCAAACCTCAATCCTCAACCCTCAGCCCTCATCCTTAATCCTCAATCCTCAATCCTCAGTCCTCAGTTCTCAAACCTCAATCCTCACCCCTCAGTCCTCGTCCTCAATCCACAACCCTCAATCCTCAATCCTCAATCCTCAATCCTCAATCCTCAAACCTCAATACACAATCTACAATCCTGAATACTCAACCTTCAATCCTCAATCCTCAATACTCAATCCTCAATACTCAATCTTCAATCCTCAGTCCCCAATCCTCAATATTCAATCCTCAATCCTCAATCCTCAATCCTCAATCCTCAGTCCTCAGTCCTCAGTCCTCAAACCTCAATCCTCATTCCTCAATCCTCAATCCTCAGTCCTCAAACCTCAATCCTGAATCCTCAATCCTGAACCCTCAATCTTCAGCCCTGAGTCCTCAACAATCAGCTGTCAATCCTCAATCCTCAAGAGAATATCCTCAATTCACAGCTTTCAATACTCAATACTCAATCTGCAATCTTCAAATCTCTATCCACAACCATCAATACTCATTACTCAACCCTCAATACTCAGTCCCCAATCCTCAACCTTCAATCCTCAATCCTCAATCCTCAATCCTCAATCCTCGATCTTCAATCCTCAATACTCAATCTTCAATCCTCAATCCTTATTCCTCAATCCTCAATCCTCAATCCTCAATCGTCAATCTTCAATCCTCAAACTTCAATCCTCAATCCTCAATCCTCAACCCTCAATCCTCAATCCTCAATCCTCAATCCTCAATCATCAATACTCAATCTTCAATACTCAATCTTCAATACTCAATCCTCAATCCTCAATCCTCAATCCTCAATCCTGAATCCTCAATCATCAGTACTCAATCTTCAATACTCAATCCTCAATCCTCAATCCTCAATCCTCGATCTTCAATCCTCAATACTTAATCTTCAATCCTCAATCCTTAATCCTCAATCCTCAATCCTCAATCCTCAATAGTCAATCTTCAATCCTCAATCTACAATCCTCAATCCTCAATCCTCAACCCTCAATCCTCAATCCTCAACCCTCAATCCTCAATCATCAATACTCAATCTTCAATACTCAATCCTCAATCCTCAATCCTCAATGCTCAATCCTCAATCATCAGTACTCAATCTTCAATACTCAATCCTCAATCCTCAATCCTCAATCCTCAATCCTCAGTACCCAACCATCAATCCTCATTTCTCAATACTCAATAGAATATCCTGAATTCTCGGGATTCAATACTCAAACCTCAATCCTCAACCCTCAGCCCTCATCCTCCATCCTCAATCCTCAATCTTCAATCCTCAATCTTCAATCCTCAATCTTCAATCCTCAATCCTCAATCCTCATTCTTCAATCCTCTATACCCAATCCTCAATCTTCATTCCTCAATCCTCAATCCTCAATTCTCAATCCTCAATCCTCAGCCCTCAGTCCTCAAACCTCAATCCTCAACCCTCAGACCTCATCCTTAATCCTCAATCCTCAACCCTCAGTCCTCAGTACTCAAACGTCAATCCTCACCCCTCAGTCCTCGTCCTCAATCCACAACCCTCAATCCTCAATCCTCAATCTTCAATCATCAATATTCAATCTTCAATCCTGAATCCTCATTCCTCAATGATCAATCCTCAATACCCAATCCTCAATCTTCAATCCTCGATCCTCAATCCTCAATCCTCAGTCCTCAGTCCTCATTCTTCTATCCTCAATACCCAATCCTCAATCTTCAATCCTCAATACTCAATCCTCAACCCTCAATCCTCAATCCTCAATCCTCAGACCTCAAACATCAATACTCAAACCTCAGTCCGCGTCCTCAATCCACAACCCTCAATCCTTAGTCCCCAATCTTCAGTCATCAATAATCAATCTTCAACCCTCAATCCCCAATCCTCAATCCTCAATCCGCATTCTTCAATCCTCAATACCCAGTCCTCAATTTTCAATCCTCAATCTTCAATCCTCAGTCCCCAATCCGCAATATTCAATCCTCAATCCTCAATCCTCAACCCTCAATCCTCAGTCCTCAGTCCTCAGTCCTCAAACCTCAATCCTGAAACCTCCGACCTCATCCTCAATCCTCAATCCTCAATCCTCAGTCCTCAATACTCAACCATAGATCCTCAGTTCTCAATACTCAATAGAATATCCTGAATTCTCAGGATTCAATACTCAAACCTCAATCCTCAACCCTCAGCCCTCATCCTCCATCCTCAATCCTCAATCCTGAATCCTCAATCTTGAATCCTCAATCTTCAATCCTCAATTGTCAATCCTCAATCCTCAACCCTCAATTTTCAATCCTCAATACTCAAACTTCAATCCTCAACCCTCAACCCTCAATCCTCAATCCTCAATCGTCAGTCTTCAATCCTCAATACTCAATCTTCAATCCTCAATCCACAATCCTCAATCCTCAATCCTCAATCGTCATTCTTCAATCCTCAATACCCAATCCTCAATCCTCAATCCTCAATCCTCAATCCTCAATTCTCAATCCTCAATCCTCAGTCCTCAGTCCTCAAACCTCAATCCTCAACCCTCAGCCCTCATCCTCAATCCTCAATCCTCAATGCTCAATCCTCAACCCTCAATCCTCAGTCCTCAATCCTCAATCTTCAATCCTCAATCCTCAATCCTCATTCTTCGATCCTCAATACCCAATCCTCAATCTTCATTCCTCAGTCCTCAAACCTCAATCCTCAACCCTCAGCCCTCATCCTTAATCCTCAATCCTCAATCCTCAGTCCTCAGTTCTCAAACCTCAATCCTCACCCCTCAGTCCTCGTCCTCAATCCACAACCCTCAATCCTCAATCCTCAATCCTCAATCCTCAATCCTCAATCCTCAGTCCTCAGTCCTCAGTCCTCAAACCTCAATCCTCAATCCTCAATCCTCAATCCTCAGTCCTCAAACCTCAATCCTGAATCCTCAATCCTGAACCCTCAATCTTCAGCCCTGAGTCCTCAACAATCAGCTGTCAATCCTCAATCCTCAAGAGAATATCCTCAATTCACAGCTTTCAATACTCAATACTCAATCTGCAATCTTCAAATCTCTATCCACAATCATCAATACTCATTACTCAACCCTCAATACTCAGTCCCCAATCCTCAACCTTCAATCCTCAATCCTCAATCCTCAATCCTCAATCCTCGATCTTCAATCCTCAATACTCAATCTTCAATCCTCAATCCTTATTCCTCAATCCTCAATCCTCAATCCTCAATCGTCAATCTTCAATCCTCAAACTTCAATCCTCAATCCTCAATCCTCAACCCTCAATCCTCAATCCTCAATCCTCAATCCTCAATCATCAATACTCAATCTTCAATACTCAATCTTCAATACTCAATCCTCAATCCTCAATCCTCAATCCTCAATCCTCAATCCTCAATCCTCAGTCCTCAATAATTAAACATCAATACACAGCCTTCAGTCCTCATTACTCAACCTTCAATCCTGAATCCTCAACCTTCAATACTCAAACCTCAATCCTCAACCCTCAGCCCTCATCCTCCATCCTCAATCCTCAATCTTCAATCCTCAATCTTCAATCCTCAATCTTCAATCCTCAATACCCAATCTTCAATCCTCAATCCTCAATCCTCAACCCTCGATCTTCAATCCGCAATATTCAATATTCAATCCTCAATCCTCAATCCTCAATCCTCAATCCTCAATCCTCAATCCTCAATCTTCAATCCTCAATCATCAATCTTCAACATTCAATCCTCAATCCTCAATCCTCAATCCTCAATCCTCAATCCTCAGTCCTCAAACCTCAATCCTGAATCCTCAATCCTGAACCCTCAATCTTCAGCCCTGAGTCCTCAACAATCAGTTGTCAATCCTCAATCCTCAAGAGAATACCCTCAATTCACAGCTTTCAATACTCAATACTCAATCTGCAATCTTCAAATCTCTATCCACAAACATCAGTTCTCATTACTCAACCCTCAATACTCAGTCCCCAATCCTCAACCTTCAATCCTCAATCCTCAATCCTCAATACTCGATCTTCGACCCTCAATACTCAATTTTCAATCCTCAATCATCAATCCCCAATCCTCAATATTCAATCCTCAATCCTCAATCCTCAATCCTCAATCCTCAATCTTCAATCAGCAATATTCAATATTCAATCCTCAATCCTCAATCCTCAATCCTCAATCCTCAATCCTCAATCTTCAATCTTCAATCCTCAATACTCAATCTTCAATCCTCAATACTCAATCATCAATCCTCAATCCTCAGTCCTCAACCCTCAGTCCTCATCCTCAACCCTCAATAATCAACCCTCAATTCTCAATCCTCAATCCTCAATCCTCAATCCTCAATCCTCGATCTTCAATCTTCAATTCTCAATCTTCGATCCTCAATCCTCAATCCTCAATCCTCAATCCTCAATCCTCAATCTTCAATCCTCAGTCCCCAATCCTCAATATTCAATCCTCAATCCTCAATCCTCAATCCTCAATCCTCAATCCTCAATCCTCAAACCTCAATACACAATCTAAAATCCTGAATACTCAACCTTCAATCCTCAATCCTCAATACTCAATCCTCAATACTCAATCTTCAATCCTCAGTCCCCAATCCTCAATATTCAATCATCAATCCTCAATCCTCAATACTCAATCTTCAATCCTCAATCCTCAATCCTCAATCCTCAATCCTCAATCCTCAATCGTCAACCTTCAATCCTCAATACTCAATACTCAATCTTCAATCTTCAATCCCCAATCCTCGATATTCAATCCTCAATCCTCAATCCTCAGTCCTCAATCCTCAGTCTTCAGTCCTCAGTCCTCAAACCTCTATCCTCAAACCTCGGACCTCATCCTCAATCCTCAATCCTCAATCGTCAGTCCTCAATACTCTACCATAGATCCTCAATTCTCAATACGCAACAGAATATCCTGAATTCTCAGGATTCAATACTCAAACCTCAACCCTCAACACTCAGCCCTCATCCTTCGTCCTCAATCCTCAATCCTCAATCCTCAATCTTCAATCCTCAATCCTCAACCCTCAATCCTCAGACCTCAAACATCAATACTAAACCCTCAGTCCTCGTCCTCAATCCACAACCCTCAATCCTCAATACTCAATCCTCGATCTTCAATCCCCAATCCTCAACCTTCAATCCTCAATCCTCAATTCTCAATCCTCAATCCTCGATCTTCAATCCTCAACACTCAATCTTCAATCCTCAATCCTCAATCCTCAATCCTCAATCGTCAATCTTCAATCCCCAATACTCAATACTCAATCTTCAATCTTCAATCCTCAATCCTCAATCCTCAATCCTCATTCTTCAATCCTCAATCTTCAATCCTCAATCCTCAATCCTCCATTCTCAATTCTCTATCCTCAGTCCTCAGTCCTCAAACCTCAATCCTCAACCCTCAGCCCTCATCCTCAATCCTCAATCCTCAATCATGAATCCTCAATCTTCAATACTCAATCCACAATCCTCAATCCTCAATCCTCAATCCTCAATCATCAATCCTCAATCTTCAATACTCAATCCTCAATCCCCAATCCTCAATCCTCAATCCTCAGTACTCAACCATCAATCCTCAATTCTCAATACTCAATAGAATATCCTGAATTCTCAGGATTCAATACTCAAACCTCAACCCTCAACCCTCAACCCTCAGCCCTCATCCTTCATCCTCAATCCTCAATCCTCAATCCTCAATCTTCAATCCTCAATCCTCAACCCTCAATCCTCAGACCTCAAACATCAATACTCAACCCTCAGTCCTCGTCCTCAATCCACAACCCTCAATCCTCAATACTCAATCCTCGATCTTCAATCCCCAATCCTCAACCTTCAATCCTCAATCCTCAATCCTCAATCCTCAATCCTCGATCTTCAATCCTCAACACTCAATCTTCAATCCTCAATCCTCAATCCTCAATCCTCAATCCTCAATACTCAATCTTCAATCCTCAGTCCCCAATCCGCAATATTCAATCCTCAATCCTCAATCCTCAATCCTCAATCCTCAGTCCTCAGTCCTCAGTCCTCAAACCTCAATCCTCAACCCTCAGCCCTCATCCTCAATCCTCAATCCTCAATGCTCAATCCTCAACCCTCAATTTTCAATCCTCAATACTCAAACTTCAATCCTCAACCCTCAACCCTCAATCCTCAATCCTCAATCGTCAGTCTTCAATCCTCAATACTCAATCTTCAATCCTCAATCCACAATCCTCAATCCTCAATCCTCAATCGTCATTCTTCAATCCTCAATACCCAATCCTCAATCCTCAATCCTCAATCCTCAATCCTCAATTCTCAATCCTCAATCCTCTGTCCTCAGTCCTCAAACCTCAATCCTCAACCCTCAGCCCTCATCCTCAATCCTCAATCCTCAATGCTCAATCCTCAACCCTCAATCCTCAGTCCTCAATCCTCAATCTTCAATCCTCAATCCTCAATCCTCATTCTTCAATCCTCAATACCCAATCCTCAATCTTCATTCCTCAGTCCTCAATCCTCAATTCTCAATCCTCAATCCTCAGCCCTCAGTCCTCAAACCTCAATCCTCAACCCTCAGCCCTCATCCTTAATCCTCAATCCTCAATCCTCAGTCCTCAGTTCTCAAACCTCAATCCTCACCCCTCAGTCCTCGTCCTCAATCCACAACCCTCAATCCTCAATCCTCAATCCTCAATCCTCAGTCCTCAATCCTCAAACCTCAATACACAATCTACAATCCTGAATACTCAACCTTCAATCCTCAATCCTCAATACTCAATCCTCAATACTCAATCTTCAATCCTCAGTCCCCAATCCTCAATATTCAATCCTCAATCCTCAATCCTCAATCCTCAATCCTCAGTCCTCAGTCCTCAGTCCTCAAACCTCAATCCTCAATCCTCAATCCTCAATCCTCAGTCCTCAAACCTCAATCCTGAATCCTCAATCCTGAACCCTCAATCTTCAGCCCTGAGTCCTCAACAATCAGCTGTCAATCCTCAATCCTCAAGAGAATATCCTCAATTCACAGCTTTCAATACTCAATACTCAATCTGCAATCTTCAAAACTCTATCCACAATCATCAATACTCATTACTCAACCCTCAATACTCAGTCCCCAATCCTCAACCTTCAATCCTCAATCCTCAATCCTCAATCCTCAAGCCTCGATCTTCAATCCTCAATACTCAATCTTCAATCCTCAGTCCTTATTCCTCAATCCTCAATCCTCAATCCTCAATCGTCAATCTTCAATCCTCAAACTTCAATCCTCAATCCTCAATCCTCAACCCTCAAGTCTCAATCCTCAATCCTCAATCCTCAATCATCAATACTCAATCTTCAATACTCAATCCTCAATCCTCAATCCTCAATCCTCAATCCTCAATCATCAGTACTCAATCTTCAATACTCAATCCTCAATCCTCAATCCTCAATCCTCGATCTTCAATCCTCAATACTCAATCCTCAATCCTCAATCGTCAATCTTCAATCCTCAATACTCAATACTCAATCTTCAATCTTCAATCTCCAATCCTCAGTATTCAATCCTCGATCCTCAATCCTCAATCCTCAATCCTCAGTCCTCAATAATTAAACATCAATACACAGCCTTCAGTCCTCATTACTCAACCTTCAGTCCTGAATCCTCAACCTTCAATACTCAAACCTCAATCCTCAACCCTCAGCCCTCATCCTCCATCCTCAATCCTCAATCTTCAATCCTCAATCTTCAATCCTCAATCTTCAATCCTCAATACCCAATCTTCAATCCTCAATCCTCAATCCTCAACCCTCAATCTTCAATCCGCAATATTCAATATTCAATCCTCAATCCTCAATCCTCAATCCTCAATCCTCAATCCTCAATCCTCAATCTTCAATCCTCAATCATCAATCTTCAACATTCAATCCTCAATCCTCAATCCTCAATCCTCAATCCTCAATCCTCAGTCCTCAAACCTCAATCCTGAATCCTCAATCCTGAACCCTCAATCTTCAGCCCTGAGTCCTCAACCATCAGTTGTCAATCCTCAATCCTCAAGAGAATACCCTCAATTCACAGCTTTCAATACTCAATACTCAATCTGCAATCTTCAAATCTCTATCCACAAACATCAGTTCTCATTACTCAACCCTCAATACTCAGTCCCCAATCCTCAACCTTCAATCCTCAATCCTCAATCCTCAATACTCGATCTTCGATCCTCAATACTCAATTTTCAATCCTCAATCATCAATCCCCAATCCTCAATATTCAATCCTCAATCCTCAATCTTCAATCCTCAGTCCCCAATCCTCAATATTCAATCCTCAATCCTCAATCCTCAATCCTCAGTCCTCAATCCTCAGTCTTCAGTCCTCAGTCCTCAAACCTCTATCCTCAAACCTCGGACCTCATCCTCAATCCTCAATCCTCAATCGTCAGTCCTCAATACTCTACCATAGATCCTCAATTCTCAATACGCAACAGAATATCCTGAATTCTCAGGATTCAATACTCAAACCTCAACCCTCAACACTCAGCCCTCATCCTTCGTCCTCAATCCTCAATCCTCAATCCTCAATCTTCAATCCTCAATCCTCAACCCTCAATCCTCAGACCTCAAACATCAATACTAAACCCTCAGTCCTCGTCCTCAATCCACAACCCTCAATCCTCAATACTCAATCCTCGATCTTCAATCCCCAATCCTCAACCTTCAATCCTCAATCCTCAATTCTCAATCCTCAATCCTCGATCTTCAATCCTCAACACTCAATCTTCAATCCTCAATCCTCAATCCTCAATCCTCAATCGTCAATCTTCAATCCCCAATACTCAATACTCAATCTTCAATCTTCAATCCTCAATTCTCAATCCTCAATCCTCATTCTTCAATCCTCAATCTTCAATCCTCAATCCTCAATCCTCCATTCTCAATCCTCAATCCTCAGTCCTCAGTCCTCAAACCTCAATCCTCAACCCTCAGCCCTCATCCTCAATCCTCAATCCTCAATCATGAATCCTCAATCTTCAATACTCAATCCACAATCCTCAATCCTCAATCCTCAATCCTCAATCATCAATCCTCAATCTTCAATACTCAATCCTCAATCCCCAATCCTCAATCCTCAATCCTCAGTACTCAACCATCAATCCTCAATTCTCAATACTCAATAGAATATCCTGAATTCTCAGGATTCAATACTCAAACCTCAACCCTCAACCCTCAACCCTCAGCCCTCATCCTTCATCCTCAATCCTCAATCCTCAATGCTCAATCTTCAATCCTCAATCCTCAACCCTCAATCCTCAGACCTCAAACATCAATACTCAACCCTCAGTCCTCGTCCTCAATCCACAACCCTCAATCCTCAATACTCAATCCTCGATCTTCAATCCCCAATCCTCAACCTTCAATCCTCAATCCTCAATCCTCAATCCTCAATCCTCGATCTTCAATCCTCAACACTCAATCTTCAATCCTCAATCCTCAATCCTCAATCCTCAATCCTCAATACTCAATCTTCAATCCTCAGTCCCCAATCCGCAATATTCAATCCTCAATCCTCAATCCTCAATCCTCAATCCTCAGTCCTCAGTCCTCAGTCCTCAAACCTCAATCCTCAACCCTCAGCCCTCATCCTCAATCCTCAATCCTCAATGCTCAATCCTCAACCCTCAATTTTCAATCCTCAATACTCAAACTTCAATCCTCAACCCTCAACCCTCAATCCTCAATCCTCAATCGTCAGTCTTCAATCCTCAATACTCAATCTTCAATCCTCAATCCACAATCCTCAATCCTCAATCCTCAATCGTCATTCTTCAATCCTCAATACCCAACCCTCAATCCTCAATCCTCAATCCTCAATCCTCAATTCTCAATCCTCAATCCTCTGTCCTCAGTCCTCAAACCTCAATCCTCAACCCTCAGCCCTCATCCTCAATCCTCAATCCTCAATGCTCAATCCTCAACCCTCAATCCTCAGTCCTCAATCCTCAATCTTCAATCCTCAATCCTCAATCCTCATTCTTCAATCCTCAATACCCAATCCTCAATCTTCATTCCTCAGTCCTCAATCCTCAATTCTCAATCCTCAATCCTCAGCCCTCAGTCCTCAAACCTCAATCCTCAACCCTCAGCCCTCATCCTTAATCCTCAATCCTCAATCCTCAGTCCTCAGTTCTCAAACCTCAATCCTCACCCCTCAGTCCTCGTCCTCAATCCACAACCCTCAATCCTCAATCCTCAATCCTCAGTCCTCAATCCTCAAACCTCAATACACAATCTACAATCCTGAATACTCAACCTTCAATCCTCAATCCTCAATACTCAATCCTCAATACTCAATCTTCAATCCTCAGTCCCCAATCCTCAATATTCAATCCTCAATCCTCAATCCTCAATCCTCAATCCTCAGTCCTCAGTCCTCAGTCCTCAAACCTCAATCCTCAATCCTCAATCCTCAATCCTCAGTCCTCAAACCTCAATCCTGAATCCTCAATCCTGAACCCTCAATCTTCAGCCCTGAGTCCTCAACAATCAGCTGTCAATCCTCAATCCTCAAGAGAATATCCTCAATTCACAGCTTTCAATACTCAATACTCAATCTGCAATCTTCAAATCTCTATCCACAATCATCAATACTCATTACTCAACCCTCAATACTCAGTCCCCAATCCTCAACCTTCAATCCTCAATCCTCAATCCTCAATCCTCAATCCTCGATCTTCAATCCTCAATACTCAATCTTCAATCCTCAATCCTTATTCCTCAATCCTCAATCCTCAATGCTCAATCCTCAACCCTCAATTTTCAATCCTCAATACTCAAACTTCAATCCTCAACCCTCAACCCTCAATCCTCAATCCTCAATCGTCAGTCTTCAATCCTCAATACTCAATCTTCAATCCTCAATCCACAATCCTCAATCCTCAATCCTCAATCGTCATTCTTCAATCCTCAATACCCAATCCTCAATCCTCAATCCTCAATCCTCAATCCTCAATTCTCAATCCTCAATCCTCTGTCCTCAATCCTCAATCCTCAGTACTCAACCATCAATCCTCAATTCTCAATACTCAATAGAATATCCTGAATTCTCAGGATTCAATACTCAAACCTCAACCCTCAACCCTCAACCCTCAGCCCTCATCCTTCATCCTCAATCCTCAATCCTCAATCCTCAATCTTCAATCCTCAATCCTCAACCCTCAATCCTCAGACCTCAAACATCAATACTCAACCCTCAGTCCTCGTCCTCAATCCACAACCCTCAATCCTCAATACTCAATCCTCGATCTTCAATCCCCAATCCTCAACCTTCAATCCTCAATCCTCAATCCTCAATCCTCAATCCTCGATCTTCAATCCTCAACACTCAATCTTCAATCCTCAATCCTCAATCCTCAATCCTCAATCCTCAATACTCAATCTTCAATCCTCAGTCCCCAATCCGCAATATTCAATCCTCAATCCTCAATCCTCAATCCTCAATCCTCAGTCCTCAGTCCTCAGTCCTCAAACCTCAATCCTCAACCCTCAGCCCTCATCCTCAATCCTGAATCCTCAATGCTCAATCCTCAACCCTCAATTTTCAATCCTCAATACTCAAACTTCAATCCTCAATACTCAATCTTCAATCCTCAATCCACAATCCTCAATCCTCAATCCTCAATCGTCATTCTTCAATCCTCAATACCCAATCCTCAATCCTCAATCCTCAATCCTCAATCCTCAATTCTCAATCCTCAATCCTCTGTCCTCAGTCCTCAAACCTCAATCCTCAACCCTCAGCCCTCATCCTCAATCCTCAATCCTCAATGCTCAATCCTCAACCCTCAATCCTCAGTCCTCAATCCTCAATCTTCAATCCTCAATCCTCAATCCTCATTCTTCAATCCTCAATACCCAATCCTCAATCTTCATTCCTCAGTCCTCAATCCTCAATTCTCAATCCTCAATCCTCAGCCCTCAGTCCTCAAACCTCAATCCTCAACCCTCAGCCCTCATCCTTAATCCTCAATCCTCAATCCTCAGTCCTCAGTTCTCAAACCTCAATCCTCACACCTCAGTCCTCGTCCTCAATCCACAACCCTCAATCCTCAATCCTCAATCCTCAGTCCTCAATCCTCAAACCTCAATACACAATCTACAATCCTGAATACTCAACCTTCAATCCTCAATCCTCAATACTCAATCCTCAATACTCAATCTTCAATCCTCAGTCCCCAATCCTCAATATTCAATCCTCAATCCTCAATCCTCAATCCTCAATCCTCAGTCCTCAGTCCTCAGTCCTCAAACCTCAATCCTCAATCCTCAATCCTCAATCCTCAGTCCTCAAACCTCAATCCTGAATCCTCAATCCTGAACCCTCAATCTTCAGCCCTGAGTCCTCAACAATCAGCTGTCAATCCTCAATCCTCAAGAGAATATCCTCAATTCACAGCTTTCAATACTCAATACTCAATCTGCAATCTTCAAATCTCTATCCACAATCATCAATACTCATTACTCAACCCTCAATACTCAGTCCCCAATCCTCAACCTTCAATCCTCAATCCTCAATCCTCAATCCTCAATCCTCGATCTTCAATCCTCAATACTCAATCTTCAATCCTCAATCCTTATTCCTCAATCCTCAATCCTCAATCCTCAATCGTCAATCTTCAATCCTCAAACTTCAATCCTCAATCCTCAATCCTCAACCCTCAATCCTCAATCCTCAATCCTCAATCCTCAATCATCAATACTCAATCTTCAATACTCAATCCTCAATCCTCAATCCTCAATCCTCAATCCTCAATCATCAGTACTCAATCTTCAATACTCAATCCTCAATCCTCAATCCTCAATCCTCGATCTTCAATCCTCAATACTCAATCTTCAATCCTCAATCCTTAATCCTCAATCCTCAATCCTCAATCCTCAATAGTCAATCTTCAATCCTCAATCTACAATCCTCAATCCTCAATCCTCAACCCTCAATCCTCAATCCTCAACCCTCAATCCTCAATCATCAATACGCAATCTTCAATACTCAATCCTCAATCCTCAATCCTCAATCCTCAATCCTCAATCATCAGTACTCAATCTTCAATACTCAATCCTCAATCCTCAATCCTCAATCCTCAATCCTCAGTACTCAACCATCAATACTCATTTCTCAATACTCAATAGAATATCCTGAATTCTCAGGATTCAATACTCAAACCTCAATCCTCAACCCTCAGCCCTCATGCTCCATTCTCAATCCTCAATACTCAATCTTCAATCCTCAATCCTCAATCCTCAATCCTCAATCCTCAATCGTCAATCTTCAATCCTCAATACTCAATACTCAATCTTCAATCTTCAATCTCCAATCCTCAGTATTCAATCCCCGATCCTCAATCCTCAATCCTCAATCCTCAGTCCTCAATAATTAAACATCAATACACAGCCTTCAGTCCTCATTACTCAACCTTCAGTCCTGAATCCTCAACCTTCAATACTCAAACCTCAATCCTCAACCCTCAGCCCTCATCCTCCATCCTCAATCCTCAATCTTCAATCCTCAATCTTCAATCCTCAATCTTCAATCCTCAATACCCAATCTTCAATCCTCAATCCTCAATCCTCAACCCTCAATCTTCAATCCGCAATATTCAATATTCAATCCTCAATCCTCAATCCTCAATCCTCAATCCTCAATCCTCAATCCTCAATCTTCAATCCTCAATCATCAATCTTCAACATTCAATCCTCAATCCTCAATCCTCAATCCTCAATCCTCAATCCTCAGTCCTCAAACCTCAATCCTGAATCCTCAATCCTGAACCCTCAATCTTCAGCCCTGAGTCCTCAACAATCAGTTGTCAATCCTCAATCCTCAAGAGAATACCCTCAATTCACAGCTTTCAATACTCAATACTCAATCTGCAATCTTCAAATCTCTATCCACAAACATCAGTTCTCATTACTCAACCCTCAATACTCAGTCCCCAATCCTCAACCTTCAATCCTCAATCCTCAATCCTCAATACTCGAGCTTCGATCCTCAATACTCAATTTTCAATCCTCAATCATCAATCCCCAATCCTCAATATTCAATCCTCAATCCTCAATCCTCAATCCTCAATCATCAATCTTCAATCAGCAATATTCAATATTCAATCCTCAATCCTCAATCCTCAATCCTCAATCCTCAATCCTCAATCTTCAATCTTCAATCCTCAATACTCAATCTTCAATCCTCAATACTCAATCATCAATCCTCAATCCTCAGTCCTCAACCCTCAGTCCTCATCCTCAACCCTCAATAATCAACCCTCAATTCTCAATCCTCAATCCTCAATCCTCAATCCTCAATCCTCGATCTTCAATCTTCTATTCTCAATCTTCGATCCTCAATCCTCAATCCTCAATCCTCAATCCTCAATCCTCAATCTTCAATCCTCAGTCCCCAATCCTCAATATTCAATCCTCAATCCTCAATCCTCAATCCTCAATCCTCAATCCTCAATCCTCAAACCTCAATACACAATCTACAATCCTGAATACTCAACCTTCAATCCTCAATCCTCAATACTCAATCCTCAATACTCAATCTTCAATCCTCAGTCCCCAATCCTCAATATTCAATCCTCAATCCTCAATCCTCAATCCTCAATCCTCAGTCCTCAGTCCTCAGTCCTCAAACCTCAATCCTCAATCCTCAATCCTCAATCCTCAGTCCTCAAACCTCAATCCTGAATCCTCAATCCTGAACCCTCAATCTTCAGCCCTGAGTCCTCAACAATCAGCTGTCAATCCTCAATCCTCAAGAGAATATCCTCAATTCTCAGCTTTCAATACTCAATACTCAATCTGCAATCTTCAAATCTCTATCCACAATCATCAATACTCATTACTCAACCCTCAATACTCAGTCCCCAATCCTCAACCTTCAATCCTCAATCCTCAATCCTCAATCCTCAATCCTCGATCTTCAATCCTCAATCCTCAACCCTCAATCCTCAATCCTCAATCCTCAATCATCAGTACTCAATCTTCAATACTCAATCCTCAATCCTCAATCCTCAATCCTCGATCTTCAATCCTCAATACTCAACCTTCAATCCTCAATCCTTAATCCTCAATCCTCAATCCTCAATCCTCAATAGTCAATCTTCAATCCTCAATCTTCAATCCTCAATCCTCAATCCTCAACCCTCAATCCTCAATCCTCAACCCTCAATCCTCAATCATCAATACTCAATCTTCAATACTCAATCCTCAATCCTCAATCCTCAATCCTCAATCCTCAATCCTCAATCGTCAATCTTCAATCCTCAAACTTCAATCCTCAATCCTCAATCCTCAACCCTCAATCCTCAATCCTCAATCCTCAATCCTCAATCATCAATACTCAATCTTCAATACTCAATCCTCAACCCTCAATCCTCAATCCTCAATCCTCAATCATCAGTACTCAATCTTCAATACTCAATCCTCAATCCTCAATCCTCAATCCTCGATCTTCAATCCTCAATACTCAATCTTCAATCCTCAATCCTTAATCCTCAATCCTCAATCCTCAATCCTCAATAGTCAATCTTCAATCCTCAATCTTCAATCCTCAATCCTCAATCCTCAACCCTCAATCCTCAATCCTCAACCCTCAATCCTCAATCATCAATACTCAATCTTCAATACTCAATCCTCAATCCTCAATCCTCAATCCTCAATCCTCAATCATCAGTACTCAATCTTCAATACTCAATCCTCAATCCTCAATCCTCAATCCCCAATCCTCAGTACTCAACCATCAATCCTCATTTCTCAATACTCAATAGAATATCCTGAATTCTCAGGATTCAATACTCAAACCTCAATCCTCAACCCTCAGCCCTCATGCTCCATTCTCAATCCTCAATCCTCAATCCTCAGTCTTCAATCCTCAATCCTCAGTACTCAACCATCAATTCTCAATTCTCAATACTCAATAGAATACCCTGAATTCTCAGGATTCAATACTCAATCCTCAATCCTCAATCCTCAATCTTCAATCCTCAATCCTCAACCCTCAATCCTCAGACCTCAAACATCAATACTCAACCCTCAGTCCTCGTCCTCAATGCACAACCCTCAATCCTCAATCCTCAATCTTCAATCATCAATATTCAATCTTCAATCCTCAATCCTCAATACTCAATGATCAATCCTCAATACCCAATCCTCAACCTTCAATCCTCAATCCTCAATCCTCAATCCTCAATCCTCAATCCTCAATCCTCAGTCCTCAAACCTCGATCCTGAATCCTCAATCCTGAACCCTCAATCTTCAGCCCTGAGTCCTCAACAGTCAGTTGTCAATCCTCAATCCTCAAGAGAGTATCCTCAATTCACAGCTTTCAATACTCAATACTCAATCTGCAATCTTCAAATCTCTATCCACAAACGACAATTCTCATCACTCAACCCTCAATACTCAGTACCAGATCCTCAACCTTCAATCCTCAATCCTCAATCCTCAATCCTCAATCCTCGATCTTCAATCCTCAATACTCAATCTTCAATCCTCAATCCTCAATCCTCAATCCTCAATCCTCAAGCCTCAATCGTCAATCTTCAATCCTCAATACTCAATACTCAATCTTCAATCTTCAATACCCAATCCTCAATATTCAATCCTCAATCCTCAATCCTCAATCCTCAATCCTCAGTCCTCAGACCTCAGTCCTCAAACATCAACCCTCAAACCTCAGATCTCATCCTCAATCCTCAATCCCCAATCCTCAGTCCTCAATACTCAACCATAGATCCTCAATTCTCAATACTCAATAGAATATCCTGAATTCTCAGGATTCAATACTCAAACCTCAATCCTCAACCCTCAGCCTTCATCCTCCATCCTCAATCCTCAATCCTCAATCCTCAATCTTCAATCCTCAATCCTCAATCCTCAATCCTCAGACCTCAAACATCAATACTCAACCCTCAGGCCTCGTCCTCAATCCACAACCATCAATCCTAAATCATCAATCTTCAATCATCAATATTCAATCTCCAATCCTCAATCTTCAATCCTCAATCCTCAGTCCTCAAACCTCAATTTTCAATCCTCAATACTCAATCTTCAATCCCCAATCCTCAATCCTCAACCCTCAATCTTCAATCCTCAATCCACAATCCTAAATCCCCAATTCTCAATCCTCAATCCTCAGACCTCAGGCCTCAAACCACAATCCTCAACCCTCAGCCCTCATCGTCAATCCTCAATCCACAATCCTCAATCCTCAATCTTCAATCCTCAATACTCTATCTTTAATCCTCAATCCTCTGTCCTCAAACCTCAATTCTGAATCCTCAGTCCTGAATCCTCAATCTTCAGCCCTCAGTCCTCAACGATCAGATGTCAATCCGCAATCCTCAATAGAATATCGTCAAGTCCCAGTTTTCAATACTCAATACTCAATCTCCAATCTTCAATCCTCATTCCTCAATCCTCAATCCTCAACCCTCAATCCTCAATCCTCAGTCCTCAAACCTCAATTTTCAATCCTCAATACTCAATCTTCAATCCCCATTCCTCAATCCTCAACCCTCAGTCCTCATCCACAATCCTCAATCCTCAACACTCAATTCTCAATATTCAATAGTCAATCCTCAATCTTCAATCCTCAATCCTCAATCCTCAATCCTCAGTCCTCAATCCTTAAACATCAATACACAGCCTTCAGTCCTCATTACTCAAACTTCAATCCTCAACTCTCAATCTTCAATACTCAAACCTCAATCCTCAACCCTCAGCCCTCATCCTCCATCCTCAATCCCCAATCTTCAATCCTCAACCTTCAACCCTCAATACCCAATCTTCAATCCTCAATCCTCAATCCTCAATCCTCAATCTTCAATCCGCAATATTCAATATTCAATCCTCAATCCTCAATCCTCAATCCTCAATCCTCAATCCTCAATCCTCAATCGTCAATCTTCAATCCTCAATACTCAATACTCAATCTTCAATCTTCAATCCCCAATCCTCAATATTCAATCCTCAATCCTCAATCCTCAATCCTCAATCCTCAGTCCTCAGACCTCAGTCCTCAAACATCAATCCTCAAACCTCAGATCTCATCCTCAATCCTCAATCCCCAATCCTCAGTCCTCAATACTCAACCATATATCCTCAATTCTCAATACTCAATAGAATATCCTGAATTCTCAGGATTCAATACTCAAACCTCAATCCTCAATCCTCAGACCTCAAACATCAATACTCAACCCTCAGTCCTCGTCCTCAATCCACAACCCTCACACCTAAATCCTCAATCTTCAATCATCAATATTGAATCTTCAATCCTCAATCTTCAATCCTCAATCCTCAGTCCTCAAACCTCAATTTTCAATGCTCAATACTCAATCTTCAATCCCCAATCCTCAATCCTCAACCCTCAATCTTCAATCCTCAATCCTCAATCCTAAATCCCCAATTCTCAATCCTCAATCCTCAGACCTCAGGCCTCAAACCACAATCCTCAACCCTCAGCCCTCATCGTCAATCCTCAATCCTCAATCCTCAATCTTCAATCCTCAATGTTCAATCTTCAATCCTGAATACTCAATCTTCAATCCTCAATCCTGAGTCCTCAACCCTCAGTCCTCATCCTCTACCCTCAATAATCAACCCTCAATTCTCAATCTTCAATCCTCTATCCTCAATCTTCAATCCTCAATCCTCAATCCTCAATCCTCAATCCTCAATCCTCAAACCTCAATACACAATCTACAATTCTGAATACTCAACCTTCAATCCTCAATCCTCAATACTCTGTCCTCAATACACAATCTTCAATCCTCTGTCCCCAATCCTCAATATTCAATACTCAATCATCAATCCTCAATCCTCAATCCTCAGTCCTCAGTCCTCATTCCTCAAGCCTCAATCCTCATACCTCAGACCTCATCCTCAATCCTCAATCCTGAATCCTCAATCCTCAACACTCAACCATAGACCCTCAATTCTCAATACTCAATAGAATATCCTGAATTCTCAGGATTCAATACTCAAACCTCAACCCTCAACCCTCAGCCCTCATCCTCCATCCTCAATCCTCAATCCTCAATCCTCAATCTTCAATCCTCAATACTCAATCTTCAATACTCAATCCTCAATCCTCAAACCTCAATCAACAATCCTCAGTCATGAATACTCAATCTTCAATACTCAATCCTCATTCCTCACTCCTCAATCCTCAATCCTCATTCCCCAAACCTCTATCCTCAATCCTCAATCCTCAATCTTCAATCCGCAATATTCAATATTCAATCCTCAATCCTCAATGCTCAATCCTCAATCCTCAATCCTCAATCCTCAATCCTCAATCTTCAATCCTCAATACTCAATCTTCAATCCTCAATTCTCAATCCTCAGTCCTCAATCCTCATTCTTCAATCCTCAATACCCAATCCTCAATCCTCAATCCTCCATCCTCAATTCTCAATTCTCAATCCTCAATCCTCAGTCCTCAGTCCTAAAACCTCAATCCTCAACCCTCTGCCCTCATCCTCAATCCTCAATCCTCAATGCTCAATCCTCAATCTTCAATCCTCAATCCTCAGTACTCAACCATCAATTCTCAATTCTCAATACTCAATAGAATACCCTGAATTCTCAGGATTCAATACTCAATCCTCAATCCTCAATCCTCAATCTTCAATCCTCAATCCTCAATCCTCAATCCTCAATCCTCAATCCTCAATCTTCAATCTTCAATCCTCAATACTCAATCTTCAATCCTCAATACTCAATCATCAATCCTCAATCCTCAGTCCTCAACCCTCAGTCCTCATCCTCAACCCTCAATAATCAACCCTCAATTCTCAATCCTCAATCCTCAATCCTCAATCCTCAATCCTCGATCTTCAATCTTCTATTCTCAATCTTCGATCCTCAATCCTCAATCCTCAATCCTCAATCCTCAATCCTCAATCTTCAATCCTCAGTCCCCAATCCTCAATATTCAATCCTCAATCCTCAATCCTCAATCCTCAATCCTCAATCCTCAATCCTCAAACCTCAATACACAATCTACAATCCTGAATACTCAACCTTCAATCCTCAATCCTCAATACTCAATCCTCAATACTCAATCTTCAATCCTCAGTCCCCAATCCTCAATATTCAATCCTCAATCCTCAATCCTCAATCCTCAATCCTCAGTCCTCAGTCCTCAGTCCTCAAACCTCAATCCTCAATCCTCAATCCTCAATCCTCAGTCCTCAAACCTCAATCCTGAATCCTCAATCCTGAACCCTCAATCTTCAGCCCTGAGTCCTCAACAATCAGCTGTCAATCCTCAATCCTCAAGAGAATATCCTCAATTCTCAGCTTTCAATACTCAATACTCAATCTGCAATCTTCAAATCTCTATCCACAATCATCAATACTCATTACTCAACCCTCAATACTCAGTCCCCAATCCTCAACCTTCAATCCTCAATCCTCAATCCTCAATCCTCAATCCTCGATCTTCAATCCTCAATACTCAATCTTCAATCCTCAATCCTTAATCCTCAATCCTCAATCCTCAATCCTCAATCGTCAATCTTCAATCCTCAAACTTCAATCCTCAATCCTCAATCCTCAACCCTCAATCCTCAATCCTCAATCCTCAATCCTCAATCATCAATACTCAATCTTCAATACTCAATCCTCAACCCTCAATCCTCAATCCTCAATCCTCAATCATCAGTACTCAATCTTCAATACTCAATCCTCAATCCTCAATCCTCAATCCTCGATCTTCAATCCTCAATACTCAATCTTCAATCCTCAATCCTTAATCCTCAATCCTCAATCCTCAATCCTCAATAGTCAATCTTCAATCCTCAATCTTCAATCCTCAATCCTCAATCCTCAACCCTCAATCCTCAATCCTCAACCCTCAATCCTCAATCATCAATACTCAATCTTCAATACTCAATCCTCAATCCTCAATCCTCAATCCTCAATCCTCAATCATCAGTACTCAATCTTCAATACTCAATCCTCAATCCTCAATCCTCAATCCCCAATCCTCAGTACTCAACCATCAATCCTCATTTCTCAATACTCAATAGAATATCCTGAATTCTCAGGATTCAATACTCAAACCTCAATCCTCAACCCTCAGCCCTCATGCTCCATTCTCAATCCTCAATCCTCAATCCTCAATCTTCAATCCTCAATCCTCAGTACTCAACCATCAATTCTCAATTCTCAATACTCAATAGAATACCCTGAATTCTCAGGATTCAATACTCAATCCTCAATCCTCAATCCTCAATCTTCAATCCTCAATCCTCAACCCTCAATCCTCAGACCTCAAACATCAATACTCAACCCTCAGTCCTCGTCCTCAATGCACAACCCTCAATCCTCAATCCTCAATCTTCAATCATCAATATTCAATCTTCAATCCTCAATCCTCAATACTCAATGATCAATCCTCAATACCCAATCCTCAACCTTCAATCCCCAATCCTCAATCCTCAATCCTCAATCCTCAATCCTCAATCCTCAGTCCTCAAACCTCGATCCTGAATCCTCAATCCTGAACCCTCAATCTTCAGCCCTGAGTCCTCAACAGTCAGTTGTCAATCCTCAATCCTCAAGAGAGTATCCTCAATTCACAGCTTTCAATACTCAATACTCAATCTGCAATCTTCAAATCTCTATCCACAAACGACAATTCTCATCACTCAACCCTCAATACTCAGTACCAGATCCTCAACCTTCAATCCTCAATCCTCAATCCTCAATCCTCAATCCTCGATCTTCAATCCTCAATACTCAATCTTCAATCCTCAATCCTCAATCCTCAATCCTCAATCCTCAAGCCTCAATCGTCAATCTTCAATCCTCAATACTCAATACTCAATCTTCAATCTTCAATACCCAATCCTCAATATTCAATCCTCAATCCTCAATCCTCAATCCTCAATCCTCAGTCCTCAGACCTCAGTCCTCAAACATCAACCCTCAAACCTCAGATCTCATCCTCAATCCTCAATCCCCAATCCTCAGTCCTCAATACTCAACCATAGATCCTCAATTCTCAATACTCAATAGAATATCCTGAATTCTCAGGATTCAATACTCAAACCTCAATCCTCAACCCTCAGCCTTCATCCTCCATCCTCAATCCTCAATCCTCAATCCTCAATCTTCAATCCTCAATCCTCAATCCTCAATCCTCAGACCTCAAACATCAATACTCAACCCTCAGGCCTCGTCCTCAATCCACAACCATCAATCCTAAATCATCAATCTTCAATCATCAATATTCAATCTCCAATCCTCAATCTTCAATCCTCAATCCTCAGTCCTCAAACCTCAATTTTCAATCCTCAATACTCAATCTTCAATCCCCAATCCTCAATCCTCAACCCTCAATCTTCAATCCTCAATCCACAATCCTAAATCCCCAATTCTCAATCCTCAATCCTCAGACCTCAGGCCTCAAACCACAATCCTCAACCCTCAGCCCTCATCGTCAATCCTCAATCCACAATCCTCAATCCTCAATCTTCAATCCTCAATACTCTATCTTTAATCCTCAATCCTCTGTCCTCAAACCTCAATTCTGAATCCTCAGTCCTGAATCCTCAATCTTCAGCCCTCAGTCCTCAACGATCAGATGTCAATCCGCAATCCTCAATAGAATATCGTCAAGTCCCAGTTTTCAATACTCAATACTCAATCTCCAATCTTCAATCCTCATTCCTCAATCCTCAATCCTCAACCCTCAATCCTCAATCCTCAGTCCTCAAACCTCAATTTTCAATCCTCAATACTCAATCTTCAATCCCCATTCCTCAATCCTCAACCCTCAGTCCTCATCCACAATCCTCAATCCTCAACACTCAATTCTCAATATTCAATAGTCAATCCTCAATCTTCAATCCTCAATCCTCAATCCTCAATCCTCAGTCCTCAATCCTTAAACATCAATACACAGCCTTCAGTCCTCATTACTCAAACTTCAATCCTCAATCCTCAATCTTCAATACTCAAACCTCAATCCTCAACCCTCAGCCCTCATCCTCCATCCTCAATCCCCAATCTTCAATCCTCAACCTTCAACCCTCAATACCCAATCTTCAATCCTCAATCCTCAATCCTCAATCCTCAATCTTCAATCCGCAATATTCAATATTCAATCCTCAATCCTCAATCCTCAATCCTCAATCCTCAATCCTCAATCCTCAATCGTCAATCTTCAATCCTCAATACTCAATACTCAATCTTCAATCTTCAATCCCCAATCCTCAATATTCAATCCTCAATCCTCAATCCTCAATCCTCAATCCTCAGTCCTCAGACCTCAGTCCTCAATCCCCAATCCTCAGTCCTCAATACTCAACCATATATCCTCAATTCTCAATACTCAATAGAATATCCTGAATTCTCAGGATTCAATACTCAAACCTCAATCCTCAATCCTCAGACCTCAAACATCAATACTCAACCCTCAGTCCTCGTCCTCAATCCACAACCCTCACACCTAAATCCTCAATCTTCAATCATCAATATTGAATCTTCAATCCTCAATCTTCAATCCTCAATCCTCAGTCCTCAAACCTCAATTTTCAATGCTCAATACTCAATCTTCAATCCCCAATCCTCAATCCTCAACCCTCAATCTTCAATATTCAATCCTCAATCCTCAATCCTCAATCCTCAATCCTCAGTCCTCAGACCTCAGTCCTCAAACCACAATCCTCAACCCTCAGCCCTCATCGTCAATCCTCAATCCCCAATCCTCAGTCCTCAATACTCAACCATATATCCTCAATTCTCAATACTCAATAGAATATCCTGAATTCTCAGGATTCAATACTCAAACCTCAATCCTCAATCCTCAGACCTCAAACATCAATACTCAACCCTCAGTCCTCGTCCTCAATCCACAACCCTCACACCTAAATCCTCAATCTTCAATCATCAATATTGAATCTTCAATCCTCAATCTTCAATCCTCAATCCTCAGTCCTCAAACCTCAATTTTCAATGCTCAATACTCAATCTTCAATCCCCAATCCTCAATCCTCAACCCTCAATCTTCAATCCTCAATCCTCAATCCTAAATCCCCAATTCTCAATCCTCAATCCTCAGACCTCAGGCCTCAAACCACAATCCTCAACCCTCAGCCCTCATCGTCAATCCTCAATCCTCAATCCTCAATCTTCAATCCTCAATGCTCAATCTTCAATCCTCAATACTCAATCTTCAATCCTCAATCCTGAGTCCTCAACCCTCAGTCCTCATCCTCTACCCTCAATAATCAACCCTCAATTCTCAATCTTCAATCCTCTATCCTCAATCTTCAATCCTCAATCCTCAATCCTCAATCCTCAATCCTCAATCCTCAAACCTCAATACACAATCTACAATTCTGAATACTCAACCTTCAATCCTCAATCCTCAATACTCTGTCCTCAATACACAATCTTCAATCCTCTGTCCCCAATCCTCAATATTCAATACTCAATCATCAATCCTCAATCCTCAATCCTCAGTCCTCAGTCCTCATTCCTCAAGCCTCAATCCTCATACCTCAGACCTCATCCTCAATCCTCAATCCTGAATCCTCAATCCTCAACACTCAACCATAGACCCTCAATTCTCAATACTCAATAGAATATCCTGAATTCTCAGGATTCAATACTCAAACCTCAACCCTCAACCCTCAGCCCTCATCCTCCATCCTCAATCCTCAATCCTCAATCCTCAATCTTCAATCCTCAATACTCAATCTTCAATACTCAATCCTCAATCCTCAAACCTCAATCAACAATCCTCAGTCATGAATACTCAATCTTCAATACTCAATCCTCATTCCTCACTCCTCAATCCTCAATCCTCATTCCCCAAACCTCTATCCTCAATCCTCAATCCTCAATCTTCAATCCGCAATATTCAATATTCAATCCTCAATCCTCAATGCTCAATCCTCAATCCTCAATCCTCAATCCTCAATCCTCAATCTTCAATCCTCAATACTCAATCTTCAATCCTCAATTCTCAATCCTCAGTCCTCAATCCTCATTCTTCAATCCTCAATACCCAATCCTCAATCCTCAATCCTCGATCCTCAATTCTCAATTCTCAATCCTCAATCCTCAGTCCTCAGTCCTAAAACCTCAATCCTCAACCCTCTGCCCTCATCCTCAATCCTCAATCCTCAATGCTCAATCCTCAATCTTCAATCCTCAATCCTCAGTACTCAACCATCAATTCTCAATTCTCAATACTCAATAGAATACCCTGAATTCTCAGGATTCAATACTCAATCCTCAATCCTCAATCCTCAATCTTCAATCCTCAATCCTCAACCCTCAATCCTCAGACCTCAAACATCAATACTCAACCCTCAGTCCTCGTCCTCAATGCACAACCCTCAATCCTCAATCCCCAATCCTTAATCCTCAATCCTCAATCCTCAATCCTGAATCCTCAGTCCTCAAACCTCAATCCTGAATCCTCAATCCTGAACCCTCAATCTTCAGCCCTGAGTCCTCAACAATCAGCTGTCAATCCTCAATCCTCAAGAGAATATCCTCAATTCACAGCTTTCAATACTCAATACTCAATCTGCAATCTTCAAATCTCTATCCACAAACATCAATTCTCATTACTCAACCCTCAATACTCAGTCCCCAATCCTCAACCTTCAATCCTCAATCCTCAATCCTCAATCCTCAATCCTCGATCTTCAATCCTCAATACTCAATCTTCAATCCTCAATCCTTAATCCTCAATCCTCAATCCCCAATCCTCAATCGTCAATCTTCAATACTCAATCTTCAATCCTCAATCCTCAATCCTCAACCCTCAATACTCAATCCTCAATCCTCAATCCTCAATCATCAATACTCAATCTTCAATACTCAATCCTCAATCCTCAATCCTCAATCCTCAATCCTCAATCATCAATCCTCAATCTTCAATACTCAATCCTCAATCCTCAATCCTCAATCCTCAATCCTCAGTACTCAACCATCAATCCTCATTTCTCAATACTCAATAGAATATCCTGAATTCTCAGGATTCAATACTCAAACCTCAATCCTCAACCCTCAGCCCTCATGCTCCATTCTCAATCCTCTATCCTCAATCCTCAATCTTCAATCCTCAATACTCAATCTTCAATACTCAATCCTCAATCCTCAAACCTCAATCAACAATCCTCAGTCATGAATACTCAATCTTCAATACTCAATCCTCATTCCTCACTCCTCAATCCTCAATCCTCATTCCCCAAACCTCTATCCTCAATCCTCAATCCTCAATCTTCAATCCGCAATATTCAATATTCAATCCTCAATCCTCAATGCTCAATCCTCAATCCTCAATCCTCAATCCTGAATCCTCAATCTTCAACCCTCAATCCTCAATCCTCAATTGTCAATCCTCAATCCTCAACCCTCAATTTTCAATCCTCAACACCCAAATTTCAATCCTCAACCCTCAACCCTCAATCCTCAATCCTCAATCGTCAGTCTTCAATCCTGAATCCTCAATCTTCAATCCTCAATCCGCAATCCTCAATCCTCAATCCTCAATCGTCATACTTCAATCCTCAATACCCAATCCTCAATCCTCAATCCTCAATCCTCAATCCTCAATTCTCAATCCTCAATCCTCAGTCCTCAGTCCTCAAACCTCAATCCTCAAACCTCAGCCCTCATCCTCAATCCTCAATCCTCAATGCTCAACCCTCAACCCTCAATTTTCAATCCTCAATACTCAAACTTCAATCCTCAACCCTCAACCCTCAATCCTCAATCCTCAATGGTCAGTCTTCAATCCTCAATACTCAATCTTCAATCCTCAATCCACAATCCTCAATCCTCAATCCTCAATCGTCATTCTTCAATCCTCAATACCCAATCCTCAATCCTCAATCCTCAATCCTCAATCCTCAATTCACAATCCTCAATCCTCAGTCCTCAGTCCTCAAGCCTCAATCCTCAACCCTCAGCCCTCATCCTCAATCCTCAATCCTCAATGCTCAATCCTCAACCCTCAATCCTCAGCCCTCAATCCTCAATCTTCAATCCTCAATCCTCAATCCTCATTCTTCAATCCTCAATACCCAATCCTCAATCTTCATTCCTCAATCCTCAATCCTCAATTCTCAATCCTCAACCCTCAGCCCTCAGTCGTCAAACCTCAATCCTCAACCCTCAGCCCTCATCCTTAATCCTCAATCCTCAATCCTCAGTCCTCAGTTTTCAAACCTCAATCCTCACCCCTCAGTCCTCGTCCTCAATCCACAACCCTCAATCCTCAATCCTCAATCCTCAATCCTCAATCCTCAAACCTCAATACACAATCTACAATCCTGAATACTCAACCTTCAATCCTCAATCCTCAATACTCAATCCTCAGTCCTCAATCCTCAATCCTCAGTCCTCAAACCTCAATCCTGAATCCTCAATCCTGAACCCTCAATCTTCAGCACTGAGTCCTCAACAATCAGCTGTCAATCCTCAATCCTCAAGAGAATATCCTCAATTCACAGCTTTCAATACTCAATATTCAATCTGCAATCTTCAAATCTCTATCCACAATCATCAATACTCATTACTCAGCCCTCAATACTCAGTCCCCAATCCTCAACCTTCAATCCTCAATCCTCAATCCTCAATCCTCAATCCTCGATCTTCAATCCTCAATACTCAATCTTCAATCCTCAATCCTTAATCCTCAATCCTCAATCCTCAATCCTCAATCGTCAATCTTCAATCCTCAAACTTCAATCCTCAATCCTCAATCCTCAACCCTCAAACCTCAATCCTCAATCCTCAATCCTCAATCATCAATACTCAATCTTGAATACTCAATCCTCAATCCTCAATCCTCAATCCTCAATCCTCAATCATCAGTACTCAATCTTCAATACTCAATCCTCAATCCTCAATCCTCAATCCTCGATCTTCAATCCTCAATACTCAATCTTCAATCCTCAATCCTTAATCCTCAATCCTCAATCCTCAATCCTCAATAGTCAATCTTCAATCCTCAATCTTCAATCCTCAATCCTCAATCCTCAACCCTCAATCCTCAGTCCTCAACCCTCAATCCTCAATCATCAATACTCAATCTTCAATACTCAATCCTCAATCCTCAATCCTCAATCCTCAATCCTCAATCATCAGTACTCAATCTTCAATACTCAATCCTCAATCCTCAATCCTCAATCCTCAATCCTCAGTACTCAACCATCAATCCTCATTTCTCAATACTCAATAGAATATCCTGAATTCTCAGGATTCAATACTCAAACCTCAATCCTCAACCCTCAGCCCTCATGCTCCATTCTCAACCCTCAATCCTCAATCCTCAATCTTCAATCCTCAATCCTCAATACTCAATACTCAATCTTCAATCTTCAATACCCAATCCTCAATATTCAATCCTCAATCCTCAATCCTCAATCCTCAATCCTCAGTCCTCAGACCTCAGTCCTCAAACATCAATCCTCAAACCTCAGATCTCATCCTCAATCCTCAATCCCCAATCCTCAGTCCTCAATACTCAACCATAGATCCTCAATTCTCAATACTCAATAGAATATCCTGAATTCTCAGGATTCAATACTCAAACCTCAATCCTCAACCCTCAGCCTTCATCCTCCATCCTCAATCCTCAATCCTCAATCCTCAATCTTCAATCCTCAATCCTCAATCCTCAATCCTCAGACCTCAAACATCAATACTCAACCCTCAGGCCTCGTCCTCAATCCACAACCATCAATCCTAAATCATCAATCTTCAATCATCAATATTCAATCTTCAATCCTCAATCTTCAATCCTCAATCCTCAGTCCTCAAACCTCAATTTTCAATCCTCAATACTCAATCTTCAATCCCCAATCCTCAATCCTCAACCCTCAATCTTCAATCCTCAATCCTCAATCCTAAATCCCCAATTCTCAATCCTCAATCCTCAGACCTCAGGCCTCAAACCACAATCCTCAACCCTCAGCCCTCACCGTCAATCCTCAATCCACAATCCTCAATCCTCAATCTTCAATCCTCAATCCTCAAACCTCAATCCTCAGTCCTCAATCCTCAATCCTCAGTCCTCAAACCTCAATTTTCAATCCTCAATACTCAATCTTCAATCCCCAATCCTCAATCCTCAACCCTCAGTCCTCATCCACAATCCTCAATCCTCAACACTCAATTCTCAATATTCAATAGTCAATCCTCAATCTTCAATCCTCAATCCTCAATCCTCAATCCTCAGTCCTCAATCCTTAAACATCAATACACAGCCTTCAGTCCTCATTACTCAACCTTCAATCCTCAATCCTCAATCTTCAATACTCAAACCTCAATCCTCAACCCTCAGCCCTTATCCTCCATCCTCAATCCCCAATCTTCAATCCTCAACCTTCAATCCTCAATACCCAATCTTCAATCCTCAATCCTCAATCCTCAATCCTCAATCTTCAATCCGCAATATTCAATATTCAATCCTCAATCCTCAATCCTCAATCCTCAATCCTCAATCCTCAATCCTCAATCCTCAATCCTCAATCCTCAGTACTCAACCATCAATCCTCATTTCTCAATACTCAATAGAATATCCTGAATTCTCAGGATTCAATACTCAAACCTCAATCCTCAACCCTCAGCCCTCATGCTCCATTCTCAACCCTCAATCCTCAATCCTCAATCTTCAATCCTCAATACTCAATCTTCAATACTCAATCCTCAATCCTCAAACCTCAATCAACAATCCTCAGTCATGAATACTCAATCTTCAATACTCAATCCTCATTCCTCACTCCTCAATCCTCAATCCTCATTCCCCAAACCTCTATCCTCAATCCTCAATCCTCAATCTTCAATCCGCAATATTCAATATTCAATCCTCAATCCTCAATGCTCAATCCTCAATCCTCAATCCTCAATCCTCAATCCTCAATCTTCAATCCTCAATACTCAATCTTCAATCCTCAATTCTCAATCCTCAGTCCTCAATCCTCATTCTTCAATCCTCAATACCCAATCCTCAATCCTCAATCCTCGATCCTCAATTCTCAATTCTCAATCCTCAATCCTCAGTCCTCAGTCCTAAAACCTCAATCCTCAACCCTCTGCCCTCATCCTCAATCCTCAATCCTCAATGCTCAATCCTCAATCTTCAATCCTCAATCCTCAGTACTCAACCATCAATTCTCAATTCTCAATACTCAATAGAATACCCTGAATTCTCAGGATTCAATACTCAATCCTCAATCCTCAATCCTCAATCTTCAATCCTCAATCCTCAACCCTCAATCCTCAGACCTCAAACATCAATACTCAACCCTCAGTCCTCGTCCTCAATGCACAACCCTCAATCCTCAATCCCCAATCCTTAATCCTCAATCCTCAATCCTCAATCCTGAATCCTCAGTCCTCAAACCTCAATCCTGAATCCTCAATCCTGAACCCTCAATCTTCAGCCCTGAGTCCTCAACAATCAGCTGTCAATCCTCAATCCTCAAGAGAATATCCTCAATTCACAGCTTTCAATACTCAATACTCAATCTGCAATCTTCAAATCTCTATCCACAAACATCAATTCTCATTACTCAACCCTCAATACTCAGTCCCCAATCCTCAACCTTCAATCCTCAATCCTCAATCCTCAATCCTCAATCCTCGATCTTCAATCCTCAATACTCAATCTTCAATCCTCAATCCTTAATCCTCAATCCTCAATCCCCAATCCTCAATCGTCAATCTTCAATACTCAATCTTCAATCCTCAATCCTCAATCCTCAACCCTCAATACTCAATCCTCAATCCTCAATCCTCAATCATCAATACTCAATCTTCAATACTCAATCCTCAATCCTCAATCCTCAATCCTCAATCCTCAATCATCAATCCTCAATCTTCAATACTCAATCCTCAATCCTCAATCCTCAATCCTCAATCCTCAGTACTCAACCATCAATCCTCATTTCTCAATACTCAATAGAATATCCTGAATTCTCAGGATTCAATACTCAAACCTCAATCCTCAACCCTCAGCCCTCATGCTCCATTCTCAATCCTCTATCCTCAATCCTCAATCTTCAATCCTCAATACTCAATCTTCAATACTCAATCCTCAATCCTCAAACCTCAATCAACAATCCTCAGTCATGAATACTCAATCTTCAATACTCAATCCTCATTCCTCACTCCTCAATCCTCAATCCTCATTCCCCAAACCTCTATCCTCAATCCTCAATCCTCAATCTTCAATCCGCAATATTCAATATTCAATCCTCAATCCTCAATGCTCAATCCTCAATCCTCAATCCTCAATCCTGAATCCTCAATCTTCAACCCTCAATCCTCAATCCTCAATTGTCAATCCTCAATCCTCAACCCTCAATTTTCAATCCTCAACACCCAAATTTCAATCCTCAACCCTCAACCCTCAATCCTCAATCCTCAATCGTCAGTCTTCAATCCTGAATCCTCAATCTTCAATCCTCAATCCGCAATCCTCAATCCTCAATCCTCAATCGTCATACTTCAATCCTCAATACCCAATCCTCAATCCTCAATCCTCAATCCTCAATCCTCAATTCTCAATCCTCAATCCTCAGTCCTCAGTCCTCAAACCTCAATCCTCAAACCTCAGCCCTCATCCTCAATCCTCAATCCTCAATGCTCAACCCTCAACCCTCAATTTTCAATCCTCAATACTCAAACTTCAATCCTCAACCCTCAACCCTCAATCCTCAATCCTCAATGGTCAGTCTTCAATCCTCAATACTCAATCTTCAATCCTCAATCCACAATCCTCAATCCTCAATCCTCAATCGTCATTCTTCAATCCTCAATACCCAATCCTCAATCCTCAATCCTCAATCCTCAATCCTCAATTCACAATCCTCAATCCTCAGTCCTCAGTCCTCAAGCCTCAATCCTCAACCCTCAGCCCTCATCCTCAATCCTCAATCCTCAATGCTCAATCCTCAACCCTCAATCCTCAGCCCTCAATCCTCAATCTTCAATCCTCAATCCTCAATCCTCATTCTTCAATCCTCAATACCCAATCCTCAATCTTCATTCCTCAATCCTCAATCCTCAATTCTCAATCCTCAACCCTCAGCCCTCAGTCGTCAAACCTCAATCCTCAACCCTCAGCCCTCATCCTTAATCCTCAATCCTCAATCCTCAGTCCTCAGTTTTCAAACCTCAATCCTCACCCCTCAGTCCTCGTCCTCAATCCACAACCCTCAATCCTCAATCCTCAATCCTCAATCCTCAATCCTCAAACCTCAATACACAATCTACAATCCTGAATACTCAACCTTCAATCCTCAATCCTCAATACTCAATCCTCAGTCCTCAATCCTCAATCCTCAGTCCTCAAACCTCAATCCTGAATCCTCAATCCTGAACCCTCAATCTTCAGCACTGAGTCCTCAACAATCAGCTGTCAATCCTCAATCCTCAAGAGAATATCCTCAATTCACAGCTTTCAATACTCAATATTCAATCTGCAATCTTCAAATCTCTATCCACAATCATCAATACTCATTACTCAGCCCTCAATACTCAGTCCCCAATCCTCAACCTTCAATCCTCAATCCTCAATCCTCAATCCTCAATCCTCGATCTTCAATCCTCAATACTCAATCTTCAATCCTCAATCCTTAATCCTCAATCCTCAATCCTCAATCCTCAATCGTCAATCTTCAATCCTCAAACTTCAATCCTCAATCCTCAATCCTCAACCCTCAAACCTCAATCCTCAATCCTCAATCCTCAATCATCAATACTCAATCTTGAATACTCAATCCTCAATCCTCAATCCTCAATCCTCAATCCTCAATCATCAGTACTCAATCTTCAATACTCAATCCTCAATCCTCAATCCTCAATCCTCGATCTTCAATCCTCAATACTCAATCTTCAATCCTCAATCCTTAATCCTCAATCCTCAATCCTCAATCCTCAATAGTCAATCTTCAATCCTCAATCTTCAATCCTCAATCCTCAATCCTCAACCCTCAATCCTCAGTCCTCAACCCTCAATCCTCAATCATCAATACTCAATCTTCAATACTCAATCCTCAATCCTCAATCCTCAATCCTCAATCCTCAATCATCAGTACTCAATCTTCAATACTCAATCCTCAATCCTCAATCCTCAATCCTCAATCCTCAGTACTCAACCATCAATCCTCATTTCTCAATACTCAATAGAATATCCTGAATTCTCAGGATTCAATACTCAAACCTCAATCCTCAACCCTCAGCCCTCATGCTCCATTCTCAACCCTCAATCCTCAATCCTCAATCTTCAATCCTCAATCCTCAATACTCAATACTCAATCTTCAATCTTCAATACCCAATCCTCAATATTCAATCCTCAATCCTCAATCCTCAATCCTCAATCCTCAGTCCTCAGACCTCAGTCCTCAAACATCAATCCTCAAACCTCAGATCTCATCCTCAATCCTCAATCCCCAATCCTCAGTCCTCAATACTCAACCATAGATCCTCAATTCTCAATACTCAATAGAATATCCTGAATTCTCAGGATTCAATACTCAAACCTCAATCCTCAACCCTCAGCCTTCATCCTCCATCCTCAATCCTCAATCCTCAATCCTCAATCTTCAATCCTCAATCCTCAATCCTCAATCCTCAGACCTCAAACATCAATACTCAACCCTCAGGCCTCGTCCTCAATCCACAACCATCAATCCTAAATCATCAATCTTCAATCATCAATATTCAATCTTCAATCCTCAATCTTCAATCCTCAATCCTCAGTCCTCAAACCTCAATTTTCAATCCTCAATACTCAATCTTCAATCCCCAATCCTCAATCCTCAACCCTCAATCTTCAATCCTCAATCCTCAATCCTAAATCCCCAATTCTCAATCCTCAATCCTCAGACCTCAGGCCTCAAACCACAATCCTCAACCCTCAGCCCTCACCGTCAATCCTCAATCCACAATCCTCAATCCTCAATCTTCAATCCTCAATCCTCAAACCTCAATCCTCAGTCCTCAATCCTCAATCCTCAGTCCTCAAACCTCAATTTTCAATCCTCAATACTCAATCTTCAATCCCCAATCCTCAATCCTCAACCCTCAGTCCTCATCCACAATCCTCAATCCTCAACACTCAATTCTCAATATTCAATAGTCAATCCTCAATCTTCAATCCTCAATCCTCAATCCTCAATCCTCAGTCCTCAATCCTTAAACATCAATACACAGCCTTCAGTCCTCATTACTCAACCTTCAATCCTCAATCCTCAATCTTCAATACTCAAACCTCAATCCTCAACCCTCAGCCCTTATCCTCCATCCTCAATCCCCAATCTTCAATCCTCAACCTTCAATCCTCAATACCCAATCTTCAATCCTCAATCCTCAATCCTCAATCCTCAATCTTCAATCCGCAATATTCAATATTCAATCCTCAATCCTCAATCCTCAATCCTCAATCCTCAATCCTCAATCCTCAATCCTCAATCCTCAATCCTCAGTACTCAACCATCAATCCTCATTTCTCAATACTCAATAGAATATCCTGAATTCTCAGGATTCAATACTCAAACCTCAATCCTCAACCCTCAGCCCTCATGCTCCATTCTCAACCCTCAATCCTCAATCCTCAATCTTCAATCCTCAATCCTCAATACTCAATACTCAATCTTCAATCTTCAATACCCAATCCTCAATATTCAATCCTCAATCCTCAATCCTCAATCCTCAATCCTCAGTCCTCAGACCTCAGTCCTCAAACATCAATCCTCAAACCTCAGATCTCATCCTCAATCCTCAATCCCCAATCCTCAGTCCTCAATACTCAACCATAGATCCTCAATTCTCAATACTCAATAGAATATCCTGAATTCTCAGGTTTCAATACTCAAACCTCAATCCTCAACCCTCAGCCTTCATCCTCCATCCTCAATCCTCAATCCTCAATCCTCAATCTTCAATCCTCAATCCTCAATCCTCAATCCTCAGACCTCAAACATCAATACTCAACCCTCAGGCCTCGTCCTCAATCCACAACCATCAATCCTAAATCATCAATCTTCAATCATCAATATTCAATCTTCAATCCTCAATCTTCAATCCTCAATCCTCAGTCCTCAAACCTCAATTTTCAATCCTCAATACTCAATCTTCAATCCCCAATCCTCAATCCTCAACCCTCAATCTTCAATCCTCAATCCTCAATCCTAAATCCCCAATTCTCAATCCTCAATCCTCAGACCTCAGGCCTCAAACCACAATCCTCAACCCTCAGCCCTCACCGTCAATCCTCAATCCACAATCCTCAATCCTCAATCTTCAATCCTCAATCCTCAAACCTCAATCCTCAGTCCTCAATCCTCAATCCTCAGTCCTCAAACCTCAATTTTCAATCCTCAATACTCAATCTTCAATCCCCAATCCTCAATCCTCAACCCTCAGTCCTCATCCACAATCCTCAATCCTCAACACTCAATTCTCAATATTCAATAGTCAATCCTCAATCTTCAATCCTCAATCCTCAATCCTCAATCCTCAGTCCTCAATCCTTAAACATCAATACACAGCCTTCAGTCCTCATTACTCAACCTTCAATCCTCAATCCTCAATCTTCAATACTCAAACCTCAATCCTCAACCCTCAGCCCTCATCCTCCATCCTCAATCCCCAATCTTCAATCCTCAACCTTCAATCCTCAATACCCAATCTTCAATCCTCAATCCTCAATCCTCAATCCTCAATCTTCAATCCGCAATATTCAATATTCAATACTCAATCCTCAATCCTCAATCCTCAATCCTCAATCCTCAATCCTCAATCGTCAATCTTCAATCCTCAATACTCAATACTCAATCTTCAATCCCCAATCCTCAATATTCAATCCTCAATCCTCAATCCTCAATCCTCAATCCTCAGTCCTCAGACCTCAGTCCTCAAACATCAATCCTCAAACCTCAGATCTCATCCTCAATCCTCAATCCCCAATCCTCAGTCCTCAATACTCAACCATATATCCTCAATTCTCAATACTCAATAGAATATCTTGAATTCTCAGGATTCAATACTCAAACCTCAATCCTCAACCCTCAGCCTTCATCCTCCATCCTCAATCCTCAATCCTCAATCCTCAATCTTCAATCCTCAATCCTCAATCCTCAATCCTCAGACCTCAAACATCAATACTCAACCCTCAGTCCTCGTCCTCAATCCACAAACCTCACACCTAAATCCTCAATCTTCAATCATCAATATTCAATCTTCAATCCTCAATCTTCAATCCTCAATCCTCAGTCCTCAAACCTCAATTTTCAATCCTCAATACTCAATCTTCAATCCCCAATCCTCAATCCTCAACCCTCAATCTTCAATCCTCAATCCTCAATCCTAAATCCCCAATTCTCAATCCTCAATCCTCAGACCTCAGGCCTCAAACCACAATCCTCAACCCTCAGCCCTCATCGTCAATCCTCAATCCTCAATCCTCAATCTTCAATCCTCAATGCTCAATCTTCAATCCTCAATACTCAATCTTCAATCCTCAATCCTGAGTCCTCAACCCTCTGTCCTCATCCTCTACCCTCAATAATCAACCCTCAATTCTCAATCTTCAATCCTCTATCCTCAATCTTCAATCCTCAATCCTCAATCCTCAATCCTCAATCCTCAATCCTCAAACCTCAATACACAATCTACAATCCTGAATACTCAACCTTCAATCCTCAATCCTCAATCCTCAATCCTCAATCCTCAGTCCTCAGACCTCAGTCCTCAAACATCAATCCTCAAACCTCAGATCTCATCCTCAATCCTCAATCCCCAATCCTCAGTCCTCAATACTCAACCATATATCCTCAATTCTCAATACTCAATAGAATATCCTGAATTCTCAGGATTCAATACTCAAACCTCAATCCTCAATCCTCAGACCTCAAACATCAATACTCAACCCTCAGTCCTCGTCCTCAATCCACAACCCTCACACCTAAATCCTCAATCTTCAATCATCAATATTGAATCTTCAATCCTCAATCTTCAATCCTCAATCCTCAGTCCTCAAACCTCAATTTTCAATGCTCAATACTCAATCTTCAATCCCCAATCCTCAATCCTCAACCCTCAATCTTCAATCCTCAATCCTCAATCCTAAATCCCCAATTCTCAATCCTCAATCCTCAGACCTCAGGCCTCAAACCACAATCCTCAACCCTCAGCCCTCATCGTCAATCCTCAATCCTCAATCCTCAATCTTCAATCCTCAATGCTCAATCTTCAATCCTCAATACTCAATCTTCAATCCTCAATCCTGAGTCCTCAACCCTCAGTCCTCATCCTCTACCCTCAATAATCAACCCTCAATTCTCAATCTTCAATCCTCTATCCTCAATCTTCAATCCTCAATCCTCAATCCTCAATCCTCAATCCTCAATCCTCAAACCTCAATACACAATCTACAATTCTGAATACTCAACCTTCAATCCTCAATCCTCAATACTCTGTCCTCAATACACAATCTTCAATCCTCTGTCCCCAATCCTCAATATTCAATACTCAATCATCAATCCTCAATCCTCAATCCTCAGTCCTCAGTCCTCATTCCTCAAGCCTCAATCCTCATACCTCAGACCTCATCCTCAATCCTCAATCCTGAATCCTCAATCCTCAACACTCAACCATAGACCCTCAATTCTCAATACTCAATAGAATATCCTGAATTCTCAGGATTCAATACTCAAACCTCAACCCTCAACCCTCAGCCCTCATCCTCCATCCTCAATCCTCAATCCTCAATCCTCAATCTTCAATCCTCAATACTCAATCTTCAATACTCAATCCTCAATCCTCAAACCTCAATCAACAATCCTCAGTCATGAATACTCAATCTTCAATACTCAATCCTCATTCCTCACTCCTCAATCCTCAATCCTCATTCCCCAAACCTCTATCCTCAATCCTCAATCCTCAATCTTCAATCCGCAATATTCAATATTCAATCCTCAATCCTCAATGCTCAATCCTCAATCCTCAATCCTCAATCCTCAATCCTCAATCTTCAATCCTCAATACTCAATCTTCAATCCTCAATTCTCAATCCTCAGTCCTCAATCCTCATTCTTCAATACTCAATACCCAATCCTCAATCCTCAATCCTCGATCCTCAATTCTCAATTCTCAATCCTCAATCCTCAGTCCTCAGTCCTAAAACCTCAATCCTCAACCCTCTGCCCTCATCCTCAATCCTCAATCCTCAATGCTCAATCCTCAGTCTTCAATCCTCAATCCTCAGTACTCAACCATCAATTCTCAATTCTCAATACTCAATAGAATACCCTGAATTCTCAGGATTCAATACTCAATCCTCAATCCTCAATCCTCAATCTTCAATCCTCAATCCTCAACCCTCAATCCTCAGACCTCAAACATCAATACTCAACCCTCAGTCCTCGTCCTCAATGCACAACCCTCAATCCTCAATCGCCAATCCTTAATCCTCAATCCTCAATCCTCAATCCTGAATCCTCAGTCCTCAAACCTCAATCCTGAATCCTCAATCCTGAACCCTCAATCTTCAGCCCTGAGTCCTCAACAATCAGCTGTCAATCCTCAATCCTCAAGAGAATATCCTCAATTCACAGCTTTCAATACTCAATACTCAATCTGCAATCTTCAAATCTCTATCCACAAACATCAATTCTCATTACTCAACCCTCAATACTCAGTCCCCAATCCTCAACCTTCAATCCTCAATCCTCAATCCTCAATCCTCAATCCTCGATCTTCAATCCTCAATACTCAATCTTCAATCCTCAATCCTTAATCCTCAATCCTCAATCCCCAATCCTCAATCGTCAATCTTCAATACTCAATCTTCAATCCTCAATCCTCAATCCTCAACCCTCAATACTCAATCCTCAATCCTCAATCCTCAATCATCAATACTCAATCTTCAATACTCAATCCTCAATCCTCAATCCTCAATCCTCAATCCTCAATCATCAATCCTCAATCTTCAATACTCAATCCTCAATCCTCAATCCTCAATCCTCAATCCTCAGTACTCAACCATCAATCCTCATTTCTCAATACTCAATAGAATATCCTGAATTCTCAGGATTCAATACTCAAACCTCAATCCTCAACCCTCAGCCCTCATGCTCCATTCTCAATCCTCTATCCTCAATCCTCAATCTTCAATCCTCAATACTCAATCTTCAATACTCAATCCTCAATCCTCAAACCTCAATCAACAATCCTCAGTCATGAATACTCAATCTTCAATACTCAATCCTCATTCCTCACTCCTCAATCCTCAATCCTCATTCCCCAAACCTCTATCCTCAATCCTCAATCCTCAATCTTCAATCCGCAATATTCAATATTCAATCCTCAATCCTCAATGCTCAATCCTCAATCCTCAATCCTCAATCCTGAATCCTCAATCTTCAACCCTCAATCCTCAATCCTCAATTGTCAATCCTCAATCCTCAACCCTCAATTTTCAATCCTCAACACCCAAATTTCAATCCTCAACCCTCAACCCTCAATCCTCAATCCTCAATCGTCAGTCTTCAATCCTGAATCCTCAATCTTCAATCCTCAATCCGCAATCCTCAATCCTCAATCCTCAATCGTCATACTTCAATCCTCAATACCCAATCCTCAATCCTCAATCCTCAATCCTCAATCCTCAATTCTCAATCCTCAATCCTCAGTCCTCAGTCCTCAAACCTCAATCCTCAACCCTCAGCCCTCATCCTCAATCCTCAATCCTCAATGCTCAACCCTCAACCCTCAATTTTCAATCCTCAATACTCAAACTTCAATCCTCAACCCTCAACCCTCAATCCTCAATCCTCAATGGTCAGTCTTCAATCCTCAATACTCAATCTTCAATCCTCAATCCACAATCCTCAATCCTCAATCCTCAATCGTCATTCTTCAATCCTCAATACCCAATCCTCAATCCTCAATCCTCAATCCTCAATCCTCAATTCACAATCCTCAATCCTCAGTCCTCAGTCCTCAAACCTCAATCCTCAACCCTCAGCCCTCATCCTCAATCCTCAATCCTCAATGCTCAATCCTCAACCCTCAATCCTCAGCCCTCAATCCTCAATCTTCAATCCTCAATCCTCAATCCTCATTCTTCAATCCTCAATACCCAATCCTCAATCTTCATTCCTCAATCCTCAATCCTCAATTCTCAATCCTCAACCCTCAGCCCTCAGTCCTCAAACCTCAATCCTCAACCCTCAGCCCTCATCCTTAATCCTCAATCCTCAATCCTCAGTCCTCAGTTTTCAAACCTCAATCCTCACCCCTCAGTCCTCGTCCTCAATCCACAACCCTCAATCCTCAATCCTCAATCCTCAATCCTCAATCCTCAAACCTCAATACACAATCTACAATCCTGAATACTCAACCTTCAATCCTCAATCCTCAATACTCAATCCTCAGTCCTCAATCCTCAATCCTCAGTCCTCAAACCTCAATCCTGAATCCTCAATCCTGAACCCTCAATCTTCAGCACTGAGTCCTCAACAATCAGCTGTCAATCCTCAATCCTCAAGAGAATATCCTCAATTCACAGCTTTCAATACTCAATATTCAATCTGCAATCTTCAAATCTCTATCCACAATCATCAATACTCATTACTCAGCCCTCAATACTCAGTCCCCAATCCTCAACCTTCAATCCTCAATCCTCAATCCTCAATCCTCAATCCTCGATCTTCAATCCTCAATACTCAATCTTCAATCCTCAATCCTTAATCCTCAATCCTCAATCCCCAATCCTCAATCGTCAATCTTCAATACTCAATCTTCAATCCTCAATCCTCAATCCTCAACCCTCAATACTCAATCCTCAATCCTCAATCCTCAATCATCAATACTCAATCTTCAATACTCAATCCTCAATCCTCAATCCTCAATCCTCAATCCTCAATCATCAATCCTCAATCTTCAATACTCAATCCTCAATCCTCAATCCTCAATCCTCAATCCTCAGTACTCAACCATCAATCCTCATTTCTCAATACTCAATAGAATATCCTGAATTCTCAGGATTCAATACTCAAACCTCAATCCTCAACCCTCAGCCCTCATGCTCCATTCTCAATCCTCTATCCTCAATCCTCAATCTTCAATCCTCAATACTCAATCTTCAATACTCAATCCTCAATCCTCAAACCTCAATCAACAATCCTCAGTCATGAATACTCAATCTTCAATACTCAATCCTCATTCCTCACTCCTCAATCCTCAATCCTCATTCCCCAAACCTCTATCCTCAATCCTCAATCCTCAATCTTCAATCCGCAATATTCAATATTCAATCCTCAATCCTCAATGCTCAATCCTCAATCCTCAATCCTCAATCCTGAATCCTCAATCTTCAACCCTCAATCCTCAATCCTCAATTGTCAATCCTCAATCCTCAACCCTCAATTTTCAATCCTCAACACCCAAATTTCAATCCTCAACCCTCAACCCTCAATCCTCAATCCTCAATCGTCAGTCTTCAATCCTGAATCCTCAATCTTCAATCCTCAATCCGCAATCCTCAATCCTCAATCCTCAATCGTCATACTTCAATCCTCAATACCCAATCCTCAATCCTCAATCCTCAATCCTCAATCCTCAATTCTCAATCCTCAATCCTCAGTCCTCAGTCCTCAAACCTCAATCCTCAAACCTCAGCCCTCATCCTCAATCCTCAATCCTCAATGCTCAACCCTCAACCCTCAATTTTCAATCCTCAATACTCAAACTTCAATCCTCAACCCTCAACCCTCAATCCTCAATCCTCAATGGTCAGTCTTCAATCCTCAATACTCAATCTTCAATCCTCAATCCACAATCCTCAATCCTCAATCCTCAATCGTCATTCTTCAATCCTCAATACCCAATCCTCAATCCTCAATCCTCAATCCTCAATCCTCAATTCACAATTCTCAATCCTCAGTCCTCAGTCCTCAAACCTCAATCCTCAACCCTCAGCCCTCATCCTCAATCCTCAATCCTCAATGCTCAATCCTCAACCCTCAATCCTCAGCCCTCAATCCTCAATCTTCAATCCTCAATCCTCAATCCTCATTCTTCAATCCTCAATACCCAATCCTCAATCTTCATTCCTCAATCCTCAATCCTCAATTCTCAATCCTCAACCCTCAGCCCTCAGTCGTCAAACCTCAATCCTCAACCCTCAGCCCTCATCCTTAATCCTCAATCCTCAATCCTCAGTCCTCAGTTTTCAAACCTCAATCCTCACCCCTCAGTCCTCGTCCTCAATCCACAACCCTCAATCCTCAATCCTCAATCCTCAATCCTCAATCCTCAAACCTCAATACACAATCTACAATCCTGAATACTCAACCTTCAATCCTCAATCCTCAATACTCAATCCTCAGTCCTCAATCCTCAATCCTCAGTCCTCAAACCTCAATCCTGAATCCTCAATCCTGAACCCTCAATCTTCAGCACTGAGTCCTCAACAATCAGCTGTCAATCCTCAATCCTCAAGAGAATATCCTCAATTCACAGCTTTCAATACTCAATATTCAATCTGCAATCTTCAAATCTCTATCCACAATCATCAATACTCATTACTCAGCCCTCAATACTCAGTCCCCAATCCTCAACCTTCAATCCTCAATCCTCAATCCTCAATCCTCAATCCTCGATCTTCAATCCTCAATACTCAATCTTCAATCCTCAATCCTTAATCCTCAATCCTCAATCCTCAATCCTCAATCGTCAATCTTCAATCCTCAAACTTCAATCCTCAATCCTCAATCCTCAACCCTCAAACCTCAATCCTCAATCCTCAATCCTCAATCATCAATACTCAATCTTGAATACTCAATCCTCAATCCTCAATCCTCAATCCTCAATCCTCAATCATCAGTACTCAATCTTCAATACTCAATCCTCAATCCTCAATCCTCAATCCTCGATCTTCAATCCTCAATACTCAATCTTCAATCCTCAATCCTTAATCCTCAATCCTCAATCCTCAATCCTCAATAGTCAATCTTCAATCCTCAATCTTCAATCCTCAATCCTCAATCCTCAACCCTCAATCCTCAGTCCTCAACCCTCAATCCTCAATCATCAATACTCAATCTTCAATACTCAATCCTCAATCCTCAATCCTCAATCCTCAATCCTCAATCATCAGTACTCAATCTTCAATACTCAATCCTCAATCCTCAATCCTCAATCCTCAGTACTCAACCATCAATCCTCATTTCTCAATACTCAATAGAATATCCTGAATTCTCAGGATTCAATACTCAAACCTCAATCCTCAACCCTCAGCCCTCATGCTCCATTCTCAACCCTCACTCCTCAATCCTCAATCTTCAATCCTCAATCCTCAATACTCAATACTCAATCTTCAATCTTCAATACCCAATCCTCAATATTCAATCCTCAATCCTCAATCCTCAATCCTCAATCCTCAGTCCTCAGACCTCAGTCCTCAAACATCAATCCTCAAACCTCAGATCTCATCCTCAATCCTCAATCCCCAATCCTCAGTCCTCAATACTCAACCATAGATCCTCAATTCTCAATACTCAATAGAATATCCTGAATTCTCAGGATTCAATACTCAAACCTCAATCCTCAACCCTCAGCCTTCATCCTCCATCCTGAATCCTCAATCCTCAATCCTCAATCTTCAATCCTCAATCCTCAATCCTCAATCCTCAGACCTCAAACATCAATACTCAACCCTCAGGCCTCGTCCTCAATCCACAACCATCAATCCTAAATCATCAATCTTCAATCATCAATATTCAATCTTCAATCCTCAATCTTCAATCCTCAATCCTCAGTCCTCAAACCTCAATTTTCAATCCTCAATACTCAATCTTCAATCCCCAATCCTCAATCCTCAACCCTCAATCTTCAATCCTCAATCCTCAATCCTAAATCCCCAATTCTCAATCCTCAATCCTCAGACCTCAGGCCTCAAACCACAATCCTCAACCCTCAGCCCTCACCGTCAATCCTCAATCCACAATCCTCAATCCTCAATCTTCAATCCTCAATCCTCAAACCTCAATCCTCAGTCCTCAATCCTCAATCCTCAGTCCTCAAACCTCAATTTTCAATCCTCAATACTCAATCTTCAATCCCCAATCCTCAATCCTCAACCCTCAGTCCTCATCCACAATCCTCAATCCTCAACACTCAATTCTCAATATTCAATAGTCAATCCTCAATCTTCAATCCTCAATCCTCAATCCTCAATCCTCAGTCCTCAATCCTTAAACATCAATACACAGCCTTCAGTCCTCATTACTCAACCTTCAATCCTCAATCCTCAATCTTCAATACTCAAACCTCAATCCTCAACCCTCAGCCCTTATCCTCCATCCTCAATCCCCAATCTTCAATCCTCAACCTTCAATCCTCAATACCCAATCTTCAATCCTCAATCCTCAATCCTCAAACCTCAATACACAATCTACAATCCTGAATACTCAACCTTCAATCCTCAATCCTCAATACTCAATCCTCAGTCCTCAATCCTCAATCCTCAGTCCTCAAACCTCAATCCTGAATCCTCAATCCTGAACCCTCAATCTTCAGCACTGAGTCCTCAACAATCAGCTGTCAATCCTCAATCCTCAAGAGAATATCCTCAATTCACAGCTTTCAATACTCAATATTCAATCTGCAATCTTCAAATCTCTATCCACAATCATCAATACTCATTACTCAGCCCTCAATACTCAGTCCCCAATCCTCAACCTTCAATCCTCAATCCTCAATCCTCAATCCTCAATCCTCGATCTTCAATCCTCAATACTCAATCTTCAATCCTCAATCCTTAATCCTCAATCCTCAATCCTCAATCCTCAATCGTCAATCTTCAATCCTCAAACTTCAATCCTCAATCCTCAATCCTCAACCCTCAAACCTCAATCCTCAATCCTCAATCCTCAATCATCAATACTCAATCTTGAATACTCAATCCTCAATCCTCAATCCTCAATCCTCAATCCTCAATCATCAGTACTCAATCTTCAATACTCAATCCTCAATCCTCAATCCTCAATCCTCGATCTTCAATCCTCAATACTCAATCTTCAATCCTCAATCCTTAATCCTCAATCCTCAATCCTCAATCCTCAATAGTCAATCTTCAATCCTCAATCTTCAATCCTCAATCCTCAATCCTCAACCCTCAATCCTCAGTCCTCAACCCTCAATCCTCAATCATCAATACTCAATCTTCAATACTCAATCCTCAATCCTCAATCCTCAATCCTCAATCCTCAATCATCAGTACTCAATCTTCAATACTCAATCCTCAATCCTCAATCCTCAATCCTCAATCCTCAGTACTCAACCATCAATCCTCATTTCTCAATACTCAATAGAATATCCTGAATTCTCAGGATTCAATACTCAAACCTCAATCCTCAACCCTCAGCCCTCATGCTCCATTCTCAACCCTCAATCCTCAATCCTCAATCTTCAATCCTCAATCCTCAATACTCAATACTCAATCTTCAATCTTCAATACCCAATCCTCAATATTCAATCCTCAATCCTCAATCCTCAATCCTCAATCCTCAGTCCTCAGACCTCAGTCCTCAAACATCAATCCTCAAACCTCAGATCTCATCCTCAATCCTCAATCCCCAATCCTCAGTCCTCAATACTCAACCATAGATCCTCAATTCTCAATACTCAATAGAATATCCTGAATTCTCAGGTTTCAATACTCAAACCTCAATCCTCAACCCTCAGCCTTCATCCTCCATCCTCAATCCTCAATCCTCAATCCTCAATCTTCAATCCTCAATCCTCAATCCTCAATCCTCAGACCTCAAACATCAATACTCAACCCTCAGGCCTCGTCCTCAATCCACAACCATCAATCCTAAATCATCAATCTTCAATCATCAATATTCAATCTTCAATCCTCAATCTTCAATCCTCAATCCTCAGTCCTCAAACCTCAATTTTCAATCCTCAATACTCAATCTTCAATCCCCAATCCTCAATCCTCAACCCTCAATCTTCAATCCTCAATCCTCAATCCTAAATCCCCAATTCTCAATCCTCAATCCTCAGACCTCAGGCCTCAAACCACAATCCTCAACCCTCAGCCCTCACCGTCAATCCTCAATCCACAATCCTCAATCCTCAATCTTCAATCCTCAATCCTCAAACCTCAATCCTCAGTCCTCAATCCTCAATCCTCAGTCCTCAAACCTCAATTTTCAATCCTCAATACTCAATCTTCAATCCCCAATCCTCAATCCTCAACCCTCAGTCCTCATCCACAATCCTCAATCCTCAACACTCAATTCTCAATATTCAATAGTCAATCCTCAATCTTCAATCCTCAATCCTCAATCCTCAATCCTCAGTCCTCAATCCTTAAACATCAATACACAGCCTTCAGTCCTCATTACTCAACCTTCAATCCTCAATCCTCAATCTTCAATACTCAAACCTCAATCCTCAACCCTCAGCCCTCATCCTCCATCCTCAATCCCCAATCTTCAATCCTCAACCTTCAATCCTCAATACCCAATCTTCAATCCTCAATCCTCAATCCTCAATCCTCAATCTTCAATCCGCAATATTCAATATTCAATCCTCAATCCTCAATCCTCAATCCTCAATCCTCAATCCTCAATCCTCAATCGTCAATCTTCAATCCTCAATACTCAATACTCAATCTTCAATCTTCAATCCCCAATCCTCAATATTCAATCCTCAATCCTCAATCCTCAATCCTCAATCCTCAGTCCTCAGACCTCAGTCCTCAAACATCAATCCTCAAACCTCAGATCTCATCCTCAATCCTCAATCCCCAATCCTCAGTCCTCAATACTCAACCATATATCCTCAATTCTCAATACTCAATAGAATATCTTGAATTCTCAGGATTCAATACTCAAACCTCAATCCTCAACCCTCAGCCTTCATCCTCCATCCTCAATCCTCAATCCTCAATCCTCAATCTTCAATCCTCAATCCTCAATCCTCAATCCTCAGACCTCAAACATCAATACTCAACCCTCAGTCCTCGTCCTCAATCCACAAACCTCACACCTAAATCCTCAATCTTCAATCATCAATATTCAATCTTCAATCCTCAATCTTCAATCCTCAATCCTCAGTCCTCAAACCTCAATTTTCAATCCTCAATACTCAATCTTCAATCCCCAATCCTCAATCCTCAACCCTCAATCTTCAATCCTCAATCCTCAATCCTAAATCCCCAATTCTCAATCCTCAATCCTCAGACCTCAGGCCTCAAACCACAATCCTCAACCCTCAGCCCTCATCGTCAATCCTCAATCCTCAATCCTCAATCTTCAATCCTCAATGCTCAATCTTCAATCCTCAATACTCAATCTTCAATCCTCAATCCTGAGTCCTCAACCCTCTGTCCTCATCCTCTACCCTCAATAATCAACCCTCAATTCTCAATCTTCAATCCTCTATCCTCAATCTTCAATCCTCAATCCTCAATCCTCAATCCTCAATCCTCAATCCTCCAACCTCAATACACAATCTACAATCCTGAATACTCAACCTTCAATCCTCAATCCTCAATCCTCAATCCTCAATCCTCAGTCCTCAGACCTCAGTCCTCAAACATCAATCCTCAAACCTCAGATCTCATCCTCAATCCTCAATCCCCAATCCTCAGTCCTCAATACTCAACCATATATCCTCAATTCTCAATACTCAATAGAATATCCTGAATTCTCAGGATTCAATACTCAAACCTCAATCCTCAATCCTCAGACCTCAAACATCAATACTCAACCCTCAGTCCTCGTCCTCAATCCACAACCCTCACACCTAAATCCTCAATCTTCAATCATCAATATTGAATCTTCAATCCTCAATCTTCAATCCTCAATCCTCAGTCCTCAAACCTCAATTTTCAATGCTCAATACTCAATCTTCAATCCCCAATCCTCAATCCTCAACCCTCAATCTTCAATCCTCAATCCTCAATCCTAAATCCCCAATTCTCAATCCTCAATCCTCAGACCTCAGGCCTCAAACCACAATCCTCAACCCTCAGCCCTCATCGTCAATCCTCAATCCTCAATCCTCAATCTTCAATCCTCAATGCTCAATCTTCAATCCTCAATACTCAATCTTCAATCCTCAATCCTGAGTCCTCAACCCTCAGTCCTCATCCTCTACCCTCAATAATCAACCCTCAATTCTCAATCTTCAATCCTCTATCCTCAATCTTCAATCCTCAATCCTCAATCCTCAATCCTCAATCCTCAATCCTCAAACCTCAATACACAATCTACAATTCTGAATACTCAACCTTCAATCCTCAATCCTCAATACTCTGTCCTCAATACACAATCTTCAATCCTCTGTCCCCAATCCTCAATATTCAATACTCAATCATCAATCCTCAATCCTCAATCCTCAGTCCTCAGTCCTCATTCCTCAAGCCTCAATCCTCATACCTCAGACCTCATCCTCAATCCTCAATCCTGAATCCTCAATCCTCAACACTCAACCATAGACCCTCAATTCTCAATACTCAATAGAATATCCTGAATTCTCAGGATTCAATACTCAAACCTCAACCCTCAACCCTCAGCCCTCATCCTCCATCCTCAATCCTCAATCCTCAATCCTCAATCTTCAATCCTCAATACTCAATCTTCAATACTCAATCCTCAATCCTCAAACCTCAATCAACAATCCTCAGTCATGAATACTCAATCTTCAATACTCAATCCTCATTCCTCACTCCTCAATCCTCAATCCTCATTCCCCAAACCTCTATCCTCAATCCTCAATCCTCAATCTTCAATCCGCAACATTCAATATTCAATCCTCAATCCTCAATGCTCAATCCTCAATCCTCAATCCTCAATCCTCAATCCTCAATCTTCAATCCTCAATACTCAATCTTCAATCCTCAATTCTCAATCCTCAGTCCTCAATCCTCATTCTTCAATCCTCAATACCCAATCCTCAATCCTCAATCCTCGATCCTCAATTCTCAATTCTCAATCCTCAATCCTCAGTCCTCAGTCCTAAAACCTCAATCCTCAACCCTCTGCCCTCATCCTCAATCCTCAATCCTCAATGCTCAATCCTCAATCTTCAATCCTCAATCCTCAGTACTCAACCATCAATTCTCAATTCTCAATACTCAATAGAATACCCTGAATTCTCAGGATTCAATACTCAATCCTCAATCCTCAATCCTCAATCTTCAATCCTCAATCCTCAACCCTCAATCCTCAGACCTCAAACATCAATACTCAACCCTCAGTCCTCGTCCTCAATGCACAACCCTCAATCCTCAATCGCCAATCCTTAATCCTCAATCCTCAATCCTCAATCCTGAATCCTCAGTCCTCAAACCTCAATCCTGAATCCTCAATCCTGAACCCTCAATCTTCAGCCCTGAGTCCTCAACAATCAGCTGTCAATCCTCAATCCTCAAGAGAATATCCTCAATTCACAGCTTTCAATACTCAATACTCAATCTGCAATCTTCAAATCTCTATCCACAAACATCAATTCTCATTACTCAACCCTCAATACTCAGTCCCCAATCCTCAACCTTCAATCCTCAATCCTCAATCCTCAATCCTCAATCCTCGATCTTCAATCCTCAATACTCAATCTTCAATCCTCAATCCTTAATCCTCAATCCTCAATCCCCAATCCTCAATCGTCAATCTTCAATACTCAATCTTCAATCCTCAATCCTCAATCCTCAACCCTCAATACTCAATCCTCAATCCTCAATCCTCAATCATCAATACTCAATCTTCAATACTCAATCCTCAATCCTCAATCCTCAATCCTCAATCCTCAATCATCAATCCTCAATCTTCAATACTCAATCCTCAATCCTCAATCCTCAATCCTCAATCCTCAGTACTCAACCATCAATCCTCATTTCTCAATACTCAATAGAATATCCTGAATTCTCAGGATTCAATACTCAAACCTCAATCCTCAACCCTCAGCCCTCATGCTCCATTCTCAATCCTCTATCCTCAATCCTCAATCTTCAATCCTCAATACTCAATCTTCAATACTCAATCCTCAATCCTCAAACCTCAATCAACAATCCTCAGTCATGAATACTCAATCTTCAATACTCAATCCTCATTCCTCACTCCTCAATCCTCAATCCTCATTCCCCAAACCTCTATCCTCAATCCTCAATCCTCAATCTTCAATCCGCAATATTCAATATTCAATCCTCAATCCTCAATGCTCAATCCTCAATCCTCAATCCTCAATCCTGAATCCTCAATCTTCAACCCTCAATCCTCAATCCTCAATTGTCAATCCTCAATCCTCAACCCTCAATTTTCAATCCTCAACACCCAAATTTCAATCCTCAACCCTCAACCCTCAATCCTCAATCCTCAATCGTCAGTCTTCAATCCTGAATCCTCAATCTTCAATCCTCAATCCGCAATCCTCAATCCTCAATCCTCAATCGTCATACTTCAATCCTCAATACCCAATCCTCAATCCTCAATCCTCAATCCTCAATCCTCAATTCTCAATCCTCAATCCTCAGTCCTCAGTCCTCAAACCTCAATCCTCAACCCTCAGCCCTCATCCTCAATCCTCAATCCTCAATGCTCAACCCTCAACCCTCAATTTTCAATCCTCAATACTCAAACTTCAATCCTCAACCCTCAACCCTCAATCCTCAATCCTCAATGGTCAGTCTTCAATCCTCAATACTCAATCTTCAATCCTCAATCCACAATCCTCAATCCTCAATCCTCAATCGTCATTCTTCAATCCTCAATACCCAATCCTCAATCCTCAATCCTCAATCCTCAATCCTCAATTCACAATCCTCAATCCTCAGTCCTCAGTCCTCAAACCTCAATCCTCAACCCTCAGCCCTCATCCTCAATCCTCAATCCTCAATGCTCAATCCTCAACCCTCAATCCTCAGCCCTCAATCCTCAATCTTCAATCCTCAATCCTCAATCCTCATTCTTCAATCCTCAATACCCAATCCTCAATCTTCATTCCTCAATCCTCAATCCTCAATCCTCAATTCTCAATCCTCAACCCTCAGCCCTCAGTCCTCAAACCTCAATCCTCAACCCTCAGCCCTCATCCTTAATCCTCAATCCTCAATCCTCAGTCCTCAGTTTTCAAACCTCAATCCTCACCCCTCAGTCCTCGTCCTCAATCCACAACCCTCAATCCTCAATCCTCAATCCTCAATCCTCAATCCTCAAACCTCAATACACAATCTACAATCCTGAATACTCAACCTTCAATCCTCAATCCTCAATACTCAATCCTCAGTCCTCAATCCTCAATCCTCAGTCCTCAAACCTCAATCCTGAATCCTCAATCCTGAACCCTCAATCTTCAGCACTGAGTCCTCAACAATCAGCTGTCAATCCTCAATCCTCAAGAGAATATCCTCAATTCACAGCTTTCAATACTCAATATTCAATCTGCAATCTTCAAATCTCTATCCACAATCATCAATACTCATTACTCAGCCCTCAATACTCAGTCCCCAATCCTCAACCTTCAATCCTCAATCCTCAATCCTCAATCCTCAATCCTCGATCTTCAATCCTCAATACTCAATCTTCAATCCTCAATCCTTAATCCTCAATCCTCAATCCTCAATCCTCAATCGTCAATCTTCAATCCTCAAACTTCAATCCTCAATCCTCAATCCTCAACCCTCAAACCTCAATCCTCAATCCTCAATCCTCAATCATCAATACTCAATCTTGAATACTCAATCCTCAATCCTCAATCCTCAATCCTCAATCCTCAATCATCAGTACTCAATCTTCAATACTCAATCCTCAATCCTCAATCCTCAATCCTCGATCTTCAATCCTCAATACTCAATCTTCAATCCTCAATCCTTAATCCTCAATCCTCAATCCTCAATCCTCAATAGTCAATCTTCAATCCTCAATCTTCAATCCTCAATCCTCAATCCTCAACCCTCAATCCTCAGTCCTCAACCCTCAATCCTCAATCATCAATACTCAATCTTCAATACTCAATCCTCAATCCTCAATCCTCAATCCTCAATCCTCAATCATCAGTACTCAATCTTCAATACTCAATCCTCAATCCTCAATCCTCAATCCTCAATCCTCAGTACTCAACCATCAATCCTCATTTCTCAATACTCAATAGAATATCCTGAATTCTCAGGATTCAATACTCAAACCTCAATCCTCAACCCTCAGCCCTCATGCTCCATTCTCAACCCTCAATCCTCAATCCTCAATCTTCAATCCTCAATCCTCAATACTCAATACTCAATCTTCAATCTTCAATACCCAATCCTCAATATTCAATCCTCAATCCTCAATCCTCAATCCTCAATCCTCAGTCCTCAGACCTCAGTCCTCAAACATCAATCCTCAAACCTCAGATCTCATCCTCAATCCTCAATCCCCAATCCTCAGTCCTCAATACTCAACCATAGATCCTCAATTCTCAATACTCAATAGAATATCCTGAATTCTCAGGATTCAATACTCAAACCTCAATCCTCAACCCTCAGCCTTCATCCTCCATCCTCAATCCTCAATCCTCAATCCTCAGTCTTCAATCCTCAATCCTCAATCCTCAATCCTCAGACCTCAAACATCAATACTCAACCCTCAGGCCTCGTCCTCAATCCACAACCATCAATCCTAAATCATCAATCTTCAATCATCAATATTCAATCTTCAATCCTCAATCTTCAATCCTCAATCCTCAGTCCTCAAACCTCAATTTTCAATCCTCAATACTCAATCTTCAATCCCCAATCCTCAATCCTCAACCCTCAATCTTCAATCCTCAATCCTCAATCCTAAATCCCCAATTCTCAATCCTCAATCCTCAGACCTCAGGCCTCAAACCACAATCCTCAACCCTCAGCCCTCACCGTCAATCCTCAATCCACAATCCTCAATCCTCAATCTTCAATCCTCAATCCTCAAACCTCAATCCTCAGTCCTCAATCCTCAATCCTCAGTCCTCAAACCTCAATTTTCAATCCTCAATACTCAATCTTCAATCCCCAATCCTCAATCCTCAACCCTCAGTCCTCATCCACAATCCTCAATCCTCAACACTCAATTCTCAATATTCAATAGTCAATCCTCAATCTTCATTCCTCAATCCTCAATCCTCAATCCTCAGTCCTCAATCCTTAAACATCAATACACAGCCTTCAGTCCTCATTACTCAACCTTCAATCCTCAATCCTCAATCTTCAATACTCAAACCTCAATCCTCAACCCTCAGCCCTCATCCTCCATCCTCAATCCCCAATCTTCAATCCTCAACCTTCAATCCTCAATACCCAATCTTCAATCCTCAATCCTCAATCCTCAATCCTCAATCTTCAATCCGCAATATTCAATATTCAATCCTCAATCCTCAATCCTCAATCCTCAATCCTCAATCCTCAATCCTCAATCGTCAATCTTCAATCCTCAATACTCAATACTCAATCTTCAATCTTCAATCCCCAATCCTCAATATTCAATCCTCAATCCTCAATCCTCAATCCTCAATCCTCAGTCCTCAGACCTCAGTCCTCAAACATCAATCCTCAAACCTCAGATCTCATCCTCAATCCTCAATCCCCAATCCTCAGTCCTCAATACTCAACCATATATCCTCAATTCTCAATACTCAATAGAATATCTTGAATTCTCAGGATTCAATACTCAAACCTCAATCCTCAACCCTCAGCCTTCATCCTCCATCCTCAATCCTCAATCCTCAATCCTCAATCTTCAATCCTCAATCCTCAATCCTCAATCCTCAGACCTCAAACATCAATACTCAACCCTCAGTCCTCGTCCTCAATCCACAAACCTCACACCTAAATCCTCAATCTTCAATCATCAATATTCAATCTTCAATCCTCAATCTTCAATCCTCAATCCTCAGTCCTCAAACCTCAATTTTCAATCCTCAATACTCAATCTTCAATCCCCAATCCTCAATCCTCAACCCTCAATCTTCAATCCTCAATCCTCAATCCTAAATCCCCAATTCTCAATCCTCAATCCTCAGACCTCAGGCCTCAAACCACAATCCTCGATCTTCAATCCTCAATACTCAATCTTCAATCCTCAATCCTCAATCCTCAATCCTCAATCCTCAAGCCTCAATCGTCAATCTTCAATCCTCAATACTCAATACTCAATCTTCAATCTTCAATACCCAATCCTCAATATTCAATCCTCAATCCTCAATCCTCAATCCTCAATCCTCAGTCCTCAGACCTCAGTCCTCAAACATCAACCCTCAAACCTCAGATCTCATCCTCAATCCTCAATCCCCAATCCTCAGTCCTCAATACTCAACCATAGATCCTCAATTCTCAATACTCAATAGAATATCCTGAATTCTCAGGATTCAATACTCAAACCTCAATCCTCAACCCTCAGCCTTCATCCTCCATCCTCAATCCTCAATCCTCAATCCTCAATCTTCAATCCTCAATCCTCAATCCTCAATCCTCAGACCTCAAACATCAATACTCAACCCTCAGGCCTCGTCCTCAATCCACAACCATCAATCCTAAATCATCAATCTTCAATCATCAATATTCAATCTCCAATCCTCAATCTTCAATCCTCAATCCTCAGTCCTCAAACCTCAATTTTCAATCCTCAATACTCAATCTTCAATCCCCAATCCTCAATCCTCAACCCTCAATCTTCAATCCTCAATCCACAATCCTAAATCCCCAATTCTCAATCCTCAATCCTCAGACCTCAGGCCTCAAACCACAATCCTCAACCCTCAGCCCTCATCGTCAATCCTCAATCCACAATCCTCAATCCTCAATCTTCAATCCTCAATACTCTATCTTTAATCCTCAATCCTCTGTCCTCAAACCTCAATTCTGAATCCTCAGTCCTGAATCCTCAATCTTCAGCCCTCAGTCCTCAACGATCAGATGTCAATCCGCAATCCTCAATAGAATATCGTCAAGTCCCAGTTTTCAATACTCAATACTCAATCTCCAATCTTCAATCCTCATTCCTCAATCCTCAATCCTCAACCCTCAATCCTCAATCCTCAGTCCTCAAACCTCAATTTTCAATCCTCAATACTCAATCTTCAATCGCCAATCCTCAATCCTCAACCCTCAGTCCTCATCCACAATCCTCAATCCTCAACACTCAATTCTCAATATTCAATAGTCAATCCTCAATCTTCAATCCTCAATCCTCAATCCTCAATCCTCAGTCCTCAATCCTTAAACATCAATACACAGCCTTCAGTCCTCATTACTCAAACTTCAATCCTCAATCCTCAATCTTCAATACTCAAACCTCAATCCTCAACCCTCAGCCCTCATCCTCCATCCTCAATCCCCAATCTTCAATCCTCAACCTTCAACCCTCAATACCCAATCTTCAATCCTCAATCCTCAATCCTCAATCCTCAATCTTCAATCCGCAATATTCAATATTCAATCCTCAATCCTCAATCCTCAATCCTCAATCCTCAATCCTCAATCCTCAATCGTCAATCTTCAATCCTCAATACTCAATACTCAATCTTCAATCTTCAATCCCCAATCCTCAATATTCAATCCTCAATCCTCAATCCTCAATCCTCAATCCTCAGTCCTCAGACCTCAGTCCTCAAACATCAATCCTCAAACCTCAGATCTCATCCTCAATCCTCAATCCCCAATCCTCAGTCCTCAATACTCAACCATATATCCTCAATTCTCAATACTCAATAGAATATCCTGAATTCTCAGGATTCAATACTCAAACCTCAATCCTCAATCCTCAGACCTCAAACATCAATACTCAACCCTCAGTCCTCGTCCTCAATCCACAACCCTCACACCTAAATCCTCAATCTTCAATCATCAATATTGAATCTTCAATCCTCAATCTTCAATCCTCAATCCTCAGTCCTCAAACCTCAATTTTCAATGCTCAATACTCAATCTTCAATCCCCAATCCTCAATCCTCAACCCTCAATCTTCAATCCTCAATCCTCAATCCTAAATCCCCAATTCTCAATCCTCAATCCTCAGACCTCAGGCCTCAAACCACAATCCTCAACCCTCAGCCCTCATCGTCAATCCTCAATCCTCAATCCTCAATCTTCAATCCTCAATGCTCAATCTTCAATCCTCAATACTCAATCTTCAATCCTCAATCCTGAGTCCTCAACCCTCAGTCCTCATCCTCTACCCTCAATAATCAACCCTCAATTCTCAATCTTCAATCCTCTATCCTCAATCTTCAATCCTCAATCCTCAATCCTCAATCCTCAAACCTCAATCCTCAAACCTCAATACACAATCTACAATTCTGAATACTCAACCTTCAATCCTCAATCCTCAATACTCTGTCCTCAATACACAATCTTCAATCCTCTGTCCCCAATCCTCAATATTCAATACTCAATCCTCAATCCTCAATCCTCAATCTTCAATCCTCAATCCTCAACCCTCAATCCTCAGACCTCAAACATCAATACTCAACCCTCAGTCCTCGTCCTCAATGCACAACCCTCAATCCTCAATCCCCAATCCTTAATCCTGAATCCTCAACCCTCAATCCTGAATCCTCAGTCCTCAAACCTCAATCCTGAATCCTCAATCCTGAACCCTCAATCTTCAGCCCTGAGTCCTCAACAGTCAGTTGTCAATCCTCAATCCTCAAGAGAATATCCTCAATTCACAGCTTTCAATACTCAATACTCAATCTGCAATCTTCAAATCTCTATCCACAAACGACAATTCTCATCACTCAACCCTCAATACTCAGTACCAGATCCTCAACCTTCAATCCTCAATCCTCAATCCTCAATCCTCAATCCTCGATCTTCAATCCTCAATACTCAATCTTCAATCCTCAATCCTCAATCCTCAATCCTCAATCCTCAAGCCTCAATCGTCAATCTTCAATCCTCAATACTCAATACTCAATCTTCAATCTTCAATACCCAATCCTCAATATTCAATCCTCAATCCTCAATCCTCAATCCTCAATCCTCAGTCCTCAGACCTCAGTCCTCAAACATCAACCCTCAAACCTCAGATCTCATCCTCAATCCTCAATCCCCAATCCTCAGTCCTCAATACTCAACCATAGATCCTCAATTCTCAATACTCAATAGAATATCCTGAATTCTCAGGATTCAATACTCAAACCTCAATCCTCAACCCTCAGCCTTCATCCTCCATCCTCAATCCTCAATCCTCAATCCTCAATCTTCAATCCTCAATCCTCAATCCTCAATCCTCAGACCTCAAACATCAATACTCAACCCTCAGGCCTCGTCCTCAATCCACAACCATCAATCCTAAATCATCAATCTTCAATCATCAATATTCAATCTCCAATCCTCAATCTTCAATCCTCAATCCTCAGTCCTCAAACCTCAATTTTCAATCCTCAATACTCAATCTTCAATCCCCAATCCTCAATCCTCAACCCTCAATCTTCAATCCTCAATCCACAATCCTAAATCCCCAATTCTCAATCCTCAATCCTCAGACCTCAGGCCTCAAACCACAATCCTCAACCCTCAGCCCTCATCGTCAATCCTCAATCCACAATCCTCAATCCTCAATCTTCAATCCTCAATACTCTATCTTTAATCCTCAATCCTCTGTCCTCAAACCTCAATTCTGAATCCTCAGTCCTGAATCCTCAATCTTCAGCCCTCAGTCCTCAACGATCAGATGTCAATCCGCAATCCTCAATAGAATATCGTCAAGTCCCAGTTTTCAATACTCAATACTCAATCTCCAATCTTCAATCCTCATTCCTCAATCCTCAATCCTCAACCCTCAATCCTCAATCCTCAGTCCTCAATCCTCAATTTTCAATCCTCAATACTCAATCTTCAATCCCCAATCCTCAATCCTCAACCCTCAGTCCTCATCCACAATCCTCAATCCTCAACACTCAATTCTCAATATTCAATAGTCAATCCTCAATCTTCAATCCTCAATCCTCAATCCTCAATCCTCAGTCCTCAATCCTTAAACATCAATACACAGCCTTCAGTCCTCATTACTCAAACTTCAATCCTCAATCCTCAATCTTCAATACTCAAACCTCAATCCTCAACCCTCAGCCCTCATCCTCCATCCTCAATCCCCAATCTTCAATCCTCAACCTTCAACCCTCAATACCCAATCTTCAATCCTCAATCCTCAATCCTCAATCCTCAATCTTCAATCCGCAATATTCAATATTCAATCCTCAATCCTCAATCCTCAATCCTCAATCCTCAATCCTCAATCCTCAATCGTCAATCTTCAATCCTCAATACTCAATACTCAATCTTCAATCTTCAATCCCCAATCCTCAATATTCAATCCTCAATCCTCAATCCTCAATCCTCAATCCTCAGTCCTCAGACCTCAGTCCTCAAACATCAATCCTCAAACCTCAGATCTCATCCTCAATCCTCAATCCCCAATCCTCAGTCCTCAATACTCAACCATATATCCTCAATTCTCAATACTCAATAGAATATCCTGAATTCTCAGGATTCAATACTCAAACCTCAATCCTCAATCCTCAGACCTCAAACATCAATACTCAACCCTCAGTCCTCGTCCTCAATCCACAACCCTCACACCTAAATCCTCAATCTTCAATCATCAATATTGAATCTTCAATCCTCAATCTTCAATCCTCAATCCTCAGTCCTCAAACCTCAATTTTCAATGCTCAATACTCAATCTTCAATCCCCAATCCTCAATCCTCAACCCTCAATCTTCAATCCTCAATCCTCAATCCTAAATCCCCAATTCTCAATCCTCAATCCTCAGACCTCAGGCCTCAAACCACAATCCTCAACCCTCAGCCCTCATCGTCAATCCTCAATCCTCAATCCTCAATCTTCAATCCTCAATGCTCAATCTTCAATCCTCAATACTCAATCTTCAATCCTCAATCCTGAGTCCTCAACCCTCAGTCCTCATCCTCTACCCTCAATAATCAACCCTCAATTCTCAATCTTCAATCCTCTATCCTCAATCTTCAATCCTCAATCCTCAATCCTCAATCCTCAATCCTCAATCCTCAAACCTCAATACACAATCTACAATTCTGAATACTCAACCTTCAATCCTCAATCCTCAATACTCTGTCCTCAATACACAATCTTCAATCCTCTGTCCCAATCCTCAATATTCAATACTCAATCATCAATCCTCAATCCTCAATCCTCAGTCCTCAGTCCTCATTCCTCAAGCCTCAATCCTCATACCTCAGACCTCATCCTCAATCCTCAATCCTGAATCCTCAATCCTCAACACTCAACCATAGACCCTCAATTCTCAATACTCAATAGAATATCCTGAATTCTCAGGATTCAATACTCAAACCTCAACCCTCAACCCTCAGCCCTCATCCTCCATCCTCAATCCTCAATCCTCAATCCTCAATCTTCAATCCTCAATACTCAATCTTCAATACTCAATCCTCAATCCTCAAACCTCAATCAACAATCCTCAGTCATGAATACTCAATCTTCAATACTCAATCCTCATTCCTCACTCCTCAATCCTCAATCCTCATTCCCCAAACCTCTATCCTCAATCCTCAATCCTCAATCTTCAATCCGCAATATTCAATATTCAATCCTCAATCCTCAATGCTCAATCCTCAATCCTCAATCCTCAATCCTCAATCCTCAATCTTCAATCCTCAATACTCAATCTTCAATCCTCAATTCTCAATCCTCAGTCCTCAATCCTCATTCTTCAATCCTCAATACCCAATCCTCAATCCTCAATCCTCGATCCTCAATTCTCAATTCTCAATCCTCAATCCTCAGGCCTCAGTCCTAAAACCTCAATCCTCAACCCTCTGCCCTCATCCTCAATCCTCAATCCTCAATGCTCAATCCTCAATCTTCAATCCTCAATCCTCAGTACTCAACCATCAATTCTCAATTCTCAATACTCAATAGAATACCCTGAATTCTCAGGATTCAATACTCAATCCTCAATCCTCAATCCTCAATCTTCAATCCTCAATCCTCAACCCTCAATCCTCAGACCTCAAACATCAATACTCAACCCTCAGTCCTCGTCCTCAATGCACAACCCTCAATCCTCAATCCCCAATCCTTAATCCTCAATCCTCAATCCTCAATCCTGAATCCTCAGTCCTCAAACCTCAATCCTGAATCCTCAATCCTGAACCCTCAATCTTCAGCCCTGAGTCCTCAACAATCAGCTGTCAATCCTCAATCCTCAAGAGAATATCCTCAATTCACAGCTTTCAATACTCAATACTCAATCTGCAATCTTCAAATCTCTATCCACAAACATCAATTCTCATTACTCAACCCTCAATACTCAGTCCCCAATCCTCAACCTTCAATCCTCAATCCTCAATCCTCAATCCTCAATCCTCGATCTTCAATCCTCAATACTCAATCTTCAATCCTCAATCCTTAATCCTCAATCCTCAATCCCCAATCCTCAATCGTCAATCTTCAATACTCAATCTTCAATC